>NC_069119.1:5724782-6437907 GCF_025612915.1 Magallana angulata
TATATTACCTAACTGCCTTACCCATTTGTCAAATCAATATCAAAAACTGACATTTATATTTGAGTAATTAATAACTCCAGCCCCGCTCATTTTCTTCTTTCAAAATTTTATTCATCATTCTAAACCTAAAAAAAATTGAAGGATAAATTTTATTGACTTATGTTCCTCACCTTTATTTTTCAGATTGTTTTTCTTGGTTTTGCATTTAAGAGTGGTACATTCCATTGGATGTCTACATCTTTCATCTTTCATAATTGTCATATTTCCATGACGGCTGTCAGAAATATTTTCACTTAAAATGAGCTCCAATTTACACGTGGCTTCTTGAGGTCCTGATGAAGGATTTGGAGTAAGTAAATGGGAATTGACACTTCGACGTGTACGACTGTTTGGGCACGCACAGGTGGACACAAAGCAATTCATTGTCTCGTTTACGTGTAAACAAAGAATCATTGAGTTTTCTTTTTTCTTGTCCAGCAAAGTGTAAACTCTACAGTCTTGACTCCTGATGCAGTCGTTTATGCTTAATGTGATGTTTTCGTCACCTTTAATTGGATCTCAGTATTTAACTTATATAGATTTCATTGTAATTTTAACATTGTATAAATTACATTCAGTTGTCCTTCATAATAATATATCGAATTAATAAAATACTTGTAAGCGTACTTACCTGAGTTGCTGATCGAAAGAAACCCAGCCATGATTTTTGGTAAAGTCTTTAAAGACTCTCTTTAATAAATTAGAAATGTCATTACACATTTCATTCTTGAAAGCTATATTTGCTGTCACGACAACGTTATATCGATAATTTAATTTCTACTTGTATATAAATGCAAAATGGAAATAATACATGTACAATTCTATCTAATTCTTTGTGCATCTTTGCCTTGATCCCATACCTAACAGAGCCATTCATTACAAGACCGAAATCCGTTTAACTTGGATGGTTGCAGGGAGTATCAGCTGGTGTATTCTTACTTGAAACAGGAGAGCACTCGCTCTGGACTAAAACTGAAATAATATTTTAGGTTGACATGCTCTTAATCGATTTTGATATTAAAAAAAAAATACGGCAATAAAAAATTGGTTAAAACTATATGGACTAGTATATGGGAGGTCGAGTGGATAAGGTTTCGGTGTCAGTTTTAAAAGCGCTCAAAAATGCATTATTGGCAACGACATAAATATATGTCATGCAGTGAATTAACAACAAGTATTCAGACTGCATTACAAATAATTTCAAAATGATCGTGCAGAGATTTCTCTAAGCTGAAGCTTTTCAAGAGTATATGTTTTAAAAATATCAACTCTACCGGATCCAGTCTATTTTTGTACCACATCAATACTCTTAAGGCAAGAATAACCAGTAATGCCTGTATCAATTATGTCATTTTAACAGAATTGATTGAATAATTATATATATTACTAAAACAGGTAGTGTATTAAAGACTTTCCAAAGTCATTAGATGTTTAATTTTTGCGCATTTATTTCAATTTGCTATTAGGTTCGGACTGATTACATGTATATATATTTTGTTTGCTGCTAATGAAGATTACATTCTTTAAGATATTTTATGACCTTATTACAAAACACAATATCTCATAGGACCGAATGAAATATTACATGAAATAATAATTATCGAAAATTTACATTACCTAAAATGCAGATCAATTTACAAGGGGTAAACATCTTGAGACGACCACTCCAGTCTTGAGAGTTTCACAATTCTATTTTTACTAAAACAATCCTATAAATATAGGCGATGTACCACAATATCAACAATAACGGTACATAATATACACAGAAACATTACAAAATGGCTTTAAAGTTTTTTTGTATGTGTAATAAAATAGGTTAATCACTTGATTTATGTCTCCGTAATAGGAAGTTGGTTTTCATAGTTGAGGGCTGATTTCCGTTTTAAATGAAGTAAAACAAAATGGGAAAAATATAAATATCTACTTCCTGATGACCAAGATTTTTTAGGACGTATAATTTGTTCTTTATCAAAGTTAATGTGATTTTTATAATTTTTTAAAAGTAACATGCATTATTTGAAGATAAACTTGCAAACTTTTAATAATTGTTTGGAGAAAGGGTTAGCAAAATATATCTGACAGATTGAAAAGATTGCCAATGACAGGTAACTGATAGCATACTGTTAGCATACTATCAACATATTAATTAATGACTAAATATCGCATATAATAGCAGATGCACCTATTTAAGTTACAAACTGATTTTTTATAATTCTAGGAGATGGTGAAGGTTTGGTGGGGTTTGATTGAAAATGTAACAATAGGCAAGGTCCCTAAAAGAAAACAATGTATGAGCATTTAGCTTGTTATACATCTAATGGGGTTGTGATTGCAATCTTTAGATTCAATTAACATCAATTCGGAGTGGCTGTTACAAACGAATACAACTTTAACGAAATACTGGTATATCTTTCTAAATCTGTATTGTTTCCTTTTTCAATGAGGATGGTTAATATTATATGACAATTTTGTCTGCAAATGAAAGGTTAATTCACGTGAGAATGTGTGAAAGCGGTGTAAAACGAAAGCTACGCCCTTTTGATTGCATCTTAAAACAGCATATGTCTATGTGGTTTGAGTGTTTGTTGTTTTATTCGCAACTCTTGGGCGTTTGGATGCTTGTATTAATTTGGTTGGTTTACTAACTAAAGTTTTAATTAACTAATTTAAATGAGTGCAATATGTTAGCATTGTATTCATCACCGTAAAAACATTACAATATTTTCTTGATAAAGACATTGATTTATAAAACTTTCGTTATTCATTTAAGGTTCCTCCACACAACAAAATTTTATCTAACAAAGGATCTTTTTTGTAATATAATTTCACAAAACAGAGATTAATATCGGCCTTCAATTTTTTTTATATGATTTTTTGGTATTTTTAAATAATAATCGGGAAAAATGTTTTGACTGCAAACAGGGTGTTTTAGAGCTTGAAACTTGGTGTCAGGTAGTGTGTAAAATATTAAAAATAAATACATGCTAAAAATGGTCTGGTCAAATTGTTCATTTTTTAAATAAAAATTTTCTTCTAAAAATTGAAATTGTTATTCTTTTATATCTTTTCAATCCACGGATGAAATCTGAAGAATAACAAATAGTCACATAAAGCCATTATCAAACAATAATAATTTACAAAGAAATAAGAATGAAAATGCTAAATTTTTGAAAAATTCCAATTGATTTTATTTGAACCGATCCCAATTTAAAAAAAAAAAGATCCCAATCAGCATTATCTTAAAAATTGAAATTTTACCAAAATACTGCAGTTTATTCTAAGTAAATAATATGCATTATAAGATCAGTAAATGGGAAAAAAATTTTTACAGCCAAACAATCTGAATTTTTTGCAAAATTGTGATTTATTCTAACTTTACATGATTTATTTTGGGATCAGTTTAATTATAACCGGGATCGGTTTGAATTTAAGATTTTACAGTTGTTCTTAAATTTCTCTTTCTTGTTGAAATATGATTGTATAGCAATTGTTCAATGCGAGTAATAGTTATTTGTGATTTTATCTACTTAAAAAACATCTAAAATTCTTGATTTTCATTTTTATTAATTTTTTTGAATTAAAAAATATTATAAAGTATTTTTCAAAAATGATTCTTTATCGATCCATCAAATAAAACTGTTGTATCGAGCCACCTTAACGACAATCATTTCGTAATATAAACTAAAAAATATTAATTTGAACACTACAATCTGCTGAGTCAAAAAACTTCAATAGTTTATGTATCTTTAGGCATCAATGTCACAGCAACTTAAATTTGGTATCTAAAAGTTATTCATAGAAATATTTATAACTTTAATAATATTACTTTTTAAATTATCAAACTTTGTTATCTGATATATCTAACAACCTTAATATATCTATATTAAAATTTAGGTCTCAGTATAAGCATATTTAGCTTAAGTTTCTATTGTCATAATTTTCAATGCGTTGAGGCCTAGTTTAATAACATTGGTCAGTTGACGCGTCTTAGAACTTATGATTTGATATTTCAAAAGGAAGTTTCCGTGATCTTCATTTTATGTTTTCTCTTTTTTATGTTCAAATCTTGGAATAATGTGAAAATATATTTAGAGTTGAAAATATTTCAGAAGAGTTTCATTTAAAGCATATAGAAAGGGATAAAAGAACTACTGTTCAGGTGAGCGATGTAGCCCGTGGGTTACTCGTTTAGTTAAGATTCATTCTTTTATGCCTATTTTTGCTGAAATAATAACTTTAAAACATTTTAACAATAAATGATATGAACAGGTTCATGAACTAAAATTGGGTGATGGGGAGAGACGGATTTAACACTAGGAGTGTTTTGTTTTGCCAAGGTCAGGAAGAAAGAAATGACACAGTCATATATTTTGTTTTTATTCTGTAACAACGATAAATTTATTTGAAACCAAAATGAAAAATATTTGTCTAGACTTGGGTTTTTTTTGGTATAAATAGAAGCTAAATGCTTTGTAAGAACTTAATCAACGATATCACCTTATATTATTTATTGGGAAGAGAAAGTATCTCCCACTTTACCTGAATTTTCTCTGTATAATTCAGGAAAATTGGAATACATGACATTGTATTGACATATATGGCCCTATATATTCATTAGTTTAAAATAAAGGTTATTTACCGTTGCATTAAAAATAATATATTTTTTTAACATTGATTACACATTCTACTGGTTATGACCTTTAATTTTTTTTCAATTTCATCTTGTAAACTTAAGGCAGATTTCATATGACATAAATTTCAATCAATTAAAAATCATAGCGATTCAATATAAAAGTGCAATCAATAACATGTACAAATATATATAATTATTACATGTAGTAGTTTTACGCCTAGTAATGAAACGTATAGGGGTTTTGACTTGTTGTGTTGTAACTGTGTTGTAAACATCGATATACCCTTTATCGATGTTTTTCTTTTCTACACAAACATCAAATATTTCGCATGTACGGATGTTCAGGGGGCCAAGGGAGGGAATTAAAACTGCTTAAATTTATATGTATCATAAAATTACTAAAAATACGCCACGGAACCTCCGATCCTTATCAATCATCGTTTAAACAAGTTTAACAAAGTTTAAACAAATACATGTAGATATGAATGTAATTGCCACGAGGTGTAACCTGAGAACAGACGTTCACCTCGTGGTGGCATATCTTTGAACTTAGTCTTACTAAAACTAAACTGACAATATAAATGTTCTGAAATAAGCATAGATGGGGTGAGTCAAAACCTGCAATCAGCAAACAGCTTGAAGAATGCTTCACATCCTTGGAATAGCAGCCATGACGATTTGTCAGAAAGCCAGGGTTCCTGAAATGAAAGCAGCCGGAGCGAAGAAAAAACAGTACGAGATATTAAACATATATTAAATAATATCTATATATTATATCATTCACACGTTAAACATTTAAACACAAGCGTCTCCAATTTGTTTGAATAACAAATTATGTATATGTATATATAAATGTATATGTAAAAACAGGGTTTGGAGGGAGGGGAATTGTTTCTGAAAAAACTGGTTAAAAAACCGCCCGAGAACCTTAGGTGTTAAATATGACATCTAGTGATAACGAATAGTATTCAAAATCAAAACTCCAAAGGAAAAATACAAAAGAGGAGCAGAATTCGAACAAACACGAACCTTTAAAAATATTAGAGGTAGGATCAGGTGCCATTGAGGAGTGAACATTCTCTGCTGACCAGTCACATCCGCCGTGTCCTCTTTGTCTAATCGGGAAAACGGAAAAATCCGTAGACAATTCGGTAAATATTTATGGTCTAACAATAAGTAAGAAACGACCCAGTGTAAGATTGTTTTTGCTGACAAGGTCGTTGTATCGACCATAAACATACGAAAGAATGACTTCAATAGAGACTGTTGAAAGTCCTGTTTTATCAACTTGTTTGTAAGTAGCTTGCCTCGCATTTATACTTAGCGCATGTCCTTGCGTATCGAATAAACCGAGAGAAAAAAACTCCATATGCAGGTGATGAAGGTATAATGCTACGCGATCTGTCGGACCGGTTCGCAAACTTTTGCCCAAGGCTGAAGGCCGCGGGCAACAGTTGCGACCCGGTCAGATAGAAAAACTGTTGCCCGAGACACAGTCAACAACTGTTTTGTTATACCCCTACTAATCAATAACTCGTTTTCGCAAATATGACGTCACCGGTCAACAGTCTTTTTAACAGTCAAAATGCTGATTGTTTTTGTATAAAGTTATAAAGTAACTTTTTTACAGGTGTATAACTATTCAAACTTTTCTAAAATTTTAATGATTTTATAAAATTTTAGTGCAAACTTATAATGTGAAATGTTGTTATTTGAAAAAGGTTGCCTTATCATTGCATCAATTAATTTTACTATGCAAACGAACAGCTGTTCAATATGTAATGTGTATTTTAACATAGAGCGATAACGCTTTGCACGATTTCAAAGGTGGCGATACATGTACTCTAGAATTATATATCTCCTTAATGCCTTTCAAATGGTATAAACACAAGCTTTCAGTTCAACAAAGGTTAAATTTATTGTCATTGAATAGAGACAGTCGTTGACCACTGATGTAAAAATAGTTGGAAAACGGGTGTAGAATATTAATGAAATTAGAGCCTATAAAATTTTAAGTTTGCAGTCATTCGGTAATGCATATGTGTACTGAATTTGGAGTAGTTTATTGGTCTGATAAGGTATTTTATAAGACAGTTCGTTGGTGAAGAGAGAATTTTCTGACTGTCACAAATACACGATTCGTGATTTTGCAAAAGCTTTTGGCATATCGCTATTACGGGTGTATTTCATTTAAAAGCGCATTTTGAAAGTGCGAAAGATTTCTACCAGATAGATACCACATATTTTGACAAATGCTTAAAAACGGGTACGATTACAAACAATCAAACAATCAATCCAAAGCAATTTGCAAATATTGTTGCTGGTGACGAAACATTGGTTCACTACATTTCAAACCAATAAGAATATTTGAAACAGAATCAGCTAATTAAACACGGTAGAAGCCTTGAAGTTGCCAAAAAAACTTAATAAGCACAAAAACGTTTCTTTCTTGCACATTCTTCTCACGGGATGGTATAGCAGAACAAATTCCGGTGACGAGATGCAAAAGTGGTACACGTCGGTATTACGGAGATGTTTTCCTAAAGAAGCTCAAAATATATCTTCATAAATAACGCCTTGTGTCAGCGTGTTCGTGTACTTCGTGATAATACTCCATCACGTACAGCTGAACTTGTGAAGCAGTTTGAAGTCGGAGGTTGCCGTCTTGCTAAACTTACCATACTCTCCAGATTAAGCTTCAGGTGACTTTTTCCTTTTTTCAAAACTTAAAAAAAAACCGTTTACTATCCTTTGATTTGCGTTAATGTACATGTAGGTAGGACTCTCTTGGAACCAAAAGTGACATCTACCTAGATGTTTGACATTTATGAGGTTCTATAATAAATCATTTCAAAGAAATTAGGCACATGTAGGTTGTGATTCCTTCCATGTTAACATTGTAGCTTAAAAACAAAATATACTGCACATAAAAGAAGAGGAAACTTTTTTGGCAAACATTACTTTTCCTTTTTATATGAATAAAAACTAAAGAAGTCAATATTTTACCCAACTGCTTCACTCATTTGTCAAATTAAAATAAACAACTGACATTTATATTTGAGTGATTAATAACCTTAAAAGAATCGAACACTCTATATAATATCCTTCTCTCTCTCTCTCTCTCATTTTTTTCTTTTTTTTCTTGTTTTATTTTTTTCTTTTGTTTACGTTTAGACTATTTTGGTGTAGCGATTTAACCTACTTTCAAAATGATGTTACGTGCCTGACCATAAAGTAAATTTGAATGCCATTGTCACAAAATGACCAAATGACCTAGGGATAATTGAAGATCCCGACCCTCAAATGATAAAAAATACCGATTTTACATAAATGATTTCTATTTTCTTTCTACATTGAGTAATAAAAAAAAATTGAAACAATGATTTGTCCATGAATCCGGAATTGGAGGGGAGCACTGCTTATTAAGTTGATCATATAGCGGTTGTGGCGAGACTTTCCTTCAGATATGGTTCTGCTGGTGCTGGTCCTGTAGGAGGCCGATGCTCCATTCAGTGACGAAGACGTCTACGATGTAGATAAGTGGAAACAACACCAGTAAACTACACGTACCAGGAAGACTTAGACCTGTTAATTGTTTAAATATAAATACATACTTATGTCACAAGGTGGACACCATACAAACACTTGGCATATACACAAATACTTCATGTCTCAATGATAGACATTTTACTTACTCGTAACTTCTGTTACGCATTACATACATGACATACATGCATTACTTTACACCTGGATACACTTACACTTACTCACACTTTACACTTACTATAATGAGACCAACGGAACATATGTCATTCATATACATAGAGACATAAACGGACAACCATAATAAGAATGCTAAATATATGTAAACAGCTGGTAAAGATATTTAATTATAAAAGTTGAAATTACCGAGAAACTTCGAAACTGGATGTTTTAAGACATTTACTGCATTCATGAAACAAGAACATTAAAAGCATAATTATTATGACAAAAATAAGGCTTACCTCAGAGAAGCTGGATCATAGGCATTATAAATAAGAATGCTTAGCGCAAAGTAAAAATGTGCCGGGACTAGTACAAAAACAAAGTACTGAAGTACTGACGGGAGTTGATTTTATCGATTATCATTTATTATAAAATCAGCGATGTAAGTTTTTGCATGGCAAGTAATCGAAATATATCTGAGAAATTGTATGGATCCAGGCAAGATTGAACTCTAGTTTTGTTCAACCAAACGCTCGACTGTCTCTGTTTATCTCCGACAAGCAAGAGAGACTCTCTGCGTCTGATTTTAACAGAGACAGTCGAGCGTCTGGTTGAACGAGACTAGTACATTGAAGTCTAGCGTATGAATACATACGACTTCAAAACATATCTAAAGTGTTTGTACCATTTAAAATCTTACTATTTTCATGGCATTGATAAATAAGTTTTCGTGAAAAACAATGCTTCAGACTACATTGCATCGAATTTATCGATTATTTTTAAGAACTATGTGTTGTCAGCGGTATTGATTTGTGCTTAGGTCCAAACACTGTTTCACTTTCGGTTTGGCCGAGTAAGTGCATAGGAGAGTTGATGAAAATCAACTCCCAAAAACAGGATAAGTCTTGGTTGCGTCCTTCCCCTTGGACTGTCGTGTCCAAACCGTGCACGGACTGATTATAATTTTAAAGGTCCAGTGAGCTGAGGCTCGTTACAGGTGAATTGTACAGGTAACATTCCGAAAGAGGGGCTCACCACAGGATAATTACAATTGTCATAAAATCAAAACAAGTAATGTGTGGCTTTTATGTGACAGCAATAAAAAAAGTTAATTTTATCTTAAAGCAGTGTATTATCACAGCAAGTACAGTGTACCCATTAAATTGAAACGTAAAGATAATAAATTCGTTCAAATGCATTGATAAAGATCAGTTAAATTAATGTTTATCTCCTTTATCATCCCCCCCCCATTTTTTTTTTCAAAATTGTATTCATCATTTTCAAATATAAAAAATTTAACAAATAAAATTTTACCGATAGTTGGTAGCTTATTTTTCTCACCTTCATTTATCTTGGTTTTGAATTTAAGAGTAGTACAGTCCATTGGATTTTCAGATCTTTCATCTCTTAGATTTGTCATTTTTCCATGAAGGTTGTTCGAAATATTTTCACTTAAAATGAGCTCCAATTTACACGTGGCATCTTGAGGTCCTGATGAAGGATTTGGAGTAAGTAAATGGGAATTGATACCTCGACGTGTACGACTGTTTGGGCACGTACAGGTGGACACAAAGCAATTCTTTGTCTCGTTTACGACTACACAAAGAGTCATTGTGTTTTCTTTCTTCTTGTCCAGCATAGTGTAAATTCTACAGTCTTGACTCTTGATGCAGTCTTTAAGAGTAAATGTAATGTCTTCTTGACCTTCAATTTGATTATAGTATTTAAGTGACATTGTTTTTTTTTGTATTTATATATACGTTAAATTCAAATGGTGTTGATAAGAATATTTAAAATTTTAGAAATACATGTAAATGTACTTACCTGAGTTGTTGATCGAAAGAAACCCAGCTATAATTTTTGGTAAAGTCTTTAAAGACCCTCTTTAAAAAATCAGAAATATCTTTACACATTTAATTCTCGGAAAATATTTTTGCGGTCACAACAATGCCTTGTGTTATACCGATAAATTTAATTTTATATAAAGGCAATAATGGAAATAATACAATTATATTTAAATTCTTTATGCATCTATGCCTTATCCCCATACCTAACAGTACCATTCATTATAAGACCGAAATCCTTTTTACTTGGATGGCTGCAATCAGCATCACCTGACGTATTCTTGCTTGAAACTGGCGAACACTCGCTCTGGACTAAAACTGAAAGAATAATTTTAGGTTGACATGATCTTAATCGAATTTGATATAAAAAAAATATATACATATAACGGCAATAAAAAAAGGTTAAAACTCTATGGACTATTATATGGGTAGACGACTGGGTGTGGTTGCGGTATAATGTTTATTTTAAAGGCGCTCAAAAATGCATTCTTGGCAATGAGATGAATATATGTCAGTGAATTAACAACAAGTATTCAGACTGCATAGATTTCTCTAAGCTGAAGCATTTCAAGTGTATTTATTTCAAAAATATCATCTCTACCGGATTATGTCCGATTTAGTACCACATCAATACTCTAAAGCCAAGAATAACCAGTAATGCCTGTATCAATTATATCATTTCAAAAAGTAATTGAATAACTATTACTGTGACTAGAACCAGTAGTATATCAAAGACTTTTCAAAGTCATATGATTTTTAATTTATGCGCATTTTTTTTCATTTGCTATAAGGTTCAGTCTGATTATATATATGTATATTTTGTTTGCTGCTAATGAAGATTACATTCTCCAAGATATTTTATGACCTGATTAGGAAACACAATATCTCATAGAACCCAATTTAAAAAAAAATACATTCATGAAATAATAAATATCGAAAATTCACATTACCAACAATGCAGATCAATTTAAAAGGGATATTCATATTTAGACGAGCATTCATATTCCTGTCTTGACAATTCACATTTCTGTATCAACTGAAACAATAATGTGGAAATAATCGATGTATCACAATATCAACAATAACTTTACATAATATACATTAGGCGGAAATTATAGAGCTAAATGTTTTTCAAAACATTAGAAAATTGTTTTGAAACTATTTTGTTTGGGTAATAAAATAGGTTACTAGCAAAACAGTTTAAGCAAAACTTGATTTCTGCACATCATTGTTTTCGTGTTAGGAAGTTCGTTTTTCATATTTGAGGGCCGATTTCCGTTTTAATGAAGTAAAACTAAATGGGGAAATATAAATATTTACTTCCTGGTGACCAATATTTTTTAGGACTAATAATTTGCTCTTTATCAATGTGATTCTATATTTTTAAATTCGTTACCTGATTGGTATATCTTTCTTAATCTGTATTATTTCCTTTTTGAATGAGGATGGTCATTTTTTTATGACGATTTTGTTTAAAAATGAAGATTAATTCACGCAAGAATGTGATAAAGTAAAATGGTGAAAGTAAAGCTACGCCATTTTGATTGCATACCAAAACAGTACATGTCAGTTTGGTTTGAGTGTTTGCTGTTTGATTCTACACTTTTGAACGTTTGTTCTTTGCTTGTATTTTTTCATCGTCCTAAACCAAGCTATTAAGTTCACAAGTCTCCGCATGTAAATATTAAAAAAATATGATGACCTTGATTTTAACTTTGCAGATATATAATTAACAACATATTAAGATTTCTCAATAGACATTTTTCAAAACAATATCAAAAATATTAATTTTGAACACTACAACCTACTGAATCAACAAACCTCAATATATCAAATATTAAAAAATTATTCAAAGACAAATTTATAACTTTAATTATATTACTCCATGAATTTTCACACTTTGTTTTTTGGAATGTCTAACAATCTAAAATTTTCTTTATCAAAACCTTAAGTCTTGAAAACCTTTTTATCTTTCTTTACATTGTCAATTTACTATTACAAGCTTGAAAAATTGCATAATCCATATACTCTTTATTACATGATATGCACTCGTTTTGTCACTAGAACTGTACTGTTAAAGAAATCAGCAAATAAAAGATCAACTTTACCACTATCTTTCATGCACAAGGGTGTTTTAAAAGCGTTTCAGAATCAGCTACTAGTAATGAACTATGAGCTGAATAAGACTCATTCAACACTCTCCGAGCAAACTGTTTCTGTTTATATCTTATTTTAAGCACTTAAATATCGCCTTTGCAGACATTCTTTTCTTTTCCTTAAAGAAAAGGGAGATTAATGTGGAAACAATCAAGAAATAATATAGGTATCTTATTTCAAAACAAAAGGTACTTTGTACATGTAGTTCCATTAAATGACATATTGGAGTGTCAAGCCACAGTTAGCACAATGTATATATTTGTAGAAAAAAATAGAAATATGGCATATAAAATGCCTTAATGTTAGTAATTCGTTGTCAGTTACATATTTGTTTAATATATTTGATGTTCTGTAACTGTTTGACCGACATGAAAAATTGCTCTTTCGCAAAAATCTTGTACATGTACAAAGTATTTGGCTTAGAAATGGGGCGATTTCTACATAAAAGGCAACAGTCTGCCTTGGCAAGGGTTTTGGCAGCGTATAGGTAGTTTAGCTATCCTTACTCCAAAGAATGTTTCATACTTTTATTAAATGGTCCATGAACTTGTTTTAATATTATATTCCTAGATATTGACGGATGTGAAACTTAACGGCAAGGCAAGTTGACCACTTTTGCTAATTAATTAAAATCAATTAATTTGTACGAGCTTATATGACAATGTTATACATGTATTATTTCCTGAAGATAATTATTTTTTTTTCTTGATAATTTTTACATCAATAGAGAACTTTGAATTGAGTTATTTTCCTTGGACCCAGAAAGCAACAATCACAAAATATATTCATATGTACATCCTCATACAAAGGATGATATAATACAGCCATAGTAAATTGACCCCCCCCCCCCCCAAAAAAAAAAAAGAAAGAAAAAAAAAAGATAAAAAAATAAATGTCGGGATTTGTTTCATTTTGCATATACTTAATCTTTGATATGCAACTCTCATAAAATTCCAAGTTCTGATTTTTCATGTCTGTTATAAAACATAACAAAAGATATTCTTCTATTCGTATTTAATCATTCTATAACAAGTTGTTATATTTACAAAGAAAAAAATAACAATTTAGTTATCATGTGTCAAGGGAATAGCATTCTTCTCTTTCTCCTCAGTTAGTGCCCTTGATGGATGCAGATGCACAGCAAATGAAACCCCCTGTAACAGAAGAGTAAATAAAACATGATTAACAAGAGATGTTTGTAAAACACTTATGCCCCCTCCCTTAGAAACATCTGAGAAGAAAATGAATGGAAACTAAAAATAATTGGAATTTTTCTATGTCCAAGGGGCATAACTCTGTCGAAAATTGCTCGATCGTACCCAAAATAGAACTTGACCTAGATACTATTATGATAAACCTGTTTACCAAATTTCATTTCAATATGTGCATCCTTTGTGAAGAAAATGAACGAAAACTGTGGACCGACCTAAGGACCGATAGACAGCAGAAAAGCAAAATGCCCTCCCATCTTCAACTTAGTTTTTACCTATTGTCTTATAAATGTGTGTGATGTTATACTGTATACAGGAAAATCTTCGCCCCCATTTCATTTTCGCCCCTTTTGTCCTCGTTGTCAGCGGACGAATTTAAGACTGGGCGAATTCAAATGTCTCAAATCAAATCACAGTAAACACAAATGTGCCTGGGCGAATTCAAGACGGGGCAAAACTGAAAGTGTAAAAGGGCGAAAGTTACTCGGGGTAAAAATTACCCGGTAAAAATTACCCAGTATACAGTATTATGCTTTGATGTCTTACATATGTAAATACCTGATGCTGTAATGTGATATATGATGTATGTTATAAATTATATTTAGTAAACTTTATGTTGTGATATCTAATGATGTATTTTATAAAGTTATATAGTAAACTTTATATGGTGTAATATTTAATGATGTATGTTATAAAGTTATATAGTAAACTTTAAGTTGTGATATCTAATGCAGTAATCTGATAACATACTTGCTACTATAAAGTTATAGGTAAACCTCAAGTACTATGTAATGACTACTGTAAGTTGATAGGTAAACCTCAAGTACTACTGTAAGGTGATATAGGTAAACCTCAAGTACTACTGTAAGGTGATATAGGTAAACCTCAAGTACTACTGTAAGGTGATATAGGTAAACCTCAAGTACTACTGTAAAGTGATATAGGTGAACCTCAAGTACTACTGTAAGGTGATAGGTAAACCTCAAGTACTACTGTAATGACTACTGTAAGGTGATAGGTTTACCTCCAGTACTATTGTAATGACTACTGAAAGGTGATAGGTAAACCTCAAGTACTGCTGTAAGGTGATAGGTAAACCTCAAGTACTACTGTAAGTTGATAGGTATACCTCAAGTACTGGTATACCTCAAGTACTGCTGTAAGTTGATAGGTATACCTCAAGTACTGCTGTAAGTTGATAGGTATACCTCAAGTACTGCTGTAAGTTGATAGGTATACCTCAAGTACTGCTGTAAGGTGATAGGTAAACCTCAAGTAGTGCTCTACTGTGGTAAGTGTACCTGATGCTGTACTTTGATAATGATTGATAGGTATACCTTATAAACTTTGTACTGCTGTGCACGTAATATGATGTTTACCCAGTGCAGTACTGAGATATCTTTAACTGATGCATTGTTGTTATAACTGTACCTAATGTTTTGCTGAATTTAATATAGACATACGTTATGCTGAAATAACATCACCTCATCTTTTGTGGTATTGTGATAAGTATACCATATGCTTTAATAAGTTTACCTAATGTTCTGATGTAATAACTTGACCTAATGATGCTGTGTATTGTGATTGCTTTACCTGATGTATTGTGATAAGTTTATCTGATGCTGTGATGTAAATAATAATGTAGATTCCTAATTAAACACAAAAAATTAATATTCGTGTAAAATCGCGAGAAGCAACCCTCAAAAATTTAAAAATCTTGCTTTTATTTTTCAGACAGTTTTTAACTATAGGAAATTATTTTAAAAAATTTAAAAAAGTGGAATCGCGGAATTAAGTACTCACGTAAAATAAAGAATTTACAGTATACATCATGATATGCCTATGATACTTGATGCTGTGGTAACAATACCTGATACTATACTATGATTAGTGTGTCTGTTGTTATAACTGATGCTGTGTTATAAGAATACCTCATGCTATGCTTACTATACTTGATGCTATTGTAATAACTATACATGATGACCTGTCCCCAGGGCCATAAAACTTAGACAAGCTCACTTTTGATCTCAGTCTCACTTTTCCACTACATGCTCCTTTTGTAAAAGTGAGACTTAGATAAAAAGTAAGCTAGTCTAAGTTTTATGACCCCAGGGCCAGATGTGCTAAGTGTTCCCAATGCTGTGCTTTAATAAGAATACCTGATGCTGTGCTGCCCTCACAAAGCTGGAGTTAGCCGTCACTGTCACTGCCTGCAGTTTGTCTCCTGTCCCAAATATCACCTACAAACAAGACAGCCGGTTATCTATACTTAACTTTTTAGCTCACCTGAGCTGAAAGCTCAAGTGAGCTATTCTGATCACATTTTGTCCGTCGTCCGTCTGTCCGTCCGTCTGTCTGTCCGTCTGTAAACTTTTCACATTTTGAACTTCTTCTCTAAAACCGCTTATCCAATTTCAACCAATTTTGGCACAAAGCATCCTTATGTGAGGGCGAATATAAATTGCAGAAATAAAAGTCTGATCTGTATTCAAAGCGGAGAAAACCTTGAAACTGTAGAAAAAGGGGGGTGCATTTTTAAAAATCTTCTTCTCAAGAACTAATTAGTTCAATTCAACGTAGTTTAGCATAAATTATCCTTATGGGAAGGAAAATATAAATTGCAAAAATTAAGTGCTAATTCTGATTCAAATCTGAGTTATTACGAAAATAATAATAAAGGAAATGCGTGTTTCAATCAGTTTAATAGCTTCGGGCTCGGCATACGGTAAGAATTACCTACGGTAAAATTGGTAGGCAAGACTTGGTCTGAGCAAAACAAAAGATTGGCAGGTATTAATCTGCCAATCTCATTAAAATTTCGGGATATTTGTTGGACCAGTATATTTGTATTCGCTGTAAATATTGCTGCAAAATAATGCGTATTTGGAATTGACGATTGCCGATCTGCCCCGGCTTTTATTTTGCCACGGCCCGGGTTTGCATACCCATTTTATCAAGACTCGTATTCCATACTTCTAAAACGAGGTTCTTTGTTTAACTATGATGAATTTACTTGCAATGCAACCGTTCGCGTATGAAGGGAAATTTTTGAAACATGCTAAAAATATTGGGGCCGATTTTGTGAAGTAAATTAAGGCTAAATATTTCAATGCGTTGACAGTTTTCACACATGACGTTGGTGTTAGCTTGTTCTGATTTTCGTTTCGTTTTCATTATTTATGCTTTGTAACCTGGGAACTATCGTCTGTATTTCGTGATTTTTACGTATCAAATAAAACAGAGACTTCGGTAAATCAAACAATTAACAGTTTACCTGCGCAAATTAAGCAATATCTGATGTAGGGGTACTGAAGTACAATTCATTCTATCGGTAATTCGGCATTATCTTTTGCGTAATGGTAGATTAATGCAATAGGTTTTGTTGAGATGCTCGGCATTTTCTCGAGTTTATTCAGTTTAAATAGAGTTTGATATCGCTGACGGAAATATGTAGGTATATACATGTATATATATGATTCATTTAGAAAAAATAAATTGTGTTCTTTATTTGTTATACATGTAGTGCATGTTTCTTGTGTAAACTTAACCTTTTTAGCTCACCTGAGGGTGGGGCCACAATGGGGGGGGGGGGGGGGGTCGAAGTTTAACAAATGAATATATAGAGTAAATCTTTAAAAATCGTCTTCTCAGAAACTAATCGTCCAGGAAAGCTGAAACTTGTGTGGAAGCATCCTCAGGTAGTGTAGATTCAAAGTTGTGAAAATCATGACCCCCGGGGGTAGGGTGGGGCCACAATGGGGGGTCGAAGTTTAACATGAATATAAAAAGTAAATCTTTAAAAATCTTCTTCTCAGAAACTAATCGGCCAGGAAAGCTGAAACTTGTGTGGAAGCATCCTCAGGTAGTGTAGATTCAAATTTGTGAAAATCATGACCCCCGAGGGTAGGGTGGGGCCACAATGGGGGATCGACGTTTTACATAGGAATATATACAGTAAATCTTTAAAAATCTTCTTCTCAGAAACTAATCCGCCGGCAAAGCTGGAACTTGTGTGGAAGCATCCTCAGGTAGTGTAGATTCAAAGTTGTGAAAATAATAACCCCTGGGGGTAGGTTTGGGCCACAATGGGGGGTCGAAGTTTAACATATGATTATATAGAGTAAATCTTTAAAAATCTTCTTCTCAGAAACCAGCCAGGAAAACTGAAACTTTTGTGGAAGCATCCTCAGGTAGTGTAGATTCAAATTTGTGAAAATCATGACCCCTGGGGGTAGGTTTGGGCCACAATGGGAGGTTGATGTTTTACATAGGAATAAACAGAGTAAATCTTTAAAAATCTTCTTCTCAGAAACTAATCAGCCAGGAAAGCTGAAACTTGTGTGAAAGCATTCCCAGGTAGTGTAGATTCAGAGTTGTGAAAATAATGATCCCTAGGGGTAGGGTGGGGCCACAATGGGGGGGGGGTCAAAGTTTAACAAAGGAATATATAGGGTAAATCTTTCAAAAATCTTCTCAGAAACTAATCAGCCAGATAATTCTTTATAATTGTTAAGACTTTGGCCCCAGGACAATTCTTTGGCCTCACGAGAAGGTTCAGAGTTTGATGTACGTTTATATCCCATATATAAACTATTGTTAGGGATCTTTTTGAGAACTGCAATACTCAACATATGATATGACTATAAAATCATCCTGTTAGAAAAGGGACTAATGATTATAAACATAAGAATATCCAGGGGAAAATGGATTTTATTTATACAGGATCTACATGTATTATTGTACATTGTCCAGATAGTTTGTATTATGACTCCATTGAGCTGGTTTTATCATAACTATTGTTCCTCAGGTGAGCGATGTGGCCCATGGGCCTCTTGTTTCATTTTAAACAAGCTATTTGGAAATATTTTTTTTTCATGAGATTTTTCATGAAGGAATTAAATGGACAAGTAAATATTCTTTATTTCACTGAAATAACAATTTTTATGTGTGATATCAAATGTGTACATACCAAAAGATGTGCATCAGAAAATGTAATTTAGCTTATTAATAAGATGTGTTTTTGTTTAGCAATGTGCTCTATATTTAATGTTACAGTGACAGTTTGGATCCAATGACATTAACCACTGTTTAATTAGTCCTTTGACCTTAGAGATACAAGTTATGGGAATGATCAAGTTGTAGACTTCTAGACTGAAGGACAGAAAGAATAAATTCTTCAGGACTTTAATCTCGAGCTTCAAAGGCATTTTGCTAATCAGTAAAATAAAAGAGGTTATTCATGATATCTTTAAATCAGTCCTTTAGATTTCAGAAAAGAGTGGTTTCCATTGGCATATATGAAGCTTTGATCATTTGTAATAAAATGGTGTAGGATACATGTTTTCTCATTGAATTGCCCACTTGTACAATACATAAAAGAATAATCTGCATGATTTTCTAAAGGACCAGTGCAGGTTCTAATTAACAGACAATCTTAATTACGTAATGCAACTATAGATATACAACTATACGTCTAGCGACCTCATCAACTAGACACATACATTGGATGGCATCTCTCGTCACCAAGGAGCAACAATTACTGATACCAATCATCAATCACGCCACAAAATAATACATGTAATATCCCATCTCTGTTATTCTCTGAAGTGAAAAGACTCTGATAAAGCATGACTCCATATACACGCATCTGTTATCCCTGGACGGCTATTGATTGCAATATCATGCCTTGTCTTTTCACTGGTTGGCTTGCTTTTAATGTGTCGATATTGAAACTGTACAAAACACTCATTGTGATCCTCCACTGAGAGAGATATTGGTATCAAACATGAAAGCATTTTTTTCTGGTCTATTATTGGTGCTCTAAGGTTTCTCATTACTAATGATATTGCTTTAAAAGCTTTAATTTTATTTACAAGCATCCTGAAGGGGTGGATTGTTGGGATATGGTAAATTAGGCCCAAACACCATTAACTGTAAATATAACTTTAAAAATTCCATTACTTTCAAAATGTTATCAATATTCTGAAAATTTCAAATGGTACAATATTTGACAAAAATGCAGTCTAATATTCTTGTAAAGCTCAAGCTTGTAAAAATCCAAGCTTCGGGTTTAAACTTGAGACTTGAAGATCAATATCATATGCTAAAGATTGAACTTATTGCTCTACGCTGGCTGTTAAACATCAAGGTTTGAATGACAAAAATTATAATAGTACCGGTAATTGATTCCATTGAGTTTTTTTTTGTTTTTTTTTAAAAAGGATGTCACAATATGGAGATGTCCCATACCTCCCTACATCACAATTTTAAATAGGTATAACATTTGTAATACTTCAAAAATTATACAAACATGCATCTTTTAAAACATTCAACATCTAAAGTGTTGCTTATTAGAACCTTTTAACAAGGCCTTGGGCTTTCAGTAGGACATAGCAAATCTGGTTGATTTCAAAGAGCAACGGCTGAGTGGCCTACAGTGGAATAGATAGGCCTACATCAAATTGCTGTTTGATACAGACTACCGGTACCCAAAGTCCAAGTTCTTGTTAAAATGGTTTTGTTTTAAGTTGTTGTCAGTTCATGGTCTTGAGGCCTGGTGTTAAAAAACTCCAGACCCTACGAGATCACTGATCTTAATTGCCATGATCATAAGTCTGTTTCTTTTAACCTTACATGTATTATATATATAGTTTTCATAGAAGCCTTTCATTTTTAAAGTTCTCTATTGGAGAAAAAGGGAAATAGTTATGCAAAAACCATCCTATATCATACATTTATACAAACAGGGGAAAATAAGGTTTTAATCATGTACTAGTTAGAACTATTTTGATTTTTAATGGCTAAGCTTTAAAATCCATGATTTTATGTGTTTGACTGACCTTTGACCTGTCCCTTATCTTCAGAGAGTATGGCATGTCCTTGGTCCTGTCCGAGGGGTCATCTTCCACTATTGTCACCCTAGACAGAAGATCTTCCGCCCGCTTCTTCTCCCCTGGGCCTCCTAAGGTGTCCAGAATGGACCGAAAGTCATCTAGAGCAGTCTGACACACATACATCTTTTTTCCTGCGTACAAAAAAGGTAAAAAGTTAGGATGACTGTGCATTGTTATAGTATTTTTCCTTTGTTAAATCAATTTTTAGACCTCCTTAAAAAAGTTGATTTCTAACCCTCTTCTAAGCATCACCATGAGAAATAATATGACTTTTTTTTAGTTCTCAATCTGATCAAGTATTTGCTGATTTATTTACTTGTTACACAGCAAAAAAATTAATTTCCCTACCAAACAAGCTAAGGTTTAAATATAGGGAGGAAAGAGGGCAAATGAACAATTTTTAACGGTGGCCTATAAGAAGTCTACAGTTTAACTGAAATGCACAAAATTATTAGCAGTCCTGTTGGAGTTTATAGGCTTCTTTAGTTGAGGCTTTAATTCAATTCCACGAACTGAAATCTCTTATCTGTATATAGTTGTAAATTTACAGATTAGTACAGTAGTTACTAGCAAGTTTATTTTGCCCTCTCAAATTCTCACAACTATGATAAACTGATCATTTTGGATAAAAGCCAGCTTGGACATTCTAAAAATAATTAATAATGGGGCAAAAACAGAACAAAAATAAAACAGGGGTGAAAATTTCCCTGTAAACATTAGTAATTTATTCCTGCAAGAGTTATGTCTCTTATAAGGCAATGCACCTTAAGTAATCAACCACCATTTTTATATCCCAATAGAGGCCTCAGCAAGAGTAGTTAGAATCTACCATCACATTTGTGGTTTAATCAAGACAAGTGGAATCAAATTTCGTTATTCAATAAAATTGCATTAAACAACCACAAAAATGTTAAAATAGCAAATGTGATTACATCCCATCTATAACCTCTATGGGTGTCATCATTTAGAGCAGTGTTATATTTCATAACATCATTCCAAGTATGAAATATTTTCCACCATTAAAAAAACTTCAATCAATTGATTAAGAAAAAACGAACAAGAATGTGTATTAATTGATCCTAAATGGAATATGAAAGTCAATATATAATAGTGAAAAATGGTTGAACAACTTGCTATTCTTTCATTAATTTTTACAGCTTTGATTCACATTATTTTCAGTAAATTAATTGACAAAGCTCTGATTTTTGTTAATGGAATGTTGTTATTAGTGACTGATTCTATAAATCTCCTACCATGGGATTGAACACTGACATTATGGGAAAGTCAGAGTGTAGTATTTAATTCATCGCAGGCTTGACTGTATACCATTTATTGTGACATTTTTGTTGGAAGTTTTCAACTAAACAATACCAAGCTAAATTCACTCTCTGTTAAACACAAAATATCCATAACAGATCTATTGATTAAAGTTTTGTATTTCAGCCAAAAAATTGGATATGATCATATTTTGCTTTGTTATTAGAGAAATTGTTTCTCTCATCTCAACATGTCGCAATTGACAACTAAAGAGTTCACTTATTAGTGACTATATTCAGCAACAAGGTTTACTGAACTGCAGTGATGGAAATGTTGTTTCCACGATCAACTTATCTGACAAGATAGCTCAGATGTTAAGGTCACAAGTACTGTAGAAGGACCTTCAACTTCAATTTAGACATTTGTGGTCTATTTTAGGAAAAAACCTCCATCCAAACATCTATGCTCTACCAATAGAAAAACATAGTGAAATACTGTAAACATATCATATTTAGCGTGTACAATATTTGTGGAAAATAATTTTACAACAAGTCAGCGTGCATCTGAATTACAATAAATGCATGGCATTTAGCATTGTAGTTGATTTAGGGGATTAAGCCACTTTCCGCAAAAAACGCAAAATAGAATACACAGCCAAATGTAATGCATTTACAGTTTATGCAAATAATTTTTTCTGAGTTTCACTGATCCAGTGTGAATTACTGCAGTCCAGTCTGGTTTACAGACTTGAAGGTACTTTTGTAAATGTATTGGATATTGCAATACATCCTTCTTGGAATTTTTTAAGACTGTTTCACAAACTAAATGAATTCATTCCTAACTACTACTGAAAAACTTAAATTCAACTTTTTTTTTTCATTGTTGCTGGAAAGGGGGGGGTGTTAGAATAAATCACTACAGTGTTTCTTTGAAATATCTAATAGGAAAAAGATTATATAAAAATTTGATTTGTGAGGGCTATAAAATCCCACTTTCCCCAGTACTAAGTTCATCATCTATCGGATAATTGCGGGGAGAGGAAAAAAACCCTTCAATTTCCTGTGACCCCATTGTTAAATATGCTTCATCACGGCAATATAAGAAATGTCATCGCTAGATCGAACTCGATCAGCGTGGAGTAAGACAGAGCACGCATCCTTATTATTGATCACCATCTGACGGAGGGGAAGAAGAAATCAGCATCATTAAGTAAAGTAAAGACTCCATAATGGTACTACCATAGTCAGCGAAAGGTCAATTATAGGCGTATAAACTTCTTTTCGTTTAAAACTTCAATCTTCTATGGTGTTAATTATCCGGCAAAGTTAAGGAAGTTTAAGAGCTGTTCCTTTAGGCTTTGGTAACAGATTATATTCAACGAACTTCATTTCTGTTGCCATGGACCTTTAATTTGATAAGAAAATACCGGGTATGCCCTTTGTGTTTTTCATTTGGAAAATAATTAAATTTTATCAATCTATATTCTTAGGTTAAGGAAATGTCATTGAGTTTATTAATGTTAAAAGGTCACATATCGTATACACTGTAGATTTCTTATTTTACGCGAGTACTTCATTCAGCGACTCAGTCGTTTTGCATCAAATTGCAAGATTAAAAAATCGCAAACGCTGAATTCAGAATCTGCAAGACGTATTTTTCCTGATTTTACACATACATTAATTCCTCGAATTTAATTACGAATTAACGGTAATCTACTCTTCAGTAAAAGAAGGCAAGACAAGAGGAGGGATGAAGCAGTGTTTACAATGAGTCAGCTTCTTCACCGACCTAATTATGAACTACACAAACTTACTTTGTTTGATTCTAGAATTAATCTTTTTCATAACTTGACCTTTATGGTTGTTTTTTGAATCAACTAACTAATGGAGTGGCTTTATTGAAACTGCCTTCATTGCACTCATATGGCACCTAAAGGAAGTATACTGTCGTAACAGCTGGATACTACTCTGATTCAGGTTGATGTTCTAGAAATCTCTATACACATTGAATATAACTAAATGACAGTCTGGAGAGCTTCCATTTCATACACATTTGGTGCGCTCATACAAACAAGCAACAAAAATCCCATTTAATACCAATTCTTCTTCCGTTTGTCATTTGAATGTTATCAGAGCTACATGATATTTCAAATAAGCAAAACCAGGGGTTTCAACTATAAAGTAATTGTAGATTTACTAAGTACTTTTCACATGCATATACTTTGCACTGTATTATATGAATAAATATCCTAAAAGTTGATTTTTGTTGTATTCTATGTGTTGTGTTGTGTTGTATTCTATGGCTTAACTTTTATAACTTCACCTTGAAGAAACTTTTTCAGCTTTGGTAGAACTGGTTCTCGCCTTTCCTCTGATGCTTGCATTGCCAGAACCTTTTCTGAGAAATCAAAATGGCAGCCCCCGTTAGTTACCGAGGACACAAGGGTGATTAGAGAGGTGATGTCCAGGTTCACTTTGTCTATCACAGACGAGGATGAGGAGCAATCATCTTTACAGAGGTCCTCAGACAAACAATCAAAGCTAGGCATGGAGGAGACCAAAGATTTTACTAAATCCATGTCCCTGAATATAAAGTCCTTCTTTGACTGTAAAGAGGTAGATGGAGGTTCTTTATCACTGGATAGACCACCAGAATGTTTGACTGAGGGCTGTTTCTTAGGTTGAAAAACTTCACAATGGACACTTTCACAGTCTTCCTCTAAGCTATCATCATCAGATTCTGATGAGGATGAGGAGCCTTGGCTGTCTTCGTCCGAGGAGATACACGCCAGACTGATCTGGTTGGCTGTTGCCTCATCAACCTCAACTCTCTCACCGGACACAGAGATTCCTAAGCCCTCCAGACAGGAAGCCATTGGATGTGTTACCTTTGAAAATGTACATGCTGGGTAAATAAAGATCATACTTAAAAATGGTAAATAAAGGCTATGAATTTTTTATTTCAAATTATTCATGGATGTTGAAACAATCATTGATCAATTCCATCATTTATTAGATACTCATCTTGTTCATATTGAGATCCAAAATAATGTACAGATTTCCTTATATTTCATGCAAAAAAAAAAAAATTAGGGTTAAGTTGAGGAAAAAATACCTGATTGTAAAAGGCAAAATGGACGTGAGGTTTCTGGAAGTTAACAGGGTGGTAACTGGAACAGCGGATATAATCCTTGGCCTGTCTGACTAGATCTCGCTCCCCAAACTGTCCTCTTCCTACAAACCAATCAAAAAAACTAAATTAAAACATATCCAAATTGTCCTCTTCCTAAAACCAATCAAAATAATGAAATTTAAACATTTGTAAAGAACTAGTGAATTAAAAAAGGTGGGGAAATGATTTTATGTACCTGTCAGTGATATCATAATTCTACTATAATATAACAAATAATCTTTGAATTAATAGATTTAGAATAAGTTAGATAACGTACTGCATAAAAAGAATGTGTCTGCATCAACAACTTATGAAGAAAACTGTGTGTGTATCATCAATTTATAAATTAGGGTTGAGAGAGAGAGAGAGGGAGAGAGAGAGAGAGAGAGAGAGAGAAATACTTCACTAGACCCATTAAAGGCACATGGTGCATCTATTCAATAAGAGAGATGGATATCGTAATTATAATACAAGAAACTGAAGATAAGTGTTATTTTGTTGAGAAAATTCAAGCTTAACTTTGGATAATGACTTTAAAATCTAATTCAGTTACTGGTAAATGTCAGTAAATTACAAAAAGATCTAATTGATTAAATTACTTTCAGGGCACAATCCATTCTCTACTGTCTTGCCACAAGTTTAAATTGAATTGTGTTTCCCCAAAACAAAAATAAAAAGAGACTCAAATTTAATTCCCAAAAGCTACTTCACAACAAAAACTTGAAATTGACTTTTCCTTTGTTCATTTGCAGAATGAAACAAATTGTCAATTTGCTCACTACCTACAGGAAAGATAGAAATAGCAATCAATAGATGTTAGTGCACAGAATCCCTACATACAGTATAAAGATAAATATCGTTTTAAATGTCAGCCAGTTTCAATCACGGCTTTTCCATCTACCAATTTGCTGGTCCAATAAACATTTGATTTGGGGTAATACTTTGCAAAAGTTGTTTCCCTTTGCAGGGTTAACCCAACCGAAAGGTCAAAAGGGGAAATACCCAACTTTCCCCTTCTTTATGCAACCAAATATTCTTGTGTCCTAACTGTGATACAATCTCGTTGAATTATTTTATTCCTTAGATATAAGGGTTGCCCCATTTTTGGTCTATTCAACCTCAAACACCATAATGATAATGTAAATGCATTCCTGTTTTTTGAGGGAGTTGGTTGTTCAAATTTGGCAATATTTAAAAGATGGAAATTCAATTTTTGGTTTTTATGGATTTCATTGTGATTTTTTAAAATTTTCTACAATAAACAAAAAAACTTCATATTGACAGCTTTATTTTTGATGAATTTATATTCATTTAACCCCATTTACTCCCATGCAGTAAACATATTTATCATAATAAAACTACAACTCATTTATTTTATCATACACTCACATATATAACTTAGAGAATTTTTATCATGATTCCTTTTATCCAATACTATTGCAGAAAATGTATTGTTTGCTAAATCTGCACTAGATTTACTCCTCTATCCCAGACCAACCCTGGAGTTCCATTTATGAGGAGCTGAAATCTCTCCAGAACCAGTGAAAATCCGATGGTGGTTGTCGATCCGATCAAGTCCAATATACTAATTTTAAGGCACAGTAACATACTGATGTACCAATTAATATACACCCATATCATATAGCACAAACACTTATTTCATCATTTCAAGGTCCTAACCTGAAGAATCTACAGCATATGTGGGAGGGACATGAAAAGAAAATCAACATCATCATTTTCAATAATCAGAACAAAATAATTTACAATTTCCAATATTTAGCCCCCTCTCTCTCTCTCTCATAAAATGTGGACATTAAAAACATGCTCTATGACGGAAACGAATCTCCATCTCCCGCCATTAACTCATCTCTTGTGTTCCCGATTCCATGATTCAGTGAAGGCTAATTCCTGACCACAGCGATGATTGTGTTAAAGGTTCTGTGCACTAACATACAAATGAGTGCTTATTAATTCCTGGGAGAGCCTTTGTTAGCACCTCTAGGCTGTTTATAACAGGGAGACCGTACACTGTATTTGCTTTGCTGATGAATTCCATAATGCCTCCCTTCTCTAAGCATATTTGCTGTATTTATATGAATGTCACATTTGCAATTCTCCTCACTTTATCATGTTGACTCTGTGATGATGCTGTTTGAATTTCTAAAACCAAGCATCATAACTTGGACAGATTAGTTAGTCAGGGTGACTTAAGGTGACCTTGACACATCAATATATTATGTGATGGAATGATGAAGTATCTTTTTTGAAAAATGGTTGTACAAATAGGAGTCCAATATTGCTCTATATTATAATATCTGAATTCTTTCCCAAAGTTTGGTCCACTTGTATTTTCTTCCCCAGAAACATTTTCAGATACATAATCAAACAACCAAGAAGTACGAATTTTATCGTAACATGCAAACATTTGCATTTCCTTAAAAATTTTTCTCTATATGACTCCAGTGAATCCATTGTTTTGTTATGGACTAATCATCTTCCGAGTTCTCAACTAAAGACTGGCAGGACGAGACAGCCATCCAATAAGTTGGTATAATAATAAAGTCAATATAAAGCCTTATATATCCCCTATTTAAATAACTGAACCTCATGATTGGGTCTCAGTTTAGATTGAGTGACGAAAAACCAATAACGAAAAAATTACTGGAGTGAGATCTCGGAATCATTTCTATTCGGCCCCGTGGGCACCCAGAGGCCACAAAAGATCTCTCAACATTATTCTCTACCTTTCAAGACCATTAAGAAAGCTGGATGCTCTTGGCCATTTTAGGCCATATTTACCTCCTTCAGATGAAGAGCTCTGTTATAATAAAGACAAATATACAGTAAAATGCTCAAATTTTAAAGCTTAATTATAAAAGTATTTTGATTTTTTCTTTATTAAATATTAGTTTATAGCTAAAACATGTCTTATTAAATTTTTAATTTTTTTTTTGTTTGAGGCTGAATTGACGGTTGATATGTTGCACATCCAGTTTACTTAATAGGCAACTTTACAGGCATGTGCATGTTCTTGGCTTGAAACAAAATCAAAGTGCAATGTAACTGATTGCTAAGGGGCTAATGCTATTAAAAATAATCCTTTCTCAAATTATTATTTGTCTTTAATTGCTCTAAAGGGACAATATTGGCTGTCATGGTAATCATGGCAACCAGAGGGAGCATTTTATGTTGAAGAAAATCTAGTACTTTTGAGAATCTTCATGAAGGTTCAATAGTCTTCAGGGCTTAGTAGCAATAACAACCGATTAGTAGCATACCAGTAGAACATTCTCGAATTTTTGGGGTTTTTTTTTTTTTTTGCAAATAGTTGATATCTAAAGATTTGTTCAAGAGTTTTAGACTTGTGGATCTTTTAAATTTTTAAGAATATTGGAAATTTAAATTCAAACATCCTGAAAATTATATAAGGTTTTTCAAAACACTTGAACCATCTTTAAAATAGATAACATGATAAAAGCAAATCGCCAGTAATGAGGGATTCCAATTCAGTAAAAACATTGTTTTAAATATTAGATTAATTTGAAATATGGGAATGATAGTGACTTTGCTGTAATAGTATGTTTATTGCATTCATTACAGTTGAATAATACTTTTTGATTATTATAATGACCAAAAACTGAGATATCAGTTTTAAGAAGTGTAATTTATTATTTTTTTTTTGAAGGGGTGGGGAAGGGGTGAAATGGTGAAATTTGAGGCATATCATAGACATTAACACAACCTGCTATCCCTTTTTTACATGGCAAGCTCATTTAAAAACATCAGGGGGCTCAACACTTGATGTACATTTTGCCTATTCAATCATTGCTTCCCAGAATGATGAAACTTTTTTAAGCTTGGACACTCTTAAAAATGATTAAATGCATGCATGATCAATTATTTGTTTATGTACTGAGCTATAGACACATTACTCATAAATTGTTTCAATGACAATCGGTTAACATACCTGCCCAAATAAGGTGTAAAGCCTGTGCTTTTCTGGCAATGACCTTGACCCAAGTATGACCTTGATTGGCAACCACATCCACCACGAGATTCTCTGTCCGGCCTTCCATGGAGAAGGGGGATAGGATCTGCACCACCCCCGGGGCATTGTAAGCTGCGTGGACACAGCCAGCGAAGTGACCGAGGTTACTGCTCTTAAAGTGGTTCCCACACACCTCCGTAGCAGGACTATTTCTCAGCTAAAGTAAACAATGGAGAAAAAGAATAAACATCAATTTGGATCGACAAATCTAATTTCTTCCTAGTTCTTGAAGTATATTTAATCAAAGTTTTGCAAGTCATCCGTAAATCATTCTTTGAAAAAACAGTAACACAAAGTTGGGATGGATAAATCAGATTGATTTCTACTTCTTAAAGAAAAAATCAACAGTTAGAAACACATCTACCAATTATTCTTGGATATGTTGATTGATTAGATTGTATTCAATGTGTTAATATTCCAGCCATCAATCTTGATGTCAGCTGTCAAAATAAAACCACTCAAACATCATAATAGTTTCATTATCTTTTCTAGGATGGTATTATACCAATGGCAACTGAAAAAATTTATACTTTATCAGTAAAAACATAAAAATTTTAATTTTCCAAACCCTAATGATTGAAATAAAACAATACTTCTTTCAAAAATACAGTACACTATACAGTTACAAAGATATTTGGTGCAACTCAAATTTTATCGTCAAGTTGATTATATGTATACTCCAACACAGTTAACAGGCACTAGTAAACTTTCCTTAAAGGGGCATGGTCACGATTCTGGTCAAATTCCATTTTTCTGTTTTTATTATTTACAATGATTTAGAAATGCATTTCTAATGATCAAATGAAATTTGAGAGTCAGTCGTAGAGTTATACGCGAGATACAGGACTCACAAATCCTTGTCATGTAAACAAGGCTCGTGCCCTGTTTTTGTTTACATAGGTTCAATATGCCTGTAAAAAATCTCTTTCGAGCTGACTTCTCTAAAAAAGAGGCGCTGGAAATGCCTGAAAATAACAGATCAACTTAAACAACAGTCAGGATCTAGTCAAAGTTTCAATAAAAGCAGGCAAAGCATCAAACTGCTTCTTTCCTTGTATAAAAAAGTATCGCATCAGGGCATGAAGTCTATTTGTTAATGTCAATGATTTATCAGAATTGAATATCTCTTACATATCTGTTGTGAAAAACCCCTACAATTGTGAAGATATCATTAATTTCATCAAAGCCATTAGCGGTGTTCCATTTATTTGCAATTCTTGATAAAATTATTATCCTTATCATAACATAACATCAACACATATATATTAAATGAAAACATAGCAGGATGTTTTTGAAATTAACGGTCATGTTTGCACACATCTAACAAGTTGGAGTCAATTCTCAGACATTGTGGAATTCAAGATTTGAGACAGATTTCCAGACCAATAATATTTGCAAGATGATTGCGCTGTTGAAATGCATCTTCATTCATTCCATTTCTTAGGAAAAATGTAAACATTAAGATTCCTACCATGATTATTTTTGTGAATTTCGGGGGCAGACATTAAATACTATTCCATACACATCAATCCTAAGAGAGAGTTAATATCAAGATCAGGAAAACATAGTCCAGCGCAGTAGTATGTTTACATATCTGTTATAGTTCATGTTACGTATCTGTTAATGTTTACGTATCTGTTATAGTTAATGTTTACATTTCTGTTTCTGGCTGTTGATCATACATTTCAATGCTTTTAGAAACATATGTAATATATATGACTCTTTGAAAAAAAAGGCCAGGTAATTGTAACAGATGCTGTTAGCAACAGATGTTTGATGATACACCTAAATGTTGTCTGATCAAAATCTCGAGAGCCTGTAGAACAACATAATGTCAACATAGGTGTTGTCATGGTGGCCCTCACTGCAAAGTCTTCCTCTGGTAAGGTTAAAAAGGGCATTTGCCAATTATTATCAATATGTCCGGACCCCATTAATGGTTGACAGTCATCAAACTTCATATGTAAGATGGCCAGAACGTTGGTGGTTTCTCAAAGAGCAAGATCTAACTAGACAAGTTGGCTTCCCTTAGTAGCAATCTGTATGAGGCTGAAATTCATCTCAAAGTCTGACCAAAGGTTATCAAATTGATGTCCTTTATTATCTTGGTTTAAATTCAGATACCAGCTTATAGGGAAACATAAGACAGTATTGTTTAAGTGCTTGCAAATAAACAAGCTCCCAGTGCAAGCATATATTGTACCGCATACAATTTTTATTCCCCATCCTCCTTAAAGCTGCCTACAAAATAAATGTGTTTTCTAAGGTGTTTGTCAGTTAATGAGGGGTGCTGATTCAAAACAAATAACTCTTTTGCCAGGAAAGTCTGGGAAAAACAGTACAATTGCGCCTAATGACCACAATGAAATTTTCCTGAGACTTTATATTGGCAAAGGGTATTATATTATCCTATCATCTCTGAAGCCATAATTACTTAATACTAATAGGGCTACTAAATGAGGAATATACATGTGTAGTATAAACATTTTAAACCTATTTCTAACGATCCATAAGGGTTTTGATGAAGCCATTAACTTAAAAAATTCCAGGGGAGACAACTGAGAGTCTGGCAGTGACCATTGCATTCATTCACAGTCACAGGATGAATCTTTACCTTTCAGTCGACAAAATGATGACTGAATGGTCTCTGGAAAGGTGATTGAAAGAGCTTTGAATTAAGTCAGCAATTAGTAGACTTTCTTTAAAGGTGCGTTCAGACAATGCGATTTTCATCCTATTTTCTGATCCGATTTGCTTTTGAATAAAATCGAGTGTGACCACCTAAGTCAGAAGTCAGAAGCAAATTGGATCAGAAAATTAAAATTATTAACTGTACTACTGTACTTAATACTCTTGTTAATTGCACTTAAAAATTTCAAGAATCACATTAATTTTGCTAATGATAATCTCCATTATTTTGCTTCAATTTCAGGATTGCAATATTTCAAGCTTAGGATTTGTGTTATTTGTTAAAAAATTAAAAAATATACTTGCTAGCTTGCATCTTATGCACCAAGTTCCCTCAACAGAATGACCTCCTAATTGTGGTATAAGATTAAGGTATGAGTTTCCTAGCAATCCTTTTCACACAGAGGGGAATAAACATAATCTTCACAATAACCATGGATATTACCAATGGTTAACCTCAATTCAAATTTTTTAGTGTAGAACCCTATGGTGCCAATTTTATAACAACATTTACTTGATTTTTAAACTTTTAAACCTATTTAAAACTCATTTGATAGGATATCAAAGTATTGGAAATTAGCAATTAAATCATTGACTCTCCATACCATCCTCTCAACACAGAGTTACTGGGTCTGAGGGAATTATAAGCAATGCAAAAAATATATACATAACAGCTAGATCGAGTATTCTAAGTGCATGTTGTAACAAAAGTTATGTTCCGAAAAAAAATTGTTGGTGTTCTAGTTTCGACATCATTGCTCCTATTTCCTAATTTCAGCTTTTTCAGGTTTGCTTAATTAACTGAATATTTTTTTTTCAAAAACATTTAAAAAGACTCTTGCTGTGGGTTAGAAAATCTAAATTTACTAATACATTGTAGATACAGCAAAAAAATTCTGTACTTACCAAACAGTTTTATTAAAGGCATATCTTATATAAGTTATGCTAATTTACAAATTTTCTAGATATCCTGGAAATCATTACCAATTTAATCCAGGCAGAAGGCATTATTACCAGAGTGATATTGTTCTCTAATAATAACTAACAGAAATTGGCTATATTTCTGTCTTCCTTTATCATTTGCTTAATTCTTCAACTTAAAGTTCTTGTCTGCATGTATATAAGTACCATATATATCTCATAGACCTCGGACTTCTCAAATATCCTTCTCTCAAAGCATTTGCTCTCATATTGTGAGCAATAAAAAAAAACGACTACAAATATTGACTAATAAACGATACTCATTACTATTTATCTATCTCCAAAAAGCTAATGCAACAGAAAAGAAAAGGCAGCAGAATGGAAATTGTTGAAACCTCATCTGCCAATTAGAGACAGTACACGCAGATTCTTCCTCCAATATTTATTCTTTATGACAGGGGAGGTCAATCTTCCTCCATTTATCTCCGACAAGGGAGACAATAAAAAAGATATAATGCAAAACAAGAACATCAAAAACTACTCTGTTAGTGTCTGGTAAAAATCAAGTTTCTGTCCCTTCCAAAAGGTTCATAGCATTTTCCAATAGAAAGCATCCTTAATTTACTGTACATGTGCCTTAAGGACATCTTGGATAGGCGGGGTTGGGGGGTTGGAGAAGAAGTCAGGCCAGTTCACAAATTGTTGTTGGAACACATATTATATAATCAGCATGATCAGCATCAGTCATATACTGTAAACATACTACATTTGGTTGTTTATTCTATTATCGCCTTTTGGTGGAATGTGGCTTCCGCTAAATCAAGTACATCGCTAAATGCCATGCATATATGTATAAGAATAGTCACATTCAGGAATAGTTATACGCTAATTCAAATCCACGCCAACTTGTTCAAAAATTTGATTTCCACCAAATATTGTACACACCAAATATAATACGTTTACAGTATTGAAAGGCAGTAATTTTTCTTTTGCCTTCTGCAGACAAATCCTGTAGCTGTATTTCCTAGCTCTATTCTATACATTTATGTACCCAACTAATATTAAAAAAATTTAAAAATATACATTGACTGTATTTTTAATTTTTAGCCTGTTCACCTGTTGATTATGTTGTAAGATTGGAAACCTGTGAGGCTGCAAAATCAGTAATTAGTACCGCCCATGTACAGTTTTTTATGTTGTATATTAGCCCAATTCAATTTGAATTCCTAACCCTAACAATATATGGTATATCTCACCCCATCACTAAAAATACCAGTATATATGATATATATCTCTTAATATTACATATTTATATACCAATATATAGTCTAAACTGGACATGTATATCTGATCTGACAGGCTATTTATGAACTTAACCTGTCAATGGCCTTTGTTGATCAGCTGTTTCTGTAAATTTCCATGATGGCATTTTAGAATGTAGAACAAAATTTCGTAGACAATTTCAAGGGTGTTTGCATGTTATTTAATTCTTTTTATCTGTCAGTGAATAAAAACTTTACCTTTGCAATAAATTGCATGAAAATAAACTGGTAACACTTTGTAAGTATTAAGCCTTTGTATGAAAGTTATTAGTGCATGCTTAAAAATGGTATAAAACAATCAAACAAACAGAATGCTAGATAATTTTACTCTGCCATTATTAATATTTCAATTGTGATATATATAGTGAAGCAGATGAAAGTGTAGATCATTTGTTAAAACCAATGCACCCAGAAATTTAAAAGAGAGCAATTTGCATTTGTTTACAGCTGAAGACAATTATAAAAAAAAAATAATTAAGTATAAAAAAAAAAAGAAATACCTCTATTGATAAGATTTCTATAAATAACATGTTATTTATATTCATTTATAAACTTCAAATTAATCTGAATAAAGTTATTGAATGCTTTTAAATTACTCTCTGTAAGCTTAAGCCAACACAGAGATGAGCTCAAATTTTCAATTCCATTTTGCAATCATCTTCATGTTGCTCTGACAACCACATCTCATGTAAATTCCAGGAAATCCAATTAACTTGCGCGGATTAAGTCTTAAATTAATAATCTCTTATAATCAAGCTAGGTCTGAAACCAACTTCACAACAAATTGTAAGAGGCTGTAGAAAAATACAGATTCTGATGATGTAAACTCTAACCTTGTTAAATCTGATTTATTTACCTACGTCAAGTGTAGTGGTGTTTGCCATAAATATGATTATAATAAACTCCTTTAGTTACATCAGGATCACAAGGATTGGATAGCGGAATAAACAATTCAATTTATACTTTTCAGGTGATCTGTACAGTTGCATTTAATAAAACTTGGAGAAAATGATATACTTAAGTCAGATTTCGAACAAATAGCAGTGTAATAGGTCATATAAAGGGACATGTATAATATCTGCGCAATATAATACATGATCTATATTTTTTTTACAAAAATAACATTACTTAAGTCTATACAGGACACAAGGTCAATAATGACTCTTTATGGTAAATGGTCCAATGGACTTTTAAATTTGCAAAATTACACGTACACATAATTATCCGTTTTAGGTCTATTTGGGCCTGGGAACTATTATCTGTACAGAGATTACTAACAGAGATCTGCTTTGACCTTGACCTCTGACATAGTTACTTGGTTCAAAGCCAGTGCACACCCTTAATCTATAGACAGCTTTAGTTTTGGACAAAGGGCATAAAAGTTATTACCAATTGCACTTTAACCTCTGACCAGTAGAAACTTGGATCTCAGTCACTCTTTGCCCATAAACTCTTTCTGTGAAAAAAAATCTGCAACTGTTAAATATAATATCTAGACAACATTGAGATGGTGACCATCTCAAAGGGCCCTGCCTAAATACTATGAAATCATTAAATTTTGTGGGGGCCAATTTTCGTGGATTCCTAAAAATTAACAGGCTTGTGGGGATGTAATTTCATGTATTCCAATATACCTACAAATGGAAATATGACTTTAAAACATTAAATTATTAATTCGTGGAGGATGTTAATTCTTGGATGAGAGGTACCAATGAATTCCACGAAAATTGAGCCACCACGAAATATAATGATTCCACAGTAGTAGATAAAAAGAATTTTAGAGAACTTTGCTTTGACCTTGACCAATAACTTTGAAATTTTCCAGCTAGCATAGAACTTCTATAATTTCAATCTCATTACCTCTTACATTAATAAGGCATTATTTTTCAATCTGAACATATCAACTAAATGGGAAATATTCTATGGTCTAAAACTGATGATAAAGAGATCTGCTTTGACCTTCACATTGACTTTGTTCAAGGTCACTTCAAACCATTAACCAAAAAGCTCTGTTTCAGTAAAGTATCAGCAAAATAATGCTAAGTGGAGAGTATATATGCTCTTAAATACAGGATTTTTGTTTGATCTGATATGACCTTGACACTTGATCTACAAACATCATCTAAGGTCACTGCATACCCTTTGATCAAATGCATCGATTGGGTGATGTATGAGCCAGATTGGAGTAAAGTAGGAGAAGATATGCTTCAAACAAGAATATTTTATATAATTCTGCAATGATCTTCACATTTGATCTTGAAAAATGGTTCAAGGTCATTACACACTCGTTATTCATTAGTTCTGTTTATGTGAAGTATGAACCTTAACCTTGGACCTAGAAACATGGTTCAAGGTCACTGCACACCCTTTTCCCAAAGGCTCTCTGTTGGTGAAGTATCAGCTATATTGAGCTGAGGGGAGAGAAGATATGCTTCAGACAAGCATTCTCTGACAAACAGACTGACAAAAGGATGGACAGATGGATGGACGGACAGACAGACTGATCACTATAGGGCGCCTGCAGAGCAGGGCCCTAATGATTGTAATTGTTATCTCAAACATAACGTTTTCTCCCTTTTTACAAACAAGTTATTTCTTTGAACATGATTTTTTTTAACAAATTCACAATTAAATGCTCCCTTATGTTTTATCATGTGTGACAACTTGACCCTGGCATATACTAGCTAGGAGAGCAGTAAGTGTATTTTGTTAGCAGATGCTGCTCATAACACATAACTCTTGGTAGGCTGAGAACCAAGAAACACAACAACACTGCCTTGTACCAGTAGGCTGGGTCCCACTGTGGAACTCTTTGTTCATCAATTAGATGCCAATTAACATCTTTAAGTGTCCAATAAAGCAGTTGTACACTGCTGACATGAATCAAATCAACCATGAAACAAAACTGTTAAGTTATGATAAAATTTTAATTTTGAACTTTATGATTGACATCATTGTCACAATTTTCAGCCATTTCATATTAAATCATAAACCTTCAATGTTACCGTTTGTTAGCTATATATCAGTTAGCATTTTTTTAAACTTTGCTCTCTTCAAAAGGTTTGAGGAAAGCTGAAGACAGAGAGTTAGTACAGAAACTGAAACACAGGTTACAAATTGTACAGATCCAGAAAATTTCTCCAGGACAAAATTGACGTAACATTTGAGTTTGCCAAGGGGGTCTGAGGTATATTTTCGGTGGTAATTTTATAATGTAAATTAAAGAAATTTGTATTTTGCGTTGTGGGGGGGGGGGGGAATCTGGACCCCCTGATCCCCCTCTACATCCGTGCATGGGTTAATTTACCCCTGATCAATGATCTCTAAAAGATGGAGCATTTCCCCAACTACATACATGTGAACAGAAAAAAACAGAAAAATGAGAAAACAAATATGTACCAAACAAACAACAATAAATTGGAATTATTTCACGTACATTATGGTAAATTAAGTACGAATAAAATTTTCATGAAAAGAAGTAAAAATAAATTGGAAAAAATGTTTGCACTGGTGATAATAAATTTACACAAGCATGCTTTGCCATGCTGAAGAAATGATAACTCCCTCTATATCAAATGCTTTGAGTGCTGCAGCTTTGTTATGTCCTATCAGCATGAGTGCTCAGAGAATCCTTTTTGTGTTCAAGCTGACTAATTACAAAAAACAGCCATGCAGAGTAAATGATGCAGAGTACCACAATTATTGCACAATTTTTATACGTAAACACAGTCTAATTACTGCAGATAGAGTTTATACGCATGTACATATTTATGTCTCCTTGCACAGATAGATATATGTACAAAAACAGTCTTAATTACAACGGCTAGAGTAATATGCGTGTATATATTTATGTCTCTGGCGAGTATTTCACACATCTTGGTTTCATAAGTGGATTTTTTCCACCCAATCTTTACCAGTAATTGGATGGCAAGCGATGAAATCACAGATAAAGTGATGAGAAACAATATCATTTTTTGTCATTTATTAATAAAGGCAGATTTCTGATACCAAGAGACACGTAAATGGCCAATAATACCCCCAAACATATACTTCAGTCTTTGCTTTATGATTTATTTCCTTATTTACCTGGCCTTCTTTACTATACTATACTAAGTAACAGTTTTCAAGTAAATAAGTATTATCTATATATATATATATATATAATCGTACACATATTTATTACATTTCCTCCACACAATGGTTAGCAGCAAGAAGCAAGCAGACGTACGTAGGTCTCTTATATAAAGTCAGACTCTCCCTGAGGTTTATGACCAATCTTTTAATATAAAGTCGTGGCAGTATGTAGCTAGAGATCACATAATCTGCTTTCAGGCAGTCACTCACAGACCAAAACAGTTTATTTCCGTCACTGCATGCGGCAGCATATATATCTAACTACTCCAGGCAGTGTCAAGTCTAATGTAACATATAAACTCTTGAAATTTCACGAAGCCTTTAATAATTTCCCGACCAGTTACTGCTGCAATCACACCAAGACAATACCAGCTGAGTATCCTGCAGGAGAGAGAGAGCTTACCGTAGCTAGCAGACAACAATACAGTGTCGAGAACGCGATGGATATCAACAGATGATATCTATACCATCAGCTGATTCAGAAGCTTCTGATTTTAAAGGATATCTTTATTTTTTCTACGGATCTAGAAATAAAATTATGGTAAGTATATATTCATTTAATTTTTCATCCTTCATTTTTTGAATTGCTGTTGACAATTTATTTTGCTGTTGATATACATCACTGTCCTTTCAGAGTAAATTGTACATGCCATTGGGTCAAAATACTTCCTGATTTATTGTAATTAAAAAACTTGTGATTTTCAGCATTTGACTAAACTGATCCAATATTAAACCAAATTAAGTTGTTGAAAAATACATGGGGTTTTAATTCAATGTATCTAAATATAATTAAGAAAATTTATTTTTAAAATTATTATCTGTTTTGTTTATTAGAGTCTTGGTCAATACATTGTAATTCATATTAGACATAAAAATAACAATACGCTAAGTATACATCAGGAAAACTAAGAAAGATTATAAAGCTCGTAATTATTATAAAAGAACTGATTATAAAGCTATCTATTATCATATGAGAACTGAGCCATTATAAAGTCCCCTCAACAAAACTAGAACCTTAGTGTTCAGTGTTTGGTTAAATTTTGATCTAAATGCATGCATTAATCTCATCCATTGACACGTATAGATAACTTTATTGCCTGCAGACAGATCGAAAGTTTTATCACACAGGCTCTTGATTCCCAAGTTGAAATTTTTTTTACTTCCATGATTCTAAAAATTCACTATAGCGGATGTATTTCTGAAGAAAAAAAACAACTTAATATTATGCAACATTTCCCAAGCATTTATCTCGACTGACTCGATGAAATCTGCAGTCGTCTGTGAATTGAAATTCATAGACTGAAAACAATACCACTGCATTGAAATTGCTATTGAATCAAAGCTACATGTACTTGTAAACAATTTGCTATTTGTGCGAATGTTTGCTTCAAATTGATATATAATTTATCTTCTGTTTTTTTACATAACCTGTATATGATAGTAAAACAATTTTTACCAAAATAATTTAATACATTCGATCATTGATCATTTCTCACGTTTAATTGATCCTCTTTGGTTCCATAGCATCCAAGATTTAGCACGTATATTTGTTGAAGATCATGATGTTAGTTGCAAATTAATGAATAATTAATGATTAAAGAATTATCCGAGGGAGTAATCTGTGATGATCTTCATTATGGATGCATATATGCAATGTATAATTAATGATTGAACATCGATAAGCATATAAATATACTGCACTCGTTCACACAGATGCATGCCTCGGAGTTCATTACTATATTCGTAACTGTAGTAATCAGTGCCGGCTGGTTTACATTATGAGAGTACATTTTTATTTTATCAAAAAATTCTTATATTACGCATTATTAAGTACTGAATGCTATCCTTTTGCATCAAATCTCAAGAATTTGAAAATAAGTGCACCAAACTTTTGTCGCAATTTTATTTATATAGTTCTACTCTCAGAAATTTTTTTTTTTAAATAAGCAAGAGATATTTCATGCAGAAATTTTTTCCTTGTTATTAAAGTAAAATTTATAATTAATGAAGTAATTAGCAGACAAAATCTTAAATTAAGGAACTTAAAAATTTATTACATAGCGGAGTCTATCGGAAGGTCAGACAGTATTAAGAACTTTCAATAAATTTATGAAGTCAATTAACTTAACATTAATTAAAAACACTAATTATCATGTCATACATCCCCAGTTCTCTTTGAGAGAAAAAAACTGAAATATAAATCGATTATTCTCAACAGTTCCCAGACTACATACAGATACACATTTAGGCTCCACTGGGTAAGGCTTTTAAATTCATAAATTATACACAGACTCAGATAATATAACTGCATGCGCTTTTAAAATCTAAACCAATATTTTTTCTCTCTCTCAGAATCCCTAGCTTAATTCCCACTAATAAAACCCATCAATAAAAATCCTTTCATATTGAGAGTAGAAATCACAGAAGTCAATACAAATGGTTAAATATTTGCTCCACTGGGGATCTCTAACATAGTTACAGGGCAATGAGACGCATGGAGCTTTGAAGTCTCTGGCAATAACACAGCCGATGCTGTATTTTCTTCATGACCCCAGCGCTGTTATAACAAACTGTAGTACGTCATTGGTGGCCACAATGTAATGATCTTGCCAGTGATGACGGTAGTGTACCTTTGTACTTCAGTTATTGACAATTTACTTACTGCGCAGGGGACTTATGAACATCTTAATATCCTTACTATGACATCGATATTTACATTGACAACTTGCCCACAAGTTGACTTCAAGAAGTTGACTTCTCTCAGAGTTTCTTTACTCGTAGTTTTACTCACTTTTAAATATGATACATTTTATTCTAAGCTGAAACCTGTAAAGTTAACTCTGCCATGGAAATTTACTGATGCTCAGCTTTCATAATCATTCCCTGTAACCCCTCCCCCAAGACCGACCCCCCCCCCCCCCCCCCCGCCCACAACAAACCCAAAACAACCCCCACCCCCCAAAAACAAACCCCAAACAATCCCACCCCACCCCACCCCCCAAAACAAACCCCAAACAATCCCACCCCACCCCACCCCCCAAAACAAACCCCAAACAACAATATCCTTCCCACCCCAACCCCCAAAACAAACCCCAAACAACCCCCTCCCCAACCCCAACCCCCAAAACAAAACCAAAAACAACAAAAAAACATAACAAATTAACATCTATATCTTTAAATTATACTTATAATGTTCAACAGTAGCTACTGCAGTTTTAATCTTTTAAAACTATAACTGGCACTTGCTTTCAATTCTGACTTAAAGATATATTTTTTAATTTGAAGTTAATGTACCGGTATTTCTTATTGTTAATATACCTTAAATATATAAATATATCATAGATTCTGAGGTACACACACATGTAATTGAACATGCCACTGACTTCTTTACAATTTGCTATAGGTTAAAGCAGGATATCCTAGGGGTGGGGGGAGGGGGATCTGAAACTTTAAGGTAAGCAGTAGAAAAGTTAAACAATTCAATGCTTTCAAAAAACTGAGAGCTTAATATTGAAAAACAAAAAACAAGTTATATAACCATTTTATGCAATGTCATTTTTTTCATAGATGAATCAAGTACATATATTTTGTACATAATGTTGGTTAAATTTGCCTCAATACAATAATAATTTTGATCTTGAGTCATACAAGTTGGCTGTTGCAATAATTCATATCTGTGGGCAACAACTTTAGGCTGTCACTGTTTAAGTCTCAAAGTCACTTTTTTTTTTGCAAAACATAATTGCATACCACAGGTATATATTGCATGTAATTGTAATATCTAACGCCAAACTAAATAAATCACTAGTAATTTTCTTTTTTTTAAACTGCACTCTTAAATGTTGTTGCTTGACAATCAATTTTAAAATGATGTACCGGTACATCGATCACGTCAAATTAAACGTACACGTCAAGATTTCTGTTATGCTATATAATGCTATATGCTATATATATCAGCTATGATAAAAATTCTCTGTCATTTATTTTCCTGCTGTGAGATTTCTTGGAGACAAATTTAATTTCCAGAGCTGTTTGTTGGTTTCAGCAACAAAAGCAAAAAAAAACTTTACCGATTAAAATTTCCATTTCATCATAGTTCAACAGATTTTAAGTCTCTGCATAAAACTATAACCGGTTTAATCAGAGGCCGTATCAAAGATCGAGATTTTTATTCTAAGCATGTCTTTCATTTAGGGCGCTCATTATGTAATATGGCCTTAAACATGTAATATAATCAGCTATGAACAGCACTGAATCACTCAAAAAATCTTCAATCACCAGACGTGACCTAGTGCTAAATTATTATATGAATAATCGGTCAATAGACTTGTTAATAAAATACATGGTATATTTTTTTATACCGAGTTTAAAGGAAACACTGCAGCTGGCTTCAAAGTTGATCAAAGTCAATTTATAAGGAATGTTTACGTCACTGCAAAGCAAGGACCTTTTGTCTATTTTATATATAGGTTATTACATGGCATTTATAAAATGATCCTATTTTTGTTCGAGGTTGCCTTATATTATTTAATAGCCAAATTAAGAGTTGTTATAGGCTCAAGGACAGCAAATATACAGTGACCTGAAAGGCAAATATGTGATGCACTATAAAAAAATGTCATGTTCATGGTTTTTTATATCATATACTTGTAGAAAATATCAAAGAAACAATATAAACTATTTTGTGGATGTGGATTGATTATTGTCAACAGTTCACTTGGTCACTGTCTATTACTAAATACTACAATGTCTTAAAAATTTTCTTATCAATTTGTGCCAGCTGTTAATTTGTTTAATTACCAAAATGATGTCAACATAGTCATTTATACCATATTTCTATAATTCTAAAGAGTCTAAAGACAATTTTGGGAGAAGTTCAAATCCACAAAAACCAATGTTTTCTTGTTATTTAATAAATATGTTTGCAATTGTGAACATGCATTTTGAATAAAAAAAATTTATGTTTTAGCATATGGGGAGAACTCAGTATTTTAAAATTTGCTTGCAATTGATGTTAACAAAAGTTTTCAAAGTCAGAGGGTTTGTTAATTGTGTGGGTAATTTTTTTTTAGCCCAGTGGATAAAACATCAAACTAAATATGTGCCATATCCATGGAATCCATTATCAGTTTATAATCATATTTGTGAATTTTAAAGGGATTAAAATATACAGCATACAGGTTTATATTCTCCCAATGTTATTTTCGCCCCTCTACAAATTAAAAGGGCTTTGCCTCGTCTTGAATTCCACCTGCAGTCATGCAGTTGTGTCAAACGATATATTATTTGCAACAATGGAGCTCACCATTTTAGTCTTAAATTCGCTGGCTAAAAGCAAAGGAATAAGGGGGCAAAAAAAATGGGGCAAATATTTTCCTATGCACAGTAATCATTAAAGTTTCAAATGAATCAAAAATCTCTTAATAACACTCAACACTAAAAAAAGTAAATAAATGAAATAAATAATAATCAAACAACGAAAAGCAGCCAGAGAGACATTCATTTAATTCTTATAAATGTATCTTCTGGTATCAACATGCAACATTTTTTGGAAATTTGTAAAAGTTGAGCAGTTGGCATGAAATTAGAGTCTAATTGGCAATGATAGCATTTTCCCCATGCCAATATGCCAAGACATAATCAAGAAGAATGGAACACGATGTTTACATGTATCAATACAATCCACCATTGTTTCAAATTCTGGGAAAATGTCCGTAAATCTTTCAGGAGCAGATCACTCTCAAATGCCAAAATGTCAAAAAAAAAATCTACCCCCACCTAAAAAGAAATCTTTCAGTCACTGTATCAGAAATTTTGAACAGATGAATGAAAAATGTGTTTACATGTCACAGTAAACAATCGACATGCCTGGAATTCGGTTAAATCTGTTTCACTTAAAGTGACAGGGCAAGGAAAACTTGGAATCAATAATTAAAATAAGATATTTGATCCCATAACACAGCCTCCACGTGATAAATTATTCAGGATCAAAATAATCTCGTTGACAAAATCCATAAGCCCTGATAATTAATTTTTGCTTCTGTCTGATTCTACCACTACATCTTTAATTAAACGGCAAATTCTGTCATTGTCAGCAACTACCGGTACTAGGTACAGGTAGGAACCAATGATTATAACCTCAAACGCAAGAGAGATTAAAGCTTGTGAGTAGATCTTTCTGGATGACAAATACACTTTACAAATTGCTTTTACTCTGGAAACACTAAAGTACATTACTTTTTTTATATTAATGGGTTAAAAATTCTTAGAAAATTTTATAACAGTTTTAGCATGAACAATTTTGACTTTTAAGCTATAGGAAATTTTTATCAAAATGTTCCCTTATGATTTCAAAAAAAGTTGATAACGGATATCATTTCTCAAACTTTTACATTTTAGATACTTATAGATGAGAAATTCCAAATTATTACTACATGAAAAATATGTCATTAAAGTTTCTTGGACCAGGTTATATATCAAAAGGATATATAATATACATTTGTAGTGTCGGTCGGGGAATCAGAAACACACTTTTTATCACAGTCACCCAAATTAAATATAATACATAGTAGGTTTGATATAAACCTGCAAACTGCATGAAGCAATTGACTAGTGTACAAATTCAGTTTTAGTTACTGCCAGAAAGGGTGTATATATATATATATATATATATATATATATATATATATATATATATATATATATATATATATATATATATATATATATATATATATATATATATATATATATATATATGTTTAAAATACAGTATTTCCAGTTGTTTTCCATGTCACAAAATTTGCGAAAATGGGGGAAATCTGTAACAGTTTTAATTTGCGTCAGTCATTTTATGCGATTTAAAAAGTTTCTTATAGAAACTGATACTAAATATAATTTCTGCATATTCAGTTATTTGCAATTTAAAAGGTCATGAAAAAAGCGAAAATTAGATCATGGCAAAAATTACCGGATATGCAGCATCCTTTTAACACAAAACCTGAATCATGTAAAAATTCATGTAATATATAAAACGTGCGCTTGGTCAGTATTAAGCTAACTTTATACAAGTCTTTAAGGACCTGGAGTGGCTTGTACACATACCTGTATAGGAACTAAGAGCTAGTAAGAGCTCCTTGTGTGTTTAATGGCTCTAATAATGAGAGAGCCTGAGACTTAGTAAAGCTAGAATGCATTTAATGGAGGCTCTGAAAATTCGACACATTAAGGCCAGAATGTAGCAGTTCTCCATAAACCTTGATCAAAGCCTAGAGACAATGTGATAATAAGTGTTTATAACAGGAATTTGCTGAAAAATCAATGATTAAAGAACTGGCGGTACTCTGATGAGTATCGTCACATCATCTGTACAGAGAGAGAGCTTGATCAATAGCCGGCAAAAACAGATGTACATCCAAGTCAATATACCTATGCTGACCATCAACCTAGCAGTTGTATAATGGATAAACTTTAAAAAACTTCACAAGGACTATTAATATTATGAGTTCAAAGGAATTGTTCTGGAGAAAAGAGTCCTATCAATTACAGCTTTTTTTGTATGTGTGCAGGAACTTTGTACATTGGCATCTGGAGGGGTATTTAAAAGGTAAATAATCAAACTAAATGAAAGGGACTGAGAGAGAGGTCTAATTTATCTGCATGCAGCTTCAGCTTTTTGCACATGGACTGTAATGTTCCAAACTAGTTCCAACAGGATTCAACTTTTAAGGCCCAGAAAAGTACTAGATGGTCCTTAAAATCTTGAAATATCAATGCCTGTGGCTGTCAGGAGATTTTTTTGTGACAATAAGACTAACTAAAAATCTAAATTATTTCAAATTATGGAAGAGGATTTATAGAAAAGGAATGGCATATCTACTGCCTTAATTAAATGTCTCAGAATGGAGGGTGACGGACTGTTTCTCATATGCTCTTCTGAAGGTTTGTAAAGAGAGAGAGAGAGAGAGAGAGAGAGAGAGAGAGAGAGAGAGAGAGAATTAATGTTGTTGATTCAATTCTGAACAGGATACAATGTATTTGATTGTTGATGCGTGATTTATCTACAAGGGGAAACCTGTTTGGGGGGAATTATTTATTGGAATAAATCTCAGAGTCACAGCTGGGCCTTAATTCCTACACATGCTAAGTATCTGGAACATCTCCCTGAGAAATCTTTTTTATGGGCCCCCTGGATCCTCCAGCGAGATGAAGAAATAATGCCTTAATGTATTCATAAATGTACCTTAGAGGAATTAATACGGCTCAGAATCCTTATTTTTCAGACATTTTCAGTCAGGATAGGAATACCATGTTGAAAGTAGTTCTCGACTGATAAGAAAACGGAGAAAAAAATATCTTAATGTGTTTCATAATTGTGTCAGAAAACAGAAGGAAATTGATGGAAAATATTCATATTTCATGACTCTGCAAAATTACGGCCATGCTCAACGATATTGTTGGTTTTTAAATCCTCATGGTGAAAGCATTAGTTTATGGTAGGCAATCTAGATCTTACGATTGGATTTCAAAATGTACCGTATGTGTTTTTTCAAACTGAAGATTCAGGCTGCCTGCAACCAAAAAATTGAGTGGTAATTAAGTATACTAATGGTACTTTTTTCTTATAAATTAATATATGGCATGAAATCTCTTTTCTTATTAATAATAAGGATTCAACTATTTTCTAAAAGCAAGAATTTCTTATGTAGTTCACTGTGAAACCATGTAAATATATTTTTAAAATACAGTCATTTTACCAGCTGGTATTATAAGTTGAATCTAATAAGAACAAATTATTTAAAAGTTACAGTGGAACCTGGTTTCAATTGAATCTAATTATAAATCATTCATGTTATAGTGAAATCTGTTCCGGGCACATAAGGAATTCAGATATCAAAGTTCAGATCTAGAACGAAAATTTTTTTTCATAAAACAAAACTTAATGTATACAGTAAATTAAAAGACTATAAATTACTGAAAATTGTTCTTTTCCCTTTAAACATCATGAGTTTAATTAATTAGATTCATCAGAATTCTTGTCATCAAAATAATTGTGTGTGATGACATAACTCTTTTTTCATGGTATTAATTTACATTATTAAATATACTAGAATATAATTGTCCATATTAGGAAATTGTAAAATTGAGAACAAATTAAATGAACAATTTACTCTTGATCCTGATTAATACAGCTGTACGTAATCTGATTTTAATAATTTATCTTGTTATAAACTTATAATTAATAATCCAATAGCATGCGTTATCTATAGTTTTAATCAATACATTTCTTTGAAGTTTATTGCCAATCTAAGTCTAATTAAATCTTACTCAATTGTACGGACATATTACATGTAATATGAAGTGAACATTCTTACAATCAAATAACATCAAACTGCAAATATCAATCTTATTTTATTAATGAAAAAAAATTCCAATATCCCACAAAAAGTTACCCTCAGCATGATATGTTATACTGGATATCATGACGCAAGGTGACTAATTATTCTTTTATTAACGCGAGTACTTAAATCTGCGATTCAACTGTTTTGCGTCAAATCGTGAGAATATAAAATCAATAATTCCAACTTTTGTCATAGTTTCATTTACTTTACATCTTTCCAAAAAATAAAAATGAGAATTCAAAATCTGCACAATGCATGTACTTCGTACAATTCTAGGCGGATATTAATTCTTCATTTTCATAAGGAATCAATAATAATTATCTTGTGGGTTTTGAAATCATTGTAAAACACAGCTCACTGGGTTTCTCTTACCATTTAATATCAAAAATGACAGACATTAATATTTTGGATTTAATTAAAAGGAATTGGTTGGGGTTTTTTAAAGGAATATTTCAAATGTTACACATATACCACATCAATATATTAACAAAAAAAGTTAAAAATACATATTGTTTAAATACTGAAAATAATGATTAAACAGCATGGAAGAAACCTCCTCAAAACACACAGAATCTTGTGAATTCTTGCAAAACATGAAAGGTTTTAGCTTGCTTATATCTCTGTTATACATCATTACATGTGCATATTATGCTCTGGGGAGCAGCGTCTTCATCAGTACTGACAGGTGCTTACAGGGAATGGAAAGAGTTATTACCCCCATTAATAATCCATCTCCTCACTACATGTTACATAAGTCCCATAGATTGAATGATCTATCTAGTTAGGTCCCTTTGTTCTTTTCCCCCATTAAGTGGGCCACTAGTTTGTCTCCTTAAAAATTAATGAAGCTTGACAGTTATAGCTGCCTTTATAATCATGACCTAAATAAACTCATTTATGGCATACTGTCTCATCTATAAAAAGAACTAAGTTCTTGTCTCCATTATTTCCAAGTTTGATCTTTAATTTAAATTTTGTTACGTATACCAAACTAAAAAAAAAAATTTAGAAGAAACTTTTATTAAATTTATTACCATAAATTAATATCATAGGAATAATCAAACTCAACCACCTGATTGACAATGTCTACAAAATTGCAGAAAACATACAGCCTTAATGAAAGATCACCCCTGGTCCATTTCCTTTTCCTGTTCCTTCAAGACCTCTACAGTTGTAACCATGGTAACAGTAAATAAATTGCATATATACAATATGCACCACGATGATGCCACAACTAGCACTGCTGATGGTGTTGGGGGCAATTAACAGCTTGTGTACACCACAAAGTGATGATGTGTCATTAATTGCCACTCTGAATATCTTAAACTGAATCTCATTTTGGTGGGCGTAATTTCTCAGCTTTAAAGTTTCATAACTCTGTGTGAAGTTATGAGATTCAGAGTAAGTCTTAAGATAATTGTTCATTTCCACAACCTTAATTTTTTTTGGGTGTTTTATTGAAAAAAAAAAAGTCTGGAAAGTTCATTGGTCGATCATGATAGATGCTTTCTATAAGAGCATCAATGTAGATTGGGTTACGTAAACTATAATTATTAACCCTTGATATCTAGGACAACAGTATTAATACTAGCTACCTGCAATCAGTACTTTAAGGTGTATCCTGGATGATCAATTACTATCAGTGACTCGACAATCTTTTTCATTTTCAGTGTGACTTAGGCATAGCTAAGAGGATGAAGGCGATCACAAGGCTGAATGAATTAGAATATTGCATAAAACATCAGCAGGGTATTGGGTTTTTAGCATTAATAACAAAGAAGATTTCATAAACCAAGGTCTCATAGTACAAGAAGTTTTATAAAGGGGGCTGGATGATCATGGCCATATTTAGGCTATATTTACCTTCTTTACACGAAGAGCTCTGTAAAAAGATTAGAATGCTCGAATTTTAAAATTATAATATTTGGATTTTCTGTTCATTAAAAAATAGTTTATGGCCCAAAATACCATTTAAATGTTTTTAAGACAGATCTTATGGTTAATTGATTGACCATCTAGCCTCCTTAAAATCTTCACAGTGCTAATCATTCTCAGCCCTTTTTGGCAATGCAGATTTTTTGACCATGTAGTTTGTGTATTTTGGAATTAAGGATGTGTTCTACTCTTGACCTTTAATTGTGGCCTTGAACTTTTTGACCTTTTTTTAGTCTAGGACAGGCTGGTTCTGATCCTTAACATGTTTTCTGTCTTTGTTCACAGAACATGAAATTTAAGCTTCTTGAACTCAGACCTGATTTCAGAATCTATAGCTGATGAATTGAAAATTTTCAAACATAAATTCCAACTTCTGGTATACGGTATTATGCACTTTGATATATTCCAGACTTTGACATTTCTTTCTTGCAACTTAGAGTGCAGACACTATAAATGCACAAAGCAACACAAGAATCGACGGAGTTCAGCTGTTGGTAATTCACATTACCCTAGACATGAATAGATTGTTCTCAGATGATCTAATGATAATGACTATAAATATATATATTTTACATATTTATCTGCAATGATACTGGTGCAGATACAGTTTAAAGAGTGCAAATTGAAATAGCTCTGTTTTTGTTTACAACCTTGATGTAAACATCTTGAGTGCAATGCACATCTGTATTATAGCATGATGATGGGTGGTTACACTTCAGGCTCACCAAACACTTTATTATGCTTTGGACAGCATGATAAATTCTGTTTCAGACCATTTGTGGATCACAAACCAATTCCTTCTTTGAACCTGTCTCTATCTACTTTCCCCTATTCCCTGTTATAGAATCTAGTGCATCTAAATCCTGATCCCAATCAATTTTCAAACCATTACTGTGGTTTCATTAATTTTCGTGGGTATCAATTTTCGTGAATTTTCTGAAAACCACAGTTTCAAGGATACGTAATTTCGTGGCCAATGATCCTATCATTAACAAATATTAGTTGAAATTGAACTTAAATGAACATTTAATTTTGTGGATCAACTAAACAACGAAATCCACGAAAATTGGTATTCAACGAATATTGATGAAACCACAGTATACAAACTGTATAACAGCAATCCTGATCAACCCTTTTCTATCAATTTTTAGCCATAACTGACTACACCGGTCCTCCAACCTTTCTCCTAATTTGGTCCTTCAACCATCCTTTTTATAGAGAGAGAGTAGTAAATACCTGTATGTTCACCTATTGAATAAACCACTTAACAATGCTAAGTATTTGTCTACAATTACCGATTGTACATTATATTGACAAATACAGAGCTTTTAATGAGGATGAAATTGAGCTGACTCAGAGGATTTAATTATTTTGATGAATGTTACATATGTATTAAATCAATATGAAATGAAATAACTGCCCAAAAATTATTTCTGCAGCAATAAATAATAAATGAAAGTCATGACCATAAACAGACTCCATATTTATTTTTCAGACACCCATCCAGCAGCTTGAGGGGTAACCAGGGGCCGAATGTCCACGCGTGACAGCATGATGTTATCTTCCACCCCTTCCCAGACCATTCCAATCAATCTCCAAGTGGAATCTTCCACCACCTCCTCCATCAAACTATCCTGGGGCCCAGGCACCACACCGCTACTCTCTGCCATTTTGGCCTACCAAGTCCACTATCAAAAAGAGGCCAGCAAATACGTACAGTATGGACCACGGCTGCCGGCTTCATCTAACGAGTACAATATCCAGAACCTAGTTGCTGACACATTTTACAAGATCTGCTTAGTTATCTATCAAAACAATACTGTGACACCTGATCGTGAATGTGTTGACGCGTCTACATCAAACTGGCGGATCCCTGTGTCTATTTCCATTGGCAGCAGTATTGGGGCTGTGCTGGCCCTTTTCCTTATTATGCTCATGGTGGTTGCTGTGGCTCGTTGTCCATTTGCCATCCGCTGGCATCACAATCAGAAAATGACCGCCAGAAAATATGACAGCATATCTTCTCATTTCCATTACGATTTCAGTGATACTGTGACACATGAGAGGGACGAGGACTATTTGTCAGATCACAGTGAAAATGGGCTTTATAAAGAAGGGTGTAACCTGAGTCCTAGCTACAGACACCCAGAGTACCGCTTGACCGCCACCCAGGTCTGTAATGGTCACCACCATCATCAAGTGACCTTTAACCCCAACCTCCCAACAAGGTGTACAGGGGCTCGACCCAAAATTCAAATGGCTAAACATAGCCCGCAACCCTCGTATCTTGCTAAGAAACATATTGTGTCACATTCCTCGACAGAATCAGAAAGCGAGAATGTGACTGTTGAGAGGTTGGAGCCGAAGCCTTATTCGGGCCGGCTGTGTGAACATGCTCATGTGTGTTTTAGTGATGACAACTATAATCTACAGTCAGATGTAGATTTTCCTCATTCCCAAGAATGCTGTGCTAGAAATCAAAACAACGATTTTAACGAGTCAGAACACCTGGGCTTTGAGGCAGCGGGGGGACTGATCATTCTCCACGAAGCCCCAAGTCTGAATCAAGTGGATGTTTCATCCAGTGACTCTGGTTACAAAGATACGTTACACCGCGCTCAATCTGAGTCAGATGAAGACAATGCTTTGTTCTCCGCCACCAAAAGTTTCGCCTCCGATCAGGACATGGATGACAATATGCAAACCACTGCGGTTTCTGATGAATTCGAAATGACAGACCTATCAGATAAAATGAAATCCATTAAGATTTCTCCATCCAGAGGAATGGATCAATCAGAGCTAATTTCTGAAGTGACATGAGATCAAACAACTCAATTCTGGCAAATGAATCCATTTTCATGTTACCGTGGTAATTATAAATCTCGTCATGTTGGTTGATGACAGTCCTCATGAACAGAAGTTCAGCTCCATTTAAAGTTGCATCATTTTTCCTAAATTTTTAGATCTCTTGATTTTTTTTCTTTTTTCACTTAATTTATATAACAATTATATCAAGATCAAAGGTATTTTTACAATTGATTTTTAATCTAATAAAATCCAAAGTTGAATTGATTTAGTTCTGATTAAAAGAGATATGCTGTTACATTGAGTCGTAACAGTTCCTAGGGGCTTAATGTTCATGGCTTTCATGGGTTACCCTTGCCCATGAATCTACATCCCAACGAATGTATATACAACCATTTGTTTGATATTAAATTAAAATCATCATGAACTTGCGACTAATGAAAATAGTTCCCCATGAACTAGGTAAATTTCGGCTACTTACGAACATAGACCCCCACAAATAAACAAGAGGCCCAGGGGCCACATCGCTCACCTGAGCAACAATTGCCTTAATTCTGATCAAATTAGCATTACAGTTTCAAAATATCTTGACAACTAAGTACAGTAGATCTTGCTAAAAAAATTGAAAATCTGCCAATTTTTATCCACCTCTTTCTTTTGGTAAATACCAAGCCCCTTTTGTTGTTGTACCTGTAAGACGATTTTTCTCTATTCCTATATACCCCCCCCCCCCCCCATTTTGTGACCCCACTTTTCTCTAGGGTATCATGGTTTCATCAAACTTATATCTGCATAACCTGTGCTTTCACACTAAGTACTGAGTTTTGGACCGAAAAACTTTCCCAGAATATTTTTAAAGATTTTCTTTATATTCCTATGTAAAAATTCAAACTGCCATCACGGACCCGCCCTACCACTAGGGACTGTGATTTTAAATTTACAATACCCAAGGATGCCTCTACACAAGTTAAAGCTTTTCTGGCCAAATGGTCTTTAAAAGATTTTCTCTATATATTCCTATGTAAAAATGCATCCCCCACTGTGGCCTCACCATACCACTGGACTATTATTTTAAAAAAACTTGAATCTATACAATTTGGAAATGCTTCCACTCAGATTTGGGCTTTCCTGGCCTAATAGTTTTGAGAAGAAGATTTTTTAGAGATTTTCTCTATGTATAAAAATGTATCCCCCATTGTGGCCCGCCCTACCCCCAGGGACCATGATTTGAACAAACTTGAATCTACATTATCTGAGGATGGTTACCCGCCAATTTGAGCTTTCTTGGTCAAATAGTTTTTGAGAAGAAGATTTTTAAAGATTTTCTCTATATATTCCTATGTAAAACTTGATCCGCCAATTGTGGCCCCACCCTACCCCCAGGGACCATGATTTGAACAAACTTGAATCTACAATACCTGAGAATGCTTCCATTCAAATTTGAGCTTTCCTGGCCAAACAGTTTTTGAGAAGAAGATTTTCTCTATATATTCCTATGTAAAACTTGATCCCCCCATTTTGGCCCCACCCTACCCCCAGGGACCATAATTTGAACGAGCTTGAATCTACACTACCTGAAGATGATTCCATTCTAATTTGAGCTTTTTTGGCCTAATAGTTTTTGAGAAGAAGATTTTTAAAGATTTTTTCTATATATTCCTGTGTAAAAATTCTCTCCCCTATTGTGGCCCCACCCTACCCCCAGGGACCATGATTTGAACAAACTTGAATCTACACTATCTGAGAATGCTTCCACTCAAATTTAAGCTTTCCTGGCCTAATAGTTTTTGAGAAGAAGATTTTTAAAGATTTTCTCTATATATTCCTATGTAAAACTTGATCCGCCAATTGTGGCCCCACCCTACCCCCAGGGACCATGATTTGAACAAACTTGAAACTACACTTTACCTGTGGATGCTCCCATTTTAATTTGAGCTTTTCTGGCCCAATAGTTTTTGAGAAGAAGATTTTTAAAGATTTTCTCTATATATTTCTATGTAAAACTTGATCCCCCTATTGTGGCCCCACCCTACCCCCGGGGACCATGCTTTGAACAAATTCAAATCTACACTACCTGTGGATGCTCCCATTTTAATTTGAGCTTTTCTGGCCAAATAGTTTTTGAGAAGAAGATTTTTAAAGATTTTCTCTATATATTCCTATGTAAAACTTGATCCCCTTCTTGTGGCCCCTTCTTACCCCCGGGGACCATGATTTGAACAAACTTAAATCTACACTACCTGAGGATGCCTCCACACAAGTTTTAGCTTTTCAGGCCGAATAGTTTTTGAGAAGAAGATTTTTGAAAAATACCAACAAATTTTCAATAATTCTCAATTATCTCCCCTTTAAAGAGGGCGTGGCCCTTTATTTGAACAAACTTGAATCCCCTTCACCTAGTGGTGCTTTGTGCCAAATTTGGTTGAAATCTGCCCAGTGGTTCTTGAGAAGAAGATGAAAATGTGAAAAGTTAACGACGACAACGACGACGACAACGACAGACAACGGACAAATTGTGATCAGAAAAGCTCACTTGAGCATTTGGCTCAGGTGAGCTAAAAAGATTCAACAGTGAATGAGGTGTTAGCTAGTATACATATGATTATATAGCAATGTATGTGCATTCATTGTTAGAGAAAAAAACTTAGATTGAAGTGAAATCAATACTAAATGTGGGAATTTGATAGATGATTAAACAGTTTTGTGTCAATTTTTAACTCCAAATTTCATTCCTGCCTTTCAAAATTAATTCATGCAATATATACATTAATAGTATATACATCACAACCATCTTTAAAAAGATTTGACCTCCGGCATTTAAATTAATTTCCGGTGGCGAGAAATTTAAAACAAATCAAAGTACTGAAAGTACTATAAGATTAGTAGAAATGATTTAGTGATCCCATTTCAAAATTCTGCACAGGGTTATGTCGGAATGGCAAACTGACTGACTGACAAACTAACTAACTGACGGACTAGTCAAAAACATTACACCATTTGCCACTTCATTGCATGGGGTGTATTAATCTGTGAATCAACAATTCCAAATACAAATATACAAGCAAAGTCAGGTTGTAAATTTCCATCGATTTCTAGTCAGAGCTGTTCTTTTTTATTGACTTAAGGCAATAACATGCTAATCCTTGCTTTTTTCTTCCTTCCAAGTAATAACATTTTGACTTAGAGAGTAGAAAAACCGATCCATCAAATTTTACATCTCTGAAAAGAACGAATGTTGTTTTTAATGGACACGGAGCTGATTATAGTCTTGCAATGGTCAATAAATTGCCATCTCTACATTTGATGTTTAATGCATCGGGCCTTTGATATATGAATATTGATGGATCATGTGGATGAAAGAAAAAAAAACGTGTCAACAATTTTGGAGCATTTGTTTTTCTCTTTTTTTTAAATCCTGAGACTATCCAATATGATTTTTCCATAAAAGTGTAATAAGGCATTATAATATTGATAATGATTATCAGAAATCTTGCAGACAAATGCAAGGTTGCATGGATTCCGATGAACTACATCTTGGGTGAATATCATTCCGATGATATTGATCTGCAAAAATGCACATTATGATTATGAAAGACTTCATCAACATTCAGATACATTAAGGTACAATGGACACTCAAGAAAGAAGATAACTCTTACTGGAAATTAAGGTTATATCTGTTTAACAAGGCTAGAAGGTCAAAAAATTACCAATAATCTTTATATCAAATTAAATTTTCAAATATAACTTTGCTATTAATTAACTAACTTTAATGTATTTAAGAAAGAAAAAAATCTATAGAAAATGCCAACATGACCTTTAAACCTTTTTCAAAATAGCCATCGAGCCATGATTTTTTTAAAAAGTTTAGTGTAAAATTAAGGCAGACTAAAACAGTCTGCAATTTACAATGAATATTTTTTAATGGTATTTGACTCCGCAAAATATTTGTAAAAAAAATTTACCCTGTAAAGCTGAAACTATAATGTACGAAGTGTGTGAAAGGGGAGCAAAGTGTACAATACAACAAAATAATATATCCAATGTTAGCTATATGGGCTTTTGAATAGTCCTATTGTAGAAATATAATACAGTAACAGTATTATTTGTAAATTATGGGTTTAGGTAGTGTTAACTATGTTTTGGGGTTTCAATTCATGTTCAATTTGTTTAAAGGGGGGGGGATGTTCTTTTGTAGCATTTTTAAAGGAGGCATTGCTACATGACTAAACAGTACCCCAAAGGTTTGACAGTGACCACTCTCTGCTATATTCATGTTTTTTAAGAGGGGGTGGTTGCTATGACAGTAGGTTGACAATCTGTCTGCATATTAATTATACAGAAATTAAACAAAAAAATTCTTTTGTAATCTAAACACAGCTAAATTCCTTCAGATCAAAACTCATTACGGAAAAACGAGAGAAAACTCTTGGGATGGTAACCAGCTGATTCCATGTCATCAAACCCCTCCAGATACAACCATTCTCTTATAAGGTCCCGATAATATTCAGTATCACAGACAAGATTTGCCAACATGAAATGAGCCAAATTCTGTCTAACCTGACTTTAATTACCTTGATACATCCTGAAAGAATATGCTCCAAGTGCCAGGTGTGATGCAGAGGAAGTTTTTTTTTTGTCTAATATGGTACAGTATTGACTATTGAAGGAAGCATGCAGAACAATATGCCCTACATGTGTTTAAAAAAATCATCAATACAGCTAGCACTTGCGGCAGATCAGGACAAATCAAATATCACCTGCAGAGATCATCATCCGGAACTTGATACATTTTAAAACACGGTAATATTGGTTCTTTGGGTCTATGGAGACAGATTCTAAATGAAAATGTCATCCCTCATAACAAAAGCTTTTGTTCTTATGTTCATTACTGAAATAAAGGCACAAGCAGATTGTTAAATCAACATCGTGTGTTATCTGAAAAAAGAAAAAAAACAGAATTTTTAGAAATAGTTGTATTAATATATCTCCATCAATCAGAAATTTTTTTTATGAAACCAAAGGATATGTAACAGCAGAGTCTGACATAAACTATGTAATGAACAATAACATGAACCTGCAATGATATATATGCGTTTCATTATTTAATATCAGAAGTATAAATATTGCGATATAATTTAATTTGACAATAATTTCATATTGCCACTTAGTTACAATGACAATTTAAATCTGTAAATTCATCAAATCATTAATTAATATTCAATCCAATTATAGATCAACATCTTGTGTAACTGTTTGTACTATTTATAGATAACCATTATTTCAATATTTGTGTAGGCATTCTCGCTGTAACCATCATAATATCCTATCGGAAAATTAATCAAATCAAAGATTATTTGTCAAAAGATTAAGTCAAGTTGAACTTGAAAAGCTAAAAATAGATACTACATGTATAATGTACATTTTCTGTTATTTTCAATTAAAATTTACTATTACATAATTAATTGCATAGTTGTACTTTGTACATGGAAATTCAACAGGATAAAATACACACACACATATAGTTGCAGTGATTTTATAGAGTCTGTTCACATTCACAATGTTATGTTTGAGTTTTCTCACATATAAACACCCAAACCAATATTGTAAATAAAATGTGAGAGATCAATGAAGTTGAATATTTCTTAACTGCAGAAAACATGAAAGTAATAAATATTTTGTATATTAATAATTATATACTAGTATCATACAGGAGAAAACATTATGACTTTATGTACATAAAATTTAGGTTTTTTTTTTTAAAATGAAATGTTGACATGTCCGACAATAGTCTGACTTAAGTAACTTTGAATTTTGGGCTAGTAACTTTGTGGCCAAATTTTGTAATTGCACACCCCTGACATTGCTATATGTACCTGTAATATCAAAGCTGTATGTTTAATATTCTATTGTACTATTTCAGTGATATGTTACACAGATGACATACTTTTTACATGCTACACTTGATGCAGTTACACACCACTATCATGAAGTTGTCATTCATTATATTATTAGAATAAAGATGATGTCATAAAAGAAAAATTTTCATACAGAACTTTACAATTTTGTGGTTCGTAAACCTAAAAATAAAAAAAATTGTAGGTCAAAAGAGATTTTTATTTCCTCCTCCTACAGAACTTTATCATTTTGTTGTTTGTAAACCTAAAAATAAAAAAATGCTGGCCTTAAATATATATGATTTGAAAAAGTAGAGATTTTCAAGAAAAGAAAACTCTACAATTGACTTGGCCACTGGTTAACCCGTTTCCTTGTCAACTACGACAGATAAAAGAATACATCTACTTTGTTTACTTACAGGAATTACTTCCCTTAATTTAGTAACCGCTGACAACTGAAAGACATGACTGTGGGTTATATACTATAATTAATGGATCTGAAGCATTCAACGTCTTTTAGCGATCAGAGAAACTGTAATTAGCAATGCCTTTAATGCTTTGTGTAAGAAATCTTGTTCCGATTTTTTTGCAGTTTTTTTAACCTTCATTTTGTGTACATACTATAAATCTCCAAGTGTGCCATATACATTGTAGATCGAGTTCTTTTCCAATTCCAAGTCGTTTAGCCAAACTAATTACAAAAACAAGACCAATTAATTAACCACTGTAATGATATTGTTTTCCTCTTTTATAACTCTCCAAATGAATTCATCCTCATTCTAATAAAATTGATTTTTTACCAAAAGAGAAATAAGGAATAATAGGAAAATGAATAATACATAAAAATCCACGGAGATAGCAATTCTGGAGCTTTACTCCATAACAAAACTAATTTCGCATGAAGACATTTAAATTCAAACAATGAATTTTTGAGACATTGTCAGACTTTCCATTGATACACATGACTAATTTACAGAATTGCAACTACTGTTTTGCTAGTGAAAACTAACTCGCAAAACTAACTTGAATAATATTGAAAATGTACAAAAAAATGAGATGAAAAGATATGGAATGAAACTTTTGGGAACAAAAAAATGCATTGTTGTAAACTATTGATTATCAATAACTTGATCAATTACAAAGACCAGCAAAAACAAGAATTCTCCAAAAAAGGCTACTAACATTATCTATAATTGATTTCTATACCAGGACTGATAAACCAGAAAAAGAAACATAAAATTACTATTGAATTCTGTAAATGTATAGAGAGAGTGTCTTGTGTATTATTAAAGCAATATGAGCTGTATTTTTTAGAATTTTATTTTGCTGCAAAAACCTGCTAGTGTGATAAGTCTGCATATAACTAAAACTTTTATGATAAATAAGATTTTAAAAAATCATCATATTTTGTAAAAGGAAATATTTCTCAAATTCTAAGGAATATATAGCAAATCAATTTTTGTACAGGACGACAATAATTCAATTTTGCTCCAAATAAGGCTTCTTAACGGCCTTTTCCACAAAAATATGGCTAACAGAAATTTAAAAACCATGATATTTTTGTCATTTTAGTAGAAGAAAACATTTTAGAAAAAAAAAAAAATTCAACATGAAAAATGCAGCTCATATTGCTTAAACATACTGTACTGTAGATTCTTGATAGCACAAGAATTAACATAGCCACATAACATTGCAAGAATCATCCCTCATAGCTTTAAAAACTTGATAATATTTTTCTGAGGATTGCTAGTTAACAATTAAGGCAAGCATATGAAATTATGAAAAAGTTTGATTTTATATTCCCATGAAATTCTGGTGGAATTGTGGATACAACGACGAGACTAAATACATGTAAGAGGATCGAATCTATAGTACTATGTAGCAGTTAGAGCTATCTAGAACTTTCAACACTAGTAATTGAGCAAAAGAGAAAAAAAATAATAATATCATTCTGGTCGTTTCCGACACTTTCAGCATCATTAGGACCAAAAAAATTACGATTCCATCAACCAAATCCATAAAACACACGACGATGATACACATCAAGCTCATCATCAGCCTGAGACATCAATCTTATATCTACTTTAATTTACTCTGTACGGTATATAAACCCTGGGGCTTAATGGGCTACTCAGAGGAATCATGGGAAGTTAAGGCAACCATGTACCATTGTCAACAAACACCATTGTTTGATTATTTCGTTGTATGACGGAAATCAGAATCAGCGAGCCACTGAATTCGCAATAAATAATATCTTTACACAGGAATTCTGGGATTTGACGTAGCATGTAAGGTTTTTTTTCACCATAAAGTGCAAGCCAAATGGATTTGGTCACAAAAATTGTATAGTGAATACATCATCCATATAACATTTCTAGCTGTATGCAGTAGACTGCAAAATTCTCCGGGGGAAAATGGGGAGGGCAGCTCCTAGTCCTGATGTCTGCACATTATCAGGTTTTTTTTTCCTTTTCACCAATTGGTGAGATACATTTAGAACTATATTATATTCATACAGCTGTATTCAGATCAGACCTATTCGAATACCAGCACCAGAGAGCTCAGTTGGTAGACAACTACCGGTAAACTACAGACAACTACTGGCCACGAGTTCGAATCACGGTCTGGTACATCACTATTTCTCCTATTCTCTTGCACAGCAATATAAATGTATGGCAAACAGAAACAGCCAAATATTTGTACATCCCTCTGGTCTGTGCATGAAATCAGTGCACCATCAGTGCAACAAACACTAGGGCTGAATAATACTGGTATTCCGATGTATTGCGGTATGTGGACAAAAAATATCACATCGCGATACATATTTTACAATACTGGTATACCAGCTTGATTGATTGGGCTCGGATTTTCTTTACGGGCTCAGTATTCCAAACTTCTGATTTGAATTAAAAATAGCAGATGTATATTTGATATGGTTCTAAACACAAAAGGAGAGACAGAGATAATGATATTGTGACTGCTCAAGGAGCTTCCTAAAAGCCAAACATGTTGACATATGCTCATTAATACTCTTAATACAGAATTTGAAGTAGGCCCTGTTGCAGTTGTAATTATATATCCTTGCAGGTTAATTGACACAATCAGTAAAAACATTCATTTCATATAGTTACTGTAAATTCATTTATTGTTGCTGCTTGCACGTTTTATTTTCTTATTCCATCAAATCAGTGGACTGCTTAAAATGCATTGTACCAAATGTATCTAATTAACTGAATGAACAGAAAGAAAATGGATTCCATATAAGAACATGCGACCCTGGTCCTGGTGCTGGGAAGTCTTTACTTTTGTTACTGCTTGCCCACCTTGATGACAACATGCAGAGATTTCAAGGTAGGTTGACCATTTTTGATTTCAGCATGTAAATGGGTCATAAGTAAATATTGTATTTTGCAAGAGGAACAGTAACTCTAGGTCTTGTCAAGCAAGATTTCTCAGCATAACAACGTGTGAATACTGTGCAGCTTATTTTGCAAGACAGCAAGTGCTTGTTTTAAGCTCTGTCAAAATTGGATAACAAGTAAGGTACACCTACTGTTTGTAAGTACTTCAGTTCTGATTTACACATGCGTTGCAGCTTGCTAGCTCCCTTGATGTGGCCAAGATCCTTCACGAGGTCTATGAATTTCTTTGCACAGTCAATGTACTGATCAAGCAGAGCGGAGTTATCTTCCCCATTGGACTCTTCAGGGCAACTCTCAGCCATGTTGTAAAATGCCTGCAATCAAACACCACAAAAATATGTCATAAAAAACAAACTCAAAGATGACAAACGATTGAGGAGAAATAAAGGAATTAAGTGCCCTAAATTATAACTCTATCTTCCATTTTTTTTTCAAGCCAGAATGCCTTTGCCCCCAATGTGGGTGAGAAATTTATTAAATAATCACCATTTAAAAACTTTAAATTGAATAATTTATGACCATTGATCTCATTAATAAGATTAAAATTGTAAATTCCCTAACTCAACTCCTGATCTACAGACCAAAAGCTCAGTCTGTAAGTAACTGTGTGTGATGGAATTGGTTAAATTTTTAGTTTTTTAAAAACTAAGACAAAAGTTTTCTTAAATACCATGGTAAATGTTAATAACTCTTATTTAACTGTCAGAACTGCCAGATTATAGTAGAACTGCGTTGCATGCATCTAATCTGATTGCTACGGTTTATTCAAAACTATAGTAGAGACTAACAGCGGTCTATTGCCATTTATAAGACCTGAATAAGGCATATTGGAATAGACTACTGTGATCTTTCTGAGTTTGTAGAGCACAGACATAGAGGCACACCACAGGCAGCAGCGAAGGAAGAGCAAGGTTTACGCAGGGATTTTGATTATTACTTGGAAGGTAGGACATCAGTGATTTATATTTGCGGGAGATACCCGTCGACCACAGTTAGTGGTTATCCAATCAATATGAAATCGATATTATTCTTGTGGTCAACAAAAATCTGAGTTAACAGGTTAACGGACCTGGTGCAACGCTTGGGTGTAAGATATACACCAGTGATGAACATACAGCTCGGCCATGTCGCACGTTACATGTGCAACATTCTTAATGTGCGGTCACATGATAGGATTTTCCATCAGATTTTCCATCAGATTTTCTCATCCGATCCGCTTTCGACTAAAATAGCACCGTGTGACCATCTAAGTTGAAAGTGGATTACAAAGTCTGAAGTCGACTGAAAATCTGAAGTGCTTCCGATCTTCAATCGACTCTCTGGTGAGAATCATGACATTGCAATGCAACTATACCTATGACTCTAATTTTCAATATCACTATTAATATTTCAATCTTTTTAAGGTAAATTTAGGAACAATTTTGTCTGCTGCGAAAAAAATGGGGGGGGGGCGGGAGGTGGTACCCGCCATTATGCTATATTCATAATGGTTAGGTCTAACTTTGCACCATCCCCCCCCCCCCGGTTCCGACGTCTATGTAATACATATAAAAACATATGTGTATAGTTGGTATCATCTGTGGTAAATTTAACGTATGCTCTACCAAATGTCAACACGAGCCACAAGAAGGCTTCAGCAAACAAAGTTATGGTTTATAGTGTAATTAACTTTCAAAACTAAAATTTAAGAAATAAGATGTTAGCCTCAATTATTATATTCTCAAAATATAATGTAAAAATTTTCTTACAATACTTTATGTTCAAATAAACAGATGTTTTCTCTTCTTCTAACAGACTAGCTGTCTCTGACACCTGTTAGACAGCCATATTTTGTACTCCGATCCCGAGGAAATGTAGACTGCTATTCCGATGAATTCCTATTTTTTATCGTTTATTGTAAAATACAAACAAGAAATACAAAATAAATAAATAAATAAATAAATAAAATTTAAAAAAAAAACAAACACACTAAACAAACAAACAAACAAACAAACAAACAAAACAAACAAAAAAACCAGAAAAATAATTTAAAGATGTAGTTATCATTTTTTTAACACTATCAAGACATGAGGTGGGTGTAAATGTAGAAGTTTGATCCCAGCAAAGCGTTTGTAATTCTATATTTATTCATTGTTAAATTTTACACTCACTATTTTAAAGGAAAGAGTTGATTTTGGTTGCTGTTTATGGTTTCATAAATTAATTGATTTTAAGAAACTTTCAAGATTCTTGGAAGAAAACTTGTGTTTTGATAATCAACTGAACTTTTCCTCCGAAAATCAATTTTAAGGAGGCTGGATGGTCAACAAACTAACACCAGATCCACTTATTGTTATTTATGCTATAAACTACATGTATCATTTTGTATTTTGTAAAGACAGCCTTTGGATTCTATACAAAACACTTTTCATCTTATGGAGATCAATAAACTCTCTAAAAAAACACCCAGCCCTCTTAATTTATATAGCTTAAATATTAATTTGTACTGACTCAACTGACTGAAAAATATGGTGGCATATCTCTGCCCCTTGTGTGCAAGTTATTTTTCTATTGATTATGTCGACATGCAAGATAAAGATGTTAACATGCAAGATAGTTATGTCAACATGCAACATAACTATGTTAACATGCAAGAAAACTGCGATCAGATAAGAGTAATAAAAAATCTCAAATATCGCTAACATGTGACATCCAAGATGCAAGATACGCTACCTATTGATGTCAACATGCAACTTATTTATGTTAACATGCAACTTTTTTATTGAATTTTGTATAATTCTTATCTGATTATTTTTCTTGCATGACAACATGTTGCATGTTGACATAATTATCTTACATGTCAACATATTTATCTTGCATGTCAACATATTTGATAGAAAAATAACTTGCACACAAGGGGCAGAGATATGCCACCATAGAAAAAGGAACCACATGTAAACTGTCAAACTTTTCGTATAAATTTAATACACATGCACCATTTGAAATTGGATAACGGACTTGAATTGAATTAACTGTCTGAACTTAATTAGAAAATTAAAAAGAAATAGTTTTAGGCATTTAGTTTCTATCTTTCATTATTATAATTTCAAAAATCTCTTTTAGAACCCCCCCCCCTAAAAAAAAAAACAAAAAACAAAAAAACAAAACAAAACAAAAAACACACACAACAATTAGACAAGAGGCCATCGGGCTACATCGCTCACCTGAGGAACAATAACAATCTGGTTAAATTAGTATCAAATTCAAAATATCTTGACAATTAAGTACAGAATACATTACAAAAGAGTTAAAAAAAATCCGCCGATTTTTTTCCATATATTATATTCCAAACCCCTTTTGTTGTTTTCGTTTTTTTCTTTATTCTTACTTAACCCCCTCCCCCCTTTTGCGGTGCCACATTTCTGCAGGGAATCATGATCAAACTGAATCAGTCTGCACAATCTGTGCTTTCAAACAGGTTTCAGGTTTCGGCTTTTTTTTCGCTGAATGCCTTTCCAGAAGATTTTTAAGGATTTTTCGCTCTATCTTCCCATGTAAAAATTTAACACACCCTCCTATTGTTGCCCCACCCTACCCCAGGGATCACGATTTGAACAAACTTGGACTTACACTACCTGAGAATGCTTCCACACAAATTTGAGCTTTTCTTGACAAATTGATTTTCAGAAGAAGATATCTGAAATATACAAAAAAAAAAAATCAATAATTCTAAATTACCTCCCATTTAAAGAGGGCGTGGCCCTTCATTTAAACATTTGAATCCCCTTTACCCATTGATGCTTTGTGCCAAGTTTGGTTGTAATCAGCTCAGGTTCTGAAGAAGAGGATGAAAGTGTGAAAAGTTTACAATGACAACAACGACGATGACAGACAATGGACGAATCTTGATCAGAAAAGCTCACTTAATCCTGCGTCTCAGGTGAACTTAGAAATAAACCAAAACAAAATAAAACAAACTTGCATGTTGTTATTCACATATGGACAAATGTATTGATTCTTGCAGAAACATGCAACATGGTCGAAAAATCACGATACATATTTTATATTTTTTTTTTCATTTTTTTTTTTTGGGGGGGGGGGGGGCACGAACTACGAGTATATAGTGATTGAAAAAGGCTAAAAACGCATGTAAGTATAACTAAAAATTGAAGGGAAAAGCAAATCTTTTAATTATTTTTAAAATTTTTCTTTTAGAAACTACGGAAGCTTATTGAGGCCAGTTCAGTAAATAAATTAATTCATATTGCATTAAATCGCAATAGTTATTGCGTTTTAATGCAATCTTTTGCGTTTATACGCAATGTATTTTGCGTTTAAACGCAAAAGATTGCGATAAAACGCAAAAGGTTTTGCGATTAAGCGCAAAGTTTTGCGTTTAAACGCAATGTACAAAAGTATTGCATTTAAATGCAAAACAATTATTGTGTTTAAACGCAAGTCTATTATTTCGTTTAAACGCAATATATTTTGTGAATAAACGCAAAAGTTTTTTGCGGTTAAACACAATAATTTTTGCGATTAAACGCAATAAATTTGTGATTAAATGCAATGATTTTGCGATTAAACGCAATGATTTTTGCGTTAAATCGCAATTTATTCATTTGCTTATATATACACTCAAGTATATGTACCAAGTCCGTAATTTGATGACAACACTTGACACATCACAAATACTCAATTTCTGGTTTTCACTTGGATTAACTTATAATGAAATAGTACGTTAAAGCATCAGGCACTTCTAAGCAAACGGATCCTCAAAAAAAGGATCGCGCTATAAATAAATACAAGAGAGAGAATAAGTCTTTGCTTATATTTGTTTCCAAATTCTTCCTTAGAGATGACATGCAAAATGGCAATTGATGGATGCACCAGTGATGTTTGCTTGCCGGATACTTGATTTCTAGACTGTGAGAAACAGTTGAATTGAAAAAAAAACCGGAAAAGACTCCTTCACAATGCCAAGGGGCCTTATTTATAGAGGCATGTCGATTCGTGTGACAAATTAAAACAAATGGAACTTGCACAAACAGTTTCATTGATGGCTATACTATGAAAATTTATTGTCTCAAAGATATTACCGAATTGCATAGGTGATAAAACCTTTTCAAAAAGTAAAAACATCTATCTGAATAGGTGATTCCATCTATTAAAACTCAAAGAGTGATACATGTATCTTTTTTTTCAAATATGTGATATCCCTTGTTCAAATCACAAGATAAATAGGTGATTGATGAGTGATAATACCTATTCTAATAAATGCTTTCACTTTTTGAATAGGTGATATCACTAATTCAAATCAGTGATATAACAATTACAATAAATGTCAAATCAGTCCGTCATATTGAATAAACATTTTCACTTTCATTTGACAATGATATAATGAAGCATTATGGATGGCAGTTATACAGTGTATGTGCGGACTATTTGATTTTATTGAATAATTAAGATTCGATTTATGAAAAACAATATGAAAAACAAATTAGAAGTAGAGGAGAGAGCACGAAAAGCGAGAAATGTTTAAAATTTACTTTTAATAAACAGATTGACGGGTGGTTGTGGCATAACATAAGTATGTCATGAACCCCTTTTTGGTCTGAATAGAAAAAGTCATGTTCAAATTAAAGAACAATTTTGCAAAAAACGCAATAATTAACTATTGCGTTTAAACCCAATACCTTTTGCGATTAAACGCAACGATTATTGCGTTTAATCGCAAAATCATTGCGTTTAATCGCAAAAACGTTTGCGTTTATTCACAAAAAATTATTGCGTTTAAACGCAATATTACCTTTGCGTTTAAACGCAATAATGTTTTAAACGCAAATCTTTTCGTTAAAATGCAATGTTCTTTGCGTTTAAACGCAATAGCTATTGCGATTTAACGCAAAAGATTGCGATTAAATGCAATAATTATTCCGTTTAAACGCAAAAGAAATTATTCTTTCTGCTAAGCTGTCCTCAATGAGCTTCCGTACAAGTAAAACTTTATGAGTGTGTGTAATAATTTGGTTGTATCTATCGTTAAAGGGGCATGGTCACGGTTTTGGTCAAACATTTTTTGCTGTTTTTATTATTTACAATGCTTTAGAAATGTATTTCTAATGATCAACTGAAACTTGAGAGTTATTCGTAGAGTTATAAGCAAGATACGGGGCTTACAATTCTTGTCATGTAAAAGGTTCGTGCCCTGGTTTTGTTTAAATAGGTTCATCATACCAGTAAAAATCTTTTACATGTTGATTTGCCAATTGTTTTTCATTTAAAGCATAAATAAAGCGTTCCAAACGTTGAACACATTCATTATAGGCCTTAAACTGGAATTTTCACTTTAACATTCAAAAAGTACACAAAAGCCTTGTTTACGTAGCAAAGAATCTCAAGCTCTGTAACTTGCTTATAACTCAACGAAGGACACTCAAATTTCGGTTGCCTATTAAAACTGCCCACCTGAAGCACTGTAAATATCAAAATTGGAAAAATAAGTTTTGATCAAAATCGTGACCATGCCCCTTTAATAGAGGAAAGCGATCTTCGACAAATGTCGTTTCATTGGAAAAAAAAATAAACACGACATAATATTTCTGGAGAAATAAAATACTCATGCACAAAACTTTCCTACAGGTGTTACATTAAAAGTTTAAAAAATAAATAAATAAAAAAAATTCTATTCTAAACAATAACAAGATATCGTTAAAAGGTTTATTCGATGTAATTATTATTGATGACACAATGACATGAATGTCTGTCTATATATAAAAGATTTGTACATGTATTATAGATAGATAGATCAACATTTAATTGTTATTTCTAAAGACATGATTATTAGAATTTGTTTGCACGTTAATTTGAAAAGTACACCGACCCTCATGATCGACAATATACATATTTTCAGCGTCTATATATATTTTAACGCTGTATACGAACGTCCGTATTGACTGAATAATTTGAAAGAAAAAAAGCTGTTTTTTCATCAAGCCACATGTTCGTATATAATAAACATTCTGCAACTTATACAATTCTATACATTTTTATTCAAACACATTTAAATGTATTGAATGTAATTTCCAATTATTCTTATTTTTTAATATTCGGTCAGACCCGCGTAAAGCTCACCATACACTGACATACTTTGGGTCTGATTTCCAACATAGCAAAAATAGCGTTATATATAGATGCGGTCTATATTCAGTATTTTAATTTATCTAATGGAATGGATATGAAATATCAATCAATATTTATAATTGAGTTCAGTAATAAAACCGAAGTCTTGGACAATTTCAATGAAATAAATGCTTCTTTTTCTTCAAAATTACACAAAGAACGACATTTTGAAAATATTCGAAAGATTAAGGATGCCATCATTGAGAACCATTTAAATTAATTAGTTCTATAGAATGAATCACATTTAATTGTGAAAATATTTTTTATTGGTATTTTGTAGGTCGGTGTAACTGTTGCTGTTCGGGGTTTGTTTTGTTTTGTTTTTGTTTTTGTTTGTTTGTTGTTTTTTTGTTTTTTTTTGGTTTTGGGGGGAGGGTACGTAAAAAAATGACGAAGGGTTACTTGAATTACACAAACTTTGTATATTTTTTCCGTTTGGTTTCAATATTTAATAGTAGAGAGCAGTAAACTACCTGTCATGACGCTTTGTTCTTTTCCAAGAAAAACAAGAGGCCCAGGGGCCACATCGCTCACCTGAGCAACAATTGCCTTAATTCTGATCAAATTAGCATTACAGTATTCAAATATTTTGACAACTAAGTACAGTAGATCTTACTAAAAAAATGAAAATCTGCCAATTTTTATCTATCTCTTTTCTTTGGTAAATACCAAGCCCCTTTTGTTGTTGTACCTGTAAGAAGATTTTTCTCTATTACTATATACCCCTCCCCCCATTTCGTGGCTCCACTTTTCTCTAGGGAATCATGGTTTCATCAAACTTAAATCTGCATAACCTGTGCTTTCACACTAAGTACTGAGTTTTGGACCGAAAACTTTCCCAGAATATTTTTAAAGATTTCCTCTATATATTCCTATGTCAAAATTCAAATCGCCATCACGTTCCCGTCCTATCACTAGGGACTGTGATTTTGCAAACTTGAATTTACACTACCCGAGGATGCCTCTACACAAGCTTTTCTGGCCAAATAGTCTTTAAAAAGAAGATTTTTAAAGATTTTCTCTACATAATCCTTTGTAAAAATTCATCCCCCATTGTGGCCTCACCATAGCCCTGGACTATTATTTAAACAAACTTAAATCTATATGATCTGGGGATGCTTCCACTCCAAATTTGGGCTTTCCTGGCCTAATAGTTTTGAGAAGAAGATTTTTAAAGATTTTCTCTATATTTAAAAATTTACCCCCCATTGTGGCCCCGCCCAACCCCCAGGGATCATGATTTGAACAAACTTGAATTAACATGATCTGAGGATGGTTACACGCCAATTTGAGCTTTCTTGGCCAAATAGTTTTTAAGAGAATATTTTTTAAAGATTTTCTCTACATGTATAAATTCCTGTATAAAAATTTATCCCCTAATTCTGGCACCACCCTACCCCCGGGGACCATGATTTGAACAAACTTGAATCTACACTATCTGAGGATGCTTCCACTCAAACTTGACCTCCTATGTAAAACTTGATCCCCCCATTGTGGCCTCACACTAGCCCCGGGGACCATGGTTTGAACAAACTTGAATCTACACTACCTGAGGATGCTTCCATTTTAATTTGAGCTTTTCTGGCCTGATAGTTTTTGAGAAGAAGATTTTGAAAGATTTTCTTTATATATTCTTATGTAAAACTTGATCCCCCAATTGTGGCCCCACCCTATCCCCAGTGACCATGATTTGAATAAACTTGAATCTACACTACCTGAGGATGCTTCCATTTTAATTTGAGCTTTTCTGGCCTAATAGTTTTTGAGAAGAAGATTTTTAAAGATTTTCTCTATATATTCCTATGTAAAACTTGACCCCCCCCCCCCCCCATTGTGGCCCCACCCTATCCCCGGGGACCATGATTTGAACAAACTTAAATTCACACTACCTGAGGATGCTTCCATTTTAATTTGAGCTTTTCTGGCCTGATAGTTTTTGAGAAGAAGATTTTGAAAGATTTTCTCTGTATATTCCTATGTAAAACTTGATCCCCCAATTGTGGCCCCACCCTATCCCCGGGGACCATGATTTGAACAAACTTGAATTTACACTACCTGAGGATGCTTCCATTTCAAATTGAGCTTTTCTGGCCTGATAGTTTTTGAGAAGAAGATTTTAAAAGATTTTCTCTATATATTCCTTTGTAAAACTTGATCCCTCTATTGTGGCCCCAACCTACCCACAGGGACCATGATTTGAACAATCTTGAATCTACACTACCTGAGAATGCTTCCATTTCAATTTGAGCTTTTTAGGCCTAATAGTTTTTGAGAAGAAGATTTTTAAAGATTTTCTCAGTATATTCCTATGTAAAAATCCATCCCCCCATTGTGGCCCCACCCTACCCCCAGGGACCATGATTTGAATAAACTTGAATCTACACTATCTGAGGATGCTTTCATTTTAATTTGAGCTTTTCTGGCCTGATAGTTTTTGAGAGGACGATTTTTAAAGATTTTCTGAATATATTCCTATTTAAAACTTAATCCCCATATTGTGGCCCCTCCCTACCCCCAGGGACCATGATTTGTACAAATTTGAATTTACATTACCTGAGGATGCTTTTACTCAAATTTGAGCTTTTCAGGCCGAATTTTTTTGAGAAGAAGATTTTTGAAAAATATCAACAAATTTTCAATAATTCTCAATTATCTCCCCTTTAAAGAAGGCGTGGCCCTTCTTTTGAACAAACTTGAATCCCCTTCACCTAGTGATGCTTTGTGCCAAATTTGGTTGAAATCTGCCCGGTGGTTCTTGAGAAGAAGATGAAAATGTGAAAAGTTTACAACGACGACGACGACTACGACGACTACGACGACAACGACGACAACGACAGACAACGGACAAATTGTGATCAGAAAAGCTCACTTGAGTCTTTGGCTCAGGTGAGCTAAAAACCCGCTTAACTGTGAACTCCTCCTCCATTACATTTGTATTTATTTCAAGTATACATGTTTAACATTTTTCTGTAATTTAACCCAACAAGAAAACACATGTTACAAAATGCAACGAGTATTTAAGTTTCAACCCAATTCTCTAGTTTACCATTCAACAGACAGCAGGCTGTTCGCCAGAGAGTAATCATCAAACACCCGGTATGTATTTCTTAATTTTCTTTGAATTAAATCATAATAAAAAAGGAAAAGATGTTTATAAAAATGCAATTTTTTAAAGAAATGGATATGGTTAATTTAACGAAGACATCAAAGGGACTTAGACACGATTTGAGATCGAAATTTAATTTCTAATTTTTTTTTCATTTAGAAAAGGGTTTATTTGCGTATCTTTAATGATTGACCATATAAATGTTAGGGGTAAAATTATAAGAGAGATACAGAGGTAAGAATTAATTGTTAAGTAAACAAAACTCAAGTCTTGCATATGTTTACAAATAATGTAAAGTATAATATTGTATTTCTTTGACAAAATAACTCGTGGCAAACAAGAGAAACTGATTCATTTAGTCTCAAAAGAAGAAAGAGCCATTGTTTGCTTATTCGCGGGAATGTAATTTCGTGGATTTGTTGGTTTTCAGTTTTAGTAAGAAAAAAGTTACTCTTCCAAAACTTGTTTTCGTAGACGACGTAAATTCGTGGGGGAGGGCTACCCACGAAAATTGAGCCACCACGAGTTCTAATGATTCCGCAGTATTTCATCAATTAATTTTGCGCTTATTTTGAATTATAATCATTTAATAATTGTTTTCTTTAAGGACGTGGAATAGGTATAGAAAAATGTTTAAAATTCAAGAGATTTTATTTTGAATCTGAATATAGCAATATTTCGCAATTAATGCAAAAATGCTGTACTTATTTACAACTGTTTTCACATGATTTTGTTGTCTCTGGTTCTTATCTCCACGAATTTCAAACGTGTAGAAACGACATATTTCAACATAAAGTATGCTCCTTTTAAAACAAAAAAGAGAGATATAGAGAAATGACTCATAGATGACGAATTTGGCACTCTTTCAAAATATTTTAGGAAAATAAATTCTAGAGAAATGACAATGACAATGTTGTTTTAAAGGGGCATGGTCACGATTTTGGTCAAAAATAATTTTTCCGATTTTAATGTTTACAATGCTTTAGTAAAGCATTTTTAATAGACAACCAAAATTTGAGTGTCATTTGTTTAGTGATAAGCGAGATATAGAGCTTACAATTCTTCGCTATGTAAACAAAGCTTTTGTTTACATTTTGAATGTTGAAGTGAAAAATCCAGTTTTAGACTTACAATGAATGTGTTAATCGTTAGGAACTGTATATTTGTGCTTAAAATGAAAAAAAAAGATAGACTAATCAGCTTGAAAAGAGTTATTACTGGTATATTGAACCTATGTAAACAAAACCTGGGCACGAGCCTTGTTTACATGAAGAAGAAATGGTAAGCCCTATATCTTGTTTAAAACTAATCGACTGGCACCCAAATTTCATTTGATATTTAGAAATGCATTTCTAAAGCATTGTAAATTATAAAAACAGAAAAATGAAATTTGACCAAAATCGTGACCATGCCCCTTTAAATACTCCTTTTAAACAAACACTACAAAGTCACGCATTGCCCACTGGTTCGTTCCGGATTAGTGAATAAAGACTCGGAAGTGTTAAGGGTTCAATTCCTGCTGTCTTTTCTTTTTTTAAAAACTATTTTGTGATTAAATATTTATGTTGATATACAGGTAACAATTTACACGTGTATAGTATATGTTTGAATTGGTCCTTAATGATTTCTGCTTTGTAAGCAAATTTTCTGATCTTATTACTAGTATATCAGTATATTCATGCACGCTAAATTCACAAAAATGAGTTTATCACAGTTTCACAGTCGATAAACTAGGTTTAACGGTTGTAAACTATAGTTTACGAACAGAAAACTATAGTTAAAGACGATAATCTATATTTTACATCTGTAAACCATGGTTAACGCGATCATCTATGTTTCAGAAGTGTAAAACTAAAATTAACAATGAAAACAACCATTTTGCGATTGCAAAACAATTATTTATATGATAAATATAGTTTCACGATTCTGAAACTATGATTAATAACTCTAAATCATAGTTAACGAATGTAAATTATAGTTTACAGATGTGAATCTCTATTTATCAGCAAAATCTATCGTTAACGTTGTTTGCAGACAGATAAACTTAGATTATCATTCGTAAACTATAGTTTACAACCGTTAAATATAGTTTTACAGATAAAAACTAACGAATTGTTAACTTTATTTTGCGGTTTTAAAACTATAGTTACCAGTCGATAAACCCAATTTATCTAATGTGAAACTGTTAGTATTATTATTGTATATAACTAAATGAATAGAACTGCATTAAAAATATGCATCGACTTTTATAATATAACTTTTTTAGATTAACCTCTCACGACTCCACGTTTTTTTATTAGTAGAAATATACATGTACTTTAACTCTGAAAATATTTGAGTTATCAATTTTTGTTTGAGCCGGTATAGCATTTTGAGGTATGGAATACATTCTTGTGCGCCAATTTTCTTTAAAAGTTATGTGCTCAAATCGTGACTAAGTCCCTTTAGAGCTGTTGCTTAAATGCTAGAACAATAATAAATTATACATGTAGAAACTAATAACCCTGATAAGCAATAAATATAATTATTTTAGGTCTGATAAAATGAAGAGTTGTCTATCTGTTACGATTCTACTCCTTGTTGTATACCTGATGGTGCAAAATGCTGAATGCAAAAACAAAAGGTTTGTTCCTAATACAAATGTGCATCTATACCACAAATTTTAAAACTGTAAGCATATTATATTTGGGCATGTACGATATTTGGCGGATATTGATTTTTCAACAAGTTATCCTGAATTCAAATAAGTGTATTTTAAAAAGTACAAATTCTAATGTACACATGACAAGGCATTTTACGATGTATTTTATTTTCTGCCAAAAATGCTAAATATATAGATGCAGCCAAATGCAATACGTTTCTAGAACATTATGCACAATCCTCATAAATAATTTGACATTTTGATTTTAAATTTAGGACCCAGGAGACTCTTTTTGTGGATGGCATAGACGTTGACAAATTAAGCGAGTTGGAGCTTTATAGTCCTATTGATGCCGAAGACGAAAAGTTTATAGGTCAGCTTGGTTAGTGTATTACTTTCCCTATGCAAGAAACATTTGTTTATTATTTTAACACCTGAAGAGATTGACAATTTACGTAAAACAAAAGTAACTATGTGTAAAGTACCGAATTAAACATAGCGTGCATGATAAATATAAAAGCCTTAAAATGAAATAGAATTGCAGCTAGTTCAATGCTTTTTGACACAGAATAACAGCGTTCGCAAATAACAAAAAACACAACTTAAAAAAACAAACAAACAAAAAAGGAAACAAACAGGACGTTTGGACTTTTGAAACCCCAAAGGCTTCGTGCGTTAATTATAATTTACATTTTATTTGAGAAATATACTGATAGTACTGAAAAGCGTTAACCTAGCTTTAACTAAAGGACATTCACTTTGTGCAAGCTTTGATTGGATTTTTCTACATTTTAGCGTCTATATGTATATTACGCACTATATTTCTTCATTACCGCGTGGCACAAACTGCAATGATGTAAATAAGCCCCGCACATTAGATTCACAATAGCCCATGCAGTTATGTTCGTAAACCCTTAAACTGGTTCCCTAACCTGTTTAAATTATGTATATTTCTGATTATAAGAGGCGGTTATTCGATGTACCGGAAGTAGAAATCTAACGACAATAAAGCGCTGAGCTGTGCTTAGCGCTTTAAAAATCATGCCCGTTGTTATCATAAACAAGCATTTTTCTAATTGTACACACACCTTTAAATTTCTTTAGATATATGGATTGGCAAGCAGATTCTAAAAAATCAAGGACCAAGGTCTAGAAACTGGTCGGGAGGTGGTGCTAGCCGTCAATCTGGATCGAGATCTAGAAACCGGTCGAGAGGAAGTGCTAGCCGTCGATCTAGATCAAGATCTAGAATCTGGTTGCGAAGAAGTGCGAGCCAACGATCTGATTCGAGATCTAGAAACTGGTCGAGAGGGAGTGCTAGCCGTCGATATGGATTGAGATCTAGAACCTGGTCGGGAGGAAGTGCTAGCCGGCGATCTGAATCAAGATCTATAATCTGGTTGCGAAGAATTGGGAGTCGTCGATCTGGTTCGAGATCTAGAAACTGGTCGGTAGGAAGTGCTAGCCGGCGATCTGAATCAAGATCTATAATCTGGTTGCGAAGAATCGGGAGCCGTCGATCTGGTTCGAGATCTAGAAACCGGTCGCGAAGAAGTGCGAGTCGTCGACCTGGTTCGAGATCTAGAAACTGGTCGGAAGGAAGAGCTAGCCGTCGATCTGGTTCGAGATCTAGAAACCGGTCGCGAAGATGCACGAGCCGTCGATCTGGTTCGAGATCTAGAACCTGGTCGGGAGAAGTGCTAGCCGTCGATCAAGATCAAGAACTAGAATCTGGTCGCAATCAAGTGCTAGCCGTCGATCTGGATTAAGATCTGGACGTAGATCAAGGGAATAAATTCTATGTTTTTATCATTTGCATTGACTTATTGTTTTTTGACAATACTAGATGATACCCCGCGCAAGCGCAGAAATTAACATTTTACACATTAATATGATATAACACCCTATATGTTGAAGCATATTTTTTTGGTTCATTTTTAGCTCACCTGATCAAAATTTGTCCGTTGTCTGTCGTCGTCGTTGGCGGCGTTGTCGTTGTAAACTTTTCACATTTTCTTCTTCTTCTCCAGAACTGGGCAGATTTCGACAAACCTAGCACAAAGCATCACTAGGTGAAGGGGACCCAAGTTTGTTCAAATGAAGGGCCACGCCCTCTTTAAAGGAGAGATAATTGAGAATTATTGAAAATTTGTTGGTATTTTTCAAAAATCTTGTTCTCAAAAACTATTCGGCCAGAAAAGCTTACACTTGTGTGGAGGCATCCTCAGGTAGTGTAGATTCAAGTTTGTTCAAATCATGGTCCCCGGGGTAAGGGTGGGGCCACAATTGGGGGATCAAGTTTTACATAGGAATATACGGAGAAAATCTTTCAAAATCTTCTTCTCAAAAACTATTAGGCCAGAAAAGCTAAAATTAGAATGGGAGCATCCTTAGATAGTGTAGATTCAAGTTTGTTCAAATCATAGTCCCTGGGGGTAGGGTGGGGCCACAATGGGGGAATAGATTTTTACATAGGAATATATAGAGAAAATCTTTAAAAATCTTCTTCTCAAAAATTATTGGGCCAGGAAAGCTCAAATTAGAATGGAAGCATCCTCAGGTAGAGTAGATTAAAGTTTCTTAAAATCATGGTCCCCGGGGGTAGGGTGGGGCCACAATGGGGGAAAGGATTTTTACATAGGAATATATAGAGAAAATCTTTAAAAATCTTCTTCTCAAAAATTATTGGGCCAGGAAAGCTCAAATTAGAATGGAAGCATCCTCAGGTAGAGTAGATTAAAGTTTCTTAAAATCATGGTCCCCGGGGGTAGGGTGGGGCCACAATGGGGGAAAGGATTTTTACATAGGAATATATAGAGAAAATCTTTAAAAATCTTCTTCTCAAAAATTATTGGGCCAGGAAAGCTCAAGTTTGAGTGGAAGCATCCTCAGATAGTGTAGATTCAAGTTTGTTACAATCATGGTCCCCGGGGGTAGGGTGGGGCCACAATCGGGGATAAATTTTTATACAGCAATATAGAGAAAATTTAAGTTTATAAAAATTTCTTTAAAAAACTATTTAGCCAAGAAAGCTCAAATTGGCATGTAACCATCTTCAGATGATGTAGATTCAAGTTTGTTCAAATCATGGTCCCTGGAGGTATGGTGGGGCCACAATGGGAGATAATTTTTTTGATATAGAGAAAATCTTTAAAATTCTTCTTCTCAAAACCATCCCCAGATCGTATAGATTCAAGTTTGTTTAAATAATAATCCAGGGGTAGGGTCGGGCCACAATGGAGGATGAATTTTTACATAGGAATATAAAGAAAAAATCTTTAAAAATCTTCTTTTTAAAGATTATTTGGCCAGAAAAGCTTAAACTTGTGTAGAGGCATCTTCGGGTAGTGTAAATTCAAGTTTGCAAAATCACAGTCCCTAGGGGTAGGGCGGGGCCGCAATGGTGGTTTGAATTTTTTCATAGGAATATATAGAGAAAATCTTCAAAAATATTCTGGGAAAGTTTTCGGTCCAAAACTCAGTACTTAGTGTGAAAGCACAGGTTATGCAGATTTAAGTTTGATGAAACCATGATTCCCCAGAGAAAAACTGGGGCCACGAAATGGGAATATAGAAATATAGGAATAGAGAAAAATCTTCTTACAGATACAACAACAAAAGGGGCTTGGTATTTACCAAAAAAAAAAGAGATGGATAAAAATTGGCAGATTTTCAATTTCTTTAGCAAGATCTACTATACTTAGTTTTCAAGATATTTTGATACTGTAATGCTAATTTGATCAGAATTAAGGCAATTGTTGCTCGGGTGAGCGTTGTGGCCCCTGGGCCTCTTGTTTGTATATACTTTGTCCGATTTTTTCCTTAACTTACTCTTTAAATTGAAATTTTAAAAAACTGCATTGTTGGATATTTAGAGGAGCGGGCAGGGATGAAAAATCTAAACTGAAATGGATCAGTAATATATACTGACGTGGCTTTAATTCTGTTTGTTGCTGACTGAAAATTTATTGTGTTCATTTCAAATCGATAAATTGGTATTTAGTATATATAAGTAAAATTCCTATTACTGTCCCAAATAAGTTTTTCAGATAAAGGACTGTTTTGAAAAACAATATGAAGAGGCGGGGTACCCCCATTAATTTTCCCCGTTTTATTCATACATCATTGCGTGGACCCTGAGGTCCACTCAGAAAATATATAAGCGAGGTTAAACCGGATGCTATGAGGAAAATTCAGCCGGCGCATGTGCTAGCCTGGTTCCTGTGCGTAATGGGTAGCTCAGGGAACCAGGCTGGCACACGTTTATCTGAATCGGGATCGGGATTCCGTGCCATATGCACACATAAGTTCAAAGGCGCTGTAATTGTAAAGTGGTCGGTAAACAGTACAGAAACAAAGTATTCCTTTTAAAGAAATGATTGGCATGTGATATGAACTATCAGTATTATGAAATAAGTTAATGTTATGCATCAAATAGCATAATTTGCAATGTTTTGTTGTTTTCCGAATACACATGTAAGTGATGTAACTTAACCTTACATTTATAGAAGGCGAGGCTAGAGAACTTCCCGATTTAATTTTTTTAAGCATTTAAGTATGATTGAATAATTATGTCACCTTAAAAGTTTATCTCAAGAAAAATGCATCAAAATATGAAATTTTTAATTTACACAAAGCTGTAAGAAAGTAGTGCGAATCGTAATGTGTGCGCAAATAGTAGAATTCATCGAATGCCTGATACTTTACATGCAAACTTCATTCATAGATAGATCATAATTATTTTAGAAGTATGAATCCTTTAAATTCTGAGATAAAAAGTCAAGGCTATACATACATGTTTACGTAATACAACATACAAATTTAGTGGTTAAAAGCAAATGGTCCGCGTATTGTAGTCCTTTTTAAAGGACAGCAACTTGTTTATCCATATAGATGTAGAATCTGTTCATTAAATAATGTTTACAAACTAATGTTTTCTACCAATCTGTCGTGGTATGAAAATGATGAAATTAAAACACGCTAAGTTATGGATATTTATTTGCATAATTTAAACCACAGTTGTCAGATTCAAAGTATCTGCCCGATGGTTAACTCGCCCTACACTTTCCACCATGATGTCAATTAGTCAACCCGTTTCTTGACACCCCGTTCTGAAAAGTTCTTTCCAATAATACTAAAATAGCAATTATTGTTCCATTTAATTAATCAACTTTTAGTATTAATCGAAGTCTGGTCAAAGTTATCTGCCCGCGATGCATAATGAACTCGTTTTACATTTTTCGTTAATTAATCAGTCTTCGTTCTTGGTTACCCCGTTCTATCCCATTCTCTCACCAGAGGTCGTGCTTCGCAAGCGATGAGTATCAAAACTAAAATCATCCACTGAAGGTTTTATTTATTCAACATTTGTCAAATTTTTACTTCTATATGTATTTTCTAAATAGGCTCACAGTAAATATATTCACTCTGTACGTATTTATTCAATATCATTTCATTGCAAGTATATATTTTGATCAAATCCGCCAGAGCGTGTCCACCACCTTACTCTCATTTTTGCTCTTTCGGGCTTGTTTATCAAAAAAGAAAGTATAGGTTTTTGATTAATTTCACAATTATAACTTATCAGTTAAAATTCAATTATACCTTACCCACATCATCTTACATGTTGTGAAATACCACAGGCGTTTTGTAGTTTATTTGCAAAATGCCTTGATTTATAAGTATAGATTTGTTATGAAAAAAAATACAGCATGGATGAAATTATCAAAGATACAAATTAACGTGATACACTTTAATTTATTAATACATGTATATTTTTTTTTATTAATTAGGCTAAAAATAAACAACAATCGTCATTGACTTCCGACTGCTACGAAAAATGAACCTTGCTTCAGACTTTCTCATAAACAGGCTAGTTTAACATACCTTGGAAAATGATTTTATGTTAAATTCACATGCAGATTGAGAGTCGTCATTTTTACATTTTTACCTGTAAAGGTTTTTTTTCACAATTGCTGCACGAGCACTTTACGGCACTTGTGTTAGCTTCGCTCGAGATCTCGCATACTCTGCACGGTGTCTTGTATTTTAGAGGTCGCATCAAGTCTCCTCAAAATAGTGAACATGCACACTATTAAGGCGCGACCAAATGCGATCCAAATTATTTCAATGTAACGAATTCATTATGACTCCGCGAAGTGGATTATAAAAAAGCGAAAATTGCTCCAACCCAGGTTTTACGAGTATAACTTGGGTAGATATTGAGTTCATTTCTTATAATTTCATATCCTGTAATTCACTGTACAAATTGAGTGCGTGTTACTCTTAAAAATGATATTAATCTGTTCAAATTTCAAACGTAACGTCAATCGGATTAGTATATTGACATTAGTGTATTGTGACTTGTCTTGTAACATGCAAACCAGATTATAGAAATTTAACTAAATTTTTCTATCCAATGAAATGGAGCGTTACAATCAGAATTAAATTGTATATAGTTAGCAATTTTTTGTTTTTTAATCTCTCTTACCTGTTCGAAATGGTGAACCTATGCATAGTCACCAGAAACAATATATTCAAATTGTCCTTAATGAATTTTGAAGGCAATTGCTCGGCGATTTGTACTAGTGTCCTTTTTTTGATAATATATATGTGGTATCCATCTGGCAGAAATCTGTTGTGCTTTTAAAATACACTTGAAATGAAATTCTTCCGCAGAAGCGATATGCCAACAGGTTTGACAATATCACTTATCGTGAATGTGTTATCACTTTCAATTATTTCCCTGACTTTTGCGACATTTGCTCCCCGTTAATTACAGTCACAGGTCGGCCAGATTTTACTGCATCTTTGATGGACTCTGTCGCTTGTCAGAAACGTTTTTCTCCACAAACAAACTGTCTCATAATCAATAATAAGATACATGGTCAGCCCAAAAAATCTCCATAGATTGAGTAAAATTCTACATTACCATTAAATTACCGATTCTTTTTAAAACTTTTAAAGTGACTAACACCTAAACAGTCAGAAACCAACCTTTCATTTTATGTAATAAAGCTTTTGCAAAAATTATGTCGGATAGCACTAGTTTTCTTACACTTATTTTTATAAGCTATTGTCATTTATGACGTTACACAATAAGACTTTCAAATGTAGGATGGAGCTACAAGTCTACGGTAGTTGAATGCAACGGTATAACAATGAAATTATCAGGCCATATCATATTACAGTGCAATTTTGATGATTCATTTACTTTAACAATATCATCAAGAGGCCCATGGGCCACATCGATCACCCGAAGAACGATAGGTATGATAAGATCAGCTTAATGGAGTCATAATACAAACTATGGAACGCCTCAACTGCCTTATGTAGATAGTCATCATAATATGATGATACTTTAACATTACATACTGATACTTTAACATTACATGCTGATACCTTAACATTGTTTCCCCTGATTTTTATGCACTGAGCCCCGATGGTCTCACCAAGCAACTGTTTTTTAAAATTTTAAAAAAGACTAATCAAATAGTAGCATTTGTTGAGTATCTAGATCTAAATTAGTCTCAGTGGACCTTAGTCCTATCTGAAACAGAGAAACAGCCCAGTCTTAAAAACTTTACAGCATACTCTATACCTCTACAGGCATCTACGTGTTCTGAGTTTTAGCGTATTTCGATCCCGAGGCGACGCCTCCCTATTTTTAGAACCACCGCATAGTGAAGTACCATCATGTAATGAAGAAGTATCAGCATATAATATTAAAGTTTCAGCACGTAATGTTATTTACAGTACCATCATGTAATGTTGAAGTATCAGCACGTAATGTTAAAGTACCATTACATAAATTTCAACTGTTATCCTCCCAAACAGGCACTATTTATTTTATTATAGTGAATGTCAATTTTAAAGAAAACTTAAATGCTTTTCTATAGGAATGACTTGAAGTCTACTGCGCATTTACGCGCATGTAACAATTCGTTATGTTACCCGTTGCTAAGTGTGTTGCTAACGCCGAGGGCAATAGAACGGATTATCAACTGCGTCTAAACCAGTCAGATTTTAGTATTTAACATGGAAGTATAATAACATGTAATGTTGAAGTATCAGCACGTAATGTTAAAGTACCATCATTAATGCTGAAGTATCAGCATGTAATATTGAAGTATCAGCATATTATGGAGATTATCTACATAAGGCAGTTGAGGCGTTCCATAATAATACATGTAGATTCTCTCTCTCTCTCTCTCTCTCTCTCTCTCTCTCTCTCTCTCTCTCTCTCTCTCATTAATCCATAAAAAGTTAATAAAATATATCCGTAATTTATCGTAATATTCTAGTAGTCCATCAGTACTTTGCATAGAAGGAAAAGTACTAGAACTTGATAAGTCCTTTCAGTCCATATACCTGCTCTCAATGTTGCGTACGATGATAGATTTTTTTCTGACATGTTATGAAATTTTAATTTACCGCGTGGCAGTAAATGCAAAATTTTTAACACGACAATTTAATTTTTTATTTACTGCCACCCGGTAAATTCAAAATTTACAAAATGACAGTTCTATATCATGAAATAATTGAAGAATATAAATCAACCTCAAAAGTGTCAAAAAGAGGAACATCTAAATAATGTGTTTAAAAACAGTTTTAGAAAGTTTAAGAAATGCGTATATCCTTCATTAAAGCCTGTTATAGAACGTAATACTCTGATGTAAATATCATGCGTTTGAACGTTGGAATAATTGCATGAAGTTATGTTTGACATTGGCAGAATATTGGGTTGAATTTATTCAGTCAAAAATGCTTGTGGTGGTTGCAAGATGAATATTTGATGCAATTCGGTGCAAATGTGCATTTGCAGTGCCCTCTAGTCATCTCTGATGCGAGTTCATATTTCAAATCTCATGCTACTTTATAAATTTTCCCGTATTTTCTAAAATTTTGAGAATCAAAGTTTACAAAGCATATTTATGGGAAAGCTATGATTTATTTTCCTTCTTAAAACAACGCGTACGTGTTTTTTTTTTTCTTATAAACAGTGCAAATATAAATTATTGTGAACAAGAACCAGGTTTTTCATTACTTATGCATGATAAGTTCCCACTAAACCACACCCTTAACCTCGCATCTTCGCATTCTGGCATCTTCGCCCTAAAGGTGAGAGTGCGAAGGTCGAAGTGGCCTCATCGGAACACCATTCTAACCAAATAAAGTATTCACTCCCTCAGATATAATACACAATAAATCAACAAAACAAAAACTTAACAAACACACCATTAATTTTGTTTCGTATTACTTCATTAATTTTGTCCTGTATTATTACGTAAAAGAAAACATCTGTTACACAATGCGTCAGCTTACACGTATAAATATAAAGTGGTCAAGTCCACCCATTTCCATTTTTCTCAAAGAAAGTAGACAGTTCGCAATAGTGAACCACCATGTAAGTTTTTCATTAATTCCTTTTAGTTCTAATTAGGAGTACGTTTTTCTACATAAAAAAATACATGAGATTTTCCTTAAAGTGCAGCTTTTTGGAAAACATAATATTGTTCAACATGGAATTGTACATGTTGAAATAATTCTGAAATTGAAGATTTTGAATATAATTGCATTGAATGTAATTTATTTTTTATGAAACGCTAAAAAATTGTCTTGAAATGGCGAAAGCAATTACCAGTATTCAAAATTTTGTGATTTAAAAATAACATTCAAATATGTCATTTTTGGCAGGTTCGGAAACATGAGGAGAGGTCTACCTGTTTCGGTTATACTTCTAGTTGTTTATCTCTTGGTGCAAAATGCTGAATGCGAGAACAACAGGTTTTTTCTTTATCTGACACGCGATTTGCATATATGAAAAAACTTAATTTGCATCGATGCGCCTTTTAATATGGTATTTGCAACATTCTACACACTGTGTTCTAGTAGGGAGAACTTTGCAACATACAGATAAGGATATGTAATAGTTTATATTTAAGGTACACGAGTATTTGGTTTTATGTTTTAGAACTCAGGAGCATGTTCTTGTGGACGGGATAGATGTGGAGAAATTGAGCGATGCAGAGGTTTATGATCTTCTCAATGCTGAAGATGTAAAGTTTACGGGAGAGTTGGGTTAGTGTACTATTTAATAAGTAGTCATAAGAGAGCAATGTATTACAAAAATACAAACTCCAACGCAAGTATTGTTTAAAAAGTCAGAAAACGTGTCATAAATTGGAGGTGTCTCATTCCATCTTAATCATAGATATTTAATTCTATTTTATCAACGTCATATATGATAGACAACGGGTTTTTTCTATATTAAACTGCTTCTCGGTTTATAAACAAACTATCCAAAGTTATTTTGCGTCGCGTAATAATGTAGAATCATTAGATTTCGTGGTGGTGGCTCAATTTTCGTGGAATTCATGGGTACCTTTAATCCACGAATTAACAGCCTCCACAAATTAATAAATTAGGGTAATAAAGTCATATCCCCTTTGTAGGTTTAAGAGAATACACAAAATTACGTCCCCGCGAACCTGTGAAATTTAAGCAATCTACGAAAGTTGGCCCCCACGAAATTAGATGATTCCACAGTACATACAATACCAGTATATACCGCTTCGATACATGTAAGAAAAAAAACAGAATTAAAATAGAGAATGCATCAACGACACGAGGAAAACGATGTTGTTGACTTATAAATTATCATGATAAAATTTTGATTTTAGATATATGGATTGGTAAGCAGACTTTGAAAGACAGACACAGAGTTAAGAGAGTTGCTCCGATTGTTGCAAGAGTTGCATGGGCCGCCGGAAGAGCACTGTTTAGATCCCTTGCAAAAAGCACACCACGCATCACGAGAAGTGGTGGCAAGCTTACCAAACAGTTCTTCAAGAAAGGGGGATTCGAGACAGCAAAAAGGGATTTCCATAGATTCAAGCCAGCAAACGTTAAACAATTTACAGGGAAAAATGTAAGTAATCCGAAAAGGTTTAATGTAGCGGCAGCCAAATCAGTTTACTAAGGTGAACACATTGTCAAGTGTATTATTTAGCACTGGCAAAAAACGGAGTTAACTTTATAGGTTTCAATAAGGTTCCATGGAAACAGGCGTAGACTATACATATATACTAAGTTATCAAATTTCTTCAATAAAAAAAGGATATAAAATGCTTGTACATAATAAAATAGATGCATTTGCATAACATTACATTTGTAATAAATGGCAACTTTGATCAGAGACATGATTGTATATAACAATCAGTTATTTTGACCGGACTAGGTTTTGTTTGTACAATCACCCCTCCTTAAAAGTATTTTTATGACATTAAAAGCTACAATAATCAGATTGTTAAGTTTAAATTGATAATTCTAAGCTTCTAGTGTCAATAATTTTACTGCTTAAAGGGCCAACAAGGATATACAGGGAAAATATTGGACGGAAAGTACCAAATAACAGCAAGGAAAACGAGCACTCACGGCAAAGTCACCAACAACGGAAACGTGGTTCAAAATGGACGCCCTACTCTAGAAATTCGATCAAACACTGGTGGAAAAGTGGTCAGAAAAGTTCGGTATGACCAATAATGACGTGTCTATGCACACAGAGGCAATCCACCATCTGAAAATTTAATATCGTTTGGATGAAGATCTTGGATCCGGAATAAATAAAATTGTTTTGCGTGTAATATTGCATTGTATTTAACTCATTTGATAAATAAATGAATATAGATTGAATCAAACTTGTTGGTTTTATGGTGTTTAGAAAAAAATATCCAGTTAGAATATAATTCCTGCATTCACATTAATATCGAGTAGTCACTATGTAATAGAAATATCTCAACTTGTCTGTTGCATGTTTTGGTCGTGTTAGCACCATTCTTTATTTATCGATTTTTTTTTTACAATTATTATTTTTGTTTAGATTCGAACTCATGATTTGCGGTTCACAAGCTCGATATTACAGTAATTTTCTCTGATTCGAGAAACTATTTCAAGTAGTAGTTAGCCACTTTACAACGATAGATCTATAAGCGTCGCCTTTTTTTTTTGTTATCGTGGCATATTAAATAAATAAAGCCTGTTTGGGAGGGCAACTGTTGAAATTGACACCCCGAGATTCAAAATAACAGTCAGGAAAAAAGTACTTACTCCAGAGAAATAGTAAATGGGAAAATTATTAAAGATGGTCGTCCTACTCTTGAAATTCGTTCAAATACTGATGGGAAAATAGTCAGAAAAATTAAGTATGAAAATAGCAGAAGTTATCAAGCAAATAAAGCTCATTATCAGTATATATTTACATTTTCCAGTGTCTTTGCCTGTGATAACACTACATATCGATTTTGTACTATATAACCCATAATACAAATGACGCCAAATCGAGGCGCCAGCGGAGTTTTCTTATTAATATTTAAATATATAATTGTACGATGGCTTAAAATTATATAAATATAAGTAATAAGGAATCATTCTTTGAATATTATGAGATGATAATTTCGGTCGGGGTGTGATCAAATCTATCATAAAGCCCTTCGGGCTTTATTGGATTTGATCACACCCCGACCGAAATTATCACCTCATAATATTCAAAGAATGATTCCTTATTCCTTATAAAAAACCAAAACCATCTGTATCAAGACTTATTAAAGGCAGACAAAGAATAAATCGTGTTCGTCACTCTGGTTCAAGATCTAGAGGACGGGCAAAAACAAACGCCCCTTGGAAGTCTGGACACAGGCTTAGAAATGGCTTCAGACGGAATGCGGGTCGACAATCTGGAACCAGAGGCATGAGAAGACGATTTGGATCTAGAAGTAGACGATCTGGATCTAGAAGCAGACGATCTAGATCTAGAAGTAGACGGTCTGGATCTAGAAGTAGACGACATAGATCTAGAAGCAGAAGCAGACGATCTGGATCTAGAAGTAGACGATCTGGTTCAAGACGATCGAGATCACGAGGCTTAGTCTGCATGGGAAAAAATGTAAAATGTGAGAAATCTGTCTAAAAGAAACCAGTCAAATTGAGTGTCACAAGGACATTAAGATGTTTCGGTATTATTTAGATAAGCTCGAACAATCTGCAATTCATTTCAAAAAGCATAACGTTTTGACTAAAAATTACATCAACTTTTAAAATTGTTGTAAAAATATAAATTTCTTTCTATTAAATTGCACATGATGATGTGTAATTAAGAAAAGGGAGTGGGGGTGTGACGAATAATAAATATATGCATATTTAATGTTATATAGCTCATACCCTGACGCTTATTTTCCATGGAAGATTTCTGTTATAATAAATGATGAAAAAAATTAACAAAATGAATACAGTGTGTATTTTTTTTATTATTCAAAAGAAATGAAAGAATAACTAGACAACATTGAGTTATTACACTGTTTTGAGTTTTTATAACACTGTTTAACTAGACAACAAATTTCGGAAAATTTTGCTTTGACCTTGACCTATAAATTTGAAATTTTCCACCTGGCATAGAACGCCTAATCCAATCTCATTACCACTTATATACATATATTTATAGTCATATTTGTTCAATCAGAACAGATTAACTATATGGGAAATAATCTATGGTCTAAAATTGATTAAAACGAGATCTGCTATGGCCTTCACATTGACTTGGTTCAAGGTCACTGCACGCCATTAACCAAAAACCTCTGTTTAAGTAAAATATTGGCCAAAAAGGACTAAGTATAGAGTAAATATATGCATTTAAAAAGGATTTTTGTTTGATCTGATATGACCTTTACACTTAATCTACAAACATCATACAAAGTCACTGCATACACTTTAATCAAAGGCACTATGTGAGTAAAATACGCGCCAGATTATAGAAAGGGGAAAGAAGATATCCTCCGGACAAGGATTTTTCATATAATTTTGCTATGACCTTCACTTTTGACCTTAAAAATTTGTTCAAGGTCACTACAAATCCGTTCTTCATAGGCTGTTTATTTGAAATATGAGCCAAATATGGCTAAGTGGAAAGTATATAAGCTCTGAAAAAAGAATTTTTGCACTGTCCGATATGACCTTGACCTACAAACTTTATTCAAGATCACTGCAGACCCTATGACCATAGACACTATATGTGAGTGAAGTATGAGCTAGATTGGGCCGAAGGGAGAGAAGGACAAGGATTTTACTGATAATTCAGCTATGACCTTAACTTTAGACCTAGAAACATGGTTCAAGATCACTGCACACTCTTAACCAATGGCACTCTGTGGGTGAAGTGTGAACCAGACTTGGCCAAGGGGAGAGAAGATATGCTCCGGACAAGCTATCTCGGATGAACAGACGGACGGAAAGACTAATCACTATAGGGCGCCCGCAAAGCTTGGCCCTTATGATAATTATACAGCAAAAGTACAGGTGAAATTTATAGCTATTGCATATGTTGATCATTAACCTATTTTATATCATTTGGTCAAAGGCCAAGAGTCAACCCGACGCGAAGCGGAGGTTGACAATGGTTTTCGAGGGGTATCAGTTTCAACTGTTATCCTCCCAAACAGGCTCTATTTAATTTATCCTACTGAATGTCTTAATTTAAAGAAATTTTTACTGTTTTTATATAGAAATGGCGTGAACTTTGAGACGAACCGTACGCGCAAAATTTACGCGCATGTAACAATTCGTTATGTATAACATTTTTAAAAATCAAAATCAGTTTAAGAACATATCATAAACAAGTGTATTTTAATTATTATTGCATCTTCATATCTTACGAATCAATGTTTTGTAAAATGTAACTTTAATAAGTAGATAATTTTCAAATTAACCGATTGAAGTAAGTTTCTCAGAATAGCAGACGCTGTCGATCCTGAAATTTTTATTTTCGAGAAACTGTTTACGTTTGCTTAGTTAAATATTCAAACCCGACGTAATATGATAATGTGCAGAATAACTGCACGCGAGGGTGATATAACAGTTTCGAGAGGGCAATATAACCATTTCATGTGAAATATAACTGTTTCTGGGAGGGCAATATAACTATTTCCGGTGTGATTCAGCAATTTTCAGGGCATAGTAATAAAATTATCCCATTTGTGACATAACAAGAAAACTTATTCAAAAATGTTATACCAAGGACTATGAAACAGAATAAAACAAGACAAATATAATTATACCTCTCAGTTATAACCTTTGCCTTACATGAAGGTGACATGAAATATAATGAAAGATGACAGCTTAATATTTTTTCTATCTAAATATGCAATAAATATAATAAAGTTTTTATTCCGTGTCAGTAAACTTTTTTAACATTATATACATGTACAACAACATTAAAAGACCATTTTGGCCACATCCTGCATTAAGAACCTTAACCTCTACCCTACACACTATATGAGTGTTTTGTTCCAAACCCCTACAAAGGGAGACATGAAATCTAGGCTTTATTTCCATTCTTTATATGCCGTCAGTGACATGAAAACGGATAAAGACCAATGACATCACTTGAAAGACTCAGTTGACCAAAAAAGACTGCAAGCAATCCATACCAAAATAATGACTCCTTGGGCCAGGCTGTAGTTTCAGCTGTCACAGTTTAGTGGCAAACACACTTTTCTAAACTCATCTTTTAAGACAGAGATAAAAACCGCAAGCACTCCTTCCTCCTTGAGAACCTTTCATTCTCTTAACAATTCAACTTTTAGACACGATTTACTTTTGTTACTGGTCTTACATTAGATTTTCTTTGTGAATTAGTGCCAGATTCAGATTTAGGCCATGTGGTGAAGGCCTGATAGCAAGGTGTTTGTTGAAATTTGTGTTGATATCAATGTCACAAATCTGGAAGATCAACTAAATACATATCCTTAAATACCATGTAAATAGTTGCAAACTCTATTTTAGAAAAAACAACAAAGTAACGCTGTCATTTCATTTTTTTTATTATATAAAATCCATTTTCTTATGGGAAACTTAAATGTCAAGCATCTTCTCATTAGATCAACTGAATATTGATAAAAAATGAACTAATATTACATCAAACAATTAGACCAGATATAACACAAATCCTTTTTCCAGTTCCTCATAGTCACTTTTCTTTACAGTTTTTTGTTGTTCAGAAAGTTGGATCCTTCTGCATCATATGCTCATTTCTTTTTACGGAGACATTTTACCACTTGTCCATTCTTCTGATTGGTCTTAAACAAAACACCAAAGGCAATACATTAGCAAAACAATTGTAACCAATGTTCTAAACAGCAGTAATGGTTTACCTTTACTTTCATCAATACCCATGCCTACTGGCAAGTGACCATTTCTTGCCAAGGATCCATTTCTTGCCAGTGCATTATTATGTCATTTTTGCATATAAATGTCAATAAACTGATAAATGATGCAATAAAGGACTGGCAAGAAATGGTCCTTGCGGAGAATTTGTCATATGCCAATAGAAATATCAAAACCTTATTCTCTATATACACATATTATAAACCCCCCTCATTTGGAGTGCGTAATAAATGAGACAATGTCCTTTTAAAATTGCTGGTTGCCCTCTCCTTCCAAACTGAAGTTCGCAAGGTGGATTTTTTTGTTTGCGTTATTAGTATGTCTTTTTTAAGAAAATGACTTAAAATCCAGTTGTTATGTTTATTAAACTAGAAAGCAGAACTAATTTCTAATACTTTATCAAAACCAAACTAAATTCATTACTTTCATTTTTCAAACAAAGAATATTTAAGTCGCAGCCTGACATAGCCAGGTGGTTAAAGTGTTGGACTTGTGATCCATACATCCCGAGTTTGAATCTATTGGGGGCTTTTGCTGTTACTTACTGAACTGAATTTTTTAGATATTCATTTTTTATCCCCAAACTGCAAATTTTTCACTTATTTGACATATGTACAGTTTATTTATCATAATATCTTTCATAATCAAATAATTTACTGTTAATTTGAATGACTTTTTCCAGGTGTGTTATTCCACCTTAATACATTTACAGTTAACAGCAAGTATGTACAGAGCTAATCCATCAGGTATGCATTTCATAATTGGATTCTTTTACAATTACATGCTGGTACATATATTTTTGTTCCAAAGTCTTCCTTTTAATCAATCTAATTTTTTTAGCATAAAAAATCTCAAATCAACATACCATAGAAATGATTTTAAAATGCAAGGACTCATCTTCAACTTCAGGTCTGAAACAAGTTAAAATAAAATTATAATCAAATCTGACAAGATTTATAAATGAATTATAATCCGAAAAAAGCATCTTCAAACCATATTTCTATTAAAATATCATCAACATTGTTTAAAGAATTAAATCAATTAGTTTTTAGTCAAAGATTACGAAATTTTCCTTTACCCTTTATCCACACAACAAGTATGGTCGCGGTCAGTCAATATGTCACATACAGTAACACTTGGCAGAGATCAGCAACAGAATACTCCAGGGTTACTCTCTCCATCTGCAATCACATGACGGCACGTAAAAATAATATATTTATAGTAGTATAATAAGTGTTTACTCTTTAAAAAAAACCCACATGCATACAAAGATTGAAATACAGGCAAACCCAAGGTTTAACAATTCAATGGGTCTCAATATCAATATACCATCATTAATTTGTTTACTTGGTAATTAGCAGAATAATTTAATCCAGCATAACTACTTTTTCCACTTTTACAGTTTCAAACATCTTTCAAATGAGGTATTAACTTATAATTCTTTACATTGATTATATAAACAGTTTGAAATTCAAATTCACAATAGTATTTGATTTGCTTTTTGCTCATTTAAGCAAAACACCATAGTAATTAATCATATCAATTTACCTACAGATGCTTCAAACACAGTCAAATGGGGTGTTCTTTTAAAACTGTCATTTTTTTCATAATTTGTAATGTCATCAGTATTTTTGCCCCAACTTAAGTTTTTTACCTGGTCAGTGTTACCTTTACTGGTTCTCTCATGTCTGTCAATGAGTCTTTAACTGGTGGTCTTCTGACAATGTCAAAGAGTCGTAAAAGAAGATACTGACAACCGATATTAATCCAGATGAATAAGAAAATCATAGACAATGGATGTGATATATGTTTGGCCTTTTCCTATTATTGTGCCAAAAAATATTTAGTAACCATTTAGAATATTTGAAATCAGCTAATTTTTTCGATACGTGACGTAAGGACCAACACAATTGTTGTATTCTTTAATTTATTATCTTCTGCAAATCTAAATATTCAAAGGTGTGTGTCAACATCAAGGTACAAATTATACCAGCAAAGGAACTGCAGTTCATTGTGTTATGTTTGATAAAATTTTTAAAACTTTAATTCTTACAGAGAGTGACTGCATTCATAGAATTATAAATGCAACTGGCAAATAAAGTAATGAGGCAGTTGGAATGCAGACACTGTAATTTGTATTGAAAACTCCAACAAATCTGCATGTTACATGCAGCATTTTCATCCTACACAGTATAACTGACTGGTGTTAAATCATGTAGCCTGCAATTAAATATGGAGGTTAACTGTCTCTTCCATGTAAAGGTCTCAAATCCTTGACATACTCAGCAACTTTTCACAGCACATTGCAAATCTATAAAACTTTTTAAAAAAAAGTATTTGCTGGATTATGGCTATCATATATAACGTGGAAAAAGATACAAGTACCAAACAGAGTACCCCCCCCCCCCCAAAAAAAAAAATAAAAAATTTTTTTTTGTTCCTCTGAATAAATTTTTCAGAATCAATTTAACAGGACTTTCTGCTAGCATCACCATTTTGTACCACACCATTTTACAAAAAGAAAATGAAGAAATTGATCCCCTTTCTTACATTCTTCTTCTACTTCATCAAGTAATTTATGGTGTTTCTCGAAAAAAAAGGTGATGGGCAATATTCTACATACTGTGGCATACATAACGTTTTGGATGGCAGAATGAAAAGTTCAATATTCACAATATGCAGTAAATTTATTACCATAAAATGAAACGTGATCAACTAACAGATACAATCATATCAAGCAACAACAGCAATAACGTTCAGGGCTGCATTAAGAAAAGAACTTGGTTAAGAGGGCTTGATAGTCATGGCCATTTTTAAACTGTATCTATCTCCTTTAAAAGAAGAACTCTGTATAAAGATAGAGAAAATTATTCATATTTTAAAGCTAAAATGGAATTTTTTCTTTACTAAGTAATACTTTAAGGTTAAATAAATCATCTCTACAATTTTAAAGATTACCCAGCCTCCGAAGACCCCTGACCAAATTTATCATTCGCTACAAAAAGTTTGAAGTAAACACCAGTGAAATATTTTTATGGCTATTAAAATAGTTCCGAAGAAATGGATTTCAAAATATATCCACATTAAGGATTTTCCAATTTGTTGTAAGTTCTTTTGTAAAATGCAGCTCAGAAATACAGAAAACAGAGAAAAATCATGATGAAATATAACTGCTTTTAATTAATTTAGATGAATGATGTTGATCCAAGTCAATTTTATGTTTTGAAAACGTTCTCTGTCATGTATTGTAACCCTGGTTTTTTTTTTTTTTCACAGTAATTGTAAGTCAAAATAATTTTTTGTCAAGAGTAGAGAATCTTTCCTCTCTGTCGTCCAGTTTTGTCAAGAGTTATTTCCCATTGTCATCTCGAGTCATCCAGAGTTGTCGTTCTTTGGTATTCCTTTTATTCTGTTCAATGTCGTCAGTCGTAATTTTCTGCAGGTCAATGGAAAATCTTCTGTAAACATAAGCATCATATAAAACGCTTAAAGGTAATAAATTTTGCGCCAAAAACAATATATAAATGTGTCGGTTTTCTGGCATCACTGCAAAAAGTTGAATGCTACTGCTTTGATTTATTTTTTGCCAAATTGAAAAGAGAACAAAAATAATTTAAAATTGATTATCTGTCTTTGCAAATCATGCAATAAAATAAAATATCTGCCTGTCACATTATATTTTCAAACTGTTTGTTTAAGAACCAATACATTATTTTTAAGACCTTGCCAAAAATTTTCATACGAGCTTTCAAAACTTGGTATGTCAAATATTAAAATACATGTATGATCATTTCGCTTTGAAAAAAAATGAAACTTAATGCATTCTTTGAGACAAAGGTTTCTGGGAATTACACCATACACATAGTGTGAGCAGTGTTCTAAGTTGTCTCTCTTGTCACTATTTTTTTCTTCCTTAATGTCTAAAACTGTGAATTAATAGAGTTCAAAGTGAAATAATAAACTTTACGATATTAGTTTAAAATTCTTTTATAAATACACAAGTGTATACAGAAATTATAATTATAATGAATAAACTTCAGACTTAGAGAGTCAAACTGTTTCAATTATAAATGACTCTAAAGTCTTCTAGTAAGGATATGCATGGTTAACTTTTAAATATATCATTCTTACCTGTTACATCCTTGGTTTTTTAGAGGGTTCCTCCTCCTCTGGTCCCCGCGGTGGTTCGGCCTCCAGAACTTTCAGCCTGTTTCCTGCCAGGTTTTGGCCGTGTAATGTCTGGATTGCCTTCATTGCACATTCCTTGGTGGCAAACTTGGCATAACCATAGTTACGAGCTGTGAATGGAATAACAATGTGTAGGATTAGTTATAGTTACACATTTCGTGATAAAGGTTTTACCTTATCAATGATATATTATCATGCTTTCTTGACAAAGATGGACAAAACCCACACTTACATAAAACATCGATTTTTTCAGTTGACAGATAAACAAGAAATATAGAAATTAGTCGATACCTTATAGCTGCCCCTTCTCTACATATTACTGTAGATTCCTAATCAAACGCAAGGAATTAATATTTGTGTAAATATGTTAGAAGCACATCTTGCGAATTTTAAAATCTTGCTTTTATTTTTTGGACATATGTAAACTACATGAAACTTTAATAAACTGTAATAAACATTTGGCATTTGCTATTTTATGTTCTCACAATTTGATGGAAAACGATTGAATCACAGAATTAAGTACTCGCGTAAAATAAGGAATCTACAGTATAGGGGAGTACCTGGAATCATCCTCAACATATCTAGATTACACCCTTCCCCTCAGATTATTAAGGAACACTTATTCTCCCCTCCCCACCCTTACCTGGCAGTAAATACACATCAATGAGGTTCCCCATCCTACAGAAGGCGTCCCTCAGAACTTTCTCCGGGATCCCCGAGGGCTGGCACACAATGAACAGCCTCTGAGCCACCTCTGTGTCCTCAGGCATCATCTGTTTGGGTGGGGGGAGGGGAATGGAACAGTATGGCACGCGCTCAAAGTTGTAGGATGTGTTAAGGATTGTGTCGGGATTCAGACCCGCCTTCTCTAACACTGCCGCAGCCTGTAAAACAAGGAGGCACAAAAATAATGACTTGATGCACTAGTGAATGATCCAAAGGTGAACATCTTGTCATTTGCCATTCATATTTGTTCCAAAATATCTCTCTTTCTCTCTCTCCATGCTGTATTTTTGAGACCAAATTCAGTCACAAGAAAGAGAAGATAAATGGAAAAATTGAAGCTGACGAAAAGAGCTTTCTTTTCAAACAAATTCGATGATTATCATAATGCAAAAATATATTACACTTCTTCAAAACAAAACACAACAACTGAACTAGCAATTGGTATCAAAGAAACTAATACAACTTTGGAAAGAAGAGCTCTAGATTGTCCAAATATAACAAAACACGTAAATAACACAGTTTGGCAAACAAGGGGCTTTCTTAATGACAGAAGGTCCCCATATTCTCTCTATGATTCCAGCCTCCGAACTTACCCGTCTGAGAGTCTCGTTCTGGTTGTCTGGGGGTGGCCCTCCTCCTCCTCCTCCCCCTCCTCTGGGACCAGGGTACCCACCATAACTTCTGTATATAAAAGTACATATATAATAGTTAACACATTTTTTTTCAATTTTTTTTCTTTCTAGTTACATGTCATCTCAAAGTATTTCAAAATCATGAATGTGATAACTTAGTATGCAATTTTTTTCCGGTATCTATTTTTTTAACATGTAAATATTATACCCTAGGAACACAAAGAACACCTCATTATGCATGCATGAATCTACATGTCAATTTAAAAGCTTATTTTAACAGGTGCCCCCCTTTGGTACTTACGTGTCCATCATGTTTGGAGTCCCCATTGGGGGCCCCTCCATTGGTCTCTGCTCATCAGCAAACCTGACCAACAGGCGGCTACCAATGGGGTACTCAAAACCATTCAGCTTATCTCGGGCGTAGTTTGCACACTGGGGACTTATGTAACGCGCATACGCCACACCTGAAAATTCATGTGTTTTAATGTAAATGTACAAGATTTTGCACACTCAAAGTGAAGTGCAATATTGTCGTTCACATGATATGCATAATCATGAAAAACAGCATTTAAAGCCAAGCTTCTTTGTTTAAATTCCACTTGAATGAGAATGTACTTGATTAAGGATGCTAGATGGTCAACAACCAATTAACCATCAGATCTGCCTTCAACTTCAAATTATGATATTTCTGGCCATGCAGTATTATTCAGTTAAGAAAAAAATCTAAATATTTTTGCTTTAGAATTTGAACATTTTCCTATAGAGATCCATATCTACATTAGATTTTTATATGTGCTTTTTGCCATACACTAACACTAAGTAATGCAAACACCAATTTGCAAGCATTTTAATTTTAAACTTAAATATTTTCCTATATATTTATACAGCGCTCTCCATCTAAAGGAGGTTATTATAGCCAAAAAATGGGCAAAACCATCTACAGGTATCCCTATTAAGAGGACAGGATGCAGCACAAAAGGTGCTGTAATATGGTTACTCCTAAATGTTACAGTAAAACACGGTTAAAGCAAACACGTTTATAATGAATTGACGCTTCCAGCGAAGTGATATTTATTCCCCGTGACTATATAACATGTTGTAAACTTGACGGATATAACGAATTACGCTTATAACGAAGCAAAATCGCCCATCCCTGGCGCTTCGTTATAACCGTGTTTTACTGTATATGATTACAGTACATCAGCTGTAAAGAGAAAGGCTCTCTACAGAATGTCTCTCATTTAGTATGAATATCCAAGGATACAAATCGTAGAGGAGCTTACCTGTTGTTTCATTCAGGTCACAGTACTCCAGGCCAGGAATGAGGCTGAAGAGACGCGTGAGGTAGCCCTGGGTCAGGCCGATGGGGGCGGTGATCTGTAGCCGCGTACTCATTGTGGAGGTGTTGTAAGACTGTAGGATATCCATAGGAGTTTGTCCTCCACGGTTCACCGGCACAGCAGGAGAAACTAAACAAAAACAGAGAAAATAGTGGGGTAAAAACAAAGGAGCAAAACAAGTTGTAGGAATGTAGGATGTCTGTATGAGCCTAACCTACATGATACACCAGCACAACAGGAGCAATTAGATAACACAGCAAAGTAGCAAAAACAAGTTGTAGGACAATAGGATGTCTCTATGAGCCTGGCCTCAGGATCATGAAGCTTTTTTGACAATAATTTTGTACAGTTTATACATGCAAACTAAATTCAAATTCTTTGGTTTCCTTTCTCGTTGCTATCTAAATATTTTAAGTGTCAATCTATGATTAATAAATATTTGCTGAATGACTAAAATTTTCACCTAAATCTCGGATCAGTGATCCTGGGCTCAGGCCTCTAAGGTTCACTGGGACTGCAGGGGCAACTTATGAAAAACATGAACAATATTTGGGTTTAACAAAGGAATCAAAACATGAACAACACAGAAAACAATCTAAGTGTGCAACAAGTGTCAAAATAGAGACATTATAGGGGAGCAACAAAGGAGCCAATAACTTCAAAATATTTGTACACAATGTTAAAGTGCTCTTGACAAAAACTTCGTATTGGGGTCCAGTACAATTGACGGACAAAAACAAATAAATTAGTATCTTGAGAATTGCAGTAAGATGTGAGGTTTGAATATTTGATTTGCTGAAGGGTTTTGTGTTGCAGGTTGGAGTGTAATCACCAGGAGGTCCAGAATTTGCACCTTCATGCATGTAGGCATCATAAATATCCCGTGGAGGGCCTCTTATCGACTCATACTGTCTCTTTGAACCTACAAAATAAGAACTACAAATAAAGCAGGCTTTATCTTTTTATAATTCTATCAGACAATTTAACAATACTCTCATTTTCAAAACAAATGTGTGGAATAAAATGTAATCAATGCAGTCACATGCAAATATGAATGGAAATTAGACACAAAATTATGTTCTAAAATTTTTTTTGGGACATCATTCTCATTAAAGCCTGTATAAGTCATCCAGTTGGAGATTAATACTCAATTTTTTAACCTCTGATCCATCGGGGGCTGATCTAAACAGGATTATATCAAAATAATGCTCAAACAAATGTTGCGTAAAGAAAAACACACCCTAGTGCAAGTACATGTACAATTTAACTTTGGTGTCTTATATCTCAAATCTCGAGATATCTCACACTTGCCCAATCAAGTTCAAGAATCCAAGGTTTGACTATGTTGCAAATGAGTATTACAGTAAAACAAGGTTATAGAAAACACGCTTATAATGAGTTGACCCTTACAGCGAAGTGATTTTGATTCCTTGAGACTTTATTACAAGTTGTAAACTTGAGGGATATAACGAATTACACTTATATCGAAGTCCCTGGCACTTTGTTATAAGGGTGCTTTACTGAATACTGACCTCTGTCTCGGGAGTCATAGTCGTTGAAGTCATTGTAGCCACCCCCGAATCGGTTTGTCTCCCGATCATAGCCCCCTCCACCATATCCTCCCCCACTTCCCAGGTCAAAATCACGATCTCGTTCCCGCCCGCGTTCAGAATTCTTAGGATCTGCAAATTTGGGCTTGAATGCTGAAATAAGAATGAACCACATTTACAATCAAATGTATGTTTGACATGTAAAATGAATTGAGTCTGAGCATCATTACCCCAATAAATGATATATACTGACTTTGTTATTAGCAATAATAATTCATAAATACATGTACATACATCTTCTTTTAATGTAATGAGATGCTAGAAGCTCAAAAAAGTTTATATATTTTTCTTTACAAATTCTTAGCTCCTCCCACAAGTCCTAATTTAGACAATGATAAAACTTACATGGGTCGCAGTTTTCAAATGCAAGAGCTGCATGATAGGGTCGGTGAAAACGGACGTAGCCGAACCCCTTCCTCTCTCCCGAGTGTTTGTCTGATACCACCATTACAGAATCAATGTCCCCAAATTTCTGTAAAAAATAAAGAACTTAAAGGTAGTTGCTTCGATTATGAGGATGAAATCTGTACATTTGGCTTAACTCTAAAATGTGCAAATCTTGACATTATAGTCAGCTAAAGGCTTAATCATCATCTGATAACTCGTAAGTCATAATAATGTACATGTACACCTAAATGCAGTTGCACTTTAAATGAATTATATTAACACTGCTACTGCTCTTACCTCAAACTCCTTTTTGAGGTCCTCTTTGCTGTAAGATTTGGGACAGATGACAAACAGACGGAGGTTTTTCTCATCCTCCCTGGGGTCCCTGACTGCACCCTCTCTCTTACTACTGGCAATCAGTACCTACAAACAATAACTATGTGCTGTAAATTGTGAAGTAATCCGACATCTTACTTGATCTAAGAACCTATACTGGCGTGCGACCAGTTCTCACTGAGTACCATTTCTCGCCAGTACATTGTGACGTCATATTTCGTCTATAATTTTATGTGTTGATAAAATGACGTCACCATGTACTGGCGAGAAATGGTACTCAGCGAGAGCTGGTCGCACGCCAGTAGAGTTGCTAAACAGTTGATCATTTATCTTCTGCGGCAAAGGAAGAAGAGAAGAAATCTGACACCTAAAAACCTATAGAGTTGTTAAACAACGGCATCCTCTAGCCCCTTTATATTTAACACTTACTTTGAGTGGTTTGGGGTGACCAGGCAAAGTCTTCATATTCATTTCCTCCATAGCTAGAGCTGCCTCTGATGCCTTGGAGAATTTGATGTAAACGACCCCTGTTTATGATGGAATACAAAACATTTGACAAATAAATATATGAAGCTAAAATGTGAAGTAACTTTGTTGTGAGATTCTCAGGCAATAGTTTTTACTTACAATTTCATCATTAAGTTATCTTTTTGCGGTATCAAGAAATAAAAACATAATCAATGTACAGTAATTGAAAACGAAAATAGAAATTTCCAACCCTTCTCTTCCATTGTCCTGCGGTCTTTGACAATCCATATATCTTCCACGGTTCCAAACTTTCCAAAGGCATCCCTAAATGTATCCTCTCTTATTCCTTTGCCGCATAAGATAAATAATCGACTGTTTGGAGGCTTAACATCTTCTTGCATCTCTCTGTGTCTCTTGTCATGCGGTCGGAACGCCATTTTCTATTTGTGGTAACGGAAAATTTAAATATCAAAGTAGGTCGAGCATGGATTGATTCGAAGTCTTAATGTGACGTTATTTCGCGCTCCTCGCATATTTGGAATCGATGGTGGTTACCTTATTCCACCTGTTTGGCTGTTCTTTCATCAAATTGTCCTAAATTCTACTCTAGAACTTCTAAGCCAGTTTTGTGAAAACATTCATGGCGCACAACAACTATATGTAATTTTTGGAACGTTTAATAAATAAAGAATCGCATGTTTTAAACTGTTTAAATTTCTCCCGGATCATCATAATTTCACCCAAACTTGTTTAAGTAGATACCATTTTACAACAAAGATAAAAAATCAACAGATATTATATCAACAATACCTACACATGTTTGGAAAATTTAGGAATATGAAGTTATAAGTGAATCATTCACAAAGACATTTTCATTTTAAATTTGTATCGTTTACATGGAGTTGGAATCAGTGAAATAGAGCAAAAGATAAAGCAATAAACCGGCTCTATATATAAACGTAGTAAATATAAATACAAATTGTCAGAGGTATACTTATAATAGATAAAGAAAAAGATAAAATCAAGAATGGACTTTTACTAACAGAACCAATACATGTATTTATGTAGGATTTTGGTATAACGGGTCAGATCAGGTAAACATCAAAGAGGAACAGACAGCATCAAAAATCTTTGACATAAATTCACGCAATTTTCTCATAGATTTAGAATTATGATTTGAAAAGAGTTCAGAGAACTTTAAAATATTTGGTCTTTTACATTATTTTGTGTTTAGACATTTTCCTCATTTCTTCTAAGGCCAAATATGATAAAATACAATGAATAAACTTTTTTTGCGTGCGAGAAAGATGAGCCTCGTAGTCGCGAATTATTCTCGCCGCAACCTAGTTTTTGATGTTTGGGTATAAAGACAATTCAATGTTGAACAAGGCTTGATGGCAAAAAATAGTCTTCGCGAACCAGTTTATCTCTGTTAAAATAAAGTTGCAGCGAATATTAGTCTTAGTTAACCAGCAGCCAATCAGCGGTAAGCTGAATCCACCAATAAAAAAACTGTGGTTAAGGTGCGGGTATTGTTTATGTATGACGTAGCTGAAAAAGTTGAACGCGACGCGATCGGAAAAGTCAAACCAAATCGGTTTTAGTAATAATAGTTGCATGGTCTCGCGCGACTAGTACGTGTATAATGAAACTCATCACCGGCGAGTTCTTGTTACGCAACGAGCTTGGTCTCTTATTTAGAGGGATACTATACCATGTGGCCGTCTCTACAGCTAGCGAGACGATGGATTTGATGTACGAAATTTTCAAGAGAGAAGTGTATAATTTTGAACTCACAAGACTGAATTATTGTTCAGGTCAGTGATTTTGCCCGTGGATCTTTTGATCTTTATCTTTTATAATTTAATTACAAAAAGCACGCGTGTGTGCATAACATATTATAGTGATTTATGATAATATTACTCAATATTTCATGTTCAATGATATATAAACAGAAATAATTGATCAATATTGAGGATATTCAAAATATGAAGTACGTCGGCTTTGTAAGATAATCATAGTGAAAACCTTTATTCAAATTAATGAGTTTCTTCTTCACTGAAAAAAATAATCAATGACACTGGGAAACTGATGAAATCTCTCAGTCACTTCATTAATTAGACAATCGTGTGTGTTAATCACGTCCCGTGTGTATTTTTTATGAATTAGATGAAGGGCACCTGACCACACGGGGAAATTTAAACAAAACGCGATGGAGTAGCTGACATTTCGTGGTTTGTTATTTTACACCAATTATATAATTAAAGATCGCTCAAGGTATACTGTTTGCTTCGTTAACACAAGTATAAAAAGATGCGGTGAATAATTTAATGTAACTGCTCTCTGATATATTATCAAGTAATAATATTAAAGAACAAGAAATTTACATATGTTTAAATATAATTTAACCTATTTATATCTCCCTGTGAGCGGATCACTGCAAATTTGTTTTTTTGCCATTGGGGTGTGTGGGGGGGGGGGTGGGTTACCGCCCGAGGCCTATTTTCAATAGTTTTACAATGTGAGTTTAAAAATTTGAATTTTCCAAGGGAGGTGGGTCCGGATCTCCCTGCATGACCCGCCCGGCACCCCCTATATCTAGATCCATGCATGCTCGGGTTTCATTAATATCTGAGCAAATCTAATTGAAATTGAATTCATATACATATCTCTGAATATTTATTTATGTTCAATATCACTTTAATGCGCTTAAGATTACGTCTATCTGTGATGTACATGTGATGTACATTAATTAATCACATATTGCTATTTTTTCTTCTTAACCAACAGAAGAACACTTGAATAAAGGTTCGCGTAGATCTACCACTGAATTCAATATGCACATTTTAATCTGCACTGTAATATTTGAACCCATATATATATTTTTAAACCTTGGTATTATTAGAATGCAAGTTCTTTACTCTTATACCTATACATAACATTACTGTTGAATTGATAGAGGCAGCGTATTAATTTTACTGATAGCTATATAAATAATCGTTGGGTATTCGTTTTTAATCGAATATCAAATATTGGATGTTTGATATTATAAAAATTCTTATAAATTTAAACTTTTTATATATTTTTCTAGATAAAAAGGTACATTGAAGTAATTCACACATCTATTTATTGCACATTGGTAAGAAATATGAATATGTTACACTTCTTTAAATATTTCGGCCTATGTATGAAAAGAGGAAATGGAAGTTTACAAGAACAGAATTATTTGGGTTTATTGTTGGGCTAGATGGAAATCGACCCCTGGATCAGTATAAAAGAAGACACAAAGTTTTACTTATATAAGAATTACATGTTTCCTTCAATTCGTGTAGTTATGCAATATTGGGCATAATGAACTTTACGAAATAACTAAGATCGTATTATCTAGACATTTGTCGTCACTTCCGGTGTCACCAAATTGTGAGACGTGGATGAACAGTACCATAACTTTATTTAATTTCTGTGTGGATTACAGCTGTTGCATATTGATTACAGGTGTAAATTTTCCCGCGGAAAGTGAAGTTCTGTAAAAGGTTTCTAGAATACGAGCTTAACACATATATTCTGCAAGTTTGCTCATTTTTATCGATCATCCCCGACCGGGCCAATTTGACATAAATTTCGGCTGATTGTCTTAAGTGACAAGCGTGTCGCGTAAGAATGCACGCGTGTTGTCATTAATGGTCGTAAGCGATAAAAAACAGACATGGAAGAGTGAATGGAAATTCTTTATAAAATGTGAGTTTTATCCCCCATTCATATAGGAATTCTTTACTGTGTGCAATGTATTTGTATTTTCAGAATAAGAAACAGGAAGGAAATAGAATCGCATTCGATTCGACGAAATTTTTCCTGTGGTGTTGAAAATTCACTATTCAAGTTCAATATTTGGCTTTGTTGAGTAGAAGAAAACTCAACAGTTGAATATAGTTGGCCTGTTGATTGTAAAATAACCTGATAGAATTGAAATATCTTTATCTGTTTAAAGCAGATAAAATCTTGACCTGTTGACTGTTATGGTATTTTTTTTATGAGAGATGTTATTTCTAGAGCTGGACATGAGGTTAGCTGGTGCTAAATCCAGGAAACCAATATGTCCTATGTCAGATTATAACCAAATAACTAAGAAAAAAAACACTCCTGAATTTAAGTCATCTATTCTGAGCTGTATTATTGTGCAAGCTTAATTGAGATTGAGTGTTGAATTAACAAAGAGATAAGATGTAGTTAAACTTAAAGAAATGAATACTTTCATATGTACCATTGTGCAGTTTTAATCTCAACATGTGTTTTCTTAGGTTGTCAGCTGAATACTATGATAACATGTTTCCTTATCTCACATTTATGTATGTTACATTATCTCATATGTGAGAAACATTGAGAAATTTCTTCTAAAATGAAATAATCTATTCATTACAGGGTTACATTATTGCATCAATTTTCTATTGTTAACTTGATGAAATACTTAAACATTCATGCATAAGTGCATAGGCAGTCTAATACAAATAAATAGCCCCTAAGTTTCATATACATTTATATACATATCAAGTATATATGAGATCTTTCTCTTTTTTCCTCTTGCTAAAAAAGTAAGCTGAATAATAGTAAAAACACACAAGGGATATAATATACCACATGATAACTATCAGTAAAATTTTTCTTTCGAATGAAAATTACTCCATTTTTTTGCATTTCAGGATGTGAATGGTAAAGAGAAGTTTGTTTTGACATTTCAAACAAAAATCAAAATGGTCAGCCGGGTGCGACTCCATTACTGCAAAATAATCCTAGCCACCTCGCTGGTGTGGTTCCTTTTGGATGTGTTTATACTGATGTACTTCACGGACTGTGCGGCGAACAGCGTCAACACCAACTGTAAACAGGACCACCATGAGGAGTCAAAGAAGCAGCAGGACAGCGGCGGCTTCCTGGAGAAACTGTTACCTAAAGGTAAAGAGAGGGAGAAAAAAGAAAGTTCTATTAGATAAAATTAGAGAGAGAGAAATTCCTCTGGTACTCTCCCTAAAGAAACTTACAGAGAGAGAGAGAAAGAGAGGGGGAAGAGAGAAAGAGTCCTGTAGAACTCGTATGTAGGTGTAGGGAGATATATAGTAAGACAGATGTCTTAATAATGCATTGTGTGTCACAGTGTTGGATTCTTAACGTCAAACTCTTAACTCAAAGTTATACAGATCCACCTCTGAGAAGGAGATAGAGAGAGAGACAGAGAGGGAAGTGAGGAAAGAACAGAAAGAAAAGAAAAAACTAGACACGATCTCGTTGCGAGCAACGAGGAGGTCTTCCGTCTGATTTTAATAATTGAGATATATCTTCGATCTTGATTTTGCTATTTAACAGCTAAACATGATCTAGAATAGAAAAACAGGCTCTACATTCTAAGGGCCAGATACTATTTTGTTTCAGGGATAAGAGCTTTCTTCAACAAGTGTTTAGAAATTCGTCACCGTTCTTGAGATATCTGAGAAAAAAAAAACGTTTTAGGGGCCAGTCCCTTATCTCCTTATTGGAGCTGCTGAACCAAATTTTGAAGGTTGCATTTTGTAAAGTACATCATTTTAAGCACCTTATTTTCTATACTGCATTTCAAAAATATTTTCCTTTTTGAGATATAGGTGGTCATAGTTTATGGACTCTTGACCCCTAAAAAATCCTTATTACATAACACATGAATAAATCATTATATTACTTGGATACATAACTGAAAGATAAACATATTTGCTTCTATATAGCCTTTCAAAAATTTCCCTCGGCAAAGATCTACAGATGAACATTTTTAGAGCCCTTTAGTTCCCTAATTTGCAGGGCTAGCCCTTTTTCTTGATATCAAACCTTTAACCTTTAACTCCTTATAGGGGCCTTTTAACGAAATTTTGAAAATTGCATATTATTAAGTACATCATTCTGAGTATCTTTTCTTCTATAATGCATTTCAAAATATTTTTCCTTTCTGAGATATTGGTGATCAAAATTCTGGAATTTTGGCTCCTAAAAAATCGTTATTTTGTAACACATGATAAAATCATTACATTGCTTGGATACATAACTGTAAGATAAACATATTTGCCTCTATAACCGTTCACAAAATATCCCCCAGTAAAGGACTACAGATAAAAGACTTTAGAGCCCTTTGGTCCCCTAATTTTAGAGGCCAGCCCCTTTTTCTTGATATCAAATAAAAGGTCATTTAAATCTCAACCCATTTTGTTCAACAACTGTTTAGAAATTCGTTACCGTTCTTGAGATATATGATAAAAAACATTTTAGGGGCCGATCCCTTAAATCCTTGTAGGGGCCGTTTAACGAAATTTTGAGAATTGGATTTGATTTAATTCATCATTCTGAGCATCTTTTCTTCTATACTGCATTTCAAAATATTTTTCCTTTTTGAGATATTGGTGATCAAAATTCTGGACTTTTGGCCCCTAAAAACCCCTAATTACATAATACATGATATTATCATTACATTGCTTGGATACATAACTGTAAGATAAACATATTTGCTTCTATAACTTTTCACAAAATATCCCTCAGTAAAGGGCTACAGATGAAAGACTTTAGAGCCCTTTGGTCCCCTAATTTTAGGGGCCAGCCCCCTTTTTTTTTAAATCAAATGAAAGGACTTGTAAATATAAACTTTTTTTGCATTACATGTGTTAACAAAATATTTTTCAGAAAAGAGATAAACTAAGAAAACCATGAAAAATTACGACGTTTTTTTAGTCTCAATTTTCGGGACCAGGCGAGCTTTAACGCCTTTTGAGCATGACAAATATGAATACCAAATTGCACATCTACAATCTCTTGTCTACAATCCCTGAAAGTTTGAACTCAATATCTTTAACCGTTTAGGAGGAGATCCCTGGACAAGCCGACCCTCTGAAAATCGCTAAAACTTCATTTTCTCAAGAACGGAAATGACGTCATCAAAATAAAAAAATGTATATTAAGTTTGGATTAATATCTATTAGATATGAAAGTTTCATAAAAATCGGTTCAGCCATATCCGAGAAATCGCCTGCACAAATTTTGTAAGAAAAAAAATAATAATAACTAGAGCAAAGCTCGTTGCAAAGCAACGAGTGGGTCTTCCGTTAATGTCGGAAGTAAAGCTGGAAGTTCCTGTAAGAAGCAGAGCTCTTAAACCAATAACAAGAGTACCTTAAATAAAAAGATGAAAAAATCGAATTATTCCTGGTACGACTTAACAAAAACCGAATAATTTTACGTACGACTTAACAAAAACCTTTCCGATTTCAAAAACGACTTAACAAAAAAAATCCGAATGTGTTACAGTACGACTTAACAATTAATTTTTAGGTACAAGTTAATTTAACCAAGAACTTGATACTAATTTCTTAACCAAAAACGCGGAATCAAATTTTCCGGAAAAATCATTTTTTGAACTCGTACATCTCTGTAATGCATCGTCCGATTTTAAAACGGTTTTCAGTGTTAGATTAAGCTTAATAAGCTCTATAAAACACATATTCATTTTTGATTTGATCAGAAAATTCATTTTTTCGAAAAATTTGATTCCCTTCCGGTTTCGACCGGAAGTGACAGATTTTCATTTCCAGCCTTATTACAGAGGTAAATCGATTAAATCATAACCATTGAAAATTTCAAGCCTCTATCTTAAAGCGTTTTTGAGAAACGCCGCGGACAAAATGACTTTTTGAAAATTTTAAAAATGACGTAACGTAAAAACGGAAGTGACGTTTATAAAGAAACTTCACAAACTTTGAGGTATTATAGTTGCACACAACCTCTGAAAATTTCATCAAAATCGGTTGTAAACTTTTTGAGTTATAAAGCCGAAAAGGAGTCAGAAAAAAAAATAAAAAGAATAATAATAATAATAGAAAGAATCAATAGAATAACAAGAGGGTCTTCCGTTGAAAACGGAAGACCCTAAAAAGAAACCGAAAAATAACAAGAGGGTCTTCCGTTGAAAACGGAAGACCCTAATAAGAATAAGAAACTAGAGCAAAGCTCGTTGCAAAGCAACGAGTGGGTCTTCCGTTAATGTCAGAAGTAAAGCTGGAAGTTCCTGTAAGAAGCAGAGCTCTTAAACCAATAACAAGAGTAATAAAAAGAAAAAGATGAAAAAAATCGAATTATTCCTGGTACGACTTAACAAAATCCGAATGATTTTAAGTACGAATTAACAAAAACCTTTTTGATTTTAAGAACGACTTAACAAAAAAAATCCGAATGTGTTTAAGTACGACTTAACAATTATTTTTGGTACGAGTTAACTTTACGATTAACATTATGCTATTTTTTAAACCAAGGACGCGGAATCAAAATTTCCGGAAAAATCAATTTTTAAACCCTGATATCTCTGTAATGCATCGTCCGATTTTAAAACGGCTTTCAGTGTTAGATTCAGCTTCATAAGCTCTACAAAATACATATTCATTTTTGATTTGATCAGAAAATTCATTTTTTCGAAAAATTTGTTTCACTTCCGGTTTCGACCGGAAATGACCGATTTTCATTTCGAGCCTTATTACAGAGGTAAATCGCCCAAATCATAACCATTGAAAATTTCAAGCCTCTATGTTAAAGCGTTTTTGAGAAAAGTCCGGGACAAAATGACTTTTTGAAATTTTTAAAAATGACGTCACGTCAAAACCGAGGTGACGTTCTCTTTAAAACTTTTACATTTTTGAGGGACGCCAACTTGCAAACATCTCTGAAAATTTCATCAAAATCGGTTAAAATCTTTTTGAGTTATGAAGCAAAAAAGGAGTCAGAAGAAAAGAAAAAGAACTAGAGCAAAGCTCGTTGCAAAGCAACGAGTGGGTCTTCCGTTAATGTCGGAAGTAAAGCTGGAAGTTCCTGTTAGAAGCAGAGCTCTTAAACCAATAACAAGAGTAACTAAAATAAAAAGATAAAAAAAAATCGAATATTCCTGGTACGACTTAACAAAATACGAATGATTTTGAGTACGACTTAACAAAATCCTTTCCGATTTTAAGAACGACTTAATAAAAAAAATCCGAATGTGTTTAAGTACGACTTAGCAATTATTTTTGGTACGAGTTAATTTGACTTTAAATATTACGCTATTTTTTAAACCAAGGACGCGGAATCAAAATTTCCGGAAAAATCAATTTTTAAACCCCGATATCTCTGTAATGCATCGTCTGATTTTAAAACGGTTTTCAGGGTTAGATTCAGCTTAATAAGCTTTATAAAACACATATACATTTTTGATTAAATCAGAAAATTCATTTTTTCGAAAAATTTGTTTTACTTCCGGTTTCGACCAGAAGTGACAGATTTTAATTTCCAGCCTTATTACAGATGTAAATCGACCTAATCATAACCATTGAAAATTTCAAGCCTCTATCTTAAAGCGTTTTTGAGAAAAGTCCGGGACAAAATGACTTTTTGAAATTTTTAAAAATGACGTCACGTCAAAACGGAGGTGACGTTCTCTTTAAAACTTTTACATTTTTGAGGGACGCCAACTTGCAAAAATCTCTGAAAATTTCATTAAAATCGGTTAAAAACCTTTTGAGTTATGAGGCAAAAAAGGAGTCAGAAGAAAAGAAAAAGAATAATAATAATAATAATAAAAAGAAACCGAAGAATAACAAGAGGGTCTTCCGTTGGAAACGGAAGACCCTAATAATAATAATAATAAAAAGAAACAATAGAATAACAAGAGGGTCTTCCGTTGGAAACGGAAGACCCTAACTAGAGCAAAGCTCGTTGCAAAGCAACGAGTGGGTCTTCCGTTAATGTTGGAAGTAAAGCTGGAAGTTCCTGTAAGAAGCAGAGCTCTTTAACCAATAACAAGAGTAACTAAAATAAAAAGATGAAAAAAATCGATTCATTCCTGCTACGACTTAACAAACCCGAATGATTTTAAGTACAATTTAACAAAAACCTTTTTGATTTCAAGAACGACTTAACAAAAAATCCGAATGTGTTTAAGTATGACTTAACAATTATTTTTGGTACGAGTTAATTCTACTATGAACATTACGCTATTTTTTAAACCAAGGACGCGGAAACAAAATTTCCGGAAAAATCAATATTTAAAACCCGATATCTCTGTTATGCATCGTCTGATTTTAAAACGGATTTCAGTTTTAAATTAAGCTTAATAAAAGCTGCTTTGTTGCTTTATAATAAATATCAAATTATTGGTCAGAAAAGAGTTATCATAAAAAGACTTAGTAGCCCTTGTACCCCCTAATTTGTGGGGCCAGCCCCTTTTTCTTGATATCAAATTAAAGGTCTCGCTAATATAAACATATTTTGTTCTACAAGTGTTCATGAATTGTAAACCGTTCTCGAGATATATGTACAAATGTGTTTTAGGGGCCGACCCTTTAACTCCTTACCGGGGCCACTAACAACAAATTTTGTGGTTTAATATTGTTCAGAACATTATTTTGAAGAATTTTTGTTCTACATTACTTTTTAAAATATTTCTCCTTTTTCAGATATTAATGATCATAGTTTTAAGTTCTGGCCCCTTGAAACCCCTAATTACGTAATATATGACTTAGGTATGGTACTGTATAGTTGAACAGCTGTACAATGAACATTTTTGCTTCTATAATTAATAACAAAATATTGTTCAGTAAAGAGTTATTGTAAAAAGACATTAGAGCCCTTTTGGCCCCTAATTTGACAGGCCAGCCCCTTTTTCTTAATATTAAATTTAAGGTCTTGCATATTTAAACATATATTGTTCAACAAGTGTTCATGAAATGTTAACCGTTCTTGAGATATCTGTACGAATGGGTTTTAGGGGCCGACCCTTTAACTCCTTAATGGGGTCATAAACAAAAACATTTAAGGTAGCATATTGAAAAGAACACCATTTTAAGCAACTTTTGTTCTAGATTGCTTTTAAAAATATTTCTCCTTTTTCAGATATTAATGATCAAAGTTTTGAACTTCTGGCCCCTTGAAACCCCTAATTACGTAACATATGACTTAAGTATGATTAAAGTATAGATTAACAGCTGTACAATGAACATTTTTGCTTATATAATTAATAACAAATTATTGTTCAGTAAAGAGTTATTGTAAGAAGACTTTAGAGCCCCCTTGGCCCCTAATTTGAGGGGTCAGCCCCTTTTTCTTGATATCAAAGGAAAGCTCGTGAACATTGAAACAACTTTTGCATTACATGTTTTAACAAATTATGTGCACATCGAAAGGTATTACAGAAAATGTGCAAAAATTTCGTGGAAAATTTTGGTGCTAATTTTCAGGTTCAGGCGAGCTTCGAGGCCTTGAGCAATTTTCATAATTGGAAGCATGGGGGTACATCTACAGACATTCATCTACAACCCATGAAAATTTTAAGCTTCTATCTTGATTAGTTTCGGAGGAGATGCGTGGACAAAATAACCCTTAAAAATTTACCAAATCGTCTATATCTGAAACCGGAAGTGACGTCATCATGCAAAAATTTAATAATATGTAGCGACGATGATGTTCTATCACTCCTACAAATTTCGTGCAAATCGGTTGAGTAGTTGTTGAGAAATAACGCTCCAAAAAAGTCAGAAAAAGAAAAAAAAGAATAATAAGAACTAGAGCAAAGCTCGTTGCAAAGCAACGAGTGGGTCTTCCGTTAATGTCGGAAGTAAAGCTGGAAGTTCCTGTAAGAAGCAGAGCTCTTAAACCAATAACAAGAGTAACTAAAATATAAAAGATGAAAAAAATCGAAATATTCCTGGTACGACTTAACAAAATACGAATGATTTTAAGTACGACTTAACAAACACCTATCAGATTTCAAGAACGACTTAAGAAAAAAAATCCGAATTTGTTCAAGTACGACTTAACAATTATTTTTGGTACGAGTTAATTTTACTTTAAACATAACGCTATTTTTTAACCAAGGACGCGGAATCAAAATTTCCGGAAAAATCAATTTTTAAACCTCGATATCTCTGTAATGCATCGTCTGATTTTAAAACGGGTTTCGGTTTTAAATTAAGCTTAATAAAAGCTTCTTTGCTGCTTTATGATTAATATCAAATTATTGGTCAGAAAAGAGTTATTATGAAAATACTAAGTAGCCCTTCTGGCCCCTAAGGGGTCAGTCCCTTTTTCTTGATATCAAATAAAAGGTCTCGCTAATATAAACATATTTTGTTCTACAAGTGTTCATGAATTGTAAACCGTTCTCGAGATATCTGTACAAATGCGTTTTAGGGGCCGACCCTTTAACCCCTTACCGGGGCCACTGACAACAAAATTTTTGGAATCATATGGTTAGGAACATTATTTTGAAGAACTTTTGTTCTACATTGCTTTAAAAAATATTTCTCCTTTTTCAGTTATTAATGATCAAAGTTTTGAGTTCTGGCCCCTTGAAACCCCTAATTACGTAATAAATGACTTAGTTATGGTACTGTATTGATAAACAGCTGTACAATGAACATTTTTGCTTCTATAATCAATAACAAATTATTGTTCAGTAAAAGTTATTGTAAGAAGATTTAAGACCCCTCTTGACCCCTAATTGGAGGGGCCAGCCCCTTTTTCTTGATATCAAATGAAAGGTCTTGCAAATATAAACATATTTTGTTCAACAAGTGTTCACAAAATGTTAACCGTTCTTAGGATATCTTTACAAATTTGTTTTAGGGGCTGGCCTTTTATCTCCTAAATGGGGTCATGAACAAAAAAATTTAAGTTGGCATATTGTACAGAACATTATTTTAAGCAACTTTTGTTCTACAATGCTTTTCAAAATATTTCTCCTTTTTCAGATATTAATGATCGAAATTTTGAATTTCTGGCCCCTTGAAACCCCTAATTACGTAACATATGACTTAAGTATGATTTTGTATAGATAAACAGCCCAACAATGAACATTTTTGCTTCTATAATTAATAACAAATTATTATTCAGTAAAGAGTTATTTTAAGAAGATTTAACAGCCCTCTTGGCCCCTAATTTGAAGGGCCAGCCCCTTTTTCTTGATATTAAACAAAAGCCCGTGTAATTTGAAACAACTTTTGCATTACATGTTTTAACAAAATATTTATACATCAAAAGATATCACAGAAAATGTGCAAAAATTTCGTGGAAAAATTTGGTGCCAATTTTCAGGTTCAGGCGAGCTTTGAGGCCTTTACAAATTTTCATCATTGGAAGCATGGGGGTACATCTACATACATTCATCTACAATCCCTGAAAATTTCAAGCTTCTATCTTGATTAGTTTCGGAGGAGATGCGTGGACAAAATGACCCTTAAAAATTTACAAAATCGTCAATATCTGAAACCGGAAGTGACGTAATCATTTGAAATTTTAATAATCAGTAGCGACATTGATGCTTTATAACTCCTAAAAATTTGGTGTAAATCGGTTGAATAGTTTCTGAGAAATAACGCTCCAAAAAAGTCAGAAAAAGAAAAAAAAGTATAACTAGAGCAAAGCTCGTTGCAAAGCAACGAGTGGGTCTTCCGGTGGTGTCGAAAGTAAAGATAGAAGTTCCTGTAAGAAGCAGAGTACAAACCAACTACAAAGAAAATAAAAAAGATATTTTTAAAAAATCGAATAGTTCTTAGTACGACTTAACAATGTTTGAATGATTTCAAGAACGAATTAACAAATACCTTTACAATTTCTAGAACGACTTAATTAAAAAAAAATTCCCGAATGTCTTCAAGTACGAATTAACAATTTCCGAATTATTTTAGGTACGAGTTAATTCAACTTCAAACATAACACTATTTTCTTAACCAAGTATGTGGAATCACAATTTCCGGAAAACTCAATTTTGAAATCCCAATATTTTTGTAATGCATCGTCCGATTTAAAACGGATTTCAGTTTTAAATTAAGCTTAATAAAAGCTCCTTTGTTGCTTTATGATTTAACTCAAATTATTGGTCAGAAGAGAGTTATTATAAAAAGACCTTATAGCCCTTCTGGCCCTTAATTTGAGGGGTTAGCCTCTTTTTCTTGATATCAAATAAAAGGTCTCGCTAATATAAGCATATTTTGTTCTACAAATGTTCACGAATGGTTAACCGTTATCGATATATCTAAACAACTGTATTTTAGGGGCCGACCCTTTAACTCTTTACCGGGGCCACTAACAACAAAATTTATGGTATCATATTGTTCAGAAAATTATTTTGTACAACTTTTGTTCTACATTGCTTTTAAAAAAGTTCTCCTTTTTCAGATATTAATGATCAAAGTTTTGAATTCTGGCCCCTTGAAACCCCTAATTACGTAATATATGACTTAAGTATGATACTGTATAGATAAACAGTTGTACAATGAACATTTTTGCTTCTATAATTAATAACAAATTATTGTTCAGTAAAGAGTTCTTGTAAGAAGATTTAAGACCCCTCTTGACCCCTTATTGGAGGGGCCAGCCCCTTTTTCTTGATATCAAATGAAAGGTCTTGCAAATATAAACATATTTTGTTCAACAAGTGTTCACGAAATGCTAACCGTTCTAAGGATATCTTTACAAATGTGTTTTAGGGGCCGGTCCTTTATCTCCTAAATGGGGTCATGAACAGCAAAATGTAAGGTGGCATATTGTACAGAACATTATTTTACGCAACTTTTGTTCTACAATGCTTTTCAAAATATTTCTCCTTTTTCATATATTAATGATCGAAATTTTGAATTTCTGGCCCCTTGAAACCCCTAATTACGTAACATATGACTTAAGTATGGTACTGCATAGATAAACAGCCCAACAATGAACATTTTTGCTTCTATAATTAATAACAAATTATTATTCAGTAAAGAGTTATTGTAAGAAGACTTTACAGCCCACTTGGCCCCTAATTGGAGGGGCCAGCCCCTTTTTCTTGATATTAAACGAAAGCCCGTGTCATTTGAAACATCTTTTGCATTACATGTTTTAACAAAATATTTATACATCAAAAGATATCACAGAAAATGTGCAAAAATTTCGTGAAAAAATTTGGTGCCAATTTTCAGGTTCAGGCGAGCTTTGATGCCTAAAGCATTTTTCATCATTGGAAGCATGGGGGTACATCTACATACATTCATCTACAATCCCTGAAAATTTCAAGCTTCTATCTTGATTAGTTTCCGAGGAGATGCGTGGACAAAATGACCCTTAAATATTTACAAAATCGTCAATATCTGAAACCGGAAGTGACGTCATCATTTGAAAATTTTATTATATGTAGCGCTGATCATGCTTTATGCGTCCTGAAAATTTTGTGCGAATCGGTTGGATAGTTTTTGAGAAATTGCGCTTCAAAAAAGTCAGAAAAAGAAAAAAAAGAATAACTAGAGCAAAGCTCGTTGCAAAGCAACGAGTGGGTCTTCCGTTAATGTCGAGACAAATGCTAGAAGTACCTGAAAGAAGCAGAGTTCTTAAGCCAAGAACAAGAGTAACTAAAACAATAAGAAAAAAATCGAATAATTCTTGGTACGATTTAACAAAATCCGAATGATTTTAAGTACGACTTAACAAAAACCTTTCCGCTTTCAAGAATGTCTTAACAAAATAAACCCGAATGTGTTCATGTACGACTTGACACGATTATTTTTGGTACGAAGTAATTTTACATTTAACTTCACGCTATTTTTTAAACCAAGAACGCGGAATCAAAATTTCCGGAAAAATCAAATTTTTAACCCCATTTTCTCTGTAGTTCATGGTCCGATTTTAAAACGAATTTCAGCTTTAGGTTAAGCTTAAAAAGTTCTTTTTTTTTTAAATGAAAAATATCAAATTATCGCTTAGAAAAAAGTTATCATAAAAAGACTTACTAGCCTTTTTAGCCCCTAATTTGAGGGACCAGCCCTTTTTTCTTTATATCAAATAAAAGGTCTCGCAAATGTAAACATATTTTGTTCACATGTATTCACGAATTGTTAAACGTTTTCGAGTTATCTGAACAGCTGTGTTTTTGGGGCCGACCCTTTAACTCCTTATCGGGGCCACCAGCAAAAAATTTTTAGTTGCCATATTGTTAAGAACATTATTCTTAACATTTTTTGTTCTACATTGCTTTTCAAAATATTTCTCCTTTTTCAGATATTCATGATCAAAGTTTTGAACTTCTGGCCCCTTGAAACCCCTAATTACGTAATATATCACTTAGGCATGGTACTGTAAAGATAAACAGTTGTACAGTGAACATTTTCGCTTCTATAATTAATAACAAATTTTTGTTCAGTAAAGAGTTATTATAAGAAGATTTAAGAGCCCTCTTGGCCCCTAATTTGAGGGGTCAGCCCCTTTTCCTTGATATCAAATTAAAGGTCTTGCAAATATAAACAGATTTTGTTCAACAAGTGTTCACAAAGTGTTAACCGTTCTCGAGATATCTGTACAAATGTGTTTTAGGGGCTGACCCTTAAACACCTTAATGGGGCCATCAACAAAAAATTTGAAGGTGGCACATTGTACAGAACATTATTTTGAGCAACTTTTGTTCTACATTGATTTTCAAAATGTTTCTCCTTTTTTCGATATAAATGATCAAAGTTTTGAACTTCTGGCCCCTTGAAGCCCCTAATTACGTAATATATGACTTAGCTATGGTACTGTATAGATAAACAGTTGTACAATAAACATTTTTGCTTCTATGATTGATAATAAATTATTGTTCAGTAAAAGGTTATTGTAAGAAGACTTTAGAGCCCTCTTGGCCCCTAATTTGAGGGGCCAGCCCCTTTTCCTTGATATCAAATTAAAGGCCTTGCAAAAATAAACATCTTTTGCTTTACATTATTTAACAAAATATGTATACATCAAAAGATATTTCAGAAAATGTTAAAAAAAATTGTGGAAAAATTTGGTGCTTATTTTCAGGTTCATGCGAGTTTCGAAGCTTGCACAATTTTCATAAGTGAAGGTAATGGGGTACATCTACATACATTTATCTACAATCCCTGAAAATTTCAAGCTTCTATCTTGATTGGTTTCGGAGGAGATGCGTGGACAAAATGACCCTTAAAAATTTACAAAATCGTCAATTTCTGAAACCGGAAGTGACGTCATAAGTTCAAATTTTAATAACTTTGAGTATTTACGATACCAAACAAGTTCTAAAAATTTCGTGGAAATCGGTTGTATAGTTTTTGAGTTATAAGCCACAAGAAAAGTCAGAGGAAGAATAATAATAATGAAAAAGAATCCGAAGAAAAACAAAAGGGTCTTCCGCTGGAAACGGAAGACCCTAATAAAGAAAAAGAAACCGTAGAATAACAAGAGGGTCTTCCGTTGGAAACGGAAGACCCTAATAATAAAGAAAAAGAAACCGTAGAATAACAAAAGGGTTTTCCGTTGAAAACGGAAAACCCTAATAAAGAAAAAGAAACCGTAGAATAACAAGAGGGTCTTCCGTTGGAAACGGAAGACCGTAATAATAGGGAAAAAGAAACCGAACGAAAACAATAAGGTCTTCCGTTGGAAAACGGAAGACCTTAACAAGAGAGAGAAGAGAGAGAGAGAGATCTTTATGGCAGATTTTGTCACAGTGTACATATGTAATTGCAGGATAAAGATCAATGGGAAGTGATATGTTACACCAGAGCTCTTTTGCTTTATAGTTTAGTTTTACACATATCATTAGGGTCTTCCGTTTCCAACGGAAGACCCTCTTGTTATTCTTCGGTTTCTTTTTATTATTATTAGGGTCTTCCGTTTCCAACGGAAGACCCTCTTGTTATTCTACGGTTTCTTTTTCTTTATTATTCTTTTTTTTCTTTTTCTGACTTTTTTGGAGCGCTATTTCTCAAAAACTATCCAACCGATTCGCACAAAATTTTCAGGATGGATAAAGCATGATCGGCGCTACATTTAATAAAATTTTTAAATGATGACTTCACTTCCGGTTTCAGATATTGACGATTTTGTAAATTTTTTAGGGTCATTTTGTCCACGCATCTTTTCCGAAACTAATCAAGATAGAAGCTTGAAATTTTCAGGGATTGTAGATGAATGTATGTAGATGTACCCCCATGCTTCCAATGATGAAAATTGCAAAAGGCCTCCAAGCTCGCCTGAACCTGAAAATTGGCACCAAATTTTTTCACGAAATTTTTGCACATTTTCTGTGATATCTTTTGATGTATAAATATTTTGTTATAAGATGTAATGCAAAAGTTGTTTCAAATTACACGGGCTTTCGTTTGGTATCAAGAAATAGGGACTGGCCACTCAAATTAGGGGCCAAGAGGGCTGTAAAGTCTTCTTACAATAACTCTTTACTGAATAATAATTTGTTATTAATTATAGAAGCAAAAATGTTCATTGTTCGGCTGTTTATCTATACAGTACCATACCTAAGTCATATGTTACGTAATAAGGGGTTCCAAGGGGCCAGAATTTCAAAATTTCGATCATTAATATCTGAAAAAGGAGAAATATTTTGAAAAGCATTGTAGAACAAAAGTTGCTTAAAATAATGTTCTGAACAATATGCTTCCTTAAATTTTTTTGTTCATGACCCCATTTAGGAGATAAAGGGCCGGCCCCTAAAACACATTTGTAAAGATATATTATAAGAAGGGTTAACATTTCGTGAACACTTGTTGAACAAAATATGTTTATATTTGCAAGACCTTTCATTTGATATCAAGAAAAAGGGGCTGGCCCCTCCAATTAGGGGTCAAGAGGGGTCTTAAATCTTCTTACAAGAACTGTTTACTGAACAATAATTTGTTATTAATTATAGAAGCAAAAATTTCATTGTACAATTGTTTATCTATACAGTATCATACCTTAGTCATATATTACGTAATTAGGGGTTTCAAGGGGCCAGAAGTTCAAAACTTTGATCATTTTGAAATATCTGAAAAAGCAGAAATATTTTTTAAAGCAATGTAGAACAAAATAATGTTCTGAACAATATGATACCATAAATGTTGTTATTAGTGGCCCCGGTAAAGAGTTAAAGGGTCGGCCCCTAAAATACAGTTGTTTAGATATCTCGATAACGGTTAACCATTCGTTAACATTTGTAGAACAAAATATGTTTATATTAGCGAGACCTTTTATTTGATATTAAAAAAAAGGGCTGACCCCTCAAATTTGGAACCAGAAGGGCTATTAAGTCTTTTTATAATAACTTTTTTCTGACCAACAATTTGATAAAAATCATAAAGCAACAAAGGAGCTTTTATTAAGTTTAATTTAAAACTGAAATCCGTTTTAAAATCGGACGATGCATTACAAAAATATTGGGATTTAAAAATTGAGTTTTCCGGAAATTTTGTTTCCACGTTCTTGGTTAAGAAAATAGTGTTATTTTAAAAGTTAAATTAACTCATACAAAAAATAATTAGGAAATTGTTAATTCGTACTTGAAGACATTCGGAACTTTTTTATTAAGTCGTTCTAGAAATTGTAAAGGTTTTTGTTAATTCGTTCTTGAAATCATTCAGACATTGTAAAGTCGTACTAAGAATTATTCGATTTTTTTTTTTAATTTTTTTTTAATTTTCTTTGTAGTTGGTTTTAGAACTCTGCTTCTTACAGGAGCTTCTATCTTTACTCTCGACACCACCGGAAGACCCACTCGTTGCTTTGCAACGAGCTTTGCTCTAGTTTTTTTTCTTTTTCTTTTTTTTCTGACTCCTTTTCGGCTTCATAACTCAAAAAGTTTTCAACTTATTTAAAGGAAACTTTCAGGGATTATGTGCAATTATAGTGCCTCAAAGATCTTAAGGTTTCCATAACAACGTCACTTCCGTTTTGACGTTACGTCATTTTTAAACTTTAAAAAAAGTAATTTTGTCCGCGACATTTCTCAAAAACGCTTTAAGATAGAGTCTTGAAATTTTCTGTGGTTATAAATTTGGCAATTTACATGTGCAATAAGGCTGGAAATAAAAATCCGTCACTTCCGGTCGAAACCGGAAGTGAAACAAATTTTTCGAAAAAATGAATTTTCTGATCAAATCAAAAATGAATATGTGTTTTATAGAGCTTATCAAGCTGAATCTAACACTGAAATCCATTTTAAAATCGGACAATGCATTAAAGAGATATCGGGGTTTAAAAATTGATTTTTCCGGAAATTTTGTTTCCGCGTCCTTGGTTTAAAAAATAGTGTAATGTTCAAAGTAAAGTTAACTCGTACCAAAAATAATTGTTAAGTCGTACTTGAACACATTCGGATTTTTTTTGTTAAGTCGCTCTTGAAATCAAGAAGGGTTTTGTTAAGTCGTTCTTAAAATCATACGGATTTTGTTAAGTCGTACCAGGAATAATTCGATTTTTTCATCTTTTTATTTTAGTTACTCTTGTTATTGGTTCAAGAGCTCTGCTTCTTACAGGAACTTCCAGCTTTACTTCCGCCATTAACGGAAGACCCACTCGTTGCTTTGCAACGAGCTTTGCTCTAGTTTTATTTTGCAATGGTATTTTATTTTTTTCTCAATTTTGAGTATATTTACTGCTTTCAAGCCTTTCATTTTGCAACCAAATGAGTTGAATGTTCTAAAAAGGACTATAACATCAACACAAAAAAAGACCAATCCTAAAAACATGACACGTCTGATCATTTTTTTTTTCAATGGATATAAAAATATAATAGCATCATGCATTCTGATTAAGTTTCATAAGGATGTGATAATATTATAGTAACAAAATACTATTGAGGTATGAAAATATGATTTGATATAATATTACAGAGTTACTTAGTAGTAATGCATTACTTTATCCATCAACTGATTGATAATGTAGATTTCATTGCATCACTTTCCCCAAGAGGCAATATTTGTTTTGTGTTGTGAGAGGTGCATATGTTAGGACAGATGATCAGATTTATACATTAACAGGCCAATGTCTGGTAATATTTCCCACAGGGGTATACACCTGTTGAAAATCTATAGGTATGCCACTCCACCCACGTAATAATGAACTGTCAATCAATCAAACAATATCCAATCACTGTTAATCAGCCTTGTCAAACAACGGCACGTTCAATAATATATTCTGAGTTTGGTATTTTATCTTCAGAACTTTTTTCTTTAAAAAAAGACATCTTTTTATTCTCATTGTCATTCTCTGACAGACACATGTAGCTTGGGATGTACAAATAGCATTTTATATTGAAATAACTGATTTTCAAAGATAAAATTTAGTTTTTCTTCATTGTATCATACACCTGTATGTAGGCCTAAATTATGGTCTCGTCTATTTGATAATGCAGTTTTTGAAACGAATACTAATTGTCAGGATTATATGCACTTGACAAGGTGGTCTGTATTCATTTAGCATCAGTTGGCCAAAAAAAAACCCCACCACATTGTCTGATCAACTTTAGAACCAGGTGTTCACTAATAATGTATAAATTCATTCTAAAATGTCAATAATTACAGACGAAGCCAAGTCTAAGGACCATGACAAAATTGTCAAACCAGGCCTGGACATTATGTATGTCCCCAAACTCAAACCAAAGCATAAGACCCCGCAAGTGGATGTCAAAAATGAAGGTTTGAGGATATGAATTTATTTTTGCAATGCCCGATGAAAACCCTGCCCGATGGTGGATGAACATTCTTGAATGAGTTGACCTTGACCCCATTTTCTTTGGTGGATGGGCTTTACCCTTAATTTCACTTTCACTTTATTTTTATTCTTTTAAATTGTGGTGTATGGGTGCTAGATTCCTTTTACAATTTTCCTTTGTTTACCTTTAAAGGGCAGCAAAATGGCAAGATTTTCAAATTAATAAAAATGGCTGTTGCTTTAAGGGTTATTTTTCCCTTGTTTTATTTTACAGTATCTCATTTGCGTGCGCACGCAAAAAGAAGCAATACTGAAGGTAGTTATGTGTAGAATGAATTTAACACAGAAGGGAATGTTATACAGTGCCAGTTGGTTAATAATAACAAGGTGTGGTAGATTAACCATTTATAACATAGTTAAAACTATTGCTGTTTGTTTTGAGACTACAAGACTCCACGATCAAGCAATTTTTAATGGAGATGAAGTCTCACTATTTTCAATTCTGAATTACACTGAAAAATGTGTAGTATACTATATGTTCTGTTTTGAATGTAAGAAAATTAAGATGCAATCTGAATAGCTTCTTGCAGCATGAGATATTCAGAAATATTTGGGTAGGGGGTGGGGTGGGGTGGGGTGGAGATGATCAGGTACAGGAAGAATATTCTATTTCTAACAATACATGTATTTGTAATTACACTGATGTCATTTACATGTTTACTTGTACCGGTACATTAAATATGAAATAAGAATTATCCATAGTTGTTGCTGAACTTCTATAAGTTTCTATACCAATATGAACAAATATTTTGCAGCCTTCATTATATCTGAAAAATTACGTACACCAGCACAGAAAAACCTGCCCAAATGAAAACTTGTAATCTGTATCACTGTCCATTACGGTTTAAATTGAATGTATGAATTCCTGTACTCCAAAAATCTGTCTGACTTTAAAGAAAATTCCTTTACCAAAGATTGAAGTCAGAGTCATTTTGCACCAAATTCTTTGTTGACAAAATTTAATGTCACAGCTGACAAAAAAATTACTATAACAGTGGAATCATCTTCATTTTTAGTGGCATAGTGTACAGTAAAACTTGCTTATAACAAAGTGCAAGGGACGGACGATTTTGCTTTGTTATAAGTAATGATATCTGTCAAGTTTACAACACATAAATGATACCGTAATTAAGTCACGGGGAATGAAAATCACTTCGCACCAAGCGTTGATTCATTATAAGCATGTTTGCTATTACCCTGCTTAATTACTGTGTATTGATTTTGTGGATACTATTTCACAAATTAAGATGATCTCACAGCAAACTAATAAAGCAAGTTAGCTGATACTTGAAAATAAGGAATGACAATATGTTGAAAATAATCGCCAATTATTACTTGCTGGTACATGTATAATGCAGAGAGTATCAGACAGGTAAAGTAGGAATGCTGATACATGAAATTAAGGAATGATATATTTGTTAGTAGTTGCCAATTTTACTTTCAGGTATTATACAGAGGGTCCCTACAGGGCCAGGAGAAATGGGGAAACCTGTAGTGATCCCCTTGGACAGACAGGCTGAGTCCAAGGAGAAATTCAAAATTAACCAGTTTAATCTGGTGGCCAGCGACATGATATCGCTCAACCGCTCACTTCCTGACTACCGAATGGATGCGTAAGGACACTTTCTTCTTAGTCTTGTAGATCTTATCTGGAAGGGGATGGGGGTGTGGTTTGCTGAATACAGTGGTGTAGCAGAATTGGAATATTTTTCATTGTATTTATACGTACAGTGTAAAATGTCTTAATGATATAAACAAAAATATTCTTGTCATAATGTCACTAAAGACAGTTCTCTTTGTTTATTGATTTTTTCACAATAATTGAATTCAGAATAATCACAATTCCCCGTACTGTCACACAAGATCCTCCACTGTAATTTGTGTACTTTAAGTTATAAGGTCATCACTTCCACTGTAACTTTTGTACTTTAAGTTACAAAGTATTATCACTTCTGCTGTAACTAGTGTACATTAAGTTACAAGGTAATCACTTCAGCTGTAACTTGTGTACCTTACGTTACAGGGTAATCACTTTTGTCTGCTTTCTTTCAGGTGCAAGAGGAAGTCCTATCCCCCCAACTCTGAGCTTCCTGACACCAGCGTGGTGATTGTATTCCATAACGAGGCCTGGTCCACTCTCCTCAGGACCGTTCATAGTATTATAAACCGCTCACCACGGGAGCTACTTAACGAAATCCTATTAGTTGATGATGCCAGTGAGAGAGGTATTATAGAGGGATTAGCTGATTCACGTGTTAGGATTTATTTGTACTCTCTATTGGCTTTGTGGTCATAATACTTGGTATTTTATTTGTGGAAACGCACTTTTACAACTAAAAGATTGAGTTTTGGGAGCCTGAGATTGAATTTCACATTATTGCTTTATACAGATTTCCCATTTATCTAAATCAATACTACTATAAATTGAGTCTCTTCAGGGCTAGAATAACATCTGTATTCACTAAATATGTATTTATTTTTCCCCCTAAAATAATCCATATCCACATTCATCTTGTTTTTAATGTTTGAACTGAAAAAGAAAAGAAAAACAGCTTTTATGTAAGAGATATCCTAAAGCTATATTGAGAATTCAGAATAGTTCATTGTAGTATACACAATTTTTCATTTCTCAGTATGCAGCAATAAATTGTTTTTTATTTGTTGTCTTAAATCTTTTTTGTCAAGTTATAACGTACTTAACCAGTGACACTCTTTCTGTGATTGTTTTACAGAGGAGCTAGGGAAGAAGTTGGAGGACTACATTGCTCGCTTACCTGTCTCAACTCGTGTCATCAGGTCCGAGGAGAGGACAGGGCTCATCAGAGCCAGGTTAAAAGGTCAGGGTCATGTGCAAATGTCAAGGTCATATATTGAAATCCAGATATGAAAAATTAGGTTAACACATCAGGGTTGTGTAAACAAACCATTTTAAAGGTAGTAGTTTCAACACAAAAGAAATTTTTTTAGGTCTCTAAAAAGTTTGATTTAAAAGAATTTTATAATATTTGTTCCTATTTATCAAAATCATACAGCTGTTTAAGATCAAAGATTAACCTTGAAACATATTTGAACTTTCTCAATCTCTTTCCGACCACAATTTCCTTTTATCAAATCTTTAATACATAACTTCCTTCTTGATATAAAGATCAGATGTGAATGACTGCTAGAGTTCAAGGTCATTCATCTAATTCATGACAAAATAGATCAGATCAGTGATGTTTGTGATTTTTCAATACCAAGTCATCCTAATATAGTGATGAACAAACATGTCATACATATTTGTGATGTAATGTCAAGTGATAATCATTTTCAATGACTTTGCACTCCACTCTATAAATTGAAACAACAAAATCCAAGAAAAGAAAGTGAATTCAGTGCAGACTCCAATAAAGAACTATGTGTAATACTTGGAAAGGATAATCCTACAATCAGAGAGATAGGCATCCAATACATTGTATTTGACTTGCTGCTGATCTGTAGCTTAATTAGGCTCTTTGGGTTGACATGTCATAACACTACAGTACCTCATGTACAGAAAGAAACCCTTTAATGAACTCTTAAGTAATGTGTCTTGTAATGATTTCATTGCAATCTTTGATTTTGTTTTTCAGGTGCCAAACAAGCTAGAGGGAAGGTGATCACTTTCCTGGACGCTCACTGTGAGTGTACTGAGGGCTGGCTGGAACCCTTGTTGTATGAAATCCATAAAGACAGGTACAAAACATTGATAGTTCATCAAATGTATATAAAAACCCCATTAGATTACTGTATACGGGGAAATATTTGCTCCCATTTAATTTTTGCCCCATTCGCCCTTGTTGTCAGCGGGCGAATTTAAGACTGGGCCAATTCAAATGTTTCTAACTATCTCTTTTTAAAATCAATTGCTTCTTAAGACGGGGCGAAACTGTTTGCAATAGTAGAAGGGCGAAAATTACACTGGGCGAAAATAACCCTGTTTACAGTAGGAAATTTTGGCCAGAGAAACTTCTGTAAACGCACTACCATAAATGTATACAACATTTTATGGACATTGAATTTTCAGCCAGTAAGCATAATTTGATACTGAATTGACTGATGATGTTTTGTCTGATTAAAACAGAACTGCTGTGGTGTGTCCAATCATTGACGTCATTGGGGACGACTCGTTCGAATACATCACTGGCTCGGACATGACCTGGGGAGGCTTCAACTGGAAGCTGAATTTCCGCTGGTACCCTGTGCCCCAGAGGGAACTAGACAGGAGAGGAGGCGACAGGAGCAACCCCACAAAGTGAGTGGCTGTAGACTGAGGTCTCATTTATAATTGTAGGCATCAATTTTGGTGGATTTAGAGGGTTGTCTCATAAAATTGAAGTAGAAGAAAAAAAAGAAGGGGGTGTCTGGGGGTTAGCTTATAGATAAAGTGTATGAGAGACAACTCTGAAGAAGTAGAAAATCACGGTTGTGGGAGTATGTAGGCATCAACTTTCGTATATTAAGTAAAAATCACTGTTTTAAGGATACATGTTTTCATTCTAAATATGTACAATGTTTACATTAAATTTCTCAGTATTGTATTGTTTTGTAAGGTTACGAATGATCTCTCTCTTTTTCTCATAGGACACCGACCATGGCCGGGGGATTGTTTTCTATAGACAGGGACTACTTTTATGAGGTCGGTTCCTATGACGAGGGAATGGACATCTGGGGAGGAGAAAACCTTGAAATGTCCTTCAGGGTCTGTACTTTTTTAATGAGTTAATTACTAGAAATTAACAAAAAGTAACTTGAATGTAAAAAAAAGGTTTCATATTTCACAAAATACTTTATTCAATTTTGTGTGTTTTTGCTAGGCTGCTATTTAAGATTATAAAACATTAGCTTTCAAAAGTGTTATTCTGAAACATCAAATGGGAATTTTAATTTATACTGAAGGCTATTGTTAAAATCTATTTTTGTTGGTGGGGTGGTTAAGGTGGAAAGTACAAAAAGGTGATTGCTAATTGTGCCGATTGTCAAAATTGATCTAATTTTGCTTTGTAGGTGTGTATGTTTGGAGTTAAAGTGTAAATAATGACTTTTGATATTTATCTTTGTAGCTGTGGGTGGGAGTGGGGGAGGGGGGTAAAGTGTACAGTGACCTCACTTATCCTTGTAGATTTGGATGTGTGGTGATGATAGTAACCTCACTGACCTAATTTTTTGTTGTAGGTTTGGATGTGCGGGGGCAAGGTTTACATAGTGACCTGTTCCCGCGTGGGTCATGTGTTCAGGAAGACCTCGCCCTACTCTTGGCCGGGGGGCGTGGCTCGCATCATCAACCACAACACGCAGCGAATCGTGGAGGTCTGGATGGACGAATACAAAGACTTCTTCTATAAAATCAATCCAGGTAAGAGAATTGCGACTGTACTATAAACTATAAATCTTTTGAATTGTGTCTGGCCTAAAGATAATGTATCTGATTCCGAAAGTTATTGAAATGCTGTTAGAAGTGGCTAAGTATAACAATAATTTGCATATTTTCTTGTTTCCCCTGTAGGTGTGAGGAGTACGAGCTATGGTGATGTGTCGGAGAGGAAGGCCCTGAGAGAGAAGCTGCATTGTAAAAGCTTTAAGTGGTACCTACAGAATGTGTACCCAGAGTCACAGATGCCGGTGGAGTATCACGCCCTCGGAGAGGTAATGGCCGATTTGTGTTGATGTGTGTAGTACTACAGTAAAACACGCTTCTAGCAAAAATGCTTATAACAAATTGACACTTGTAGTGAAGTGATTTTCTTTCCCCATGAGTTTATAAACATATTGTTTATCATAAACAGATTAGTTCGTATTTTTCCCTGCATTTTACCTGTCATTAGTAAATTTCATTCTGATTATCTCCCCTAACAATTATAAGAAAAATTGCATTGCAGCTTTTCATCTTGTTTTTCTGCCTGTATAATGATAAAATCAAAAACTGTTGCAGTACAGATAGCAATGTCCTTATTGTTGAATGTGTTTGTAGATCAGGAACAAGGCCACAGGGCAGTGTATAGACAGCATGGGCCGCAAGAGTGGGGAGAAGGTGGGCATGGTGCAGTGTCACGGAATGGGCGGCAACCAGGTCAGTACAAGAACCAGTCTATTAAAACATATATAGAGTCATAGCAGTAGTATATGTTAATTGACTGTAAAATCAAAGGAGAGGGCGTTTATATCTGTCACATTGATGAATTTATAGATATTGAAAGAAAGAAAAAGAAAAGATTGTTCCTTCTTTGTGCTGGATTAGGGATTGAGAAATTAATTGCTTGAAATAATAATCACGATACATCTAATTGATCTGTTAAAAGATTTCTTATATATTTACTTGGATTTAATATACCATTATTTTCATTAACTTTCAGAAATTTCCATCAATAATTTTATCGATTTCTTGTCAATATTTGAACAAGATGGCTCGTCAAAATCATTATTTTAAAAGTATAAGAAATAAATTAGAATTATGGTTTCACCTTTAATTTTTTTTTGATTTATTGAAAAATTATACTAAGAATCAAGCATCATTTTATATATAAAAAAAAGTTCTGTTTGATATGCACTGTACAAAAATCATTTCAAGAAGAAGTAGTTTGGAATTGACTGAATTTTAAATCATATTCACTTTGATTTGTTTTTCTCTGAAATTTTTACAAAGAAGTGAAGTACTGACTTTATGAATATTTCATGTATTAGTTAAGACTAAGTTACAACTAAAAGTGTATTGATGATTCTTATTTATGAATGTGGGTGCACAGTGGTAATTTAGATGACTGTACCTACCTTTCTTTGTATCACACCCGATATTAAGCTGTCGCATCAATACCAGCCCTCGGTAAGGTCATGGACCTTCTAGGTCTATATTGATGTCTTAAGTGCATTAAAAGTTGCGATATGTAGAAAGGTATGTGGTAGTTTTATCACATTCTTGGTAACAAAATACAAAAGGAATAAAAATCTGGTTCTCTAACCTTGGAATATTTCATTTTTTGACTTGGCAGGAAACCTTTATAATGATGAAACCGTTGCATAAACAATATTGTAATCATTTATGAATCAATATGATAAAACAAATTGAATCATTTTAGTTTTCTAAACAGATATGCAATGTTAATCCTTAACCAATGCATTATAGATTCAAAATGGCAAGTTACAGATTAGATTTTATATCATTAAAATGGAATTTATGTCCAAATGTGAAAAACAAAGTAGTTATTACCAAGGAAGTGATGAAAGTTTATACATATATGCAATTTACCATATGGCAGAAATAAAAATGAAGTTCTATGAGCATTAACCGAGACTTGTGTTGCAGATTTTCTCATACACAAAAAAGCAAGCTTTACAAACCGACGATGTCTGCTTAGATGTTTCCTCGCTTCACGGACCAGTTAAATTATTCCAGTGTCATGGTTTAGGGGGAAATCAAAAATGGGAGTATGATCGTCAGGTAAACATATCTCCTGGTGCTGAAGAGTGCATTGTAGGGGGGATAACTCCACACTATCTGTGTATTTCTTAAAAGCTGAACTTTCCAATTTGTTTCTCTGATTAATATTTTGTAGCATGGCTGTTTTTGTTTGTGTAGTAGTTTGTGTATCTTTTTTTAAGGGGCTTGGGGAGGGGGTTGGGGTTGGGGAAGTGAGAAAGAAAGATATTTGAGGAATTAGATTTACCTTGAATGAGAATAGTTGGAGAATTCAGTTTTTATTTCTAATCTTTATTTTTTGTTTCAGTCTGATATTTTTAGTGTTTCAGCCCAGTGGACCAAATTTCCCCAGCATGGCCTGTTTCTCTCTCACTGCACAAGCTTGACCATTCAACCTTTCCCTTCAACATATATATATTTCTTGGGATGTTGGGTTATATGCTACATACCAGTGAAAACTATTGAGGAAATTATGATATTCTCCTAAGTGCACATTGATAATCAGTTTGATAACATTGAAACCCTAACCCCTCTTGACTATTATGTCTGGCTTAAAGATAAAAGTAAGATAATTATACAGGTAGATAGGAAAGAGTTTCAAAGAGAATCAGGCTGTCCTGCAGTTGAGAGAGGGACATTGGTTTAGTTAGTTAAGCGTCGGTACGACGGGTCTTAGACTACTGTTAGTAGTGGTAGCCTCTCTTTAATGTCTCCCTCTGCATGACTTACGTAGGTTTTTGCATACACGGGATCCAAACAACTAGCCACGGATGACAATCTGTGTGTTGACGCGACCTACAACTCTCCCGTATTTACACGCTGTGATTCGGGCAAGGGACAATGGGATTATGTTAAAGAGGTAGAATTTACTAAACATTAATCTGTCTTTTCCCCCACGCCGCTCGGCTTTTACATTATTGCCATTATCCGCCATTGCTTTTACGTATGTTTTATAAAATTGGAAAGAAATAGGATTGGCATTGGATAGGACATGGTTTAGTAGATGGCTCGGAAAGAAAGGAGTTACGTTGCATGATGGGAAAAAGAGGCTTGTGGCTTAGAATAAATAGTGTAACTGCATGTTTACTCACAATGGAATAGAATTTCTATGAAAATATGAAAAAAAATATTGAAAGAGAGATAATCTGTTACAAAAAAGTATCTAATTTTGTGATACATGTAATTAAATGCTAATCTGAGAATTAATTAAAATTATAATTTTTGATACAAATTCTTGTTGCAAAAATTTAAGGAAATAGTTAGATAAATTATTGATATTTTTGGAGAAAAAATAGGTTTTTTGGCATTGTATTCAAGGAAGTTGTACACCTGTCTAGTGATTAAGATTAATTGTCCTGTAGTATGATATTTGAAGCCAGGAATGCCTCTCCAATACTCTTGATTTATTCTGATTAGTAGGTTATCACTTCTCTTTTTTGTTGCTTTGTTTGTGTGTTTGTCTGTCTCTCCTGAGTGTCTATAATTAGATAACCAGACCTTGCATTTGCTTTGTTCGTGACCTTTTTTTTAATTTTGTCATAGTGGGATAGGTCTTATCTAACATCTAAGAAACTAAGATATTTTAAGTAATTGAACAAAAGAAAATTAAATAAACTCAACAATATTAGAAAACATTTCTCTAAAGTGTTTTGAAATATTTCTTCTCAAACAGTCATTCGTATTCTAAAAAAAATAATTTTACTAATGCTCTTAAGATTAGAAAAAAATCCATTTTCATGAATTTTTCTTAGCAAAATTTTATTTCTTTAATAAGTATCTGCAACTGATTAATTACTATTTCCAATTTTTAAATCTAGGAAAAGAATTGATATCTCTGGTTGCAGAATGAGATTTTTGAGAGAAAAAAGAGAATTATGTTTAGAATATATGGGGTTGCCATAATTTAAAGATATGAAGAACATTTATTTAGTTTCTGTTTGTTAGTCTAGGCATCAACTCTTTGATGAAAGGAGGTTGATTTTGTGTGCTTGTGCTTGATGGGTTTGGGATTTTACTTGTCAGGACTGTATTTTATTACAAGATGTATCTGTAATATGGAAAAGCCACTAACAGTTAAACTTTGATATCTCGAAAACTGATATCTTGAATACAATTGATATTTCAAAGTGATTTGAAGCTCCCAACTACTTATTTTTTAAGTATTTTACCCGCGATATCTCAAATACTCGAATATCTCAAAGTTTTTATACAGTCCCATCTAGTTCGAGATAACGAAGTTTGACTGTATTTTTTTTATACAGCACTATCTTTGTAAAATGTGTACAATATTAAGTACTGTATATATTCTGGAGGTGAAGGGAAATAGAGATTTTGACAATAAATTCTCAACTTTCTTAATTACTTTGATGGAGAAAATAAACAAAATGCTTTATCATATCTTGCAAATCATTTTTGTTTATTCAACATAGCTTATTTGTAACCAAGAAGAAGACTCAAGCAAGCTTTTCTGATCAATATTTACAAGTCCTCTGTCGTTTTTTACCTCAGAATTATTTGGTAAAATTTACACAAATTAAACTTGGCATAAAGTGATTCAAAGAAGTTTCCCTAGCAATCCGTTGATTTAAAACAAACTACATGTATCCCTTGTTTTCTTTTTCTTATTTTTTTTTTATTCCTTTGTTAAAGTCAGAATGAAAGCAAAAAAAGAGCTCATCTTTATTTTATGGTACTCGGGGTCAGATTTTTAACTTTCATTGAAACACCTAAAGCTTTTAGTGATGCTGTCTCCCATTATAACAATATCATGCATAAGTCTAGACCCATCTCTGTGTGCTACATATAGAATCCATATTCCTAGCAGTAGAATCAGACTCCCAAGAACTTGGACAAGCTCACTTTTTATATCAGTTTCACATATACATTATTTATTGTTGTAAATTGTCAGAAGCAATGATAGGTCCAAAAAATTTTCCCTCCAAAATTAAAAAAAAAAAAATTGCACAAAATTTGTTCCCCCCCCCTCCCCATTCCTTAAAGTAGAAATAAATGGTACATGTACAAAAATAGGAAGTTATTCTATAAGCTTAAAAAAACTACAAAGATGGACCCAATTTTTTAGGGGGGGGGGGGGGGGTGGGTAGTGAGCAATGTAATTTTTTATTTGTTTGTGTGCATTGGTCATCATATTTTATCTTTGACATTTGACTAATTATAGGCTTTATCAGATTTGCATTATTTAATTTTTTTTTATTTGATGCTTTTTTTGAAAATGGAAGAAAACTCTTCAATTTACAAATGAACCTTACCTTTTTCAGACGCTGGAGTTGAAACATGTAAACAGTAAGCAGTGTCTAGGGGCGGCGGGTCCTAACGACAAGGATGCACCATCCATTGGTAAGTGTGTGGGTGGGTGTGAAGGGGGCGGCGGGTCCCAACGACAAGGAGGCACCATCCATTGGTAAGTGTGTGGGTGGGTGTGAAGGGGGGGGCGGGTCCTAACGACAAGGATGCACCATCCATTGGTAAGTGTGTGGGTGGGTGTGAAGGGGGCGGCGGGTCCTAACGACAAGGATGCACCATCCATTGGTAAGTGGGTGGGTGTGAAGGGGGCGGCGGGTCCTGACGACAAGGATGCTCCATCCATTGGTAAGTGTGTGGGTGGGTGTGAAGGGGGCGGCGGGTCCTAACGACAAGGATGCACCATCCATTGGTAAGTGTGTGGGTGGGTGTGAAGGGAGGCAATCTCACTGTCAATTGGTTTGTGAGTGTGAGTATGTGATTCGGGGGAGAATGACAGACAGCTATACTTCCACTATCAAGTTTAAATTTGTTCTTTCTTTAAGTCATTATTTAAAAGGAGATGGAAATCTATTTTATGTCTATTTTATCCATTTCATTAAGATTTTTGGATGTCTATAGTAAATGTGTCAATGTTTGATATTTATTTACTTAATAAGTTACAAATTTTTATCCTGCTTTGGTTAAAAGAGAATATGGATGGGATTTGATGAACTCTTTAAATTTGTAAGAAATGAAATGAGATACATGTATATCATGATTTAATCTGTACATCTTTTCAGGGCCTTGTGATGGCAGTGTTCGGCAAAAGTGGGTTCTAACTGACATGAAATGGTAGTCATGATGAATTCTAGTGTCATGTGATAATTGTGAGTCTATGGCTCGAAACCAATCTTATTCAGCGGGGGTCAAGAGGTCAAGAACTCAAACTCTGAGTCGTTTAACCGAGTGATCCGCAGAAAGTATACGCATATCCAGATTGGTGCTTGGATTTCTAGTCATTGGATCTTAAGTGGGTCAAGGTCATTTGACTGACCTGTCCTTGACCTATTTGGAAATGAGAAGTAGAGTAGATAGAAGTGAGTGCTTGGATGAAGAGGCAGTGAGAGGTAGTTCAGAGTTGAATGTGTTTGTCTTGAAGGGACTAGAACTTATTGTTGAATATTGAATATATTTTTTGTTACTAATACTGTCTAGATTTTAAAACAGACTCTAATTTATACATAAATGGTTTAAAAGATGGATGTAGAGTTTAGTAGATGTTTGCAAGGCCATTCAGATGTAGATTTTTAATGTCAAGCAGTTTTTTGTTTGGTAATTTATTTATATACAGTGTATATTGTAATGGTCATGTACGGAGTACGCAACTTCTGGTTGTGTTTTTGCATTGAAAATTATTCAGATTTAATGTCATTCGTTTTTAATTTATTGCAATCCACATTCTCTGTTGACTGTGGTACAAATTGATGGTATTTTTGAAGTGTAATATTGATAGTATTAATCTTACATCATGTATCTTTGTTTACGTATCCCCTTAAATTTGGTCTCACACAGAGAATAATTCTCATCTTTAATTGGTCACATTTAATCTAGTGGGTTTTTACGATTAGTGAAATTAAAAGGTTCCGATTATTGAATTATATCTCAATATAAGTATATCTGTGTATGGTATGTGTGTATATGCATTAAGTATACTGCAATATGGCTTCTAAGGTTTAAAAAGAAGCTTCCTGTTTGGGTGTGTTGTATCTTGTTTTCGTGTACAATTTTTGTTATTGGTAAGCATCTGTGGAGAAGTTTTGCTATATGAAGAATGATTGATACTCCAATGTTATTTGTCAAGATGTCTGAAAGCTTTAACACTGGTGATGATGCATCGCAATGGGAGATTAGAGAAAAAGTGATAGACTGTTTTGTTTTTGTAATTTAACCATCTAGATGTTGGTGTGAAAGTATTTTATCTTTTCTTTAACAGTTATATATCTAATTCTGTGTATCAAGTATCTATTTGAGATTGGATTTGTTCAATTTTGTGGATTCAATCTGCTCAAACATATTGTTGCCAATCTTTCTTCATTAGTTGAATTTTCAGTCGGTAAAGATTAAAATCTCTTGTGTTATTCTTTTTGGATATGATTCAAAATTTCTGTGTAAACTGACAACTGCTTTTCAGTGTAATTTTAATCCATTACTTTAAAAAAAAAGATCTTTTTCCCACCCTTAAAACCAACTTAAGTTAGATGATAGATAAAACACTTGATTGATGAAACAAAACTTTTGATAGTTGAAGCAATCTAAAAAATGAAATTTTCAATTTTAGTGTTTAAAATATGATAACTCTTTACTATTCAATTATTTACTCTGATTTGATTTTAATGGAAAAAGATGCAAAAGGTGCAATTTTTGAAATTTGTTTTTGAACGTACGTAGGTATGATAATTAATGTGCATGTATACTATGCAAAATGTCTGTGTATTATTTTATGAATTAATCAGAAAAAAAATGCTCACAAATCTTAAGGGATTTTTTTGTTGCTGACTGGAATCATATAATGATAAGTATCAGCAAAAATTGTCAATATTTTAGTTTTTGATTCTTAAAAACCCTGTAAGAATAAATAGATAGGGTGAACTCCAAATAAGACTAGATATATCAGCAGCATGCAGCATTTAATTGACAAATAAACGAGCATCAGAAAGACTAATTAATCAGACAGTGCTTGGTGATGTTTGGTTGAGATAAATTGGTCTCCTAAAGTGCTTTGCACACCTTAACACTTCTTTTTAATCTAAAACTGAAACAAGGTTTTGGGGGCATTTTCTGATGATTAAAATTGAATTTTGTTGATTTTTAACAGCCAAGTAATTTGTAATGTTTATCCCAATATCAGTAGGATGCAGATTTTGTTATTGTTCTTTTATTACCATTCATTTGATTTACACACATGTATATGAATAGACAACCCTATTCAATTTTTGACAGGCACACAGAACTCGTGTTCCAATCCTATTTTTTCTAATTTTTTTGTTTTATGTATTCAAAACCTTGCAGTAACTCGACAAATATTGAGTATTCTTACTTGTTCTCAAACCTCATGTTCACATATACTTTCTAGTCCAAATCAGTTCCCTTATTTTTTTTTTACAAAAATGTTCTGTTTAAAACATCAACATTTTATAATTTATAGTATACAGATTTTTATATTTTTTTTCATTCATGTATTGTTTTTTAATTCATCTCTGACCACTGTTGTTCTAGAGCTGTCCAAATCTTAATTTTTCAGACATCTGTTCAAAACTATTCCATTATTGCTACAGCATTCAAAATATTAGGGAATTGAAAACTGTGAACCTTTTGTTATATGAAAGAAATTTGAACATGTATAAATATTTTATTCACTTAGGAGTTGATCCATTAGATTTAATTTTACAACAAATTATAGATAGTGAGGTATGAGACGAAGAGACTGTTTTCGGTAGAAATGACTTAACATGTATTAATTGTGTGCTAAATGGTTGGCTTTAATTAAAGATATTTTTTGTGAAATGGGACATGAGTATGCGACATCTATGTAGTGCTTGTAATATGATATTCAAAATGTATAAACTATTCTAGATTGGTATGAAAGAAGAAGCGTTTAGTTTTAAAATGCTGTTATGTGATTAAACTTTGCAGTGTTTTTTCAGATAGCAATGTGAATATAGAGAGCATATATTTAATTAACACGCAGTTTCCAGTGCAGTCGAATTCTATATGTCATTGAAAGTTGCTAAGCATTGCAAATTTTTCCTTTCCTTTTGGACGGATTTTAATTTCTTTAATTATGAAGGGGAATAACTCTTTTGAGAATGAGAGCGTTAGGGATAAAATGAAAAGACGATGCTTTACTTCATTTTTTTATGTACCAAAAGTGTAAAACTGATTATTTATACAAATGTTATTTATTTAAAAATATCTTGCCATAGGTATGGATAACCAAGGGAGCACAGAAAAGGTTATGTCATATAAACTATAGAAATTAATATATTTGTGCATGCAGATTTTTTTTTCACACTAGGGTTGTCTCCCCTGACATTCCATGCACAGGCGCAACCATTGTTTAAAGAAAATTCAGAACGTGGGCCAAACAAGCTGGGTATATTTCTGTATCTATCATTCCAATTGTTAGTGAGATGGGGTCATTCAGCAAACCTACTGTTTGTACAATTAAGAGGGATGGGTTGTCAATTTTAGACTGTGCTAATATCCTATAAAGAAGAGCTGTGTATATAGATTTAATAAAGATATTCAAAGCTAAAATATCCAGATCTTTCTTTTTCTAACTTACAGTTAATTGCCATAAAAATCATGCTGGAAATTTTAAGGCAGATCTGACATATTGTAATTAAGAATTCTTATTTTTATTTTCTGAAGATATTGCAAAAACAGTTACATTTTATAATGAGATTTAAATTAAAAAAATATTACTTGCTAAAACGTCAGAAAAGTAAGTACCAGTAAAAGTAAACGGAATACAGACAGTAGGTTAGCATTGATATTTCTGTCTGATTACTGTGGAATCATTTAAATTCGTGGGGGCCAATTTTCGTGGATCATGACTTTTTTGCTCATTTGAGGGGATGTAATTTCGTGGATGCGTCGGTTACTGTTTCAGTAACACAAATAACTCTATATAAATTTGTTTTCGTTGAGAATTTAAATTCGAGGGGGAGGGCTACCCACGAATACCACGAAAATTGAGCCACCACGAATTATAATTTCACAGTATTGGAAGCAACGTGTTTTTTTTAAAAATGTAAATCAAATTGTTAGATATGCATCGGAGAAAAAATCTTGTGTGGAGTAATATTTTTCTCTTATCAATTTTCTGATTATTTTTAACTGTGTGGGAAGTTGATTTGATGCAAGAGTATCTATGGAATAAAGCTATAGAAATAAAGTAATTTAAAATTAGATTTGTCATCTTGTATGTTTGGAAAACAAATTTGAAACATCTGATGTAGAATCGAGTCGTTTGTACTGAGGATGGATCGTATACTGTGGAATCATTTAAATTCGCGGGGCCAAATTTCGTGGATTGTGGGTTTTTTGATCATTCGTGGGGATGTAATTCCGTGGATGCATCCGTGTTCAGTTTCAGTAACAAAGATAAATATTTCTAAATTTATTTCGTTGAGGGTGTAAATTCGTGGGCGAGGGATACCCACGAATACCACGAAAAATTGAGCCATCACGAATCCTAATGATTCCACAATTGGTGCGGTGTTGGGAACCTCTTGTTTTAATTCCAAAGATAAGCCCGCAAAACGAACAAAAATAACAATTCAAAAAGAAATCAACGTTTGTGTCTGGTAATCGCATCTTTGGAGAACAACCATTACATTGATTTCACGGTTGCCCTTATAGATTTAGGGCATGCAACTTTGTCGGTCCGTTTCTGTCTTTTATTTGAATGGTCCATGAAGGGTTTCCACAACAAGAAACGACGAAAACCACAGGATTTATCTCGGGACGCCCATATGTTTAGTAGCAAAAAGAAAAGAAAAGGCGTCCTTCCCTTGTTGACATAAGGGTTGATCCCTATCGTAACTTCTCTGATCTTTCCGGCAGAGCTCGGGGAAACGTTGCTTTCCGCTTGTCCGACTGTCCCACTTAGCGTGCACATCGAACACGTGTGTACATAATGTGTGCATGTTATAGTATATCCGAGCACTACCTCCAACATTACATGTAGTAAGTAAAGCGTTAAGAAACCAAGAAAGTGTTGTCTTTCCTAGAGATTTTCACACCATCCCCCCCCCCCAAAAAAAAATTATTAAAAAAAACCAAACAAAATGTATTTCGTCAGTTGCACTGGTTGTTTCTTTGCGTTAAATGTAACCTGCTGAGAAGAATGAAATACTTTAACGCGGTGATATAGGGGGTTTGTAGCGATGAGCGTACCAATAGAAATCGAAAACTTATATGGCGGTATGGATATGGATGAGGAATACATAGTAGTGCGTATTAGCTTTTAGAATGAAAAAAAAAATAGGCGAAAGTTTATAATTTTTGTATGATGAAAAAACACAAGGATATAAATCTTGTTGTTATTTATTGATTATGAAAATATAACTTTAAATGATGATTGCTAAAGTAACAAAAATAGTAACACTAACTAAGCAATGTTAATTGTATAGTTTGTTAATATGATTAACTGCATCTTAATTAGAACTTGTATAATTATATATACAATGACGGAATAACAAAAAATACAGCTTATCAATATCATAAAGATAGAATATGTAATAATATCTATGCTAACAACTATATTTCTACTTTAAAAAAATATCTTTGCAGAGAATTCGCCAAGAAAATTGATTTATTGAAATAAAAGTTTAATGAACATCAACAATAACATTAATACATGTAAACTCCTGTGACATGGTCAAAATAGTAAACACTAGCGCCATGATAACAGGCATTTTGGGGCCATTGGTCAAATGAACTTTTCTAAAAGTTATAGTTTACGCAGATATGTTAGATTCAAGCTAATAATAATTCTACTAAGTTACCGGTCAATCACATTATTTATGTAGGCAATTATGTACATGCAATTGCTGTTTTAATTCTCTCATCGTAAAAATAAAATGGCGGAGAAAAGTAGAATGATGATTGAGGTCAGAGGGCAGCCGTGAATGGAGGTCACGCCACTACAGGCCTTGACCTCTTCGTTGGAGGTCACGTCTTTGATGAGCGGGGAGAGAACATTGGTCCAAAACAAGGTCTTGTTTTTCACTATGGTACCTCTGTAACGAGAAGGAGAGATTTTTGAAATAAGTTACTATTTGTTAGGGAAACCTTCAGCTTGCTAGTTTATTTGTTTCATTTCTTTTTGTGTCTCTAAACATAAACAAATCACCATAATTTTTCGTATGAAGTAATAACACTTTAAGGAGGAACAGAATAGAATGCATATTATTCGGGATTTTCATAACCTGGAGTTATCGTTCGTAACACGAGTTATCTCTCCATTAGAGCAGGTATACGATATTTTACCACTATAAACAAAAGTAATAAGAAACGTTTTTTGTCTTGTTTAATCGGTTATTGGTGTAAATTGTCAATGTATAAAGACAATTATGCAATTAAAGGATGATGTAATAATGCAAAACAGTTAGGAGATTTGAATAGCGCGTTAGCATCGTTTTTGAAAGTACAAGTGCAGGGGGGGGGGGTTAATCCAAACAATCTTGACAAACCGTGAAAATTCTAATCCTTGTGTGTTGGGGGAGGGGGTATAGCGAACTGCGTACCATTAATCATAACTTCGATTTCACGTTTCCTTCTTTTCACAGATTCATTTCAATTTTTTTACATGGATGGTTCTCCCCAAAAAGTAGTTGGGAGGACTTTATGTTTATGCACGTTTTAATAAGTTAACGTATGAAAACTCTGCTGCAAGAAGAAGTGGGGGATGGGGGCTCCCTGCCTCCCCCTCCTTTATGCTACGCGCCGGCAACCTACCAATAATTATTGCTATTGCTTGCGATGAAGTGCGTACATGTGGTTTCAGCTGATACATTATATTTTCCAGTGAAGTGGACATGCAAAACAATCATAAAGACACATCTGGCCACCTCTTTAAAGAGAATTTTGTTATTATTTGATATTTATATTAATAGTTCATTCCAAAACATGTTTTTCATGTGTATGGCTTATTGATATTAATTTTGCTCTTGTGCATTTTTTTTTAAATCAGCTTTAATATTTTCTCGCACTATACCATAATTTGTTTGCTACAGATGGCACGTATATAAAGTACAACTCAATTATATAAAGGGCAATGTGATAAATGATAAAAGTAATAAAGGTACTTAAAGTAAAACAAACAAACTTCAAAAGGTGTGTTTAAGCGGTCTCATTAAAGGCTTGAAGGAAACAAGTACGTCTTATTTTAAACCGAAAACAAATTCTTATTTCGATGAAATCTATATAATGATATAGCACTGAGCTCTAATTTCAACACTGTCATTCCTCTTAACCCTGTAATATCTATTTAATACAATGAATCTGTTTTGTTTGGAAATTCAAATGGAGGTCATTGATTAAACATCGTACATGACAGATACAGCTGCCTGAATTGATGACCGTCGGTGCCTGGTTAGATACCAATACTACCTGCGTCTATATATGTTTCATGAATGCATGGCATTTTGAACGAATATAGAAAACATCTTAACAGGCTTGCGCAAACTTTGAATTTGAAAAAGTGGGAGCAGACCGACCTAAAATCATGACGAAAAACAATTAAAAAATAAAAATCAATTGATCAGTTCACAAATTCCAAAAATCCAATCCCGTTAAATAGGGGTCTCGTACATGTATATCTGAATTTAATCGGAATTATATATATATGCGTAGTTTCCCTATATTATAGCATTGTCCTCACAAAAAAAAAAATAAGGACAGTTTATTAAGAATTTATATTTCTATATTTGATTTCTAGAAAAAACTCAATTTTCAATTCCAGCCCTTTCTAAAATTCATAACATCTTTCATTTCTGCGTATCAGGTGAAGTTAAGTTGTTTTACAGAGATATTACTATTACCACCATCCATCCATTAGCTCTATTAGCTGTTAGCTCTAAAATCGACAAAAGCATTAATTGTTCGACAATTTAAGAATCAAAATGTCTTTCATTCGCAATGTTTTCCGATTGATCAAAAATTTGTACATCACATTATAAATGTTATTGATTGTAATCAAACGTATTTCTTATGATATGCTGATTTTGATTGTTTTTTAATTCTAATTTACTGTTGATGATTTCTGTTTTCAAACATTATAAAAAAAATTGTCGGAAGAAAAGTCGTACGTATATTTGTAAACTCCCGCACTGCTTACTCATATTTGGATACCCGGAAATAAAGCATACCTGCTGTAAGGGGCAGATAACTCTTTCAGTAACGATAACTCTAGTTTATGGGAAGACTGAATAATTGAGCACTGAACTATTTATTTGGTAAACATGGCTTTGATTGGCTTTGATTTCTTTCTTTCTACGCATATATATTACATTAAAAATGACGGTTGTTCAAGTGTATCAACGTCTTTGTTGTAGTGTATAAGTCTCTTTCATTGTTTTGTGCTAAATGCTCCTTTAGCGGTCTGGTGAAAAATTTAAGAAAACCAGTTAATTTGATTGAACAAGAGGAAGACTCGTACATGAAATAAATGTGGCCTGTGGGCGCCGGGGCCGTCCAATAAAACACGTTGCTCTCCACGTGACTGTGGTTCTTGTGCACCACGGCGCTCTACAAAAACAATAGAATCAAAGAACTGTCAGTACTGGGGGTATTTTTTTTCACAAAGTAGGATAGACTTGCTCAACTAAGTCTGATAATAAATGCTTTCTTTGATACCTTTTAAGGGGCATGGTTACGATTTTGATTTAAAAAACCCCTCTGTTTTTGATGTTTTCAATGCTTCAGTGAGGCATTTCTTGTAGTAAACAAAAATTTGATTCTCAGTCTTAGAGTTATATTTAGCGCAGGTCACAAAAAGAGTCGTAGTGTTATGTAAACAATGCACATGTCATGTTTTTGTTTAAATTTTGAATGTTGATACGATAACGGAAACAAATACATGACAAAGCTTTGTTTACATAACAAAGAATTGTGAACTCTGCATCTCGTTCATAACTTGACGACTTCCACTTAAATTTTGGTTGACTTAGAAATGCCTTGTGAAGCATTGTAAACATTAAAAATTAAAATATTTTTTGACAAACATCGTGACCATACCCCTTAAATGACTTTAAACAAAGTATAACCATTTGCTTGCACAACTCCTTACAAAAACTGCCGTTCTCAGATATATAAACAAGGTTCGGTTGTATAGTTTTGCGGTATACTAAGCATTCATTAATATTCAAGGGTATCAATTTTCGTGGATAAATAGATAGAGTTTCATGAATACGTAAACTCGTGGCAAATGACCATATCACGACAAAATTTTAATAGAAAATGCACTTCAATCAAAATTTAATTTCGTGGATCAACTTAACAACGAATCCACGAAAATTGATATTCAACGAATATTGATGGTGAAACCAAAGTGTTGTTAGAAATGCCTTGTGAAGAATTGTAAACATTAATAAAAAAATTGAGCAAATCGTGATCATACTCCTTTAAATGAATTTAAACAAAGTGTAACCTTTTGCTAGCACAACCCTTTAAAAATTGTCGTTTTCAGATACACATATATAAACAAATTCGGTTGTATAGTTTTGTAGTATACTAGTATACCTGTGGATTGCTTTCACAGTCCATGGTATCGAGGAACCATTCGTTGGCCTGTAGAGAGAAATTCCCGTGGCTCTTGGTCGGTTTGTCGAGGCCACAGGCGGACCTACGGGCCTGTATCATCATGCCTTCATAGTACGACACCCCGTGGAGACCAGTCGTATTTATTGTGACTGAAACAAATGGCGAAAACATTAACATTTATATGAAAAGATGCTGGCAAACATATTTTGTGTATGAGTCACAGCGTGTTACATAGTTGTGTAAAGGCTTCAAAATAAAAATGCTTGAATTGCAACACTCTGTTAAGTTTGTCTTCAATACTAAGTTTTTGTTAATTTTTTAAATTTCTTTCAATTTTTTTTTATTGTCTTCTATATTGTTGCGTTTACTTAGCTTTTTAAAAATGTTCAAAGTATATCATATTAGAAGAAAATTTAAAACGAGTGTAGCTTAACAGAATCGTTCACTTTTTTTCTATTTTGGCTGTGTACACTCATCTATGATCAATCCAATGAAAATTAGATGCTGTGTGTCCGCTCACATGAGATTACTATGATTATCGATCGTTTATGAGCTCTATCAAAGAATCACATTAAAAAGATATTGATTTGCAATGAATCTTACTTTAAGATAATTATGCTTTTGAAAGAGAACTATAACAACATGATCAGATGCGCATGCACGCACCTTCGAAGGAAACGAAATATCTATCAACGGACGTGCGTTATGGAACGTTTTCTATGAAAAGTCAACTAATGGTTATGGGAGAAAACGTTTTAACGAAAAGTAAGTACTTACTTTGAATAACATCACCCGCTCTGTATGACGTTGAGTTTACCAGTATTTCGAAAGGCGGGGGCGACTTTTGAGCTTCCACTCCGTGACCCTTGGGAAACATGCTCATACAAGCTCCCAATGGTGGTCCATAGGGGTAAGGTGTTACCCCGGGGATGAAGACCAATGCTGCCAGAAGCACCAAGTTCTGCATGTTGAGTACCTATCAATTACGGTTAGAATTCGTAGAATTTAACAAAGTACAAACAAACCAAAATGTCTTTTGTTGTTAGACGTTGTTCTTGTTCTGCTCGTATTATGCAACTTGCACCGCTTATATTTCTAAGAATAGCAGGCACTTGTTGGAACATCAACAATTATTACGCATCTACAGGGTGTTTTTAAAATGCATCCGACACATTATTAAAAGGTTCGACGAGAAATAAAGCTGATGAATGTAATTTATTATGTTAAAAAGTACATTGATATCAAAGTGTTAAGAAAAGGAAAAGTCTACAACTGAAATATCAGATACATTTCTTTTACAGTTTCGTATAGTTTTCGCAGTAAGCAAAATCGGTTAAATAGTACTGATTTTTTATCATTAGCATCCGGGTTAAAAAACATGTACTGTGACACCGTAAATTCTGTCTTTTAATATCTGACAAATAACACTACTTGATTGATTAAGGAAAAAATAACTTGAATTTGGATTTTATATTTAGCAAGCACACGTTGTAACATTTTGTTTTCAAGTAGATATAGATATCGAATTTTGAACATTCTGGATAAGTAATGATATTTTTTTTAGCAAAGAATCGCAGCATAATGTGTCTCACGTGGATTTTTAAATAGAATTAACACGAATTTTTTACGAACGAATTTTACACGAAATTTTTCTTGCCAGATATCACGAAATTCATTTAATATGCGATTATGCGTGAATTTCATGGAAACTCGTATTTTAAAAGGGGGGTGCAGCCAGATGATCTTGTACATTTGTGGATAAGAATGTAAACATTTCTTGAACTGGTTGGTTCTTTCCGATGCTAACCAAAACTCTTGCCAAAAGATAAAAAAAACCCATTAAATATGAGGTTCTACACGTTGTTTTTTTAATGCAAATTATGCATACAAGAATTAGAACAATTGCTTTTTTAAACACCCAGAAGAGCTGTCGAACTCCGTAGCTGCGGATTTTTTTCTAAGATTTAGATATCTGAAAAAATATGAAGAAGGTTCATGAGGATCTATTCATGGGATCTATTTTTAGAACAAGAAAAATCCTGTCTATACTGAGAACTCCTGTGTCTATGGAGACACATTGACGTTATACTTTTTTTAATTCGAAGAAAAAATTATTTGAAATTAAATAAATAAAAAAAAACCCCAGATCACACCAATGGTGTATGGATTAAAGTGTCAATTGTTGAAACCTGACACTTTAGACCTTTTACACTTTACTCAAGCGAATCAGCCCGTGAACGTTTATATGCATATATTCTGTTATCTTTCGATGTTTCGTTGTGAAAATTTCAAGTTATTTCTCTTTCTTCGTTACGCTTCATGTTTTCAAGATCGTATAGAAAGATGAAAGAAAAGAATTTAAGCGATGAAAGAATCATCATTTTCGGTTGCCCAATTTTTGCACACAGGGGAGTTCGTGTGCACCCGACAGGATTTAAATCGAAGGACATTCCAATAAGAACGAGAAGAAAACAAATGATTCGACAGCATTTATTTACAGCTTTTTAATGTATGAGCAGCCAACGACATGTTATGTAAAGGATTTTAAGCTACTATTATATTTGTGAATATAGATCTACACTAAAGCTTACCAAAAAAGGTCAGCAGTAGATGGTCCAGGTCCTCAGTCTGCACGTCTTCAGGACAATGGAATAAAGGCGCTGATGAGTGTTCACTGTAATTGAGCTCTATTGATAAGTGGCACCGAGCCCGACGTAAATACCACACTACCAATAATTAAGATCCCTATTTCATTAATACCAGAACAAGTGACAACCCTTCCCCTCTAATACCCAACTCCATTCAATTGAATAAGATTACACTAGTGAACTGAAAATAAACGCATGGTTTCATATTTACTATTTTCAGCTCTTTATATACATACCTAATAAGTAATGACTACCATTTGCATAGTCATATGATATTTATCGCCCCATTTACATATATTTCTAGATGCATCTCCTTCACGTCTTATTGTGCAGTGTATGTCTTAGAAATCCAAAAGATGCTGAACAGATTTTTAATGAAGGCGAATAAATCTGACATACATGTAACGCTACAAATGACCAAATGTGCTGCATAAATATCTTGGGACAGACTATAGTGCTTACGAACAAAGCAATTGCATGAAACTTCTTTTTTTATAAATAAAAAATTGTTATATCAAGTCCCTTTCACAAGCCGGTAACGAAATCTTTTTAAAACACATAAATTTTACAAACAATTGCTTATGGTCTACTGTAAAAGCAGCCACTTTGTCGTAAGATCTGAGCTGGATTTAATTTTCTGTGGTGTCACACATGCATCCAGTAGTTATGAGGTTAATCATTTCATCTGCCGATCCCACAGGAGTACATAAAATTGCAGGCAAAGTTTTACTGATTTAGATGAAATGATAAAAAATACATCGGTAGTTCAAAATCAATTGTAAACAATATAAAAAGGTAAAGAAATATGAAAAATTAAAAAAAATTCACAACAGTGTTTGATGTGTCTTACCTTTGGGTTTTGAGTATTAATATATCCTTTCCCGCGGTAATACACAAATCAACAACTATAATATTATTTGTATTCTGAACCCACTTGTGATCAAACAGTAATTGGAGTTAGACGGGTCGGACATAAATTTTTCACAATATGTATGGGCTATCACTAAAACAATCAACACGCTCTGCCAGTCACATGTATCTAACTATTTCGGGGAAATGTGTACCATGCAATCAAATCATTCAGATGTATATTTTTTATTATTTCTTTTTAAAAACTTAACGCCCCTCATGAAAGTGCCTCGGAAAGCAGACTAAATCAAGAAAAATTCAACCGCATGTTCAGGAATTTTATTTTTCCTGTAAAATAATGCTGTTTTGGTTAGTATGAATTACATGCATACCTTTGTGATAAAAGTAAGACTGAATCAAGAGTCGAAGTATACAAAAGGGAAGATTTCTGTACTTTTGAATAATTTTGTACCAAGTGACAATATTGTAGCTCTGAGCCAAACATGGCCTATCCAACAGAAACATCTATAACTGAAGATTGTTTCAAACAATGGTTTATATCTGCCACAGAAGCAGTTAATTACAATAATTTTTTTTTCGAAAGGAGAATGCACATGAAAGCTCATATTGGAAGAATACAAAAAAGGGCCTGGTGAAATTTTAAGATATTAAATTGAATGAGTAATACTGTTTAGTTGACAGGTTGGAGAAATGATCGAAACACAACACCCCCCCCCCCTTTTTTCAACTATTTTGCATCTAAAAGTTTTAAAATTTTATGATATCCACTGGAGTGCATAATTTAAATGACGGGAGGCATTTTAAAAATTCATGCATAATTTAAAGTAAGGTAATGCTCTGGATTTATATTTTATAGAAATATTTTATGACTCCACTCCTTGACTTTGTAATTGCAAGAGGGTTTATATAGGCTGTGCCAGTTGCCAATTCCATCTAAATATCAATAAATTATTTTTTAATGTACAGTCACTAACTGACTATCTATGGATATATTCTTGACCATGATTTCATTAACAAAATTACCACCCCCTATTACAGCCCGCTCCCCAAGGAAAAGTTCTCGATCCGCGCATATGATCCCATCACCCATCACCGATTGGAGGAGAGTTTCCTTATCGTTCCAGCGCCTGTGGATCAAGACAGCAGACCTTTTTTCAGGTTCGCATCCGACATATCGATCTGCAATTCTCCCTCTCATTTTCGAGCACGCTCAATTGGATACCCGGTGTTTTGGTATATCAGAAACATATGGAAAAGCAAGCTCATTTGCCTGCAGAAAAACGCTTTGTTTCATGCAAAGCCCTGGTCATTGAAAAAAAAATTGTAGAACATGCTTCCGTCGCATGGTTAGGTATTTTTCTGCAATGCTTGCTACCTAATTAACCATTGACTATAAAAAACCAATAAATGTATTTCATTATTCTAGTAACACAAACCCTCTACACTTGTTCCCACGATGTAAACATTCCAGACGTTAAAACTTGCTTAACACACCTTACAGAATATATCTGGGGGAGGGGGGTCAATATGCTTCTCCCTGCGCTACTGTGCATTTGACGTGACCTTTTTGTCAGGCGCGGATCATCACTTCAAACTCGACGTTTCGTTTGATCGGATGATCCGCTCCTTGGAACTTCGTGTGATCCCACTCCTCGGTCAAGTTATTGTTAAATGTATGTAATATAATTATATAATAATATGACAAATCACCCTTAAAATGTTCCGTTTATAGTAACTTAAAACCTCTGAACAACTGACTTTACAACATAGAAGAAATACAACGTATAACTGATGCGTGAACACCATCTAATATTACAAAGGTGGTTTCTATATAATATAGAGTGCATGTTGAAGGGCGAAACGTGTGCCCTTTAAGTAGGAAATGAGGTCATTTAAAAAAAATGTGGATCTGAATGTTCAATTTTGGGGTAACTGCTGATGTATAAAATGTCTGTTGACAGTGAGGTAAACAATAAACCCCTGTCACGATCCGTCAAAGTAGGTCAAAGTAGGTCAAAGAGGGCAGGGTTGCGGAAGCCAATAAAAAAAGTCATAAAAGGAGGGAACAACACAAGGTATCAAAACAATTTGAAGAGAATTTCCAAATAAGAAAAACCAGACTCCCAAATCAGATTTAAATTTTTTTTTCTTCTTGTTTTAAAAGCCATTTCCTTTACTGTTATCAGATTACACGCGAATCATTTAAGTTACTCAATTTTGATTAAGAATATTAATTCAAGATCATTTTAAGCAAAAATTACAGAAAGAGGAGGGAGAGGTAAGTGTTGAGGACTCTGAGATTTCTGCACAGACAACGGTGGGATGATTTTACTTCTATCTGGCTCTGGTATTTAACATTTTACAATTTATTGCCTCGTAAAAATTACGCTGGAAGGAAAAAGTTACTGCACCCATAAAGATAAAAACTGGTTTGGCAGATAAGCTATTTATAGAGGCAATCACAACACATTTGTAAACAGAAGTGAACAATTGTAGTAAATGTAATTTTTCCTTTTAGCCTTCTGTCAAAAGAATGTCTTTTCTTTAAACCCGAACGAACGAACAAAAGAAAGAAAGACGACTTCCTGTTTTTTGTACATGAATGCATGCGTACCCTTTTCTTTTAAATTACAAGGTGACATTGAATTAAGATCCGTCAGGTTAGGTAATGTTTTTGTCTCCTTAGTTAAATGTGAATTAATTAGCGTTGATAAATTAATTAGAAAGCCTCATTGATCAAACAAAATTAAAAAAGGAGATTTGATAATTTTTTTTATGCTATACGTTTATATTTCATTCCACTAACAGATTTAAGCTAAGAAGGACATCCATGTAATGAAATTTTCAGAATAAAAAAAAAATGGATTAAAAAGTATGTTGTGTTCATGTATTTAAAAACAATTAAAAAAATACATGTAGGTTACCTTGACAAAAAAAATCAGTTACATGTTTCTTGGAATTTAAGTGAGTTCGTTCCATTAATAAATTATTTAACTGATATGTGAATAAATATGGGCCCGTTAAACATCTACTATTTCTTTTAAAGCGTTCAATCATCAAAAATGACATATATTTAAAAATTGCAGCTTACCTGGATATGTGGCAAATCTCACACCAACCGGTTGAGAACGGTCTGTGCAAGCCAATATTCGAGGGGTGCAGAATCACTCAAGCAGGAGAATTACGAGAAAAAATTCGGTCATAAGTCACAGGGTGGGGCTATTGGGCCGTGCGTCTGTGAATCGACCCAGGAAAGTAGAAATGGGCAAAATATTAGTTGTTTGGAAATAACAAAGAAGAAATATCTAGCCCAAAAAATGAAGTTTGAAAGTCAAATTGGGACGAAAACTGTATACCAACCTCTTTCCTTCTACTTGATTAATTTCTATTTGATTTGAAGTTTTTAATTGGGTCACAACAAACGGGTCGATGTGCAATGACAACTTGACAAAGCTCAAACATATCAAATAGCAAATTCCACGTGTAGTAGAATACATGTATAGCTTTCATCTAGAGCTTGTGCGTTGTATTGGTTTATTCTCCGACGGTGTTGCCAAATTGACGAGTACATTTAGCCGTTCACAGAATGCAGACAAGGGATCTGTTGTATCCCTTGTGTGTTTGCAAATTATAGGTGTCGAGGAAACAGTGAGAGGGTGGGAAATCTTTGTCAGACAGGAAGTCACAGGACCCCTTAACAATAAATGTGGCACTCTTTTGCAGGGCAAATTGACAAAGTTTGGTAAGATATGAAGTTACGACCATCGTTTAATCTGCAGCATCTATTTATTTTTTAATCAATTTTTTTGCCCTGCAAAAGAGCACTGTTGCAGTTATCGTGAATGGTAGTTACAGACACGAAGCATCGCTTTTAAAAGAGGGGTGGGAGGGAGAGGGTGACCTAGCCCCATATCTCGGAAAGCAGAAAAGGGGGTGGGAACACTAACTTGACTAATCCTCAAAACTTAGGTGCCTCGTATATCTTCTAATTCAATGTTTAATCGTCAAATGAATTGTCCATATTATTTTTTTTTGTTCAAGTCGTTCGAAAAACAATGAAAGGTCCACTTTATGTCCTCTGGCTGTCTGTTGCCACGAACCTGAATTACTGTTTGCCGCACACAGGCTTTTTCTTTTTTTTTTCTTTTTGAATATCCAGGAACATTGATCCCCACCTATTGGTTAAAATTATTATGATTCTATATAAAAAAATGGGTTCAGAGAGAAAATTGAACATCTGAGATTTCCAATGAAAATTAGTAGTTATCTACCTGGTTATACGATTTACACACAATAATGCGGATACACCTTGCAGCAGCTGAAATGAAAACATTTATGCTTCTTTGGTATCACCCAGTTGAAGTCATGTGGACGGTTCACTTTTAAGCGGTTAGAGTCAACGCTAAACCCTTTATATTATGTAACCAAACTATTACATAACCGGATGCTAAATCATAGCGCTACCTATGATGAATCAAAGTATTGAGAAAACTAAAAGCTGGACCAGTTTGATTTCACTCAAAATTTTTGTAAAAATTAGAGTTGTCTTTCTTTTATCCATAGAGCATCCTGTTTCTTTCTTTTAAAAAAATTGAACGTGCACCTTCTGCTCCAGGACATTCATATTTATGTCAGCATGGGTAAACGTCGATATGTGTACATGTATAGGTAAACCACTTTGTTGTCGCCTACAGTGAAATTTTGAGCTGTAGGGATATTGCAAGCTGGTTCATCAATACAACATATAATTATAAGTATCTAGAACGTTTTGGGAATATCAAAGCACAGTGTCAAAGTTGACAACGAGATACAAGAAAACCAATTCTCTCAGTCTCAGCACCCCCCCCCCAAAAAAAAAAAAACAAAACAAAAAAAAACAAACCAAAAACACATATCTTCGTCAGTTCTACTCACCACAATATTGCAGAACAAACTTAAAGCTGAATAGAATCAGAACAGTAAGTCATGGCCAACTGATTATTATCGAAGGAAATTAATTTGAAAATAATGAACGTTTTAGCGAATATTGTTTTAACAAATTCAATCTTTTCTTTTCAAGAATGTATGTTAAATTTCATTATTGAAGTTTTGCCACGAAAGTTTTGAAATCCCTCTCAAAGATAGTTTTCAGTCAATCAAGTGTAGTGCCCTTTGTCATTCATGTAATGTTTTGTTTTATGCAAAACACTACCTTTTGTAGACCTAGTATAATTCATATAATTAAGTTGTGTTCAGTGAAATGTAAAAAAAAAAATGAAAACAGATTGGTTCATGTAACTTCCTTTAGCGGTCAATAACTTCTCTGTGTTTAATAGAGCGAAGTATGACCCAATAACGGCTCCCTTCTTCATTGCCAGTAGACTAGTTTGCATCAATCGTGTATCAGATGACTTGACAAGTTTGCAATAAGTGGTTTAAAACATTGTATTCAAGGCGCAACTTCAATAACAGTCGTGTGTACTATAAGTTAAACAACGAGGAATGTGAAAGGATGGCGTGATCAGGAAGCGTGTAATAAACCTTTGGAATATTCAGTGAACTGTGGGCCATTTTTGTTGACACTCTCTTCAGGTACGTTACTAGGGTAATGATAAGGGAATGAATTGAACGGAGGGTGGGTGATATACCTGTCAGAAAGTGGTCCTGTTCATAAAATCTGTGACAGACAAAACATCCCTTGCTAAGAGTGGATCATTAACAACCTCACTTTTTATTGATTTTCGATGAATTCTTTCTTATTCCCTGTAATAAAAAAAAAAGACGGTCTAAATATTTGATGCTCCTACATCATGTAATTGTAGTCCAACTTCTAGTAATCTTTCAATCAGTCAGTCCTACCAAAACATTAATTACACCTATTTACGAATACCATGGAACAATATTTGACAGTAAAATAAGTGACGCATAACAAAGAGAGAAGAAATTTATTCAATACCAAGAACGACCTATCATAAAATATTTTTTCTTGTTTTGTTTACCTTAAAATCATCTGCGAGACGGATGTATATACTAAAACCTTCAATGTGTGGAACATAAAACCAAAACAATCCTCATCTCTAGTATAAATAGTATGTTAAATGCGAATTAAGACAGAACGAGATGGTTTTACATTGGGCATTCATTAAAGTGTATTTTATTCAAATTTGGATACATAGAATGTTAAATGATTTTTAGTATTCGATTAGATAATTTAAATCTAAAGTTGTTGCTTTTCAATATATTAAATAAAAAATAAAAGAAACAATAAGAGAGAGAGAGAGAGAGAGAGAGAGAGAGAGAGAGAGAGAGAGAGAGAGAGAGAGAGACTCGTATATAATAATATTCATCGTTACAGAAACAAAATTTATAATGAGATGAGGGGTGACAAAAAGATAGGTCTAGTATTTAAACGAAAAGATTCAAAAGTTTTTGATTACATTAAACGAATAGAGGATGTCAAGAAATGGACATCTCAAGCAATTATGCCATGAATTCTAACCACACAAACAAAGAGGTGAAAATTATTGCTTTCCATTGCCAAGATGTAAAAAAAAAATTATTTATCACAATCTAAACACAGTACTAAAGAATGGAAAAAAAATAAACATTAAAAAAAGACACACTTCAGATTAAGTAAGTAAGCGCCAAAATAAAATTAAAGAAATGCATTGACTGTAGCTCTTATTTCCCGGTGACTGTATTGAAAAAAAAATACTTATTTATTGGTTGTAAAACTGATTCACTGAAATTACAAGTAACATTTTGCAAATGATATACAGCAAAATCATATGAATATTCGTTTTTATCGTGGTCTTCTTGTTTGGTTGATTGAACAATAAAGTTGATTTTTTTTTTAAAAAGGTTGACTCTAACTCATTATCATGTCATCTATTGGACACCTGTTAGGATCCTTCCTGGGATTAGACAGAGTGAACACAAACTTCACATACACACTAGTTTAGTAAGTATAACACCATTATGACTGTCATTGGCGTGCTTTTATACAACCGTAATCATATTAAATGAAGAAAAACAATTAAAGTGTTCTTTATAAGAACCCCAAAATTCTGACATGTATTTTGGGTTTACAACCTAATGAATGCTGTAGGTACTGTATACAGGGAAATATTCATCCCCGTTTTATCTTCGCCCCTCTTGCCCTTGTTGTCAGCGGGCAAATATAAGAATGTGCGAATTCTAATGTCTTGTTTTATCTTTCTTTAGTTAAATAAAATTATGTCTGCGCCATTTCAATACGGGGCAAAACTGTTTCCAAGAGAAGAAGGGCGAAAATTACACGGGGCGAAAATAACCCTGTATAATTTAATTCTGGTTGTAACGCGCTTTCTGATCGGCTAAAAAATTATTTTATATCGTATAAAGAATGTTGCCTACGTCATAGTAAGACTAGCGTCAAAACGTATCAATACGCCTGACGTTTCGTTTGAATTTTGTAGAATTTTACGTCATTTTAAAGGTCAAATGACCGTTCTTATCTACAATGAAGAGTAAAAAATTTTATTTTATATGATTTATTTTATATGTTTTACGGTGCTACCGTTCTGGCGAGCGCAGCAAGAATTATACACATACCTTGCATCATTGTTAACTTATAGTTTTATTTATATAGGTATCAACGAACGTCAAAGCATTTTTGAGAGAGTATATTGCTCTACAATAAGTATGCCAAAGGTACTAATGGTTATGATACATACAGCGCAACCCCCTTCCCAGAGAGAGAGAGAGAGAGAGAGAGAGAGAGAGAGAGAGAGAGAGAGAGAGAGAGAGAGAGAGAGAGAGATACCGGTACCTGTTTGTAGGTGTGTAATTTACCACTTTTAAATTTAATGGTCTGACTATATGCCATATCTACATAATTTTTTTAACTGTTTATTTTTTTATTTGATTCCTTTTTATTTATTTCAAAATGTCCTATTGTTTATTTCCTCCCTACTCATTCATGCACAATGGATCGATATGACAGTAAAGTATGGCTCTTGCTAATATATATACATAAAATCTCTACATTAAAAAAATTAAAATCAAATCATATGTCAATGAGGCAGGTATTGCAGTCTATACTGAAATAGGTAGTACACGCATTACAGATGTTTGATCCACCTCTAAATTTATCGCGGGAAATATAGCGCGAGTGCACTGTGACGTCATCCATGACTTTGCTCGTCTTTGTTTACGTTTCTCGACTCATTGCGGAGGTATCGAAGCATGTAACAAATCTTTTGAGTCTCGCCAAAGCATATGCGGTACTCAAAACGTGTCTTCAAACTTTAAGTCACTGTAAATTACGAGTTAAAAGTCGGCCATTTTTGGCATAGCACCACGGGTGAAAACATTAGAGAGCATTATGGGACGTAGACAAAAAATTTTGTTTGATGAAATGTAGGTTTAGCTCGTTCTTTTTCCCGCGCACACTGGTTCTTAGAGCTCGCTTCGCTCGCTATAAGCAATGAATTCAATATTTATTAGTTTTATACGATATAAAATGGTTTGAAACAGTTTACGCTTTTTTTATAAATCGCGGTTTATAAAGCGTAAACTGCCCCAAACCATTTTATATCGTACAAAACAAATAAATATTGAATTCATTCCTTAAATACAGTAATGTTTTTATTGTGTTGTATTATACAGTAGGGGCTGTTCTAAGGTAATCCCTCACCAGGAATTCCGGCTATATCTGCTTATCCCGGCGGTAAGTTTATCCCTGCCTCTGACAGTCTAAAGTTAATTATGCTTCATCGAATTATAAATCTTTCTTCGCGGCTACAAATAGGCAGCACAACATTTTCGTTTAAAGATGCAACATAATATTTTCACTTAATATCTTCGTTAATGTTTTTAAAATAAAACGAGGTTGACATTTAAGTTAAAAATATACTCAATTGTATTGCAAATGTATAGTAATGTTGCATATGAGAAAAGTTGTAAAACTGAGACATAGGGAAATTATTGGACAAGGTGGTTGAATTCATAGATTTATAATATATTAACAAAGTACAACTACACAATTACAATAAGGCAGTTATATGCCCCAAAAATGCAATGAATCAACAACAATAAATACCCTAAAGTGAAAGAAGAAAGACAATAAAATGAACATTTAACACACAATTAAAAGGTCTGCTGGAACCACGGATTAAAAATGTTGAATTAATATTCTACATATTTTCTTGTGTCTCTAGATAAACGTTCTTTATCTTAAGTTTATATTGTTTTTAGTAATAGTTATTACTAGTACTTTAAGCTGTATATTTTCCCTTGTAAACTAAACTCATGTAAAATTAATGTAAAACTTTTGCAGGCAATATCAACTATACTTTTGGCATTTTCTACACGAAGAACAAAACAAAAACTTCATTTGCTAAATGGACGACCAGGTCTTGTATTGTAAGTCATAATTAATACACAATTACGATGTTAATCAAACTGCAATACTTTTACAACAGTTAAAAAACCCCAAGTGCTATTTTTACAGCCCAATGGATGTGATGAAGAGGTCTCACAGATTTTCCTACGCTGCTGCTTTTGGAACACTAGCACAACTTTGTGCAACTATCGTGTTTGATGCTAAACATGCCTTTAACTACGACGGACCAGCTTATTTAAAAGGTTTTTATTACTTTTTCCTGTCTATAAGTTTATCTTGAACCTTCATGTTGCTAAAGCAAATGTTTATATATTTTTTCTTCCGAAAATAAGAAAAGAATTTCATAAAATATACATATTAATTTCAAAATTAATTTGATTTTGGCTTCTCATTACAGTTTTCATAGCCCTGGTATCCATGTTGATATATGGCATGGGTTACTTCCCCTTGTTCGCAGGAATTTCCGTAGGAAGCCCAATGGGATACCTCGTAGCAACCTTATTCTCTTGGGTTTTTACGGCTGAATTTTTTGCAAATTCATTTTGTACACAAGAAATGGTTGTAAGTACTTTGGTTATTCACATGAGGATTATCATATGCGAGAAAACATATACGGATAAAACATTAAATTTGAAGTAACGTTGAACAGCTTTTGGATATCATATACTAATTTCTCTGGCATTTGGTCAATTTCCGGACAGAACTGCAATTCCTAAATGTAATTTTAAGTATGTTTCATTATTTTATTAGCCAAAACCAAAAAAAAAATAGAAATATTAGAAATTAACACACAGTTTATATAATTTTAATTTTCAGATTTCCTATTTGATCCTTATCATTGGGGTACTGCCGGAAATGCTATGTTACCTCTATCTGACCTTTAGTCTCCCCGTCAGATTCGTTCTTTCCATTGCAAAACCAGTGAAGAAAACTAAACTAGCAGTGGACTTTGAGAGCAGCGAGGACCTCTATGAATCCATTCGCAAGTCTTACCAAGGCATCCACGTCACAAAGCTGTTTAAAAGACCCCCTCCACCTCCTTCGTATGTCGACGCTTGATTTACATACATATATCTCTCATTTAACTTAAAATGTATTCGCTCTTGGCTTAACTGTTTTGAAAGTGTAAAAACAAATGTACTACTTCTACGTGATAAAATATACATTTTTCATAAGATTTTTTTTTTGAGTTTTCAAAAATTATAATTTTGACTTGTTTTTTCCTATGCGCTTTTCATTTATATTGATAGAGGGTTATTGTATAATAACCAGTATTTTGAATTATTTGATGCAGGCCCCCTGATGGAGCTAAGGAAAAACTGATATTTCTGCTGAAATCCTTGCCGGGAAAAGTTTTCTACAATAATACAAAAGGTATTCCAGACCTTTTCAAGTTTCGTTGATAAGTAAATATTTTTATTGTTTAATCTCAAAGTGAAACTGACCGCACATTAGCTCTTGTCAGTAAACTCTTGGCTGAGAAGTGATCATCTCAAAACAATTATTTGCAAAACATGATAAATTTTTTAATGCACCTCCAACCAGATAAAATCAAAGTACTGAACTACTTACGGGAGTTGATTTTATCGATTATCATTTATTCAAAATCAACGATATGTGATTTTGCATGGCAAGTAGTATCAGTAATCGAAATATTTCTGAGAAATTGTATGGATCCAGGCAAGACTGAACTCTTGTCTTGTTCAACCAAACGCTCGACTGTCTCCGTTTATCTCCGACAAGCAAGAGAGACTCTGTTTTGTTGGATATTAACGGAGACAGCCAAGCGTCTGGTTGAACGAGACTACATTGAACTCTAGCGTAGGAATACATACGGCTTTAAAAAATATCTAAACTGTATGTACAATTTAAAATCTTACTATTTTCATGGTATTAATAAAAAAGTTTTCTTGAAAAACAATGCTTCAGAATACATAGCATCGAATTTATCGATTATTTTCAAGAACTAAGTGTTGTCAGCGGTATTGATTTGTGCTGAGGTCCAAACACTGTTTCACATTTGCTTTGCCCGAGTAAGTGCATAGGAGAGTTGATTAAAATCAACTCCCAAAAATCCACCAGACCCTAGATCCCCATTTCTATATAAAAAAACAATTGAAATGAGAAAATAAATGCCCCTCCCCCCCCCAAAAAAAAAAAAGAAGAAGAAAGAAGAAACATAACAACAAAGAAAACACCAAGATCAAAATTAATAGCAAATAAGAAATAAAATCAAATAATATAATTTTTAGGTCACTTGAGTCACTCAGGTGACCTATTGCAATTGGTCTTCGTCCATCGTCGTGCGTCGTGCGTTAACAATTTTACATTTTTAACTTCTTCTTGAAAACTACCTGGCCAATCGTTACCATTTTTGGTGTGAAGCATCTCTATGGTAAGAAGAATATAAATTGTGAAATTCATGGCTTTACCACCCCTGGGGTGCCACGGGCGGGGCCAAATAAGCAAAAAAGGCCAACTTTTCAAAAATCTTCTTCTCTACTCCCACGCATGTGAGGAAAAAACTGGTTGCATGGTTATGTTGTCCATGAAGCTTTCTACCTAAATTGTGAAATATATGGCCCCTGGGTCAGGGGTTCTGGCTCTAGGGTGGAGCCAATATGGTCATATAATAAAAATGTATTAAATCTTAGAAAATCTTTTTCTCTACTACCATATATATTTTATAAAAACTAAATGCATAATTATGATGTCCATGAAGCCCTCTACCTAAATTGTGAAATTCATGACCCCTGGGTCAGGGGTTCAGGATCTAGGGTGGGGCCAATATGGCCAAATAGTAATAATGTATTAAATCTTATAAAATCTTCTTCTCTCCTATCATATATATTTGTTAAAAACTAAATGCTTGATTATGATGTCCATGAGGCCCTCTTTCAAAATTGTGAAATTCATGACCCCTGGGTCAGGGATTCAGGCTCTAGGGTGGGGCCAATATGGCCATATAGTAAACATGTATTAAATCTTAGAAAGTCTTCCTCTCTTCTCCCATATATATTTGTTAAAAACTTAATGCATGGTTATGATGTCCATGAGGCCCTCTACCAACATTTTGAAATTCATGACCCCTTTGTTAGGTGTTCAGGCTCTAGGGTGGGGCCAATATGGCCATATAGTAAAAATGTTTTAAATCTTAAAAAATCTTCTTCTCTACTCCCACACATGTGAGCAAAAAACTAAACACATGGTTGTGATGTCCATGAGGGCCTCTACTAAAATTGTGAAATTCATGACCCCTTTGTTAGGTGTTCAGGCTCTAGGGTGGGGCCAATATGGCCATATAGTAAAAATGTTTTAAAATCTTAAAAATCTTCTTCTCTACTCCCACACATGTGGGCAAAAAACTGAATACATGGTTATGATATCCACAATCCCCTTTACCTAAATTGTGAAATTCATGGCCCCTGGGTCAGGGGTTCAGGACATGAAGGGGGGGGGGGGGCGCAATATGGCAATATAGTGTTAATGCATATAATGTTTAAAAATTTTCGTCTCTTTTCTCACACATCTGTATAAAAAAAAACTGACTAATAATTATGTTTACCAGGAAGTCCTCTACTGAAATTTTAATTTTCATGTTCCCTCAAGGATTGGTTTTGACTCTAGGGTAGGGCCAAAATGGATGTATAGATGTTAATGCATATAACTTTAAAAAATTATCTTCTTTACTCCCACACCTGAAAGGAAAACTGAATTCATGATTTTGTAGACCAGATCTTTTACTTTTTCACCGAAATTATAGGATTCACAGTTCTTTTTGAAATGTGGTCGTCATTACAAATTTATAATTTTTCTACTCCAGTATGAAACCTAATTAATTTGATGCATATTTGAGACTCCATGACAAGTTTGTGTATGGGACATATGCTATGTTGCAACCACTATTGAAATAAAACCACTATTGAAATAAATTATTTCAATAGTGGTTGGGAATGCATTTCATTAGAAAAATCACTTTGCAACCACTATTGAAATAAAACCACTATTGAAATAAATTATTTTAATACTGGTTGGGAATGTATTTCATCTGAAGAATCACTTTACAACCACTATTGAAATAAAACCACTACTAAAACAAAATATTTAAATCGTATTCCGGGATGTATTCCATTTTGAAAATCAATTTACAGACACTGTTGAAGAACAACTACAATTAAAATGATTTTTTTCAATCGTAGCTTAGAATGAATTTCTACATTAATTTTTCTTTGAAAATTTACATTTTTGTCTTTACATTTCTCTTTCTACAAACATATCATGTCCTATAATATTGTATATTATTTGCACAATTGTGAACATCTTGTAAATTGCCAGAACTTCTATTCAAACTCCCTGTATATTGAATAATTATTTATTGATAAATATTATTATAAATATCACTATTAATATATATTATTTCAATAGGGGTTGGGGATTACTTCACTACGACCTCTATTGAAATATATTATTTCAATAGTGGTTAAGGATGCGATTAATTTCAACCACTATTGAAATAATTCATTTCAATAGTGGTTGGGGATACCTTTCATTTCAACCACTATTGAAATAAAGTATTTCAATAGTGGTTGATGATGCATTTCAATTTTATGTCTATTATTATGTCTCTTTGTAACGTTTTCCTTTCTGCCAGGGGAGTTTCTTTAAAAAAGAAGTATGTCTTATGAGATGATGAATTCTTTTTTGATTATGATGTTCTTTGATTTCCCCTATATGGTCATGTTTTTCATACTACCTGTCATCTGGAACCGAAAGTGTTACGCACAGGAGTAATAGGCATTAGAATAACATCCTAACACTTTTAAAATATTTTATTTCAATAAAGGTTGTAATGAACCGCATCCTTAACCACAATTAAAATCAATTAATTCAATAGTGGTTGTAATGAAATGCATACCTAACCCCTATTGAAATAATTTATTTCAATAGTGGTTATAATGAAACACATACCCAACCACTATTGAAATAATTTATTTCATTCAATATTGGTCTTAATGAAGTACATCCCCAACCATCATTGAAATTGTTTGTCTTAATAGTGATATTCATTATTACATAAATCTATAATGATATATAAGCTATAAATTATTTTTTAATATGCAGGGGTTTTGAATGGAAGTTCTTACAATTTACAACGTTGTCTTCTAGTATATAAATAATTTACAATTTCCATAAAACATGATATATCTTAACGAGGCCGAGTACAGAACGAGTACGCACGCTTTCGCGCAGCGTTTCATTTGTATTGTGACGTCACTATTTTGCTTGGTTGACGCCATGGCGTGATAGTTTCAACTGAAGATATTCAGCAAAATTGGTTGAAAATAGCTCCTTAGATGCGTAAAATTAATGTTATATTGTAGAATAAACATAAAAGTCTCGAAGTATAAGCTATATTTGGGCTCGGGTCGAAAACGTGAAGAGGGTTTAGCAAGCCTAGCCCTCTGTCACGTTTTCTCAACCCGCCTAAATATAGCTTAAATCATATATTTCAAGACAGTAACCATGTATTTTATATTAATGACCCTTAATATGTGATGTTATATATTTATCTATTACTTAAATATGTCTGATTGTTTTGATAATACTATAAAAATCACCATTTCCGCCTTTGTCAAATAAAAAATAGCCATTATCTGACAAATCTGGGAAATTGGGCATCCAAAAATCAATTTTGATAAGACCCCAGAATCAAACCAGGAGGTAAAAGGTTTTTTTTATTTGACCAGTTGATGCCTTTTAGCAATAACTTTGATATGTAGAACAGAAAAGAAAATCCCTAGGACAGAAGTTTTAAAAAAATGTAAAAAATGTGCAAAATTCATACATTTCAAGCAAAATCCCATAGGGTCCTATGTTAAAAATTAACAAACTTTGAGATGACCTCCTAAACAAACGATGTGGTAAATGTCTTATTTTTTTTTATCTTAAAATGATAATTATATCGGTAGAAATTCATGTAAAACATTTCATTCAAAAATCTAGGGCAGAACAAATTAGACCCAGCCTCGTTAAAGGTAACATAAAATATGAATCAATTCTATATGTTAATCTGCGAGGAATAATCATTTCTGCACAACAGTGAAAATCCTAAAATAAGTACATTTACATCATAGTCTTGATTGCTATTACCATAAAATATGCAAGTCTTTAGTACCTTAATTGTGTATTTGAATTGTTTGTTAAATAAAAACAAATGTATATGCATGTTTATCTGCAAGAATTGGTTATTTACTTCTACACAGCAGAGAAAATTGTACCATAATTGTATATTTGATATTAGATATTAGATTTCTTGCATTTCAAAATAGTTTGCAATATGATATACAACTTCTTTCTTTCCAAATGTGTTACATAATAGTGATTACATAGTTATGATTATAAGTAATTCATTTCTATCTATAATTAAAAAAAAATAATAATAGTTGAACTTTAATGGTGTCTGTAAAGTAGTTCTTATCATGAAATACATCCCCAACCTCTATAAATCATTACTTCAATAGTGGTTGTATTTCAATAGTTGATGCAAAGTGATTTTTCTAATGAAATACGTCCCCAACCACTATTGAAATAATTTATTTCAATAGTGGTTTTATTTCAATAGTGGTTGCAAGGTGATTTTTCTAATGAAATACATTCCCAAACCCTATTGAAATAATTTATTTCAATAGTGGTTTTATTTCAATAGTGGTTGAACAATGCTACTCAGATGACCGTTAAGGCCAATTGGCCTCTTGTTTAAACATTGTTTATTGTTTTCTTTTAAGGTTTCCGGTATTCAGCTAGGCTAGTGAGTGTAATGACGGTTGGATTTATATTACTCTATGAGGTAACTATAACATAAGATAAAATATAACTTATTTCCTCCAAATTAATTTAGAATATTGCATATCAATATCATAAACTTATGTGATACATGTAACAGCACTGAAATGAAACATTTATATATATTTACTTATTGATTGTTGTCAACTATAGATTACGCCAGTCTATAGCAAAGAAATCTTTTTTTTTATACAACTCAATTGCAACGATGAATATAATATTGCTTTCATTTTTTTTAAACAATACCTTTTTAAGGCTTGTATAAAAAAAACAATATATCGGGTGTAAGTGATAAAAACCGACCTTGATTCACAAATGCAACCAATTCATTGACACAATATTTAAGTGAATGGGTAAAAAAAAAAGAAGATTTTCTAAGATAAATGTTTGCTTTATTGGTGGGAATCATCCTTAAAAAACCCAAAATATTGACTTTTTTGTATTTTGTTTTTAATTTTCAGTTTACCTTTCTTCTATTCATTGTGTTTTATCAATTATTCGATATTGCGGAACAAGGTCTGATTGCCAATCTAGATGTTGTTAGAAGAGAAACAGTAACTGGAGAAGATCCGTCCACCACGATCCTCAGGGACACCCTGAACATATCATATTATTTGGTTATAGCATTTAGAGGTAAATTGTAATGCAATTTATAAACCTCCAAATTGCAATGCTTTTAGATTTAGCTGCAAATGCAAAAATAAAGGAAAATATTGATTTGTTTGGTTAATTAACTACGGGATATGTTATATTTACATTTGCTGATATGCCTCTTTATATGTACCTTAAGGAGAGCGAAAACGTTCAATTCTGTATAAACCTTTTTATGACGCAACAATGATTATCCCACACACTTATCGGTTGACGGTTGCAATATTGTAGACTTAAAAATATCGTTATATTAATGATTTTGGACGATTTGCCAATCTCAATCGTAAATATAAGTAATAAACAGCAAGTTAAAAAGTTCATCGGGACATAAACTTTGTTGGTACGAGATCAATCTTTTATGAAGCTCTTTCTCTCTGGGCATCACAGGCTTTGATCACGTGACCAACCAAGTTCATTTCCCAGTTAACTTTTTTATTTGCAATTTATTTCTAAAATAAATTTGTTGTGTCCCTTTTCAGGCTGCTTTCTGACGTCTTTGATGGTAGCACTTGCCATTAATGTTGTGTTTCTTCTTCATTATATGGCGTCATACAAGTAAGGCCCTTTGTTACAACACATATAAATATCAGACCCTTTAAATCACATTCCCATCAGTAATTTATTTTTAGTGTTGGTAAACAACTTCATAAAAGATCTAGGCAAAGCTTTCGTAAAATGTTTCTTTGTTTGCTACCGACCATTCACGAAGTTCCCGACTCAGCTATATTTAAAACTATCACAATATCATTTTGAAAATTAAAATTGATAGCTAATATTGAAATCAATAAGAAAAGTCCAATGTTTTCATTAAAAGGAATATTTTTCTTATTTTCTATACCTTTCCAAAATCCAAAGTTTAAGTATGGAGTTGGGAAACAAACACAATCAAAGTGATAGATTTTTATTGCTAGTTATACTTCATTATAAGATACATTTAATTTTGGTGTCTGTTTTCTTAGTGTTTAAGGTATATTCCCAGTCGTGTGAAAAGTTAACAATAGTATTAAAGTCACTGCCTAAATAACTCAAAGCTTTTGTGATAATATTTTACGATGTTTTAGGTACAATTTGCTTTTACTCTACAAAGGAAATAATGAACATCTCACACCGAGAGCCTTAAAATCTAATGCAAGTCTAATCGTAAGTACAGGTTTTGTTCGAGTGAAAAAAGGGAGATAATTCTTTCTACTGAATAAACTCCTGCTGTGCAATTCCACTCTTCATGATAATAATATGCACATTCATATTCATTCAATAACCTCATAAAATAAAATATGTATAGAAACTTTGATGATTTTACTCTTCGCAACGTGTTTCATAGTAACATGTCCGCAAACAAGCAAAATCATTACTGTATAGGAACAATTATGTACATAATTTAATAATCTTGAATCATTGCAATCATGCATCTTTTGACTACAAGGTTGGTAGCATGAGATATGCTGGATATCAGGTGGGATACATTGGATGGGGTAGGTGGAATGATTATGTTTCCATACAAATTTACAGCAAAATATTGATATGCATACTGATTTCGAAGACAAACACTTAGCATTGTTCTGTGCTTTGCAAATTTCATTAAATGCACAAATATTCTCTTTTAGGGTTTTTCATCCAGTTTTTGTTGCTGTTGGTTATTTCCATTGCTATTGCGACGATAGTGACTTTATGGGATGTCATAAAAGACTTAATTTTGCAACAATTCATGATTATTTGGTAATAATATGCACATTTATCTTGGTCATTTATTTACATATTAAAGACAAAAAAAAAAATAAAAAATCAAAAATCATCAGTTAGCCCAAGAATTCATGTAACGGCATATTTCAAAGTGTATTATTGAGTTATGAATGGAAGGGGAAACAAGAATTGAAAATGTTTCGCATAGAAAATAAAAGCAACTTTAAATTTTGATATCATAGCAAGTTGTGGCAGTGGTGTCAAAATATTGATTTGAAAAATAAATTTTCAATTTTTTTCTAGTAAGTCGCCTTCTTGAAAACCTAGTAGGTCTGTTAAAACATTAAAATATATAGGCCTATTATAATATTAATGTCTCTTTTTCCTTATTTCAAAATTTCAATGCATTTTTCATTATTAAGATTTACAGAAAAATGTATGTTTGTTGTATTCTACTTTCAGGCCAGTGTTAATCACCTCCCTGGTGTTAAACATTCTACAGCTTGTATTATCAAAGTTTCTCTTTCTACAAGAAAACGGTGATATATTAGCAATGGATAACAGGTTATCTTTATTTTGTATTGTAATAAACATTGTTAGTCTAAGATGACGCGTTAAAATATACTACAAATATACTAAAATATAATAAAAATATAAAAAAAAACCAAACAAAAACAAAAACTACCCCCCCCCCCCCCCAAACCAATACAAAAAAACCCAGCCAAAAACAAAACAAATTAAAACAAAACCCAAAATTATAGGAAGACAAATTATTTGTGTATTTTTTTTTGTAATGTTATAGGCGGCTGTTCTTCATCTTTACATACTTTATGTTTTTCTACAATATCTTCATTGGAATCTTCTCATGTCTGATGAGGATAATTAAAGCCATTATCCTGGGAGCGCTTTTCCTTCCCCGACTTGATCATAGTACCCTTCCCAAAAAATTCCAACGGATGGACCCTGGTAACGCTTATAACAAAAATCTTTTGTTTGTTTTACATCGAAAACTTTCCATGTTATTTTTTTTCAATTAAATATGATGTTGCAATGTATTTTCGAATTTGAAAATAACATTATTTTTTATTATTTCATTTTCATTTTTTACGCCTTTTTTTTTAGGCTTTTATGCAAAATGTTTCTATTAAATTTAACATGATTTTGCTATTTAAAATTTTTGTAAATATTTGTAAATTTGTTTCAAGGTTTTGACGCATACTGTGGATTTATGCATGTAGAGAGTACTCATACAAATCCTGTGGCAATGGTGTTTATTAGTATTCTGCAAGCAGAATCGCTAACGGCGTTGAAAAGGAAGGAAAAGAAAATTCTTAATATTGTTTTGCGGGGTGAGTTTTTTTTAATATTAAGACCAGTGCTTTGTAAGTATATTTTGATTAATTGTACATGTACGTAATATAGATTGTTAACAATGTTGCATTTTTCATAATTGACGTTGAATAAAAAAAAAGACGTTATCATTACAGTGTTAAAAATTCGGCTCAATTTTCTCGTTGACAGTGTTGCGCTTTTTATAATTGTTTATCATGTATTTATGTTGATGTCGGCTCAATTCTCTCGTCAATATGGCACGTTTGGTGCATTCTGTTTCACAATTGTTTAAATGTTTGTTGTAAATAACTACATTCATAAAACTTGTCACTAATACAATTTAGTTTGATTTACCGCGAAGGTATAGGAAAAATAATTGTAGTTTTTTTTTTTAAGAATATTTGTTTTTTCTTAAGAAAAGAGAAAAAGATGTAAAGAAAAAACAATATAACCGACCAATAGATTTTGTTAGCAAATATATATATTTACATTCAATGAGAAATAATTAACTTGGCTATAACATTATTATAATGTCGCATAGAATCAAAATGTATGATATTCATTCACATTTTTGAATAATATAAAAAAAACTGTTTTAATATTGCAATATATGTTTCAAATACTGTATAATGAGAAAATATGGCGCACTACAAATTTTAGCGCCTTTGGCGCAACTGCCTCTAAGCGCTAAAATTAATAGTGCGCCAACGTTTTTTACATATGTATTAAATTTCTTCAAGTTGCAAAACAATATTGTCAGTCATTTTTAAGGCTATATAGAAGTGTTTATTTAAATATCAGATGCTGTTGGTTCTGTTTGTTTAAACAATTACACAGGTAAACGGTATGGGTTATCGGGTAGAAGTTCCTAATAATGGATTAATTAATTCAGTTTTAATTGCTTGTTATTATCTCTCATCAGCACCCTGAAAATTGGGCTTCTTCCCATGCCACTTTCATTTAGCGCCTCGAGGTGAAAATGTGATTAAACGTGGCGATCGTTAACGCTGACAATACATGATTGATCATAATTTCTTTGATCTCCGATTAGTGGATAAAAAGATAACAAGACAATACGTATTTTTTTAATGTAAAATTACTGTGAAAAAGATGCTCTCATGTTGATCGAAACTAATGGTAAATGTAGCATTCGATTTCACTTTTAGTTTCGGGACTCTTCTAGTGTTATCCAAGTCGACACTTAAAATTCAAAGTCCGATAACTCAAATTTGTTTACCAACAAAAATTACACATCATCGCCAATAAATGAGGTTTTCATATCTATCTACTGACGATTTACACAAAAGTAAGTGTATTGATTTCAACGACAGTTTACCGTGCAAGGGAGATACAATTCAAAGTCGCTTTGTTCACGTGCTTGAGTGAACACAGAACTAAATTTTGGGCATGATCCTTTATCAAACAACAACATTTTTGTATTCTTTTTTAAAGAAAAGATGCATGCGCTAAAATATAATTGCGTTAATGTACTGGCACTTGCGTTTGCGCTAAAATACATGTGCGCCAAATTTTCTCGTTTTACAGTAGATGAATATCAAGAGATGTTGGCCAAGAAGAGGAGGAAAGCCCGATGGAAGTGGCTCTTAGCCTACACTCTCGTAAATAATCCGGAAATTTCCCTACAACGGAGACTCGTCTTAGCAAAAGAACGAAACGAGAATATCAAGGAGATTTTCTTTTCTCGCTCATCATCGTTTACAGTTAAATCAACAAAACTCGATCTGGAAGATGTCATTATACAGAGCGAAAGATTATAGTTTGCCTGTAACAGTTAATGGATGTCATTTTAAGAAATAGACTTGAAATCTGCAACGAATTTTTGTGTAATGGTCATGCATGATGAATGTACATGTACATTTATAATGTGCATCAATGAGCATACTTGTACAAATGAAACTTAGGACATGGGTACATTCCTTTACATTTTTTGTACATGTATCATAATTGACAAAGAACATTTTTTTTCCATACTAACAAAAAATCAAAAAATAAAAAAATACGAAAGAAAGAGCAGTTACATGAGTTACCGTTCTTACATGTATACTTTCAGGTCAGCTAATGCACACGAAGCATACCCACTCAAAATGTGAAATTTAATTAGTTACACAGTGCATTTATACCAAAGAAAATAAAAGAAGAGCGGATTATAGAATTTTGTATTTGAATATTCCATATGTTGTCATACTATTGATAAGCGATACAGCGAAATTTATACGTTACAATACATTCGCTAAGAAAAAAGCTACACGCCATCTTTATGGTACATGTAGCAAATAGCTTATAGATACGAATTATTCCCATTGTATTCTATTTTGCATATTAAGAATCCTAAAAAACGTAATAATCGTCATTAAAATGTTTTTAGGTCATTCTGTATATTCAATTATTGTGGTTCACTTTATGGAACATTTAGGTTTCTCATTTTAAAATTCACCTACTCTTGTTATCATGCTGTATTAAATAATTCTACTTGCTCTTAAAAAGAAGAAAATTTGGAGGTTCAGTGATTCTGTTCATACTAGTTGATTTAAATATATCACGTGTCATTTGGGTGACTGATCCAAAGATCACTTTTTAACAATGAGTACCAGTGGCCTATTGAGGTTTTTTTTTATTGAATGTATCCAATTCTTTTTAAGATAAAATAAAATGTAGCAAAAATCAGCTTGCTATCCTAAAAAATGTTTGTTCTTTTTTTTCAAAAGGAAAAAAAAATTTCATAAGAATGTAAGGAAGGAAGGTTAAAATTAAAGTGCTTCACAATCATATGATGTCGATAGTACGAAGGGCCTCGTGAGAGTTGTTTTTGTTTTGCATAATGAATGTATCTTGTGCTTGAAGAGAAAACTGTAGTTTTAAAATATCAGCTTGTTATGCTAGTGAAATGTATGTACTTTTTTTTACAAGGTTTCTTTGAATTTAAAAATATGCATATGATTCAATAACAAGAGGCCCATCGGGGCACATCGCTCACCTGAGCAACAATGGCTAAATATGGGTGTTCAAAGGATACTCTGCCATATGACCCCTCGGTAGAAAAACAATAAAAGAATAACATAAAGTATCCAAATTTTATACTTATTTTCCTATACTTATTCTTTGACACTGTAACTTTATGAAATACCATTTTTACCAAAAACAAGATATTAAACTAAATTTTAGTAGAGGTACACAGTTAACTTCCAATTCCCTTTATTTAAGTTCTGCCCCCTCACTTTATAAAATGATCAAATTATATATGAAAGCATGCATATAGGAACATAGGTACATTTTCGTCTTCAACTACTAGCTTGTTATTGTATTTTATTAAAAAAAAATTCCTATATTTGAAAGAAACTAATTGAAAAGCTGTCAATGTGTAGCAAACCGGGTCTTCTTTTATGTGAACTATATCCATAATCCATGTCAACCCGTATCCAATGAAATGGAGTACCCTATCTGCAATATTTTGTCAAAAAATGACTAAGTTCAAAAGCTGCTATTTTTTTCATAAATTATCAGTAATCAAAATCCTAGCAATATGCGCACCTCTGATATAGATGTATGTACAATTGATCTGCAAAAGAACAATTTCCTATCTCGAGAACTGTAGGATGAGTTTTCCGTACAATGAGGGTACCCTCTATGCAATATTTTGCCAAAAATGACTAAGTTCAAAAGCTGGTATTTTTTTCATAAATTATCGGAACTCAAAATCCTAGCAACATGCACACCTCTTATCTATGTACAATTAATCTGCAAAGGAACAACTTCCTATCTTGTAAACTGTAGGAGTAGTTATGTGTACAATGAGGGTACCCTTTTGGCAGCCGCCCGCCCACCCGCCATTTTCACCATTTTAATAACCGGATTTTTCCGTTGGAAAACCCAGTTAAAACTGTACCTCAATATATACATATTTATATGTTTCATTCAATCATTTAATAATCTTGAATCATGCATTTTTTGACTACAAGGTTGGTAGCATGAGATATGCTGGATATCAGGTGGGGTACATTGGATGGGGTAGGTGGAATGATTATGTTTCCATACAAATTTACAGAAAAATATTGATATGCATACTGATTTCGAAGATAAACACTTATCATTGTTCTGTGCTTTGCAAATTTTAAAAAGAGAAAGAAAGCCCGATGGAAGTGGCTGTTAACATACACTCTCGTGAATAATCCGGAAATTTCTTTACAAAGAACACTCGTCTTAGCAGAAGAACGAAACGAGAATATCATGGAGATTTTCTTTTCCCGCCCATCATCGTTCACAGTTAAACAAACGAAATTTGACCTGGAAGAAGTCATCATGCAGAGCGAAAGATTATAGCGCTGTTAGGTACAAAAAAATCAAAATAGTGAGGTACCATGCGCGTATCATAAATTCATTCGTTAAACACAGTGCCGAGTTCCGATTCTGAGAGACGAGGACTTAGGGGTTAAATACCTTGACGACGATAACGTGGGTTATAATGTAAATACATTGTGCATTTAGATGTGCCAGGCCAATCGCTGGTATCAATTTTAGGAGGACAAAAATACAGATATATATATTGAAAAACAGCCACCCCTAGGGGCTAAAAAAAGGAGGCACAGGAGAATGGAATAGAAGTATTGCGACTTTGAGCAGTCAGTGCCACCTATAGAAGACTCCAATGGAAGATTCTGTTAATATAAAAAAGATATAGAATTAGAAAGTGCACCAGAACATCTTGCTAAATCAGAACTAAAAAACTCAAATACTGGTCTAAGGCCCGATAACACGATTTATATTTGAGGATTGCACAATTTTGAAATTCTCTTTCTCTTTCTTTCTTTCTTTCTCTTTATTTCTCTTTCATTCTAACTCGTAATAGTTACAATATATTGCTTAATTGCAATTTTTGCGTAAATCACCTAATTTACTCAAAAGTAAAATAGTTGCTCCGTCCAAACCACGTTACTGAATAAAATGTACTACTTTGAATTTTACAAAAATAAATGTACATAAAGTCAGTTCAAGCATATCTTTTACAACATACACCATAGCATAGCATTGCATCAAAATCTCATAGAATAGCATTGGAATCTCATACCATAGCATTGAAATATCATACAATAGCATACAATCTCATAGATTCTCATTCGTCATATAAAACCATAGCATACTATAGCATACCATAGCATAGCATACAAAAGGATTTTAAAGAATATTTTAAAAATATTTTTATTAAAAAGAATGAATTTTCACATTGCAGATTAGTGGTAAACTTCGTCTTCTAATCATTTTACTTTGAAATGTGTGGAACTCTTGTGGGTATGGAGGCGTTTTGGTTCAAATCTCATAGCATACCATACCACAGCATAGCATACCATATCATTAAACCATTCATTTCAATTTCTCATAGCAAAGCATACAAATCTCATAGTATTGTATTAAAATCTCATAGCATATCATTTAAATCGCATAAAATAGCATAAAATTGTAAAAAATATGCATGAAATGACTTTATAATAAAAGTATTTTATAAGAGATTTGACTCACACCAAAGATGAGAAACCTTGTACCCAAAAGTTTAACTATCGTAAAATTTTATATCTTATGCAAACTTTGTTTTCCTCATTATGTTTATCTTGAAATCGGCAGTGAGACAGACGTATATTTTCTTGACAAGACGACATCTTTAAAATACTTAGAGAATATCAAACCCCTACAAGTTTGCAAGTTTTGTACTAAACGTATAAAAGCAGTTAAGACCGATTTATATAAAAAGACGTTCAACGCATCATTCAGTATACTTTAAGGAGGATCAGGATGATGCAGTGAATAATTATTAGTTACCATAATGATTTTTTGCTGTTTTGAAAACATCAGCATTAAGATGCCCATATTAAATTGAATCTAGATTTGATTTGTTATCGAAAACTTGTATAACAGTATTTTATAAAATATAAGTATAAAATGTTTGATCTCAAATCGTGTCCAAGACCCTTTAAGATGAATCGAGATCAAGGCCACTTGATTATTTTCGATGAAAATCTAAGTAATTCCTATTTTCGTGAAAATTGTTTGAACGTGATTTTTTTGTTCGTCAGCCGGCCAAAGAGAATGTATATCAAATAAATTTCAGCGTTGTAGTTTTTCCGCAAACGTTATAAAAATCCCTTGTACATAATATAGCTTAAAGTTAATCAAGTGTAGAGGCACTTGTTATTCATGTATATAAATGTTTTGTTGTATGCAAATCACTACATGTGTGCAGGCTTAGTGTATATATAACTATGTTATGTTCAGTGAAATAGAAAAAAAATTAAAGAAAATTGTTTGACGTTAGCTACAGTGCCGTTAGATCGTGTATCGCATTAGTAAAGCTGAACACCAGTCGTAAAATGCATTGTCTGGTGGTATGCCATATGTCTCTTTCATCGCTGCTATCCCTACAACCTCTATATAAACAGTAGACCTCTTAACAGTTCAGAGTAGAGGTCTGTCCTGAGTGGTCGTACATGTTTCCTCGCTGTTTTCCTCAGTCGCGATGAAATTATCAATCCTACGCACTTTTTCCAAGTAAGGGGAGTACTAACATCAAATTAACATGTCGATGCATAATTTACATACAGAATATTCACAAAAAAACAAGAAAAACATGCACAAAATCTAAGACCATTAATAGGGTATAGAAACGTAGGACACGAGTTCCAGGCGTGCAATCGGGTGTAACGAAACCGAAGGGTATATATACCTGTGTGACGGTGCCTATTGAGAAGGGGCCTTCAGCTTTAAAAGAAAAGCTTTAAACAGGTTTGCTGTTTGTTGTTTGTTGTTTAAAACATTATTTAGGGCGCACCTTTAACAGCAGAAGTCTGTACAAATTGTAATGCAACGAGAAAAGCGAAAAATGGCGTAAAGATGCATGTAATACAAGTCTGGATAATTCAATGAACCGTTGACCATTTTAAGTGACTTTACCATAAGGTACGTAACTAGGGGAGTGGTAGTTAAGGAAGGTAATAGGGCAGATAAAGGGTGGTATGCATGTTTGAAATTTTGTCATTAAAAAATCCATGACAGAAGAAAAAATAAATGTACGTAAATGTTATCTTATAATTAAACTTATCGTAACCTTTCAATCAGTACGCCAAAAAAGCATATTTTAATGCCTAGATTTCATTCACACGTGTGTTCAACTACAATTAACCAATTGTATCGTTAGAAAATAAGAAATAACGTTGATTGTGCCAAGCGATGTAGTTGATTCCTTTCAAAAGTAATCGATTAAATTACAATTACTCTGGATTTTAAAATAAATTGATTACAAACCGATATCATCCAATTATATCTTTTCCTTCTTGTAACCATGAAAACTTAATTATGATTACTTTTGATAACATTATCAGTATTTAATGGGGGGGGGACTCTCTATATTTCGTTTAATTTGCAACTCGACTTTTGACTTTCAGAGTATGGTTAAGCGTAAAAAGGCATCAATTTACCATTCTAAACATGGAAATTGGAAAAAAACTTTGTTTTGCTCCAATCATGTCCTAGTCACTTATGAAAAATTGATTCTTAAATTATATGAAATTATATGTGTAACGAAATTAATACCTAGAAATCTGTTATATACAAGGATTTTAAATATTTAATGTAAATTCTCAAGACATTAGAACTTTGGTACCAAAAAAGGAGATAAAAGCTCTATCGTCTTCTAGAGATGCTCATCATTAAATTCTGCAATTATAATGCAATCAAAACTAATCTATTTTTTCCACTATTTCATTTATATTGATTGATTCATTTTGGACTAATTTGACTGCTTAGGCGACGCTTGTTTATGTGTTAATACAATAATTGAGTAATAAATTGATGTACGTGATTTAAAGAATGAATTCAATATCTATTTTTATTTTTAAGCGGTTTATAAAAAAGCGTAAACTGTTTCAAACCATTTTATATTGCATAAAACTAATAAATATTGAATTCATTGCTTATAATTTTATTTTTTTACTCTTCATTGTGGATAAAAACGGTCATTTGACCTTTAAAATGACGTATAATTGTACAAAATTCAAACGTAACGCCAGGCGTAACGATGCGTTTTTGACGTTAATCTTACTATGACGTAGGCAACATTCTTTATACGATATAATAATTTTTAGTCAACCAGAATGCGCGTTACAACCAGAATTAAATTATTCTGTTATCAACAAATTGTAATAGCAAAACTGCTTATTATTTTTAGAAGTTATTTTACTGCATTGGAATTTTTATATCTATTTCAATTAAAGTTGAGATTTCCCAAAGACACGTTTTCTCTTAAAGTATACGTACATATACCCAAGCACGTCTACTCTCAGAGAAAACGTAACGCTAATACGGAGGTACGATTTTTCACGGTAACATTTCATTCATTCCTCGTAATACCTCTTTAAACACCATCTAGAGTCAATTCAGTAAATTACTGTTGTTAGTATTACTGTTACATCCATTTGTTTTGGATCGGTGTCTGTTGATTTCGCAAACGTGTCTGTTGGTTGTGGTTTAAGCTGGTCTGTTTTATATTTCGGTATGTTTTTAAAAACTGGTTGCCCGTTTTACATTAACGTGTTTTTTCCCTTTCACCGCCTATACAACAATTTTTTTCTTTAAAAGATAGTGACACACAAAAAGGAAAGGGAACCTTTCAATATATATTGTTGTATATTGTTGTATCATCCCTGCTTTGTTTAACTTCAAATTTTCCGCGAGACGGATATTTAAGTACGTGGCAAATCGACAACCTTCCATGAGTGAGGAATTAAACAACCCCAATACATTCTTGCATGCTATATTACGTGTAGAAAGTATGCTTTTAACAAATGAAAAGAAACCTGAAATAGTTTACATGAATTATCTATTAAGCTGTAATTTATTCACACGGTTATACATAGATTGATTTTAAACATTTGAATTGTTGAATTAAAGGAGAGAGAGAGAGAGAGAGAGAGAGAGAGAGAGAGAATGGTCCACAGATCTGAATAATTAACAGTTAATGAGTATGACAACCCTATGACTTTAAAATAATGCCAGATAAATTGATATAATATCAAATTTTAATGTTGAAAAGCAAGATTCGGTGTCGGCAAAAACATAGGCAGGTGAAAGTTATTGTATTTCCATCGGGAAGCTTAAGTGAAGAATGATGGGAAAATACATGCATAAAAACAAAGACACAATATTTTCAGTTTAGTTGATTGGCATCCAAATAAACTAAATTAAGCATTGATTATAGTCTTCATCTTCAATTGTTGTACGTTTAAAAAATATACTTTCTTATTATCATAAAATACATCAGAATAAAATGATGGCATTTTTGAGTAATGATATTTATCTTTTTAAAGGGTTTGCTTTCACTCACATACATGGCGTTTATTGAAGACCTGTTATCAGTTTTCCAGGAATTTTCAGAGGACGACGGAAACTCAAACTTCACTTACACAATTGTTTAGTAAGTATTACATTTTCTTACAGTTAATAACATTAACATATACATGTACCACTGTAACAACAATCAATTAAAAATAAATTAGTTGAAAATCCCCACACAATATTTCTTAACTCTGACGTATGCTTTCGTAGATAAGGTTTTTGTTTATCAGTTGTTGTATTATACAGTGGAAGCTGTTCTAAGGTTATCCCTCACCAGGAATTCCGGCTATATTTACTCATCCCAGCGGTAAGTTTACACTACCTCCACCTTAGTTATATTTCATCTATCCTTTCTTGCCGGCTACATACATATATAAAACACAACATTTTGTTTTAAAGATGCATAAAACAAAATGCATTCACTTTGATTTCTTTATCTTTGTTATCCCTTTTAAAACAAAGTGAAATAGATAATTCAGAACCAGCTTCAATGATTATTCGGAAGCATCAGATACAACATCATGAAATGAAATACTTAATTTAAAAGCTCATTGGAAATTATAACCAACGGGAATTTAAAAATGACATTCTTTATATATTTCTTGCATAAGTATTTCTATATTAATGTTTTGTATATGAATGCATGATGTTTTTGAGATTAAATTCATTTGTTGAATGTAATTCCAATGTCTGAAATTTCTTATACTTGTAAACTTAGTTGTTGTAAGACAAAAATAAAATATTTTAGGCCATATCTACTGTGCTTTTGGCATTTTCTACACGACGAACGAAACAAAAACTTCATTTGTTAAATGGACGACCAGGACTCATATTGTAAGTTGTTCATTTATTTAATACACAATTACTTTATTAAACATAATACAATGATTTTTAGATAATAAAAAAACAAAAACGATTTTCCAGCCCAATGGATGTTATGAAGAGATCTCACCGATTTTCCTACGCCGCTGCATTCGGGACGCTGGCTCATCTTTGCTCTAATATCGTGTTTGATGCTAAATATGCCTTTAACTATAACGGACCAACATATCTAAAAGGTTTACTTATTTTCTAAATCTCTGAAGCTAATACAGTTTATATCAAAATTTCATATAGTCGAAGCAAATGTACAATTTGTCATAAACTTGCATCTTGCTAATGCACATGAAAAGAATTAAAAAAAGAAAAATGTCTACAGTATATTAATTTAAATGAAATATTTCTCTTTTTGTTAAAATCAGTAAATCAGTCAATATATCTTTGACATTATTCTTTTAATTGATTTTGCTTCTTATTACAGTTTTGATAGCTCTGGTCTCCATGTTGATATATGGCATGGGTTACTTCCCCTTGTTTGCAGGAATTACCACAGAAAGCCCATTGGGATACCTCGTAGCAACCTTATTCTCTTGGATTTTTACGGCTGAATTTTTTGCCAATTCATTTTGTACACAAAAAATGAATGTAAGTATTCTGATTTTCAAAAAATATTATCATATATGAGGCATTGAATATTAAAGAAAAATGTTCATCCTGACTGAAAATTGTGTGTGTGTGTTTTGTTTTGTTTTTTTAATTTATATATGAATATATATAACTACATTTAATTCATGTTTTAGATTTCCTATTTGATCCTTATCATTGGGGTACTACCGGAAATGCTATGTTACCTCTATCTGACCTTTAGCCTCCCCGTCAGATTCGTTCTTTCTATTGCAAAACCAGAGAAGAAAACTAAACTAGCAGTGGACTTTGAGAGCAGCAAGGACCTTTATGAATCCGTTCGAAAGTCATACCAAGGCATCCACGTTGCAAAGCTGTTTAAAAGACCCCCTCCACCTCCCCCGTAAGTCCACGCTTCTATAAAGTTTTGCAAACAAATGTTATTTTTTTTCTTATAATGTATGTAATGAAAAGATATTTTCGCTTATATATAATTTTACCGTTTTCAAGTAAGCGTATGTACATATGAATTAGAGTTTTACATGTTATACATATACGTCTTGTTTTTTCATAAGATGGAAATTTTTGAAATAGTTTTCCCTAAATGATAATTTGAATTGAAGGTATTCCAGATACGCACATATCAATTATATTCGTAAAGGGTTAATTGGTCGTTCTTTCTTCATGATTATTTAGAGTTTTGAAAATAATTTACAATTTTTATGATTTGTGTACCCACTATTTCTTATATTGATTTGTCAATGATTATTTGATGCAGACCTCCAGAAGGTGCTAAAGAAAAATTGATATTTTTACTGAAAAACTTGACTGGAATGGTTTTTTACAAACGTACTAAAGGTATGTCAGGCCTATTTAAATTAAATGAATAAGTAAATAAATGAATCACATTACAGTGTATTTGTTTGACAAAATAAAATGAACTACCTATACAATTTGGCCAATGCTCACCTTGATTAGACAAGTTTCATTTGGTCACTTTAAAGCAATACTAGGCCTATTACCCAATAAAAGGCGAAAATTTTTTTTTAGATTTTAAAGCACACCCAACAAGAAAACCTCGGTAAACTTATATACACACGCACGCACACACGCTCCCCGAACCAAGAAACAAACAATTTAGATAAATATTCAATAATGAAAAAAAAACTTAAACGTATATTTTTTTAACATTGCTTTGAAATTTCTTTTAAGGTTTCCGGTATTCAACTAGAATAATGAGTGTAATTGCCATTGGATTTATTTTACTCTGTGAGGTAATGATAAGATTAGACAAGATATTCTTATTTAATTCATATTTATAAAGACTATTGCATATTGAAATGAACTTATCTGATAATGTACTGCAAGAAAAAATAGTTAAATATTTACATATTAATGGTAGACTTTTAGAAATTACGGTAATCTTTAGTAAAGAAATCTTAAATTTAATACAACATAATTGGAACGACGAATATAATATTCTTCCATTTTGTAAACGATATCTTAACAAGGCTTGTACAATTGACACAGTCCATTAAGGTACATGTAATCATCTCGATCTTGATTTTCAAATGCAACCTATTTATGAACAATAAGTATCATTACAATGGCACACTTTTTATGCGAATGTGTCTTAGAAGAATAGTGTAATATATTTCGCATATTGTGGGAAGGACCCACCTGTAAAATTTTCTGGGATGAATGTTCTCAATATCTGTAAAAATCCTATTCGACAACATTCTGTGATGGATGTTTTTGAAATCTGTAAAAATCATATTCTACAACATGAATACTTACGTTTTTTGTTTTTTTTAAATTGCAGGTTACCTTTCTTCTGTTCATAGTATTTTATCAAGCATTCGAGTATGCAGAAAAAATTCTAAACACTTTACAAGTCGTTGAAGAATTTTTAACTACGACTGACAGGAAAACCCTACACATGTTGTTGTTTTTGGTAACAGCACTTAGAGGTAAACAATGATGTAATCTTTCTCCAAATGGAAGCATTATTTTTACTTTAATTGCAAAAACTTTGATAAAGGAGTAATTTATATGGCTAATTAAACTTGGAATTATGTTATAAACTTGTTATATTCTTTTCAGGTTGCTTCTTAACTTCTTTGATGGTAGCATATACCATTAATGTTGTGTTTCTTCTTCATTATATGACGTCATACAGGTTGGTGTCATTTCTAATGTCATACATATGTAACATATGAAAACAATACAAACTTCAACACAATTTTAACACAGTTGAAATATTGTGTGTATGTGCTTGCTACTGACAGACTGACAAAACAGTATCTGCTCGGCTTTACTTTACTTTTTATCAATCACAATAACACTTTACAAAAAATGATGTAGCTGATGTTAAAGATAAATAAAAATGTTATCAATGTTTCAATTTAAAAAAAATATTTTCTCTACCTCTTTGTGTATACTAAAATGTATTCACAAAGTCAAAAATTGTGAACAAATATTGTTAAAATTAACACAAATTCACCTCTAATTCTATCGTAATGATCAATATAAAAGGATTAAGCTAATGTAACAATTCAATACGTTTATGAAAGGGTGTTCATTTAATATTTAACATTCTAATGTACAGCTCATATTTATGATATCAAATATGTGTGTCTGTTTCATAAGTGGTCAGTGTTTGTTCATTGTTGTTTGAGCAGTTAACAACCCTTTAAAAAGTCACATGACACAAACTAAAGCGTTGACATTGGTATATTTATTAAGTACGATGTTTCAGGAACAATTTGCTTTTACTGTACAAAGGGAAAAATGAGCATCTCATACCAATGACCGAAAAGTCCAATGCAAGTCTAATCGTAAGTAGAATGTATGTTCAAGTAAAAATCTCTTTGGAGTTCAACTAGTTTTTTGTTGTAGCATTGAATTTAGCCAAACTTTGCCTTTGATAAGCTCTATAATTGTCGTCAACACAACGTCTTCGCGACTTGTGCTTTCATGGTATGATAAAATGAAGAAAAATCATCGATGATTTTACTATTTGCAACTGTTTTATAGTTGAACTTGTCCGTTAACAAAAAAAGCTAGGATTTGTAAGTTAAAAGTTCAAGTAAATCTCGATTGCTTGAACTGCAATCTCTAAAAGTTCTCAAAAAACCCCAGTGAAATTAGGGTCACGATTTTTTTTATAGACATGCATAAACAAAAGTTATCAAGTTTTTAAAACCTCTTATTCCTACATCTTTTGACTACAAGGTTGGTAGCATGAGATATGCTGGATATCAGGTGGGATACATTGGATGGGGTAGGTGGAATGTAAATGTTTCCATACAAACTTATAGCAAAATATTGATGGGTATACTGATTGCGATGATAAACATTTGGAATTGTTTTGTGCTTAGAGAATTTCTTTAAAACTCAAAAATATTCTCTTTTAGGGTTTTTCATCCAGTTTTTGTTGCTGTTGATTATTTCCATTGTAATTGCGACGATAGTGACATTATGGGATGTGATCAAAGACCTTATTTTGCAACAGATAATGATATTATGGTAAAAAGAATCACTTTTGTTTTTCCCCAAATATTAAAGATCTTAGCAAAAAATATTCAGTAAAATTGTTTCAATGTGTTTTTCATTAAAGGATACCCTGTAATTGAAATTGAAATTCAAAAGCGTCTAATATGAGGTGAAAGATGAAAGAAACAAAACGACAGAAAAATTTATAATGTTCCTCTTATGACATGGAACACGTTTTAATATTGTATAACAAGCCGTGGTTGGACTATGTATGAGTTGATCAGAAAATATATCGTTAATCAAAGGAAAAATTTCACAATGTCGAAATCTTCAAAAAAAGTGAAATCTATTTTAATAGCTTCTTTGATATCATTTTATAAATAGGGCCAATAAGTTACAATATTAACCCGTAAATGTATTTTTGTATTTTCATTTTTTTTTTTACTTAATTAAAATTTTTAACCCGTATTTTTCTTTTTTTCTTTAGAATTTCGATGATTGAAATATAATTATAATGCAATGAAAAATGTATGTTTGTTGTATTCTACTTTCAGGCCAGTGTTAATCACCTCCCTGGTGTTAAACATTCTACAGCTTGTATTATCAAAGTTTCTCTTTCTACAAGAAAATGGTGATATATTAGCCATGGATAACAGGTTAATTTTATTTTAATTGATCGAACATTGTCAGTAATGGATGTTAATTGTCGAAATAACCTACATATGGAAATTTTAATTTGTCTCAGTTAATGCGATATACAAGGACATGCTCTTCGTATTAACAGTTTCTAAGGCGAGGCAAGCTACTGACAAACAAGTTAATAAAACAGGACTATCAACAGTCTCGTTTGAAGTCATCTTTTCGTAAGTTCTATGGTCGATATAACGACTTGTTAGCAAATACAATCTTCCACTTGGCCGCATGCTGACTGACGTTTTCCATAATAATTGTTAGACCATAAAAAATCACCTTATTGTCTACTGACCTTTCCGTTTTTTTCCCGAGAACGACAAAGAGCACACGGCGAGTGTGACCGGTCAGCAGAGGATGCTCACTCTTCCATGACACCTGATCCTACCTCTATCTTTTTAGAGGTCCGTGTTGCTCTGCTTTGAATTTGTATTTTGTTTTATGGAATTTTGAGTTGACCGACAGCTTGTTATGGCCATTTTTCCATGAACATATTAGTTAAAGACACACTTAAATATATACTTATTCAATTGTTTTAAATCACCATGTTTATACTGTTATATCTCTTTCAGAGGAAGAGCACTATATAGAAATATAGGAAACTACCCAAATGTTAAATGCAAAAATTTTGGATTTTGATTTAGTTAAAAATAGGTTATAGATTAGCAAATCATATCTGAAAGTTTTTGATATATCTTCTGGTTAATTTGCGGACCAACGAGCCTCCTTAACTTTAGTTTTTTTGTAATGTTATAGGCGGCTCTTCTTCATCTTTACATACTTCATGTTTTTCTACAATATCTTCATTGGAATCTTCTCGTGCCTGATGAGGATAATTAAAGCCATCATCCTGGGAGCGCTTTTCCTTCCCCGACTTGACCACAGTACTCTTCCTAAAAAATTCCAACGGATGGACCCTGGTAACTCTTATTACAAAAAAAAAATCCTTTTGTTTTACGTAAGAAATAATTCATGTTAAATGTTTTGTTTTTTAATTTAGTTTGATGTTGCTATGTATTTATTGAAAATAATATTTTGAAAATTTTTACATATTTTACGCCATAAGCCTTTCATGTATTTTTTTTCTATTCAGTTTAACATGATTTGGCTCTTTAAATTTTGTAAATGTTTGTTTTGTATTTAAGGTTTTGATGCATACTGTGGATTCATGCATGTAGAAAGTACTCATACAAATCCCGTTGCAATGGTGTTTATCAGTATTTTGCAAGCAGAATCGCTTACGGCGTTGAAAAAGAAGGAAAAGAAAATTCTTAATATTGTTTTGCGGGGTGAGTTTTTTTCAATATCAAGACCAGTGCTTTTAAGTATATTTTGATTAATTGTACATGTAAGTAATATAGATAGTTTATAGTGTTTCGTTTTTCATAATTGACGTTGAATAAAAAAAGACGTTATCATTACAGTGTTAAAAATTCGGCTCAATTTTCTCGTTAACAATGTTGCGCTTTTTATAATTGTTTATCATGTATTGTATCAATTGCGTCATATATCAAAATGGCACGCTTGGTACATTCTGATTGACAATTGTTTAAATGTTTGTTGTAAATAAATACATTCATAAAACTTGTCACTAATACGATTTAGTTTGATTTACCGCGAAGGTATAGGAAAAATAATGGTAGTATTTTTTTTTAGGAATATTTGTTTTTTCTTAAATAAAGAGAAAAAGATGTAAAGAAAAAACAATATTCCCGACCAATAGATTTTGTTAGCAAATATATATTTACATTCAACGAGAAATAATTAACTTGGCTATAACATTGTTTTATTATAATGTCGCATAGAAGCAAAATGCATGATATTCATTCACATTTTTGAATAATATAAAAAAACCTGTTTTAATATTGCAACATATGTTTCAAATAGATGAATATCAAGAGATGTTGGCCAAGAAGAGGAGGAAAGCCCGATGGAAGTGGCTTTTAGCCTACACTCTCGTAAATAATCCGGAAATCTCCCTACAACGGAGACTCGTCTTAGCAAAGGAACGAAACGAGAATATCAAGGAGATTTTCTTTTCTCACTCATCATCGTTTACAGTTAAATCAACAAAACCCGATCTGGAAGATGTCATTATACAGAGCGAAAGATTATAGTTTGCCTGTAAAATTTAATGGATGTCATTTTGGGAAATAGACTTGAAATCTGCAACGAGTTTTAGTGTAATGGTCATGCATGATGAATGTACACTTATAGTGTGCATCATGAGCATACTTGTACGAATGAAACTTAGGACATCGGTACATCCCTTTACATTTTTTTGTACATGTATCATAATTAACAAAGAAAAAATAATAATTTTTCCATACTAACAAAAAAATTCAAAAATCGAAAAATACGAGAGAAAGAGCAGTTACATGAGTTATCGTTCTTATTCTTTCAAGTCAGCTAATGCACACGAAGCATACCCACTCAAAATGTAAAATATTTAATTTGTTACAAAGTGCATTTATAGCAAGGAAAATCAAAGAAGAGCGGATTATAAAATTTTGTATTTGAATATTCCATATGTTGTCATACTATTGATAAGCGATACAGCGAAATTCATACGTTACAATACATTCGCTAAGAAAAAAGCTACACGCCATCTTTATGGTACATGTAGCAAATAGCTTATAGATACGAATTATTCCCATTGTATTCTATTTTGCATATTAAGAATCCTAAAAAACGTAATAATCGTCATTAAAATGTTTTTAGGTCATTTTGTATATTCAATTATTGTGGTTCTCATTATGGAACATTTAGGTTTCTCATTTCAAAATTCACCTACTTTTGTTATCATGTTGTATTAAATAGTTATACTTGCTCTTAAAAAGGAAGAAAATTTGGAGGTTCAGTGATTTTGATCACACTAGTTGATATAACTATATCACGTGTCATTTGGGTGACTGATCCAAAGATCACTTTTTAACAATGAGTACCAATGGCCTATTGAGGTTTTCTTTATTGAATGTATCCAATTTTTTAAGATAAAATAAAATTTATTAAAAATCAGCTTGCTATCCTGAAGGAGTGTTTGTTCTCTTTTTTCAAAAGGCAAAAAATAAAAAAAATAATAATTCGTAAGAATGTAAGGAAGGAATGTAAAAATTAAAGTGCTTCACATTCATATGATGTCGATAGTACGAACGGCCTCGTGAGAGTAGTTTTTGTTTTGCATAATGAATGTATCTTGTGCTTGAAGATAAAACTGTACTTTTAAAATATCAGCTTGTTATCCTGGTGAAATGTATGTACTTTTTTTTTACAAAGCCTTTTTGAATTTAAAAATATGCATATAATTTAATAAAAAGTAAAAACATGCAAAAACATTTTATTCGTGATTTTTTTTTCTTTAGACAATGCTCGCTATATTATTTTCGTTATATATTTATACAAAACAGACCGATTATACAAGAACCAATTATGGTTGATTCAAACAGAAATTTGCATAACCTACACAATGAGGAGCAAATTAGATTTACTATATACCTACTTAATTGATTCTAAAAATGAATTTGCGTTCAACAGAGTATGCATGACAACGCAAAGAGTTTATTTTTTTCCAATATCTACGCTTTCTTTAAAATTTATAAGAAGACCTAGATAAAGAAACAAACCCACCCACCCCCCCCCCCCCCCCATTTTTGATCAATTTTAAATAATAGAAGTTAAATTTGAAAACTCTTCCCAAAGTTTTATTTCTTGTTAAAAGTTTTTTCAGTAAGATTTTATTAATTCGTACTTAGCTTTTTCTGCTGGAAAAGGGCTCGCTGGTTGTCTCTTTAGTACAATAACATACTTAGCATAACTCACGCTTTTTGCCTTTCAGATGCAACTTACAACTATTTGACATCCCCTTTGTTCATTCAAAAAGTTAACAGACCTAATTTTAAATTTTGGATGTAGCTTTTTATATATACTTTACGAAAGTGTGTTCTTATATGAAATAAACTACATGTTAAATGTACTGGTCTTAACAGTTTAATTGGCAAAAAAAAAAACCTGTTGGTAAAAGCAAATATACTGAGAACCACATGACTAGTAGAATTAATATTTAAATTTTGAAATGTTTTCCCAAAATATATCCAACCGGGTGTTTGGAATGCATGGACAAGGCATGATGATATGTAAATGCTTTGTGTGTTCATCGCATGTTAAATTAGCACTTGTCATTTATCATTTAACATAAAAAATGCAGCGATCAAACTTTCGTCAATCGTTCGGCATCAGTCTTTCACCTTACATAAGTTGGGTTAAAAAAGCCTATCCTTAATAAGTGAAATCAAAACTTGCTTGTATTTATAAACCTTTTAAAGGAGCATGGTCACGATTTTGGTCAAATTTTATTTTTGTGTTTTTATTATTTGCAATGCTTTAGGAATGCATTTCTAATGATCAAATGAAATTTGGGTGCCAGTAGTTGAGTTTTAAGCAAGATACAGGTCTTAAAATTCTTCGTCAAGTAAACAAGGCTCATGGCCTGTTGTGTTTGCATAGGTTCAATATAACAGTAAAAAATCTTTTTAAAGCTGGTTTGTCTATCTTATTATTCATTTTAAGCATAAATAAACAGCTCCTAACGATTAACACGTTCATTTTAGGTCTAAAACTGGAATTTTCACTTCAACATTCAAAATGTAAACAACCGCTTTATTTACGTACCGAAGAATTGTAAGCTCTGTAACTCGATTATGACTTATCAAATGACACTCAAATTTTGGTTGCCTATTAAAAATGCCTTACTAAAGCATTGTATACATAAAAATCGAAAAAATAATATTTGACCAAAATCGTGATCTTTAATAAGTGAAATCAAAACTTGCTTGTATTTATAAACCTTTTAGGCGACTCGGTGGGCAACAATTTCATCAGATCTCTCTTAAATTTTCAAAAATGTGTATGCTGCATACACACACCTTGTTTATATCATGAGGTACAGAATATTCAGTCGATGAAAAAAGAATTTGATTATAAATACATATTCTTTTATGAATTCAATGATTCACAATACATATTATATGAATGCTTTAAATATGCGTGTATTATAGTCATTGTCTTCAGTGACTCTAGATTTGTGTTTCTGTCTTTGATGGTTGGTAATAAATACAACCATTTAGTTCGTTTTGTGGGTAATAAACGACGTTTTGTTGATTTTTTTCTCACCATCTTCTTTAAAAAAAAATTAAACGTACATTATATAATAAGTACGAAGGTTCCTGTTAAATGTCATTAATCGCTGCTGAACTTTAGAGGGTTAAATGGTCGTAGCAATTTTTCACCTGTATCACTCTCTTTAAAAAATGCATGGATTTAATTGCGGAAAAAAATATAATCATGTACGGTATGAAAGTGTAATAAAAAGGGAATTTGTTGACCACAAAACCTCCTTAAGGTATCCCACTACTCAATGTTGTTGTACAAAGATTTTCTTGAGAAGTATATCATTGAAATCTGTAGACAAAACATACTTAAAAAATACAAAGATAATGGGGGGTCAGTATCCATCCCTCTGAGTTATGGCCTATTTAATTTGACCTTTTCGCACCTAAAATGCAATTTCATCCTGATTAGGATTTGTTGTCAGTATTTTTGATTAAGCGAACTTATTTCTTCAAATATTGTTTTTAATTATGCACAATGGTCACACTGAATAGGGGGATTACGAAAAAAAATTGTACGTAGCTGCATAAATTGTTGTGTGACCTTTTTGCACTTAAAATAGACAATTTTTATAATAGTTACAATTTGATTTGAAATAAAAACTTTTTGAATATCAAGAATTTTATAAGATTAATCCAGTTTGCCTATGTATTCAGTATCATTTTGACATAATATAACATGGGGGTCAGTGATGTCAAATTTTAGATATAGGGCTTCAAAGGTAAAATTCTCGCAAAATTTGGCTTTAAAAATTCAGACATGTTCTATATATTTGCATGATTTTATGCTAAACGGCTATCACATTTTCAAGATTTGATTTTGTACATGTCACACAGAACCTATAAAATATGTTACAAGCCTATCAAATGTTAAAAATGTGAATAATGAATTAAGTATAATAAAAAGAAAAAAGTATATTGAAAATTCATAAAATTGCTTGTTTCTGTCATTTTCGTCTAAAAAACCTTCCGCACGAAAAAATAGTTCCCCAAAAAACTTGTTTGCTTCTTCAATTCAAATGGATTTTCTTTATGAATGTTGTGTAATTATGAAATAATGATCTATCTGTGATGATTAAATGAATAAAATCATATTCATTTTAAATATAATGATCATCTGCTCAATGAATTCAAAACATGAGGAGTGAGTTACCTTAAAGATTAATGTTATTCATTTTTACCAGCTGCTGAACTTAGACGCAACAGAAAAATTGTAACGAACAGGAACTTTTCTGTGAACGAGCTCATTGTTATTAGACACATGAGAATCTAGAACAACAAGAAGGTTCCGTCGCCGATACGTCATGATTTTTTTTTTATCTGATAGAAGAGTAAATCTAGATTGGTCCACAGATAATTCGGTTATTTGATTGAAAGATTTTCTGATATTATGCTACGTAAGTTAAAGAACCGAATTCAAATCATTAGTTTTTGATATAAAAAAAAATCCCCAAAATTTAACATGATTCTCTTTCATTTGTTTGTTGTTTCCATGAATCAATATGCCGTTATCTCTTATATTCTCCATATTTTGACACACTTTTGATCGAAATCAACAATAAAATCAATTATTAATTTGAGTTTAAAAGTATAACTGTTTTCTTTCCCAAAATTGTGACATAACAGCAAAGCGTAATGGATTAGAGAGTTAACTACAAATCTTTAAGTCATGAGTTCGAATCCCTCTGGGTTTTTATTTATAATTGTTGCCTTTCAAAATTTTTAATCCAAACCTTGTTTTTAAATATTGTGAAATTAAAAACAATTAACCAATGATTTTTTTCAATTATAAAATACTTTTATTAACGTAAAAATTGACAAGTGTCCCAAACCACCTTAATTTGATATCTTATCTCATTATTGTCACCAACTTTCGTAAACATTTCTTTAAATGAACTTTCAATTGTTTTTTTTTAACAATATCCAAAAGTAGATCATAACAAAACGCATAAGCAATCAATCGATCGACAAAAAATAACTATTTGTTGATTTTAATACTGTAAGGAAAATGTACCAATCTCCCACAACCTGAAAAGAGCTTTAAAACATATTTCTATTTCATTCATATGAATAAAGTGGTTTGATTCACGTTTTGAATCATGTTGTTGTAGGGTCCTGCTGTTTCAAAACAAAACTACATAATACAGCCTTTATGCACGTTTGAAGTTAGAGAAATCGTTTTTACTGGAGGCTGACATGATGTAGAACTTTTCTGTATTTAAAAAAACCCCTATTTTTTCCCGGTTGTTTTACATATACCTTATATATATAAAATACCTTCAATATGCACTGTACACAGTGCTCTGAATAAAACGATGTTGTATGTCTTTTTGTTGTAAATTAAAAAACTAAACAGTTTAATTGCAGAATTAAATACTCGCGTAAAAAAAAACCCATCTACCAGCAGTATTTGTTTTGTTTTTCATTTTGTATCTTGAACAAGTACTCATATCCTCCCAAAGGGCAGACTTAGTACCCTGGGATGACACCCCTTGAAAAACAGATTGACCATGGATAGGGTATCTCTATATATTGTCGCACTATCATTTTGAATAAAAAAATCACATTTAAACATTTTTCAGAAATAGAATAGCCCCCCCCCCCCCCCAAAAAAAAATGGTTTGTTTTAAACCATTTTAGTTTTCTGTCAAATTGCAAAAGTTTCAGACATTTAATGATTGAATAAATATTGTGAAATTTTAATTTCAAAAAATTGAATTCAGCTAGTGATATTAATGTTCAGGATGGTTAACATTAGTATTATAAATGCTGAGTCAAAATGTGAAAAATCGAGTTACAAGCAATTGCAAGGTACAGAGTTCAGAATAATTTGTTTTGTAAGCAAAGGTCGAGCTTGTTTTTGTTTATCAATGAGTTGTTAGGGTGTATGTTAAATCAGATGATGATAAAAGTTATTAAAACACATGATTAGTGTTTATTGTTCGCCATGAGTCATTTTGTCGAAAAAAATTTATAATTTCTTACTTTACATTAATTGCAAGCAATTAATAAATCTTGAGTTCGGATAACAAAACTATGCAGTCTTAACCTCTGTGTTTCGCTTGTAACTTGACTTCTAACATTTAAATTTTGGTAAATTACTCAAAATGCACAAAGAACTTTTTAAACATAAAAAATATTTTTTTAATACATATCGTGTACAGGTGCCATTAAAATCGAGCTACCGTGCAAGCAAGACGAAAAAACATGATATAACACACAAAGAGCTATAAAGGCGTTAGATAGTTTTGAACTTTTAGAACTTGTTCTTGTATTTTGACAGTGTACCCTAGTACTTGAACACAGGTAAATGACCGGTTTCTAAAGGAGTTTGACACCTTTAGAGAACTACCATAGTCAGGTGACACTGCAATTAAAACTGAAACTTCATTTACATAACCAAAATCTATTTTCACACTAAAAAAATTTATATTAACATCTGTACTGTTGTTCATAATTGTAAAGATTGAATTTCTATACATAGTTCGTCATTATGTTCTCCGCCTTTGATCTACAAAAATAAATATTACTCATGATTGGATTGTTTAGACAGAAATAAATAACCCACTTGTGTTTAGTGTTTTTTAAATCAAGGAGAATAACTCATATGTCCTGATACCTGTCCCTTTTGATCTTTATGTCTACTTTATGCTGTCAATAAGAAAACTTTTTGGAAAAAAAGAAAGAGTTTCAAAAAAGGCAACTTTTTAAAAAAAATTATTAAAACTATTTTTACAAACTTTACAATATTCAAGGAGCGAGAGAGAGAGAGAGAGAGAGAGAGAGAGAGAGAGAGAGAGAGAGAGAGAGAGAATTTCAACGACAATAATTTTTTTATTTACTTCTACTCCTTTATGTAAATACTAATTATAATATATAATTGTGTGTTGGAAACATTTTACTAAAAGATTTTTCCCATGGACCATAAAGCGCGTAAATTGTCTCAAGTTAAATGTGTATAATATATTTAAACATCGGTAGAAATTAAATTCATTCCCAGATAATTAAATTCATTTCTAAAAATATAAACAAATGACCTTCTTGGAATCGTTCTCATATGATATACAACGAAATATACCCCCCCCCCCCCACCCCATGTTAACGTTACCTCAACCAATGTGACTCTCTACAAGGTGAAAGTCGGTCAGCTGAAATTAAGACGTGACAAAACATAGAAACGTTGCCTTTTGGTAACCTTTCCGTAATTTTCTGTTTACATTAAGATATTTGGGTGGCCAAGGTCCATCCCGTGACAGATAAAGTGTTTAAATTAACGTCATGTGTATGTTAATTGTAAAAATATCTTTGAAGTTTGAATAAGAAATATCAGAGGCATGTTTAGATAAAGTTATATATTGCCATGTACAGTATCGGTTTGAATAATATACTCTATCTTTTTCAGTGCAGATATATCAAGTAAAATGCATTAAATGTAGCATATTGAGCAAACTTTTGATTTTGAGTTAATACAGGTTTGTCGGTTTAAGTAAATAAAATAAATTAAAACAAACTAAGAGACTTTTGATAACAGGAAATATTTCCTTAAGATAAAACGGCATTCAGAAGTTTGAGTTCTTTTCGCTTTTTGCTATTCACTATTTGAATTTTTTAATTGAAAGAAACAGTTATATTGTAAGAATTATTACTTGCTGACCTGAAATGGAACATTGACATAATGTATACGCCCAAAAAGAGGCTTAGCTAGCCTGGCAGAAATGGAACATTTCGTATAATACAGTTACAATGCGATTTCTTTCAAGGGGCTGGCTTACACCCTGTATCCCATATTTAGGCCTTCATATTTTATGAAGATTTGGCCCCGGAATTGCCCAGTCCACCCTCAAAAGGAATTGGGTTTACACGACCAGTAAAAGGCAAATCTAGCCTAGCGAAAATGGGAAATTTCGTATAATACAGTTATAATGGGATTTCTTCGAAAGGGCTGCCCTAAACCTTGTTTCCCATACTTGGGCCTTCATATTTAGTGAGGATGGGGCCCAGTCGACCATCAAAAGGAATTGGGTTTACACAACAAGTAAGAAGCTTAACCGCCCTGGTGAAAATGCGATAATGTATCTTTCAAGGGGCTGGCTGACACCCTGTATTTCATATTTTGGTTTTCATATTTGATGAAGATTGGGCCCCGGGAATGCCCAGTCGACCCTTAAAAGGAATGGGGTTTACACGACCAGTACGAGGCTTAGCTAGCCATGTGAAAATGAGAAATTTCGTACTCCAACTTCTGAATGCTAGATAACACAGTGATAATATTGACTTGTAATCTATGGTTCGTTGCTGCAGTTTTGGCAACTGCAAATAGTTTCATGAAAAGGGCTGGCATGTTAAAGATGTTATAATTTGAATTGGTGCCGATAGTTTGTTTACATTACATAATCTAATGTTCGTAAAGAAAATATGTATACCATTTAGGAGATGTAAAGCATTAATAATTAGAATCCTAAGGGCTCAAAACAATTTCACATCTTCAAAGTTCCTGAGACAACGCTCTTTAACAAAATTACACACTCCGAAAAACAAACTTAATGTAACGTAAGTTTTCACAAGGTGACGCACGTATACACTTTTTTATAATGAAGAGACTATAAATTTTGCCCAAAAAAATGCACTTCACATTCTGGAAATAAATGTACACTCATAGCACAGATTTGCTCAAAGTTGTTCTGAGCCCTGAGGCTTCTAATTATTAATGCTTTATATCTCCTAAATGACATACATGTTTATTTTCACATATATTAGATTATGTGCATGTAAATAGACAATCGGCATAACTCAAATTATAACATCTGTAACATATTAGCCCTTTTCATGAAATTAATCGTTAATTCTTTATGAAGTTTTTTCTGAATTAATTCTGGCATCAGAGACAAATGTATTAATTTAGAATAAAAACAATCAAAAGCATGACCAAACAAAGTTTCAAATGACAAAAAGTCATTATTATGTAAAAGACCATGAGGATTTACAGTCATTTCATGCATATCTCTTACAATTTTATGCTATGCTATGGTATGCGATTTAAATGATATGCTACGAGATTTTAATGCTAGCTATGAGATTTGTATGCTTTGCTATGAAAAAGTGAAATGAATGGTTTAATGATATGGTATGCTATGCTGTGGTATGGTATGCTATGAGATTTGAACCAAAACGTCTCCATACACACGATAGTTCCACACATTTCAAAGTAAAATGATTAGAAGACAAAGTTTACCACTGATCTGCAATGTGAAAATTCATTCCTTTCAATAAAATATTTTTAACCGAGTTAAAATCCTTTTGTATGCTATGCTATGGTATGCTATAGTATGATATGACGAATGAGAATCTATGATATTGTATGCTATGGTATGATATTTCAATGCTATGGTATGAGATTCCAATGCTATTCTATGAGATTTTAATGCAATGCTATGCTATGGTGTATGTTATAAAAGATATGCTTGAACTGACTGTATGACATGCTTGAATTATTGAACAATTTACTAATTTTACAAAAGAATAATCAGAAATATACAGTAATTAAGGTGATTTTCGCGGTGAACTATTTTCGCTCTCCCGCAATTTCTTTCACATTGCAAATTATAGAATACATAGAAATTATATTTCTTTTTTTTTATAATTTTTTTTTCTGTAGGCCACTTTTGAAACACAAATAATAACGCAAATTAAAAATGTTTTTCGTTTTCCACACCCTGTTTTTGTGAAACGTGAAAAACTCCCGGAAATATTGTATTCAAACAAATTTATGTTGAAAAAAAAAAGAAAATAAAAGGTAACTTGCTCAGTTGGAATAATGAACACAGGAATAAAGTTGATATAGTGTTTGTCTTTAAATATCCATGACAAATTCATGTCTATGTTTTCAAGGTTTCTAAACGATACGGAAATATAACTATGTATTGCAAGTAAGTAAAAACAAATTATGCTTTGTCTTGAAATACTGACAAGAGATTTGTCTTACGGTTGATCACCGAGCAACGATTTACGTTCATTTTGTTGAGGACCCACAGAAATAAATGATGTTTGAATGAATGAATGAATCGATCTATGAATCTGTACTGTACATCTGTATTGTAACGGAGAAATCACATTCTTCCCGAGTGCCTGCGCACTGTATGACCATATACAAGTTAAGGTAATCTACCACAGTCTAGATAGGAAGACATTTAGGTTGACAAGCTCATGCTGACACGTATGACAGATTCTATCCTACCATTTGAGTACTCCCCTGTCTGTAAATAATATTTTTGTGGAAAAGCTTCTTCAGATTGAAGCAAAGTTACATTTTTATCATTTGTGATACAAAACAGGAGTAAAACGTGTTTTCCTAATAATGCTAATATTACAAAAATACACAAAACATCATTTCTGAATATTTACACTTTCCAGTATCTATGCCTGTAATAACACTATGTATCGATTTTGTACTATATAATCCATAACTTCAAATGACGCCAAATTGAGGCGCCAGCGGGGTTTGCTTATCAATATTAAATTATTTAATCGTACGATGGCTTAAATTATATAAATAAAAGACAAAAGGAATCATTCTTTGTATATTATGAGGTGATAATTTCGGTCGGGGCGTGATCAAATATATCATAAAGCCCTTTGGGCTTTATTTGATTTGATCACGCCCGGACCAAAATTATCACCTAATAATACACAAAGAATGAATCTTTATTCCGTAGTGAAATTCGTTGTTTAAACCGTTCACTAAGTTGACTGCACTAGAGAACTTCATACTGTGATACTATTTTTATATATAAATTTCAAGTATTCCACAATGTGTAAAATCAAATCAAAGACTTGTGTTACTTAATAGCTTTATACATGTATATAGACAAATACTCCCGAAGAAGCTCACAAAGTTACGATTTAATAGTGAACAGACATACTATAATTCATTTGATCGTATGAAATTTGTATAATTGTCGGAATTTATGATACAACATTTGCATTCTTTTCCTTTTCCTTTTTGGACATTATCTTTCAATGTACAGAGATGTATACCAGATAAAAAGATAATTGCGTGTTCAAAACGTCGAACAGAGGGCATTGAACTATGGTGATTATGCATTTACATGCGTTTTATACAAAAATTTTACTATTCATTTTTTGTTTTGAACCCAATGCACAGCCACACAACTATCGGGGGTTAAATCGATAAAGCGGGACACCTCTGAATTGACCCTATGTAAATCGGTACAAAGCTATTACTTAAGTTTTCAAAAACTTAAGTGTTACACATAAATTTTAACTTTTACATTTTTTTTCTTCATTGAAACGTTACAGTTGATGATTGTTATCCGTTACACAGCTTTACAAGCAAACCGTGATAACCTCACGTAAATGTATGGTTACTTTAATTATACTTGACAACCAATAGATTCGGTCTTATCGCTATTTTTTTAATCACTTTAACGGCATCCTTTCAGGCTGGATTAGGGCAAGATAGATTGTTCTTCAACATTGCTTTTTCTAGTATTAAAAATTGTATTGCAAGTCACAGATTAACACTTTATTAAGGGTTTTACTAAAATTACATCAAAAAACATCTACGACAAAAATTAATCTATTGCAAACTTTTTGAATATAAATAATGTTACATATTCTTTGATGTTAATATCAAGAATCTGCTATTATATTTTTAATGTTAATCTAAACATATCTTATTGAATGAATTGAATAGGATTGGACAATTGACATAGCCTTTGCATATCCTCTCCTTGTAATAAAAGGGAAATTTACATAAATTGTATAAGAATATTGTAAAGTATACATATCTAGCTATACTCAAGTATTTGATAAATAATCTAAGTACATAAATAGTGAGTTGTAGAGATGCAACAATTTATAAGTATCTTAATTATGATTATCTATATCTAGTTATACACGTGTAGTTAATTGTACTATGAGGATAATTAGTAAACTGAATATATATATATGAATTTTGCCTTTAAAAACACAATAAGACCTTATTAGCATCTTAAGAAGTACACTTTAAATGATAATTTAAAAAAAGGAAACCACATGAAATATATAAAGTCAATAGATTATATTCTGAAACATCTAAAATGTTTCTCTTTTTTAATAATTTAGTTTTTCTCTTCCCTGTAAAGATCAAAACGTAAACCATGGTTACTAAGTTTGGCTTCATGCATTTATTTCGAAAAGCAAATGGTTTTGAAAACGACTTTTACAACAATGATGTCTTGCCGACTAAATCGAACGATAAAACTAATTAATCTTTGCTACTTTATCACTTCTAAATTACTTTAATTTAAAAATGTGATTTATAGTTGTTTATCATGATAATGTTTTGACCTGAGATTTGACAAATCTAATAATGTAATATGTACGTCGCTTTTACTAATAACATTAGATCTCACGTACGACCTCACTCCTGTATATCTCATTTTGAGAGCAATTTTAGCTTTAGAATTTTTTTAACGTTTACGTCTCTACAGTCTATTGTAGCTTTGTCATTCTCATACTATAATGTATGTTATCTATACACAACCTTGTCGATTATAAATGAAACAAGTGAACAAAAAAACCCACTTGGCATACAAATAAAAATGTTCTTAACGTGTCATTATCATGATGTATAGTACAGACCTAAACCCATGTGTCGTTCCAATAACTCTTTATCCCAATACAATTCTGCAATATTCATCTTTCAACGCCATGCAACATAGCTCAGTGCATTTCCGATGCATCAGACTGATTAAAAACCTGGTGTAATAAATACAGAATTACGCAGTCCGTTTATTTATAGTGTGATTTCAGTTTTCAGCAGTTTAAAAATTATCCTTTTAAAAACATTTTTTGCAAAAGAAGCAATTGTTAAGCCAAAAATATATAAATATGTTTATAATCATTTTTTGCTGTTGCAAAAAAGAAAAAAAAAAAAAAAAAGAAAAAAAAATACACTCTACTTCTATTGTTAAAAGAGGTCAAGTTTATAACTGTTTAAATTAACTTTTAAAAAAGGACTATCAAAAATCAATGGCCACATTCGTTTTAAATCGGCAACTGCCAAAAAACTGTTCTGTAATTCAGAGAAACAGATTAAAATGATAATGATAATCTAATTCTTTGTACACTTTATGCATATATGACTTCGTGTCAAAATGGGTGAGAATGTATATAACTTTGCTGTAATTTTATTGACTATGAATATGAAAAATAACACGGCGTAATATATGCTAATTATTTTAAATTCCTTTCGTCTGGAATAAAATAATTTGTTTTTATCAAAGAAAAAAAGCCATACAATTTCTCCGAGGATATTCATTATTATTTTCACAAAAAAGACATAAATAATTTGAAACGTTTAAGAAGGGAAGTTTGACTTAATTGCACCTGAGAACGGGTTGTGTGGGATATTTTTTAACCTATTGCGATATCATCACAAGACACAGCGTTTGGATCACGGGATAATCACAAGATTTCACCTACACTTGCTTGCGTTAGAGATTCAAGGTCACAACACGGGAACCGCCATGTCAATTTCCGTACGACAGCTGTTTGTTTTCACCTGATTAAATTCCTGTAATATATTTATATATCACAAACAAAAGCATGTCGAGACTGTATTTCGTTCCTAAGGATTGAAAAAAAAAATGGTATTTCTTTAGCTGGATTTGGATGGCTTACTTAAATGCTATCTTTCGAAACTAAACGTAAGACATTTTATCTTCACTGTTCATGCATATGAAATCAACTGATTCGACATTCATTTGCAAATTAAATAGTATACGTTTTGTCGTTTATAAAATATCAACTTTGAAATAACTACTCCGACAAGAAAGTTAACTTTATTTAGTATTTATTTTGTGCTTTTAATCTTTTGAATGTGTATACCTTCCTTTATTTCGTATAGAGAAATTGTTGATTAATTTTGATTATTGAATCAATATGGAAGCAAATTCGTTAACTGAATAAATATTGATAAATCGAAAAAAAAATCATTTACTGGAAAAATAACATCTGTTTCGTTTTTGATTTAACACTCATTATTAAATGAAACTAACTCATTTAAAAAAAGAAAGAATATAATACTTTCTAAAAGAAGTAAATGATATTGACGTATGGTTTATCAAAAGTTTACTTCGTCTAGTTTGTTTAAATATAAGATCCATTTTTCAAATTCTAAGTTAAGTTTTTTGTTTTGGATTTTTAATATGCAACTCAAGAAAATTTTTAAAATAATGTGAATCATTTATAAAATAAAGAATACAATCACTACATCCCCTTCCTTATGTGTCTTATCCATCCAAAAAATGTGAATAAATATCAAGTTAGCAAATTCAATTTATTGAATAACACAAAAAAAACAACAGAAAAAAATAAATAAATTCCGATCTAACATTTACGATAGTTTCTTATTTAAAACTAGTCAAAGATTTGTATTTTTTGGATTGTAATACAGAACTGTTGTATATCAAATTAACATCAGATCTTTACATTAATCATCTTGAAATATTTGCATCATCATAAATCTGTCTAATTAACGCCAAGGATTATTTCAACATTAGATATGTCGTTTGAATATTTATGTAATTGCTAATTGGTGTCTCAAGTCTTTTAAAACGAAAGGAAAGAAGTGGGTCCTAGAATGTTCATGCACGGTTATAAACGATAAAAAGGACAAAGTATATTGCACGAACTAATCTGTTATCATAAATCTTTAATACATAGAAAAGGTAAAAGTTACTCCACAGGTATGATAAATTATTTCAGAAAGTCAAATTTCTAATGCGTATGTTCATCCGATGATAAAAACTATACTAATGACTATTTTCATTTTCTCTTCATTGTCATGTGAATAAACAAAGGAAAATGAAAATGAACAAATAAAAAAATATCAAATTCACTTCATTCTAACAACGCATTTAATCAGAGCTTTCATTTGGACAACACAGAGAAGGGTAATACTGAACAGCGAGTTGACTGAAATTCTACGCTCAAAGGCTAGACATGGGGTAGACCGTTATTTTTTTTTTTTTTGTTGGGACAGGATAAATACATTTATCAAACTAAAATTTAATACCTCTGATTTGTATTACAAAATCAAATAGGAAACCTACCAGACCGATTAATCATTTAAATGATTAAATAATTGACACACAATTGGCATGCATCGGGATGGAAAACATCAATCAATTCTTTTTTTTTCCTTCCAAAATATTTCAAACTTCAACCAAATATATCAATAGATAAATCGTTTGAGAACTTATGATAGACTGTTTAAGTTTGATGAATAACTTTATATGAATTTTAATATCAATTCCTTTGGAAAAAAATAAAACCATTCCATTTGAAATACCGGTATCAACCGTCAATGATTAATGGAAATATTTTCGCCTTTTACGCCTAGTCGAGAATATCAAATGATGCTAATAACATAGAACTTCCCGACTGAATTGAGATTGTTTCAAAGAAGTACTGAATATGGTCGAAATGATTTATTAATGTATTGGTTTCATTGAAAAAAAATCTCCGACCTGATTTCAAAGTTATTTAGCTTTTTAACCTCTTGGATCAGATATATTTTTTAATTAACATGAAAAAAAAAGGTCAGAAGCAATGGTAAATTTTGTTTATGTATTATCAATGTAATCTTCCTACGACTGGTTTAAATCATCATTTACTTTGAGTGATAACATAATGACATGCGCGATTCACATGTACATTAGCATGCAGCTGTCACTTATCTGGATCTAATAAAAGGCTAATTTATTCAAGACCACTCAGAAAGGTTTATCATGATCATGTGCGAGCTGCGCGCGACGCGCCATAGTGATGTATGCCTTGTTTCCATAGACTTTGATGAATTTAAACATTACGATCATTATTTGCGTTGCATTTCAAAGTTTGGTCTATACCTGAGTAGCGACATTTTACTGGTAGGCAGAGAATTTGTCGATTTACTTTTCTTTTGTCTTATAATACAAATTTTAATATATGTCATATTTTTACAAATAAATAAAACGTAATGTAAAACATCAATACTTACTGAAAAAAAATAGTAAATAAATCTTCTAAAATTGATAGCTTGAAGTTTTAGTTGATGTATTAATTTACTAAATAGTTTATTCGATTTTTCGCTTAATGTGATTTCTTAAAACTGCCATTTGGTTTATTGGATTTGGTTTTTAATAAAATGAAGAATTATAAACAGAAACGGACACATCTATCTTTGGAATTTTTGTTTTTTTTATCTACGTTGAGGCGAATAATCTGTCTAGTAAAGCTATACTTCTATGCAGATATGGAATATCAATAGCCGTTGAGTGTATTGTTAAAAATTGAAGCAGATGAAGAAGCTAGCGTTACCTAAGATGAATTTGTACTACAGAAGAAAAATGAAGAGAAAAAAAGGTATAGACTTGACTGAATGTCCTTTGTTTTTACATTCAGTCATTTTTAATCTTGTAGAAATTAATGATGAGAAATAGTTTTATATAATTATATAATTAATATACATAGATATAGATATAGATATATATAAAACACAAAATTGATGTCCAAAATCTATTGGAAAACTCCTTTTTTAAAATAAAATTATTGATGTTTGCGTTTTAAAGGGTCTTTGACGGGTTTTGAGCTTAAAGTTTTAGAATTCATTTTGCTATTTTTAATTTTTTAAATGCTAAATATGGATTTGTAAAAATTTGAAAGTCAAAGTTTGAGTTATAAGCAAGATAAATTTTTGTTTTGTAAACAAATCACTAACCTCGTCACTGTTTTCATATGTTTTATTGATTTAAGTTTCAAATAGATATTGCTTTCTCCTATTGATAAAATTAATTATGAACATATGATTTACTTTACCCTTGTTTGCCATAAGTCATTTTGTCAAAGAAATGGTTAATTCCATGCTTTCCATTATTTGCAAACAAATATAAGATTCGAGCTATGTTTACATAACAACGATTTCTATTCTCTGTATCTCACTTTTAACATGACTTCTTATAGTAAAAAAATCGTCAATCATTCGAAATGCGAAATTTAACCATTGTATACATAAAAATTAAAAAATAAAATTTTAATCTAAGATCGTGCCGTAGTCCCTTTAATGCACATAAAGAGATCGAGTAAGATCCTAAAAGAACAAAGAATGTATTATTGCTATATATATATATAAAGGGTCATTTTTTGTATTTTGCTCAATAGCAAGAAAGAGCGGAAACGTAAGGCACCGAAGCTCAGACAATGGGGACCATGCATTGCCCGACAGCAATTCATTGTAAGTAAATCATTATTTTTATAATGTACATTTTAGGAAAGACAAGTGTAATACAAAAAATGATTTCTGAGATATACAGAGTTTATATCTAAATAATAAATACACAAATTTTATGGTGCAAAAATAAAACTATTGGCTGGATAAAGTTTGATAGAACGGTAAAGATTGTATAATCTATAAATTTTGTACAGGAAATCTCAGTCGTTCCATTTCAAGATATTGATATAGATATATTCAAATAAAAGTTAAGGATAGTTTCAAATTGTGTAATTTCTTCCAAACTAAACAATAAAATTACCTATAACTTTGTTTTTTCTTCTATCTTTTATTGTCTTATAGCTTTGCGCAATGGCTTCAAGTTTAAAAAAAACATTTCCATTGTCAAATATTGTACAGTTTGAAAATTTTAAGCAATTATTACTTTTAAATAAGGCGTAGTTTTATTTTTATCAATTTCAATATCGCAAGGTGCCATTTACCACATAAAACATTCTGTTTCCATGAAGCATTAAAAAACTGCAGATTCATACGAATATTTATATATAGTAAAATTTGTCATCTCTTTTGACTAGGCGTAAAAGATTGTTTAATAGAACTGATTTCATTTGGTTTAAAAAAAATGTCTCCTTTTCACAAATACAGAGTAATTGGGCGGATACACACTAAATACAGGTATAAACACAATTATCGCAGTTGATACATATAACTTTTTTAGATATCTCATGGTAAGAAAGGACACCTTTGATTTTTATTTTCTATTCAAATCCATACAAAGTCTATTTTACTGTGATCAAAAATGTATTTGATTTTGTTTTCATAGGCTTTTCATAGACCGAACAACTATGAATAGTGAATAGTTTTCAATTTGAATGTGAAATGCACCTTGCATTTAAGCATAATTATGTTTATAGTTCAATGTGACATATAATTTTTTAAAAAATCAACATCAAAAGTTGTATTTCTCGGCTATTTGCGTTATATGATCTTAAGTTGAACATGTGTTTATCTTCGATTTTTCCCATCAGAACAAGTCCACAGAGAGTAACGATAGACGACTGGATACAAAACATTAAGGACAGCAGAGAGGAAAATACCAGGCGTGTGTCAGAGATAGAGAAAAATCACCAAAAGATTCTTCTAATGCATCAATACATAGATCAGAGGATCACGGCAAGTACTCTTTAGAGGGTTCGATGGTCGTGCATCTTTAGACTGTATTGATCTCCTTTTGAAGAAGAGCTCTTATCAAATAAAATATACAACATGACTATTTATTTGATAAAATGAAATATATCGGAAAGGACACTTTTACAAATATATAAAGAATGCTTAAATTTAAAAAAAAGGTTAACTTTAAAGGAATTTTTAATTAAAATAATAGTTAAAAGACAAGTTCTACCATATCATAAAATTCTAGGTAAGTATGATAATTACATGTATTTTGTTGACAATCAAGCCTCCTTAATGATTAACACTTACAATATCTAGTCCTAAGTCGGTACTTAAACTGGCATCTTTTAGTCCACACAAGAGAAAAAGTGGAAAATTTATCTTATATATTAGAGATAAAAACAATGCCTGGTGTGTTGACTACTTGCAACTGTATGACATAAATTTGATTTCTGGCATGACTGCCTTTGAAAAACAGTAAAGTCATGGAATCCTCCAACTAACGAAACACATGTGAAATTGATTCCAGTAAATGTTTCATGTTGAAACACACACGCACGCACGCACACAGGAACTTTCGTACAACTAAATAAGGATGTATAGTTAATGCATTACATATCAGGTCTCCACTAAAACTTTTGATATACATTTTTTAACAATTCACCAATTTTAAGTAGCAAGAAATATTTAAGTTTTTAAATTTCAATATGTCATACTAAGCTCTTCTTCCCCAGGAGATTATTATGGTCTAAAAATGACAACGACCACCAAGCGCTGTTAATATTTTGTATGTACGGTAATTACACATGCTACGTATTTAAGAATATTTCATTATAATTAGCTTTATAGTTTATCCTTAAAAAGTGTAAATGTACAGTATTTTGTACCTTACATTCCAGGCTTTAGAGCGCCACTTTGAAGTTTGTACAAGTGATCTATCGGATTCAGAGGAAGAATCTTAATTGGACTTTGCACTGGTTTACGCACGTGATAAATATGTGCATTTACAGATAAAAGATGCATGCTTGCTTTGGAATTCAATAATCCCTAGGCATATCATCTTCAACAACAAATGGTATTGTGTGAATTTGTTTTTGTTTCTTTGTGTTTTATAAGAAAAATAAATAAAACCTTTTGAAGGATTGTTAAATTGAGTTTGTGTTGACACTTCATTCGTAGATAAGCAATTTCACGGATTTCTGCCCATGAAAAGGGTACACAATTCACAATGCATATATGGACCACACGCTGTTTGTTTACTAATCATTATACATGCACTGAATCAAAATGAAAAATCCCTTATATGAATTAGATAAACTAATAATTAATAATGTCCTTATTTTGAAAAAAAAAATGATGCAAACTGCTCTATATGAATAAACAAGGTTAGATATTATACTGAAATAATACCTTGATTAGCATGATTACTGCTTAAATGCTGGCAGCTAGTGCCACGGTCCTCGTCCTAAAAACGTTAAAGAAAAGGGACAATTCAAACTGTCATAAAAAAAATATTTAAACCTGCACAAGATAAACCTCAAGTACATCTAGGTCTTTAAAATTTCTATTTTGGTAGTTTGACATTTACACAGCCGCGCTTGTTATTGAGAATTTATTCGTATATGGATTGAAAAATCGATTCTTAAACTGAAAAGATAGATTTGACTTTTCATCGGTACATTGACTTTCTTCAAATTATATGTGATTTAAATCACCCAATGGATTTAGACTGCATAACTTGCTACTTATTCATTATTCGAACAGGAAAAGAAACTTCTCATTTTAAAATATTTAACAAAGCGATTCAGTTAACGTTATTTTTTTGTTTAATAGATAAGTAAACATGATATTGACCTAATGTAAATTCTTTGATGTGTTAATGAACATGCTCAAGTCCACAATAAACGTTGATAACCTACAAATATACATAAATATATCACAATTTTCCCCTTCATTGAAGAACTTTTGTTACTCGTAATTACATGTATCAATAGATAATTAAATCGTAGAATACCGCAGAAAGTTCCATTTCATATTAATGGACAGTACTTGTGTTTAGTTTCAGTATTCCTAAAACATGCTCTTTGGTAATGTATAATAAGCTTTCAGGGGGATGGATGATATGACTTATTAGATGAATAAGGAATCATTATTTGAGTATTATGAGGTGATAATTTCGGTCGGGGCGTGGTCAAATCAAATAAAGCCCGAAATGCGTTATGATCGATATGACCACGCTCCGACCGAAATTATCACCTCATAGAATTCAAAGAATGAATCCTTATTACTTATATTAGTATTTTGTCCAATGCGAACAATTTAAACAACATTATTTAAAACCACTTTTTTATGTGGCCCATGCTATATGTATTACTACGCGGTGCAGCCAATACCGTTTCTCGGTTATGCTTTAAAATTGATTCGTAATGTTATCACAGACAAAGACAGTTGAAAATGTAAATATTTTTAGACTATATTAATTACCTTGGAAAAAAGGACTCTTTATAAAGACTAAAATATTAAGTATTTAATAGAACATGAAGATTTTTTCTTTCATAGATAAAAGATTACTGGTACTGTACCAGTTAATCGGCTTAGACCAGTTATCGGCTAAACTGAGGGTTGGGGTCTATAACACGCGAATATCCGAGATTTTTTAATTCAATCATCTGTTTCTAATAAAGAAAAGTAAGTTTGCTTGAAAACTTTCTTCAATATGTTTTCAACATGAGCTTAACAATCATTGTTTACCGCTGATAAATATCTTTGCACTTTCAGCTGTGGGGGAAGTGACGTAATAAGTTAAATTAGACTATTACCTCTTTGTGATACGTAATTATATCCCTTCATTGATTTGACATATAATATCAATAGAGAAAACATTTATAAAGAAAAGGAACTCCTTAAATTCCGAGAGATTCATGGTGCAGTTGAACGCCTGATTGTATAATTATGCATTTGTATTACCGTATGATGATAAAAGAATAATTCTATGAGTTTAATTTATGTATAATAACCCCTACGACCTACAGGCTGACCCTGCAAAGAATCTAATTCAATCAACACTTTGCAGAATATAAAATCAACATGTACAAGGATTTTACTATGTTATTATCACGAATCCGATAACTGGTACAGTAAATCATAAAACCAAGGCAAATTCGGGGCTTGCTAAAAAGCACGGAAACAATATGTTTTGGGTTCTAAATGATGATATCATCGAACCGATGGATAAATAAAGAGTTCACAATTTAAAGTATGAAAAGTTTTATTTCAATATATCAAGAAATAAGGAAACACGAAAAGAAAACGTAAAATTATAGCCGATAAACTGGTACAGTGCCAGTATGGCCAAAAAAAAATAAATAATAATCATATTTACAATCTAAAAGGTTATCTGCCGACCACCCAGTAAGTAAGTTTACATGTCCTTATTGTCACCAGCTGTGACCCGTTTTATTTTCCGCGATTCAGAACAATGGTAGGTATCGGCGACATTCCAGGGAAGCTAACGAGAATGATTTCCGAATGCTTCACCTTGAAATTATCGCCATTTTTATGCACAAAGGTCTCACATGATGGTTGACCCTTCCTTGCTATACTATGATTGATAGTGACAGATCTGTCAAATATTCTTTGTGTATATACAAGACGGATTTTTTAAAAATTTCTTTCATCAAATGTATTACACTCCCATAAGCTAGACCCCATAAATTATTAACTCCCCCTATAAATTAATAAACCACGTATGAATGTTTAGTGAAGTTAACATCGTTATGAATACCTCGTGACAGCTAGTTCTAGAACATTTTATGATCGCTGATCTACTTTCGATTCTACTTTCAATTTCACGATGTAAAACAGGGAAAATTCAACATCAAATGAATCTGCTAATGAAATTCTTCCCCTGAGGAATTTTTAGTTTCCATTACACTTATTTCAAATAAAACTTTGTGATTTAAATGACTTTGCCATCGTTTTAAACACGAATTACTTTAAGTTTTCGCTTGCATAAATTTAACATCATATATCAAGCATGCTACGGAATTCATATTTAAGTATTTAAATACCTTCCTCCTTTAAAGATATGCAATAATTGTGTTTTGGAAGGTCAAAACATATCTCGTATGATTAAAAAAAAATTATATTGATTGTTACCAAAGATCATCGATTTGCAGTTCAATATAATATTTGAATTCATGTTATTTCTAAAAATCTGTGTAATTCATTTTAAAATCAGTTTTCATTATGTTCACAAATTAATTTGATGAATTTATTTAGATATTTCTGTTATAAATATTAATGCATTATTAATAATGCAGGTGTCAAAACATGGCTGAGGCAAAATATTCCTGAATTTACCTTCGAATTTGGGGCGTTTTTTATGAGATGAAAAAACAACATGCAAGAGGTCTAACTATGTTTCCGGAGGGGGGGGGGGTGAAAAGGCCCGGGCTTGATTTTCAAGCACATGTAACTTCGAGGTAAACAAAGTCTCACGCCTTGTTGGATGCACGTGTGTATTTTGCTAGAAAATTGTAAATGAAGTGTTGTTTAAAAAGATGTCAACAGGATTTTTTCCAGAAGTTCGTTTTGAATTTTTAATCTATATATAAAATTGTGCAATTTTGGTAAGAATATATAGTAAAAATTAATACAGTAGTGCAAACTTAAAATAAATATTTACACACCAATCAAAAATCTATTTGGTAGAACGTCGGGTTAAATTAAGTGCATTTGCAGAGGTTATTTTTAGTGCGAAGTCATCTTAAACGACTTAATGTTTTTTAATTGTGCATATTCTTATCACCTTTCAACCATCAACTCATCACAGTCTGCAATGTAAGGTTACACAATTTTTCTTAAAAGAAATTAATATATGCCAGATCTAAAATTATGTATGAAATATCACGAGCTCGAGCATTCACAAATAAACTGTCTAATACATAGTATCTAGTTTAAAAACCCAGTATCCCATGCAGATTTTTTTTTAATAAACGATACTTTTAAAAGAACCAGAAATGATTGAAGGCGATGTGTTTGCGTCCCGCTCGTTCCGAGATATGACCGATATTCCATAAAGTGAGGATATAAGTCCAAAACAGCACTTTTAAAATTTTGACATACAAAAGGCCAGTAGACTGGTTTTCAGTAGGGGAGGACATTGATTATCGTTTTGGGGTTCAAGGTGTCATCGTTCCTCTGCATCAGAGTCCGGGGCTAGAGCACACAATTTATCATAACGCACTAACGAGTGTGTCTCAATTTGTCTGCTCACCTGGCGGCAGTATACACACGACGGCGTCAAAAATATAATTTATAAAATCATTCAATGCTATAATAATGGTCCTTAATTTCTTAAATGTAAATAATACGTCCTTTCTTTTGAACAGGACAAACTAACTTGAATGATGTAAGAATGGAATTCCTTAATTAATCATTGTAAGGAATTTTCAAATCAGATACAATTAAGGTATAATATTTTTAATCATTGTACACAGAGTCAGACTCATTTTAGATTTGTTTTCTTTTCCCAAGGAATATTTCGGTACCATCTACTCAATGCTAGTAATTATATACTCCTCTCGCTCTTCATTATAGCGAGCGCAGCTCGCCTGCGTGCAGCGCCGGTGCTAAGCGAGCTTTACCGGCAAGGCGTGTGTGAATAGAAAATTTGGACTATAGTTGCACATTCATTCAACGGATTTTTTTGGCGTCAGTAAATCGGACCAGTAATCGTCCCAGTAGTTCCCTGTAACCAACCCCTCGCTTCAACGCTTTAGTGACGTATTTTCGAAGATGTGCTAGTACTTTCAACATAACTATATATACTACAAAAATTTATATAAAATGGATTTTGTCAACGATATAAATTACAAATATGAAGAAAAACACATAACTGCGTAGCATAGGCGTCGGAACCGGAGGGCTTTTTTTTTTTGGAGGGGGGGGGGGGTCCACCCCCCACTTCTTTTGCAAAGTTATACATAACCTCACATTCTCGCGAGAATCAAAGTAAAACTAATGAGAAGCATATAAGATGTGTAATTTTAAGAAGATCATGCTTTTTAAGTAAATAAAACAGTATACCTCGCGTACTTTTATTTCTCAGGAGAGTTTTAAAGAGTCAGGCGACACTTAACCAACGTGAACTTTAACGTCACAATAAGGGGAAATTACTTTAAGTGAAGTTATTGTAAATCTAATGAAATGACCAAAACTCCTCTCAAAATCTTGCAAAGCTAAAGAATGAGGACAGTTAAAGGAAACAGTTGTAACTTTCACTCATATGGATGAATGCTCACATCTTTTTTATTCACTATAATTACGGTAAAAAAGGGGGTTGGTGGTGGGTGGATTGAAGCCTCATCCAAAAAATCTTTACAAGCAAAAAGAAAAAAAAAAAGGATAATTCTCAAAATCATGACAATTCTAATTCTTCAGCTCTTTAGCAGTTCAGTGTTTTTTTTTTTTAATTTTCACTTCCATCTATTACATGTTTCCAATATTTTTAAGTGTAAATAAAAATAAATAATTAAAAATTATTAAGAAAAAATGTCTACTGCAAAAAAGAGGGGATGAACTGACGTTACAATCACTTTAAAAGAGGAGATACAGTGCAATGAACATTTATATTAAAATCTTTATTATTCAGCAACATTGTATCTGTCATTAAACAATAGTTCTACTTTTAAATAAATGAATAACAAAACTTATAAACTATGAATAATGAAAATTTACTGAAAAAATAGGTATGTTTTATTTTATTTTGCAATGAAATTCATTTTCGTTGTTAATTTTGTTTTTATTGATTTATCATGATTCATTGTTTGATCACATGCTGCGCTCGCCCAACGGTCGCACCGTAAAACATATTAAAATAAACTTTACTACCACATGTTTATCTCAATATATGGTGGATATCACTCATGGGATAAATTTTTGATATTCCACTGTGTTTTCAATTAAACATTACGTACCTTTAGGCAGATTATTGACGTAGAATGAACAAGAAACAAAATAATTCAGATGAAAAGCGTAGATTATAAATGTGCAGCATTTAATGCTGTTTAAAATCTTTTTATAAATTGATAAAAATATACAAGAAAATCAAATGTTTGTTTGTTAATTTTCACTTTTTTCCATGCGGAAAGGTGTTGACGTCTTGTAGTGAATGTTGCGGTTTAACAAAAGACTGAGGTTCAACTTGTGGAAAAACATGTGATAAAAACAATCTCTCATGATTGTTGTGTTTTTTCTATCCCCTGTCCAAGGCTAGGGGATAGAAAAAACACAGCTCGTTGGATAAAAATCATATACCATCGCAAATCATAAGAGATCCTATATTTAAACATGCAAAAAAATGCAAATGCGTTTTTATATCTTATCGCGTGACTTATCGACGTAAATCCTTTAAAAAGAGAGGTATTGATAACTTTATACATGTGTATCTTATGTGCGATTGTTATTTTACCTAAAATATATCACGAAATTTCATTCTAGACTAAGGAACTTAAATAGAATCCTAAATTTGTTTTCACGAAATGCGCATTTACACTAACAGTATAAAAATAAGATACATATGTCTTGCAACAAAAATGGACAAACAGGTTATACAATCTATATAAAAAATAACATTTGAAGGTTGACATATTTTACAAATTAAATTAAGAGCCATACTAGTGGCATGAAAAATGAACTTGTTATTGTCGTTTCTTTACATGGATTTCACCAGAGTTGGTTGATGCACTTCATGTGATGTAGCGTATGAGGGCAAAAAGATATTAAGCTGAAGCCATGGCTTAATATTGGTTTTATTCAATTGTAAAATTGATAAGAATATAACAAATACCAATATTTACATCATCCAGAAATACTGTCTGTAGATTTTATTACCTTTTTGTTGCCGAGATTATCTGGTTATATAAATATTTGTGGGGTTGTGCAATTTAAGGAATAAACTTTATGTTTTTTGAATTTATATAATAGAATCGGTTTGAAGCAGTTTACGCAAAATCCTTCATACAATTTACAATTGTCATGTGACTGGCTAGTCAAATCAACAAAAAAAATTATCATGGGAAATCAAATTATTTATACAATAGAATGCCTTCTTTGGGATCGATAAGGGAGGAAGGTAGTGACATTACAACAAAAATATATAACCTGCGTTAGCAATGATCGCTACCTTCATAAACCCGCATACCAGAATAAATTATTGTTTATATTTACAGCTTTCTTAATGAATTGATCGTAAAAAGAAAGTGAAAGTAATCAAATTGATGCAAATATACATCAGTTCGTTAGATAAAAGAAATTGCCAAGTCGACTTATATGAGAACTTGAGTCTGACATCACCATGATTATTTCGTGCAGTCCGTGATTTTTCTGAAGTTGACGAAGGTAAAACTTAAACCCATTGAACAACTGGATAGAACTGGGTCGTGTAAATTTCAGTTCTGTCACTTTCTATACAGCTGTAAATTACAAGCAATTTCTGTTAATCATACTTAGAGGATGTAAATGCGTGTAAAAACGTTGACAACCTGACTCAAAGACAGATGAGCCACTTAAAGCAATATGATTATTAAGTCGCAATCCACACATCCAGTTACTCTTTCTATACGAGGGTTGTTATAGTCTGTCCCAAGATATTTATGCAGCACATTTGGACGATTTTTAAAAAAAATACACATACCTGTGAAAGAAGTGCACTTGTAATAGTTGAAAGGGATAATTTCCAAGATAATTTCATTGACACATTATCAATTGTCACTCAGAAAAATTCACAGGAACGAAAACAGATTCCTTACGGATATTTATAATGGGGAATGTTTACAGCTTTACTCCATTCGGAATACACTCGGAATACATCGCGCAATTTTTCAACGTTATCATCCGGGGTTGCTGCAATACAAAATCTCCGTAGACATCACATTTTTTAGCATTGTATTGAAACCTGATACGCTAACAGGGGGCGTTTCGACTGAGAAATCTTGGAAATTTTTTATACTTTTGAATGAACATCGTTTGAACCCTGAAGTATTTATAAATATCAAGCAATTAAGCAAAATGTGAATCCAAAATATCTTGGGACAGACTATAGAAAAGTTCGCGGACAAAGTGATTTACGGCAAAATGACTGTGTACTTTGTAGGATGACGTATGTTTTATTAAATGACCACCAATTGAAAATAAGTATGCAAAAAATCATATGATTTTGAAAATGTTTTCAAAAGATTCAGCGATTTTTATTTTGCATGAATTGGATTTACGGAGCTCCATTCATATTTCAACGACGTCAGGTGACGTCAAACAAGTGAAATGCAATCTAAACCTGTCATCCTTTTCCAAAGTAAACACCTTTTAGTTCACACACTTTTCATGCCATTAACCCATTTATAAAACGCATGTTCACACCATTATTTGTCAAATTTTAATTTGTATAATGTCTTTTGTGTCATATCATAGATCATTTAGGTCCGTAAAACTCTGTCCACGCAGTTTCGGCTTCAAATAAGGAAATAAAGTAAAATCCATAGATGCAGGATCCGGGCTGTATGGTGGTGGGGGAGCTGCAAGAGCTCAAGATATCAGCATTTCCATTTTCAAATCTTCAATTCCAAGTGTGGTTCAAATTGTAAACCTTTGTCCTGTAAAAATAGCAGCATTTATTACTTAATCAAAGGGATTTTGTTGTTTTATTACAAATTAAATATTTGAGTCTATTTTGAACAGCCGGTCAATAGACTGCGATCTATTAGACCGCCGGTCAATAGACTTCGATCTATTGGACCGCCGGTCAATAGACTGCGATATATTGGACCGGTTACGTATTTCAGAACGCGGGTATGTTAATGTTACATCCTTTCGATAGTTCTCAGGGAATGTATATTTCTTTACATAGACGCTGTTTTTAGTACTTGGTAAAACCAAATTTATGTTATCAAAATGGAGTATCAAATAAGCAACAGTTTTAAAGCCTCATATAACTTAAGGTAAAAGACTATTTAAAATCTAATGGGTTGAAGACTCCCCCTTCTTTGTGTAAACTAATATTAAGTGAGATGTTCTAATGCATGCAACAGGTTTTGTGATGCATGCAACAGGTTTTGTGCATGTAAAAGATGAAAAAAAATCTTAGTATATTGCATAATGGCACGCAAACCATTTACAATATGCAAATTGTAAACCCCGAAAACCAAAAAAGGAATTAGGTAATAAAACAATTATTTAATGCTTGAACAGTCAATAGACCAGAATTTTTTCCCTTGGTGCAGGGAACAGCTCATTATGATCTATTGTCCTCGGCCGTTGGCCTCGGGCAATAGATCATACTGAGCTGTTCCCTGCACCTCGGGAAAAATATTCTGGTCTATTGACTGCTCAAGCATTAAATAATTGTATACTAAGAACTTTTCGGTTTCTATCGGAGATTTTTCTGCGTGCACACAAAATATAATGACGGCCCGGTGCTCCAAGGTGTCCATTTACATGTACATGTACGTTAACGTGTTTGGCTCACTTTAACGGATTACCAACTGCGTCTAAACCAATCAGATTTCAGTATTTAACATGAAAGTATAATAAAATATAGATAGTGCCTGTTTTGAAATTGATACCCCTCGAAAACCATTGTCAACCTCCGCTTAGCGTCGGTTGACAATGGTTTTCTCGGGGTGTCAATTTCAACTCTTACCATCCTAAGCAGGTACTATCCATTTTATTATACTGAATGTCTTTAAGTTAATTTAAAAGAAAACTTTACTGATTTTATATAGGAATGACGTGAATTCTATGGCGAATCGTACGCGCATAATTTACGTGCATGTAACAATTCGTTGTGTTATCCGTTGCCAAGTGCGTTGATAACGCTGAGGGTAATAGAACGGATTATTTACTGCGTCTTAACCAATCAGATTTCAGTATTTAAAATACCATGTATAATAATAAAAAAGGTACAAGGTATCGGGTGTTCTTATTTACGTCTTTGTCATCAGCTCTTTTTGTTAAAAGACATACATGCCAACTTTTGAAAATCTTCATGGGGGATTTTACGCGCGACGACATTTTCCTTGAAGGAAATTTCGCGGCATTTTGTCGTGTAATCGCTTTGTATAAACAATTGAACTCTTAGAAATTCATCTGTTTCTTTATCTATTTATCATTATCCTAATGTGTTTATCAAACAATCTCCTCTTTCAAATGAAATCATAAATAAAGTTCATAACTTTATTTTCATATATTAAATCAATCTTTAAAATCTCCACAAACAATAAATAGTATGGTTTAGCAGTTCAAAAAGCACTAAATTCTGCAACGCAGTTGGCAAACAGGACCTCTGCTCTTGTGACATCTACAAAATAAAATGAATAATTAATTAAATTAAATATTAAAAAGCATTTCTGGGTCAAGTTGCTATAAAAAGTGAAAGAAAGTATTTATAATTGTTTCCTGGCTTAAAATTCTTTAGAAATATTATATACTAGCTTATTAAAAAATTTAGTTACCTTCATCTTGCTCCAATTTTGATTTCACACACAAGTTGGTAGCAGCAGGTGGCTTGATGGATGGCTGATTTCGTGTTCTTTGTAACATCATTCATTCCACCATGGTCTACCCTAAAATCCCTCAAAATAAAAAAAAAATTTTTACTCATAAAGTTTAACATATCTACAATATTCTTCATGTTGATAATGTTTTAGCTATCAATCTCTCCTTGTGTCATGTGTACACAATAGAATGTACCCTGTCAATAAATATATTTAGTTGTACTCTATATAAGTTAAACATACCTATTGCACGGCAATATACATGGTTGTCATCCAATTACGATCCCGACAGTCATCACGAAAATCGGGAATCTGCCTCCCGATATTGGGATGAAAGTTTCGTTTTCTTTGGTGGTGTAACCCCATTCTTGTCGAAGTTTGTGTAAAAAGTGTGGCATTTCGCTATCCATCCCGATACTTCCCGATTAATTACTATCAAAACATGCTCCCGATTAATTACTATCAAAACATGCTCCTCATTAGGTTTGCAAGCACCCAGACACAGGTAGCGTACAGGTAATTACACCAATTCACACATCCCGATATACACACACGCGATACAGGTAAACAGCAATGGCGGTCATAATCCCGCTTTTTGATTGGTTAGCGTAGACAAACAGCGCGGGATTTGAAATTTTAGATGGAAATCGGGACTTATTGTCGTAAAACGGGTTGGATTTTTTGAAAATCGGGATTTCGGGGTATTTTGACAATCCCGATCGGGATATCGGGATTTGTATTTTTGACGACGTGAAATCGGGAGAATCTCGCAAAAATCGGGATAGTTGGCATGTATGAAAAGTTTTAATTTATAACTTCAAAAAAGGTTTTACTATGTCCGCGCTATATCTACATTAATTTATAACTAAAGGGATTATACATGTACATGTAACAAGTATTTTTTTTCTCATAATATAAATTCACCTTTTTCTTTTGCATGATACGGAGAATGTTGTTTCGTTTAAAGGTCGTAAAAATATAGGTTTAACTTACGATGTTTATAAAGTCAGCTGCTAGGGACATTTTGTTCCTGTGATGTGGAGCGACAATGACAATCGCTGAACTTGGAAGGAAGCTATCTTGTATGACTTCATTATATTTTACCTTGATCTTATCGCCACGTTCATACATAAAGGCCTCACATGATAGTTTAACCTCCATCGGTAGATCATAATTTATGATGACAAATCTTTCAATATGAGTCAAATCCTGTATACATGTGTACATGCATGTCATGGTTTTTTTATGAATAGAAATATTTTGTTTTTTCGTATGTGACATAAATATATATAACACTTCACGTAATAATAATATTTCTATTTTTAATTCCTTATCATGCACAAAGCAGAGAGACGCAGAGGTCATCTTAATCCGATAATGAATTTGTTACCTTAAGAAAAATTCATTTACAAATCACTTTTTTAAAAAATCAAATATTTTATTTAACTTTCACAGTAACGTTAATACAACTGATGTTTTACGATTCATCAAAATATGATTTGATTTGAACATATTTTATTGTATACATATATATAAAATACATATACAAATGGTTTGGACACAAGTTCTGACAACTTACTAGGTCTTTACCATTAAATAGAAAAATTATACAAAACTTACAACTGTTATTGCATAATATAGAATTATTATTACGATAAATGAAAGTAAATGATATATACGAAAATAAGAAACATGCACATAAACTATATTAAACAAATCTACCAGTTTCGTTGATGTACAATTGAACTAATGAGAATAACTGTTTGTTAATATCAATGGATAATGACTCATCGCCCCATAATAAAAGATGAGTATTAATTATATGAAAATGATCTAGTTGTAGCAGATTAAGAAAAAAATTATTTCTAGCGATTGTATAATTTTTGCATTTGAAGAAAAAATCAAAATATCTTCCAACTGATTTTAAAAAAAACCCCTCAAATTTCATGGATCACTCCATTTCACATTTACATTTAAGAGGGTTCGATGATTGTGGCCTTTTTTGATTGTAACGATCTCCACGGCCTGTTCGCAGTAAAACAAGTTTTCCCCGTTCTTTATTTATTCATTAGATAAAGTATTGGTGTTGAAGAATCTTGATTTAGCAATTTATACTCGAGCAATTCGTTTAGTTTTTACCATATTTGAATTATAATACACCTCCACTAAACTTTAAAAAATCTGAACAATTTGGTTTTTTTTTTGGTTAGACGGGTTCAATTAAGAAGTTCAATGTCATCTCAGTGATGTATATGTATGTCACTGCATTACATGTACATGCGCGCATCTAGAAGGAGGGAGGGGGTTGGCCGTAGGACGGTCCCCTCCCCCTGATTTTTTATACTAAATTTTTATTCAATACATTTGTTCTTGGGTATGAGAGGGCTTCAGGTCTGAACAAATTAGACCTTTTCTAGACTAACATGTTGTATAAACACATCAAACATAATGAGACAATTAATTAGTGTGTAAACACAAGTCCATTTAAAACAGGTTTGCAACCTGTACATTATTATTAAATTTGTCTGTAATTCTTCTGCTAACCTTACATGCATATGATTGTTTGCATTTATTTGTACTGATAAAATGTACTGCTTAGAGTTAATGGAGAATTGAACTGATTATGACACGTTTTTATACTTTTCACATTGAAAAAAGTAACTGAAATATAATTGAAAAGTAATTGAAAATACTTGATATTTTTTGGAATGTATTTAAATACATTCAATTACTTGTAATTGAAGGGAGACTCAATTACAAATTACTTTCACTTACTTTGAAAAATGCACTAATTAATTACACTCAATTACAAATACTTTTTTCAATTACCCCATCCCTGATTTTAAGTCGCGGAAGCGAACTGAATAACTTGCAAACATATGTCCAGACTAAGAGCCCATATAATGGCTCTACAGGGACGATAAAAATATTTCGGTTTTTTATTTTCGGATTTTATTTCATAAAAATGGACACCAATAAGTATATACATATAAGCATTGCATTCTTATTTTTGGATGTCGTCGGTCCTATAACACATCAAGCGGTGTAGACAATTTAATAGAAAAAAATAATCTTACCGTGACCAGGCTACGCTCAGGTCACAGTAAGAATTCGTCCCATATACTTGCAATGTAGTAGCCGCGAAGCGGATCAGCTTCGCGTCGATTTTAAGTCTGTTAAAAATAATCTGCAAAGAAAAAACACGTTTTTATACATTACAAACCTTTTTGAACATGCATATGTCTGTAATTCTTCTGCTAACCTTACATGCATATGATTGTTTGCATTTATTTGTACTGATAAAATGTACTGCTTAGAGTTAATGGAGAATTGAACTGATTATGACAGGTTTTTATACTTTTAACATTGAAAAAAGTAACTGAAATATAATTGAAAAGTAATTGAAAATACTTGATATTTTTTGGAATGTATTTAAATACATTCAATTACTTGTAATTGAAGGGAGACTCAATTACAAATTACTTTCACTTATTTTGAAAAATGCACTAATTAATTACACTCAATTACAAATACTTTTTTCAATTACCCCATCCCTGATTTTAAGTCGCGGAAGCGAACTAAATAACTTGCTAACATGGTTACTCCATGTATGTTTCATATCCCAGACTAAGAGCCCATATAATGGCTCTACAGGGACGATAAACATATTTCGGTTTTTTATTTTCGGATTTTATTTCATAAAAATGGACACCAACAAGTATATACATATAAGCATTGCATTCTTTTTTTTGGATGTCGTCGGTCCTATAACACATCAAGCGGTGCAGACAATTTAATAGAAAAAATAATCTTACCGTGACCAGGCTACGCTCAGGTCACAGTAAGAATTCGTCCCATATACTTGCAATGTAGCAGCCGCGAAGCGGATCAGTTTAAAAATAATCTGCAAAGAAAAAACACGTTTTTATACATTACAAACCTTTTTGAACATGCATATGTAGTTTAGTCCACATAAATATCCATTTGATGAGTCGTAACAAGGCATTTTATCAAAATACGCGTTTGAATTTGCCTGCCATTTTGTCAAATATCGCACTCGGAATGTCTCGGATTTTATTGTTAACATGGCGACCATAAACAGCGAATTTTCAAATGCGATGATTAAAGTGGCAGCGATTTCGTTGCAAAAACGGTTAATGTGGTAATATGGAATTATAAAAGAGCAACATTGAAGGTATTTGAGATCAATCATATGAAAATTTAGGCGAGATACAGGGCGATATATTTTTTTCATTTGCTACGAAGCGAGTATATGGGACGAATTCTATCGTTAAACCGGGTCCATAGGACATCTGTCATTTTAACGATAGAACATTCTATCTAACAAATTATCAAATTATTATTACCGCTTGTTGTGTCCTAAACATATCCTAAAATAAACATGAAATGCTTAAAAATAAGACAAGCATCACTTGAATGAACAGTGTAATAAACTCAGTCTTTAAATCATTATCTTTATACCAAACTGATATAAAAAATAAGAAGATATCCCATTATAATTGTATCATACGAAATTTCATATTTTCTCCAGGCTAGCTAAGCCTGTTAATGGCCGTGTAAACCCAATTCAACAGAAAATCATAATTGCCTTACCTTCTTGCCAGGCTAGCTAATTGTTCCAATGTTCAGGTCAGGAAGTAATAATTTATGCTATAAAACTGTTGTTTTTTTCAATTAAAAAGGGAAGTTTATAAATAATTTTGAATTTATGAGTATTAGCATGTTTACGGTAATCTGAATAGCAAACTGCCCACAGAATTCTATTCGCTATTCGAAGAGTGACCTCACCTGATCATTTGCATGATTAGCTAGCCTGGCAAGAAGGTAAGACAATCATCATATTTCGTTGCATGGGATATCTTTCAAGGGGCTGGCTTAGCTAGCTTGGTGAGGATGGAGCCCCGGGAGTTTATAGGGCCGGGAGTCTATGATTTGTATCCGATTAGTACCACGGAACCAGGAATAGAATAAAGACCCACATTGGTCGGAGAAAGAATGAAATTATTATTTAAATGCAAATACATGTCCTTACAACAAGCTTGCTGATCTCATAACGGAACATAAAATTCTTTAATTGTGCTTTCATATCGCTGAATCGGGAGAAACTTTCTTTTGTTTTAGATATCATAAATCTGTAACTAATATATTTCTTTCCTAGTTCAAAATTTCTATTTACTAATGAGCTATAAAATGATTTAGTCATAAAAAACGGAATTTGTACGAGTCAGTGTAAAATTAAAGCTGGTAGTTGCCGAGACCTCAGCTTTTACTTCCCATAAAATGCATTTAATGGACATTGCATCAGATCAGTTTGTATTTCTAAGTAAATGATAAAGGTTTCATCATGTGATAAATCATTTAATACATTCATGTATTAAGCATATAGATGTGCAGGAATGCTAATGTTTAAATATGTAACCTTTCAATCAAACAATCGTTTGGATGTGTTTAATGTACATTATGAATGTTTAATATACAATATTCCTGTTACTCCTTTAAGGACCCTTGATGACCAATTTTTTCAAGCAGAGAATCTGTGCTGTTGTGATTGATGAAGTCCATATGGTGTCAGAATGGTGTGCATTTACTCATTTAAAAATATAACCTAGCATTAAGTGCTTGACTATTGAAATAAATTAATAAAATTTAGATTATATATAATTATTTAAAATAATTGTCCATTACATTCTTGCTGGATAAACAGGAAGTAGATTACATATGTGACATTAATAAATAATAACAATTATTATCAAGTTTTTAAAGGAATTAACATTTTAAACATTACAATATATAGGTATGTCACGCAAAGAAAATTTAATTTTCATGCATACCACAATTTTTTTTTCGGGGAATGTCATTTCGCAAAGCATTCAAGAAGTTGTCCGAGTTGGTATGTATTTTCCCCCTACCAGACACTGTGCATCTTGCTATGACAGCAACAGCAACACCACCAGCAATCAAAGAACTTGTAGAGGACCTACAGATCACAGACACTACAACCATCACTGTAAATCCAGACCGTCCTAATATTAAACTTGAGGTACACAATGTGTTTATCCTTTGTAAGAAAAATTGAAAATATAGACTTTTGTTATTTGAACATTCTGATATTAAATCTGTCAACAGTACCAATATTCTACTTGCAATGATATACTGTATACAGGGTTGTTTTCTTCCCATGTAATTTTTGTTTTAATTCAAACAGATACAGACACGCCTTCCAAACATCAGAAACTATGAAAAACTAGATGAATTGCTGCACCCCCTAGCCCAGGAGTTGCGGGACTTGCTTTCTTGTTTTCCTTTAACTATAGTCTATATATACAAGAAGCACAAACCAGAATGCTAATAAAACGATATCGTCACATGTCGAAGAAGTTACGACCCTTGTTCGGCTCGATAGACGATATTCCATAATGTAAGGGCATTAGACACCAAAAACTCTCTTTATGTCACAAAAAGGGGGTCGATAGACTGTCTGGCAGGAGGGAGAGGCCATTGACTTATTTTGTAGTTCGAGGTCATAACACCGGTGCAGTGAGTTCACGGGGCTTAGTGTATCAGTGCACGTTTAAAGCAAAAGACGTGTCAGAACCTCCGGCGGAATAATGTACATGAAGACTGTAATTTATTCCTAAAGCTTTCTATCGTTTATGCAATATGCATGTACTTATTTAGTTCGCAAAGTTCTTATCGCGATATCATCTTCTTCGTGTGTGATAAATATCAAATCACGGGTAATAAAAACAGTAAAAAGATTTTAATGTGCATTTTTTTTCAAGGTCTCAAATTATCTGTTTTTTCATGCATCACAATTCATCTTAATTTTTGGTGTACGCCATTAATATTTTTCTATAGAAACACTGTATATAAAAATTGTATCAGATATGCAATACATAATGATTTCGATTGTTTATACACTTAATTGTCATATGCTTTCTTTGCACTTGACAAACTCAAGATATTAATTAGGAAATAAAGTTACGTGTAAGCATACATATTTCTTCAAATGTATCGTGTTTTCTCTTTATTTCCAATATTTCTCAATTCAAACAAATAATTATTCATTTTATCATTTTATACAGGCTATGTGATCAACTCGCACTAGACTGCTCGCTATCGCTCTCTCTCTCTCTCTCTCTCTCTCTCTCTCTCTCTCTCTCTCTCTCTCTCTCTCACTGTACCTTTGAAAACGTGTGATGTATGCAAAAGCAATTGGCTAATTAATATGTTTGTATCATAAAATTTGAATTAAAAGAATTATACAGGCTATTTCTAATTCCAATAGTTTTATCAATGCCAGCTTATTGGCGCTAGTGAGTACTGTATTTTTCTGCTTGCTGTTGGAAAATGAAAATTGTTAATGTTTGAAGAAAACAGAATTGGCCATGCGTTTATATACCTCGTGACTCCCCTGTGTATCTCCTTAAATTAGGGCGTTATACATGTATATGTCCTTTCTACGATCGTTTAGGGAATATAAAATAAATGTCTTCTCAAACATAAAATTATATTATGGGTAAGTGGGTTAATATGTGCCTTGCATAATTCATGTAGCAACATAAATAATGTATGGAAATTGGTATACAGCGTATATGGAAAGTAAAAAAAAAATAAACAGGTCATTGATTCTAAATTGAAAAACATATTTTATGGATCGATTCATTTTTCATAATCTGAATAATATACATGTTCATGCCAGTAACATGATATTTCAGCAGGTGGGTTTCATTAAAGTTGCTGATGTCATTTTTTTGGCACAAAGCTGTAAGGGAATATAATTTAAATTGTTTTTTTTTTCATTTAAAGTACTGTGCACATTTCAATTCACACATTACACATAGAAAACATGTTCTACATTTTTTCTTAATTTACATTATTTAGTATTTATTTAACAATTCTTTATCAATTTCATTGCATTTCTGTGCCGACACATTACACAGAATGCGCACGGGTCCCTGGTCATATTCTCTGTCGAATGAACGGTAGCAAATGTTTGTAAGAGAGCTACATTTTATTGTAAAACAAGCAATATCTAGGTGAAGGATTTGAACGACAAAATGAGTGTAAGAGCGATAACTCCAATGTCTTGACTGCAAACTTAAGTATTGTACACAAGCATTTGTGTTGCATTGATATTTTGTAAATACACTGAACAAAACTTCTATGGCTCATCGTCTCAAGCCACACATAGAACAGCTCTCTCCATGCGCGAATCTGGGAGGGGGTTGGGGTCGGGGCAGGGTCTGGACTCCCTGGAAAATTTTAGAATTTACATATTAGTAAAATTACTAAAAACGGAGGCGGATCCATTAATTTGGCAAAGAGGGGATCCAATCGATGAAAATCAAGAGTTGTAAAATTCAGTAAAATTTTGCTCTTCGAAAAACGAAGACCTTTGAACAATTTCCGCCCATGGGTAAAATTAAACAAACACTTATCTTATCAATATCTATTTCAACATCAGAGTGTACATGCATTTAGACAAGTCCTGACAATTTTTGTTTACCCATTGTTTTGGTTTCAGTAAGGTTGATTTGAATAAAGTTAAGTCTTAACAAGTCCTGAAACTGTCTCCGGCAATGAGAACGAGCATCTGTGGGTTGCTCTGTTAAATGAATGGATATGACAAAAAAGGTGTTTTAGGGGATAATTAATCTGCGTAGTAGGTGTCCAAGTAACGTAGTGGACAACGCACTCGCTTGTCACTGCTGCGACCCGAGTTCGATACCCGTGATCGACAGTGGTTGTATGTGATAGGGTATGGCGGTCGCCCGCTTGGACACGTGGGTTCTCTCCGGGTACTCCGGCTTCTTCCCACACCAATGTCCCCCTCGCGCTAACATCCGTGCCAACGAGAGATATTAATATAAGTTGTAGAACTTGCTTATCAATCGTTGTAAAATAAATAAAGTTCAGGTTCAGGTTCAGGTTTGTGTAATGCGGTTGCACAAACAATTGCTGTCCCCGGGAACTTGCTGTGGTCTCTTGAATGGGTGCGCTACATAATCCAGCACTAGAGCAGATGTACAATGTATTATCATATTCAGGAACCGTTTTATAAGTGGTACATTTTCATCATGATTTACAAGTAAACCCTTCTCACGATATTCTTGTAACAGACTTGCCGATTCTTGGAAACATTTAAACAAGAAAATGCATTTTATTGTGTATCATGCGGGCATCAAGCTAGCTATTATTGCAGAAAAATACATGTATAACCCACATAGGCTTCTTATGTAAATTTCTTTCTTAAATGCAGCAACCTTCATAAAAAAAACAAAATAAAGCATTTTATTTTCTATATTTAGATTTGCCTCTGAATCATTACCAGGTATCTTATCCACCAAGGGATATTTTAAAAAATACGTAAATTATCAATACTGTTCTTATAACACAGAAGAAACAGCTTATTTCTCCATGTAGTACATTGTACATGTAGTACCTTGTACATCAACGTGTACATGTAAGTACAATTACACAGAGTTTGAGGTCCAGCCGTGGGCTTTCAATGTAGCTCTTTTTTTTGGGGGGGGGGGGGGGGGTATTTTTGTGTGATAAATAAAGTTATCGATTCTTTCAACTTAAATTGTTGGTGACATTTTATTTTCCTCTTGTTTACTAGGTGAAACAAACACCAGGGGCTGAAGCAGAGTACTACACTTCGATAAAATATTGATAGGGTTATGTTTCTAAGAAATAAATTACATGCGGTCCATTTTACGAAACTCTTTCAAATGAGCGATTTTTAATTAACGCATTTATTGACGATACATGAGGCTGTGTGAGGGATATCAATATTTGTTAGGGCCTATTTATTCACAATGGAAAATGAATTTATATAAATTGAAATTTCCAAAATGGAGGGGAGGGGGGGGGGGGGGTGTGCAAGACCCCTCGATCCCTCCCCCTTCTCTAGATCAGCGCATGGTGTGAGGCATTCAGCATTTGTGTACCTTCTATTTCTGTCTAATGATGGCCACTAAATTTACTTCAAAATATTCATCTTATTTAAGTTTATCATAAACTGTCTTAGATGTAAAACATGAAACGATATGTTCTTATTCTTTTGCAACAGGTATAGTTTATTATCGGGTATATACATGTATATAATTGTAAAGCTGTGAATATTACAATAGGTGCGCGTCGCGTCAAGCTTTCAACGTGAATGAAAGAACACCATATTCAAAATTTAATCATCGTTTTAAATTTTCAAATTGTACTATATTACCATGAATTTTAAACGAATTTAAAAGTCTTTCAGTTATAAGATTTTAGAAATCCGACCCGGTTTCTTACTCGTGGTATACTGATTACAATCTGCCGACTCAACCCAATGTATTACGTAGTTCAACAAAAAACTTATATTAAATTTTGAATTAAAATACAAAATTAAAACATGTATTGTAATTTTAATGATATTTTTTGTTTTTAATTTTTATAGTCACTTTAACCAAGTATTATATATAATATTCTATAGATATATTTGGACTAACGAGCCTTAAAGGGGCAAAGTGACGGTTTTGGTCAAAATTACTTTCCGATTTTAATATTTACAATGTTTCAGTGTGGCATTTTTATTAGGCAACCAAAATCTGAGTGTCATTTAAATTATAAGCGAGTTATAGAGCTTTCAATTCTTTGCTATGTAAACAAAGATTTTGTTTACATTTTGAATGTTGAAGTAATTATTCCAGTTTTATACCGAAGATGAATGGGTTAAACGTTAGAAACTGTTTATGTATGCTTAAAATGAATAAGTAGATAGACAAATCAGCTTGAAAAAGATGTTTAACTGGTATATTGAACCAATGTAAACAAAAACAGGGCACGAGCCTTGTTTACATGACAAAGAATTGGGAGCCCTGTATCTAGGTTAAAACTCTATAACTGACTCTCAAATTTTATTTGATCATTAGAAATGCATTCCTAAAGCATTGTAAATAATAAAAAACAGACAAATAGAATGTGACCAAAATCGTGACCATGCACCTATACCTTTTGGAGACACGAGTCGCCGCCTCTTCAAAATACACCAGAATAAGTAAATCACAAAACTATTGTATAAAGATGCATGGAAAGAAAAGAATAAACTGAAACTGTAGAGGAAAATATTTACATTTTCAAGGGTTTTTGTCGATAACATAAGTAGAAGTCAAATTATTTTTCATTTTTACAATACATTTATCATTGGCACATTGCCAAAACTCGGTGAGGTCAACAGCATTTCACCGTACAGTATAGGCCCAGGCGCGCGGATCCAGAATTTTTTATTTAAAAGTTAAAAGGAATTTTTCTTTGTCTCTTATTAAAGTTCTTTCAGCTGTAAGAATTTCAGAAATCCTATCCGGTTTCTTACTTGACTTGTGGTATACTGATTACAATCTGACGACTCAACCCAATGTACTACGTAGTTCAACAAAAAACTTATATTGAATTTTGAATTAAAACATAAAATGAAACTCTTATGTACTATAATTTTATTAATATTTTTTGGGTTTTTAAAAAAAGATCCATAGTAATTTTAACCAAATATTTTATATTCTGTAGATATATTTGGACAAAGGAGCTTTAACTTTTCGGAGGATTAAGTCGCCGCCCCTTCAAGATACACCAGAATAAGTAAAATACAAAACTATTGTATAAGATGCCTTAGATGCATGGAAAGAAAAGAATAAACTGAAACTATAGAGGGAAATATTTACATTTTCAAGTGTTTTTGTCGATTTAATATAACTAGAAGTCAAATTGTTTTTCATTTTTACAATAAATTTATCATTGGCACATATTGCCAAACTCGGTGAGGTCAACAGCATTTCATCGCACAGTCTAGCCCCAGGCGAGGGTAAGGAATTTTTGTTCGAGGGGGGGGGGTCTTTTCATTTAATCGATAATAACAGTCAAATCATTTTTCTTATTAATCGTTATACGTTATATTTTAATTTTTTCTATGCAAATTTCGGGGGGGGGGGGAGTTCCACCCCGACCCCCTCACCCTCTAGATCCGCGCGTGTTATGCCTATATATTATATCATCTGTCAAATGACATACACTGTTTGGAAACATGTTAGGGATTGCATGAGTACTGTTTTGTTAAAATATCAAAAACTTTAATTATATTAAATACAAATGATTAAAAAGTGGATATATAAAAAAGTTATACGTTGAAAGTTATGATAAGATCCTAACAGTTGCTACGTAATTAAATCTTTAATGAAGTTCTTTTTTAATGTAACGGTAACTGCAGTATGATAACAATAAAAAAATAAATAATAATACATGTAATATACATATCAATTGAAAAATTGACTGCAATTATTACGAACAGCTAATACAGAAAAAGAATGCTTGTTTGTGTTGAGGGAGGGGGTGAGGTCATAGAGATAATTTTTTATGCCGAAGGGGGAGGGTGTGGATGGTATTTTCACGATGAAAATTTTATGACTTTGAATTTTCCAGTGGGCCCAGGGCCGACCCCCCAATCTTGTTCCCAGCCTCTGGATTTTTAATGCGTACTGCGGTATTTGATCCCAAGTAATTTTAAAAACAGTTTACTGATTTGCAAGTTTAACAGAAATCATTTTCAGGTTCTTAACTGTAAAGAATTACATATATAACTCTCTTGGTAATTAAATTCAAAAGACGAATTGCCTATCACTTGGTACATGTATTTCAAATATTACAGTTTCTCATTTAATATTGTGATAATGGTAAGATTTGTATGTATGCTGCCATATACATGTATATATGTGTGTTATATAAAATATAAATATTAAAAACATGGATTATGATACATATATGGGTATACAACAGTTTATGTCCGTCTCCTTACAATTATATTTGGATGGAAACTCTCTTATCATAGACACTGTATTGACGCCGTGCGATTATGGAATCGATTGCTGACAATGGAGGACAATCGGCTAACAAAGCGTGTATTTTTGTGGCACTTTAATCAAACTGGTATATCTAGATAGACATCACGAATTAAATCACTATTTGAATCTATGAATCTGTTACATATTTATGATAATTTATCAGTCTGTGATGTTAATGAATTTGAAAACAAGCTGTTTCTTACTTATGAAAATGAATGGTTAGGAAAGATAAACCAACTACCAAAGTTGCGATTATATAAAGGCGTAAAACAAATTTTAAAACTGAAAATTACCTTGAAATGAACATTTCAAAATCTCAAAGATTTATTTTGGCACAATTCAGATGTGGGATTCTCCCAATTAGAATTGAAACAGGGCGATATGAGGGGGAACCTCTCAATGAAAGAATATGTAATTTTTGTGTATTAATGAAATAGGAGACGAGAGTCATTTTCTTTTGAATTGTGCAATGCTATCTGATTTTAGAAGGGAATTATTTAATAATGTAGGATGTAATCCAACACTAGTAATGTCAAATTTAGACTGTATAATTTTTCTACTGTCAAATTTTCCGAGACAAAGATCTAAATATTTACTTGAATCTTACCTTTACAGACAATCATTATTGTATAACATACGCAATGCGTAATAGGTGTATATATGTTATAATTGTATTTTCAGTGACATATAGGCCCAATAGGCCGGGTGTTTCATTATATATAACATTTTGTAATTTGTTATAACACGTGTCACTATAATAAATTATTTACTTACTTACTTACATGTACTTATATCCCTCGTTCCCTCTTGTGTATACTTGTGTTTATTGATAATATTGTGCATGTTGTTTATTTACATAACTGTACTATATCATCCCGCTGCCCCCTGAAGGTCCCTGATTTGTCAATAAATTGGTTTTTCTTAAAACTTTGATTAAGTTAAACTACAAAGTATCCCTCATCCTAAACTATATCTCTCTTGCTGAACTTCTCATAGATTTGTCATTCACACACTTGATACCTTGGCTAAATACTGTCGATGGACTAGGTCTAGGATTCGGGGAAAAACCTAATAGCCAAAGGGATGGTCGTCTTGACCCTAACCTTTACCATGCGATTTTCGGAAAATTGGTTTAAAGCTCACCACGTGTTTGTTTTGTTTATCAATGATTTTCATTCTTCTTTTAAATTAAAAGTTTTTATCACTAGCCGACTTACTCCCACAGGTAAACCCGGACCGGTGGTTTTCCCTTCCTATGACTCACTCGATCAATAAAAGTCAAAATGAAAGTAGAAGATTCTCGGAATAGAATGTTGTACAGGTTGACCTATATTGAGCCTTGAACGTAAGATAGGTGAGGACTGATAGAGCTGATGTGACCACAGTCCACGACAGGTGTGTACACTAGTTACTTATGGTTGACACATGTTGATATTATTGCGATAGTGTGTGTGCCGAATGATAACATATTTCAGATATGACTGATTACGAAACGTAGCGCATACGTGCATCTGAAAACTTCTGTAAAAAAGAAGATGTGTCTATATTTCGTAACATTTAATTTTTGATACATGTTTAAAAACAATTAAGTCTGTTAGTAGAAGTAGATTTATAAATGTATGCATAAAACTGGATGTATATGTTTGTACCGTACCTTTTTAAATTTTATATTTTCGACTACATTTACAAAGAAGTCGGATATTTTGATATGGATATAGCAAAAAAGGTAAAAACTGGCCATGGTGTGTAAATACTGAAACCCAAACGAGAAAAGAATCCGAATTAATTTCATTAAGTTAATGGACGTATGTTAAATTTTGAATAAGCTAGGTGAATCACTGAATGTCAATACAAAATTTACGTTATGACATGTATACATGGCACCCTGATAGTAAATTCATGACTTAGTAAAAGCAAAGAGGTGTGATATTTTTGTGCATGGAATATTAAATTCTACTTGGACATTGGATGAAAAAATTGCTCATCTCAGATGAAGATAAAAACTATAATCAACTTGAAAATTTTAATCCTTTTCATATTCTGGTTTAGGCCGTGTGAAAAACATTTTATGGGGTTATTTAGGAGGGCCCTATGTGCCCCCGGGCATAGCAAGGACTAGGTAGGTACATGTAGGTTTGGAGGTTAGCAAAAATATGTTTTTAAAACCATTTTATTCGTGGTAGTAAAATCTCCTACTTCGTAAGTTATGGTTTCCTAGTTATAAGGATCAACAATGTAAATTCAGTAAGTACAGACATTCGGAGGTTTCCGATTACAGGGCTTAGGCAATGTTGTAAAACCATCGTAGTATGAATAATAGAACATTATCTGGCGAAATATCCATTTAGCTCAAATTTTGTCTCCTTGTGTCGTATAAAGATATTTGTTAAACTACTTTGTATTATATATTTTCTCAAAATAACCAACTACTTTTTTTTTATTCTCGCATACTTCGCACCCGAGAAATAGAGGTAGGAATTAGTTGTTTTATGCGTCTTTTCCGTTACTTATATAAATAGTCTTTTAACAGTTGCATGTAGCACGAGGCAAAATGTTACCCGTGTTACAATATAGCTGTAAGGATGAACAATGCAGCCTCTAGGGAAAACTCAGGTCGATTGACATCTTCCCTAGCCAAGGGTTTGCGATCCGCTCCTGTCATCTACAGTTGAGGAGTGGATCGTAACCATTGGCTAGCGGAGATAGTTGATAGATTAGACGAGGAACATTACTGCACACAATAAAATGCATAAGTATTGAATTTGCATGATTGTATGTTTTCATAATTCCTTATTTAATGTATCAAAGTGGATTTCAACATGAGTATACTTTCATTGGACGCTCTCTCAAGCCTCAGTGCGTTTGTTTATTGGGTAAATTGGTAACACCTGTTAATCGAAAAATTCATGGACTTCAAATTTCAACTATTTAAATAAAAAGGCAATATATTAAAGCTTATTTCAAAGTCCATACACTCTGAGGCCGAAAATGTCACTAAGTACTGCAAATGTATCTTGCATTGACAGTGCACTTATGTTTGAACAAGACTTGTTGAAACACTAACCCCACTTTAACATCAATGATAAAAACCAAGCACTTCAGACAAAGCAGACGATACTTTTTTCTTCCAGTCGTGAAATCAGCGCGCAAATGTAAAAAAAAAACCCCACCAAACTTTAAGGGCGTTAAGCTTGGTATTTTGTAAAAAATAAAATGAATATTTATTTCTTCAATTGCTGAAGAATGAGAGAGCATTCAAGCAGAAACGTGATGCGTATGTCGATAACAGCTATGTAGAATACAGGAACTAGACTGCATTTCAATGTAATGAATTGAAATTATCTAATGTTTGGAAGTTGCATTCTTCGAAACAAATCAAGCAATGGGAGCTAGCAATTTCAATATTTTTTAATAATAAATAGATAGTCTTGTTAAGTCGGTGAAAGGGAGGGGAGGGGGCGTCATAGCAACAAGCTGTTACCTAAGCAATAATTATTGTCTACTTCTTGGTAGAATATAAGTACTAACTGATGATGGATTATCGCTATTTAACGAAATCTTCAGCTTGAATTGAAGTAAAAATAATATAGTCTGAAATATAAACTGAACTGCCGAAGCGGGGAGTTTTATTTCATATGCTTGGATTTTTTTTCCAATGGGCGATATCAATCAGACATCGAATGCTTGAAAAGAGTGTGATTTGCGTCCGTGTCTAGCTAAATGTAGGTAAAAAATTAGTGTGTACGTTTATTCGACAAATCTTTATAAACAGTCGTTCCATTATGGTTGAACTTGATTTGTCAAACCGGCGTACGCCTAATGTGCCAATTGACCTTTGGAAGCCCTGCTTGTTGCTTTATTTTACCGGGAAAGGTTCGTCTGGATACGCCGATTTCGCGGATCTGGAAAGACCGGCGTGCAATTCGCCCTTTTTAAGTATGGCGGAATCTCACGGTTTGGTGATGTAATGAGATGTAAAATGTTGATGTTTGTTAATAAATGAGCATGCCCATTTATTTAATGTATTTTGCGCAGAAACGACTATAAAAAAATCTGTACTTCCTGGTACTTCAGGTGAAATTGCATTGCTACATATTTAACAGTTCTTTATGTTTTATTTCTATATAATATGTAGGAATTCTTGCAAAGCCGATAAAAATGTATCTTTTTGAACTGTACTGTTACATCTATTACCATGGTTACACCAAAAGCTCTGACAATAATATGTTCCTCCATTTTTGTTTTACTCCGGTTTACCCTCTTTGCCAATTCGCCGTTTAGCGAGGGTAAGAATGTAAAAAGGTTGTAGAGAGGACACCAATGAACCCCCATCATATTTTTTCAAATTTTTAAATCATCAAAATAAGTCTGTCGCTGCGCAGTTCGACAGCTGTTTTGAGTGATTGTCCAGTTCTTGTATGCAGACTTTTCAAATGCACACTTTTCATGACAGGTAGGACCTCAATTTTATTGCTCTTATATCTTTTGGCAAGATTTGTGGCCGGTTTCGGGGAGAAACAAGTCAGTTTAAGAAATGCTTACATTCTTATCATCTAATGTACAAGATGGTCGCACATCCTTCTTTACAAAACAAACATCAAAAATTGATTTGTCTCCTCTCCCCGCGTCCAAAGCATCGGAGATCTCATCCTTTTGGTGAAAGGTAATGCAGGACTTCGCGCTTTAATGTTTACCCACCAATAGAGTGGACGAGTCCAAAATGGGATCGTTCCCTATACGATACGATTTGACTTAAAATTTTCAAATTTTATTTTTTCCATTTTCAATGTTTATAATGATAAATATAGAAGTTTATAATGTAATGTCAAAATTTGAAAGTCAAATATCAAGTTATAGGCAAAATACAAATCGAGTTCATAATTCTTTGTTTTGTAAACAAAACTCGAATATTGTCATTTTTTACATATGTGTTTTATTGATGTAAGTTTTAATCAAATGTAACTTTCTTTTGTTGATTAAAGTGTTTATGAAGATATTGAGTTAGTTTAAATTGTTTTTTTACATGTCATTTTGTCTAAGAAATGGTAATTCTCTACATTTTTTTTGGTAAACAGCTTATAAGAGTCGTCCTTTGTTTACATAACAATCAATTCTTACCTCTCTATCTCGCTTGTAACTTGATTTTGACATTCAATATTTTGGTCAATCATTAATTTTAAAATGCTCAAGAAAACCATTTTATACAAAAAAATAAAAATAAAATTGTTGATATCGAATCCTGTCCAAGTCCTTTTGAGGGAGGGGGATTTTTTTTACGGCTGCATGGAACTACATGGATGTATTCTGTTCAGTATTTCTTCGATTCGGTTATTTTTTGATAAAAAAAAGTCATTTCGAAGTGTCATGTCGTGTCGAATCAGCCAGTAAACATTTCTGAATATATGAACTCATTGAACTGATATGAACATTAAATTATGTACACCCTTTCGATTAAAAAAAATCTTTGGACTTTTTACTAAATATATTCAAAATAAACCTTAATAGAATACTCGTACGTCATATTTAAACGGTATGCGTTATTTCCTAAAACAGATATAAATGTTATATGATAAGTATCTCATATGAGGTAACAAAAACATTTGATTGTTTAAGCTAAACATCACTCCTTGAAAGCAAGGGATTTCATGAGTGCTCGAGGATCTGTCTAAACGTGAACAACTTGTATCAGTAAACCAGGCCCTATATATCAGTAAATGGCTACTGAACGTTCGATCTTTCAGGAAACTTTAAAATTGTGACGTCGTCAATAGCGGTTTGGAGGTAACAGGCGTTTGCTTATGAAAAGTGAGCTATCTTTATGTTATCATTTTCTACCTACAGTTGTACCATAACATTTAAAAGAAACGTTTACGGAGCCCTATTAATCGAATTTTCCAAACGTTTATTCTACTTTTGTGCCACTCTGTAATCCAAAGTAAAGTTGTGCGTATTGCATGCATGTTCATGTTTAAGGATGTTCTAGAATCAAGCATGATGTACAAACTTCCATCAGTCACTACTCAGCCTCAAGCCTGAGTATTGACCTCAAATTTATGCACTTTTATATACAGGATTTGAGTTGAGGAATAAGTTGAGTGATTTGAAAATTTTGATGAAGGTGGAATCTGGCGATAACAAAGGTAATCATCGACTAAATTCATTACAAAAATGCGCTATATTTCAGGATATCAGCGCTATGGTTTTCAAATGCCCTATTTGCAAAAGGGAGGATTTCCAGAGCGAGGGAGGACTCAGCAGTCACATAACGTGGAAACATCCAAGTAGCTCAGACGGTAGAGGGTCGCGACCATCTACTGGTGGACGTGGCAGGAGGGACGATAGGGTAAGGACTACAATACACGCTACACGGTCTCTAGGACACGTACACCGCTGATTAATGCTATTGTAAAAGGTGTTTAAAGTTATTAATCAAAAGAAGTTAAGAGGGTAAGATGGTCGTTGTCATTTGTAGAATGTATTTTATCTCCTTTAGAAGTAGAGCTTAATATAAAAATACCAGAATTTTAAAGGTGAAATATATGGATATTTTTTCTTTCCTTAATAATAGTTTATAGCCAATCAAATGATATCTGCTAATTTTAGGCAGATCTGATGGTTATTTGGTTGACCATCCAGCCTATTGAGGGTAATCGTGTTCAAAAATCCAGACATGTAAACTTGTAAATCCGAATATGTAATCGTGTTGGTGTGTGAGTCTGAGTATGAATATGTGTAATTCTGATCGTGTAACCTATAAAACTCAGGGATAAACACTTTAGAGTTGACCCTGCAGGCCTTCAATCTAATTTTTCCAGCAGATGCTAATTGCAGCTGTAAAATGTTGTTTGTTATTTACATGTAACTTGCCACTATAATACTAACTTTCAATCTGTAGTCTCTGTATTTGTATTTCCGTTTTCTGAAATATCATGGCTGACATGTTGCAAATCAACAAATGTAAAGTCTACAAGTTTGTCGAATTTTGACATGACCATATATGCAAACAGTGACGTCACCGATAGAAAAAGACTAGCTGCAGGTAAAGGCATGCCGTAATCGCCGGAATAGGGACGGAATAAATATAAAAAAAATATAAGGATAGTCTATAATAATAATATCTCTGGATAACAACTTTTCTTAGAAAGTACTTTTTTTCGGAAAGTTATCGATAAGAAAAACAAAGAATATAAAGACATATATTGGTTTTGAGATTTTGATTAACATGAGACACAAGAAGCGCCCTTTAAAAATAAATATATAAAAATTCCAAAGATAAGGTTAACTGTCGTGAAATTAAAATGTGTATAATTTTAAAAAAAAAAATGTTTCATTCTGCATTGTCAGCAATATGTAGGGAAAAAAGCCTATCATGCAGGTGAAAATTGGCATTTTTTAAAATTTCAAGCAATTATTACGGAATATGAGCATGACATCCTGAATGTCGGTTCAATACAGACTCACTTTGTGAAATTGGTTGATAAAAAAATCCCGGAGAGCTATTATAATACAGCTTTACAGCCACTTGTGAACATGTACTGTTTGTCATAAGCAACTATAGTCTGTCCCAAGATATTTATGCAGCACATTTGGACGATTTTTTAATTAAAATACACATACCTGTGAAAGAAGTGCAATTGAAATACTTGAATGGGATAATTTTCAAGACAATTTCATTGGCACATTATCATCTTTCAGTCGGAAAAATTCACAGGAATAAAACCAAATTCCTTACGGAGATTTTTAATGGGGAAAGTTTACATCTTTTTTCCAATCCACTGGCGTCGGAAGTAAATTGAAAGTGGGGGGGGGGGGGGGGCTGGACTGATCCTCAGAAAAATTGAAAGGAAAAAACCTATTTCCCAAAATCACGAAAATCCTAATCCGTCGGAGGAGGGGGGGGGGGGGGGTATACCTATGACTCCAACTTCTCAATCTTTCAAGGTACATTAAGGAACAATTATTTTTCCTGCGAAAAAAAGTGGGGGGGGGGGGGGGGCTGAATCCTCTATTCTACTATGTGCCTAATGGTTAGGTCTAACTTTGGAAAAAAAATAAAAGTGGGGGGGGGGGGGGGCTAAGCCCCCCTAGCCCCCCGTTCCGACGCCTATGCATTCGGAATACTCTCGGAATTGTATTTAAATCTGATAAGCTAAAAGGGGTGTTTCGATTGAGAATTCTTGGAAATTTTTCCAAAAAGTATCAATACATGTATAGTTACAAACATTTTTCCGCAAAAAATTACCAAATCTTTGCAGGTCGTTTATTCTAACTAATTCAGCAAAATAACAAGAGAAAAGCTGTCAATGTAATACCAAACCGGGTTTTCTTTTGTGTGAACAGTATCCATATTATAATCCATTTGTCAATCCTGAATTAATAAATACTACATATCCAAAGAGATGAGGTACTCTATATGCAATGTATTTGCCAAAAAATGACTAAGTTGAACAGCTGATATTTTTGACAAATTATCAGAAATCAAAATCCTAGCAATTTGTATACCTCTGATTTATGTAAAAGTGTTATGCAAAAGAACAATCTCCTATCTCAAAAACTGTACGAGGAGTTATCGGTAGAATAAGGGTACCTTTTTGGCAGCCACTCACCCGCCATTTTCACTTTTTCAATAATCGAAAAACCCGGTTAAAAATTCTCTCTAAAAATTCTTAAAATTCAGAAGCAATGGAGTTACAACATGGGACCTCACGGCGGTCTCCGAGCCTCATGTCGCTCAAAATATATTTACCCCCTTAAGAAATTTCTTGATCCGCCTCATTTCTAGAAAAGGGTACGCATTTACTTATATTCCTGTTTAAATTACAAGTCAAATTATTTTAGAGAAATAAGATATTAGGCATTTCTTTTTAACACTTATCATACAATACCATGAGAATTATATTACAGAAATTAGCGCATTCGTCACATCGGCGACGATTTTTATGTGCATGACACTTCTTCCTGTTTTGTCAAGTTTCAATCACACGTAAAAAAAATTCTAAAAATAATACTGGTATTTTTGATAGAAAATAACTGTCCTTCATTAAAAGCTTATTGCAACAGTTAAGTTGAATATTATGTTTATGATTTATCCATTCCGGCGATTACGGCATGCCGTTTCCCCGCAGCAAAGCAGTTGCAATATAAGGTCATGTCAAAATTCGACAAACTTGTAGACTTTACATTTGTCAATTTGTATTATGTCAGATGTGCTATTGCCGAGTCTGAAGATACAAATGCAGAAACTACGGATTGAAAGTGTGCGAAGTTGAAGGTTTAATTAACTGATGAAAGCAATAAAGCTGCGAATTGAGCATCATGCGAAGGAACTGAGTCAAATCTTACACGTGTTTATGCCCGAGTTTTATAGGTTACACGGTCAGAATTACACATATTCATACTCAGACTTACACACCAACACGATTACATATTCGGATTTACAAGTTTACATGTCTGGATTTTTGAACACGATTACCCTCCATACTAGCCTCCATACAGCATACATGCTACTGAATGTGTAAACACCCAGGATAAATTTAGCATGATTTGTATTTGGGATAAGAAAATTGAAAAACAGTAAGCAAACTATAATCAAATTTTCAGTTGCTATGTTAAAATATCAATTTTATCAATTAATATGTTTTACGGTGTGACCGTTGGGGCGAGCGCAGAAGGAACCACACATCTGTCATTATTGTTAAATGCAACCCGTGGACTTGCCCTAACCAAAAATCTTTGGCTTTGTCTCGAAAACTTTTACCACCGCAAGGAACCCGAACTCATCAATCTTTTATTTTATTGTTCCCTTCCTAGGCTTATACACTTAAACAAATTACCACTCAGTGGCGTCGGAAGCAAATTGAAAGTGGTGGTGGGGGGGGGGGGGGCTAGACTAATCCTCAGAAATCTTGAAAAGCAAAAGAAAAAAAATCTAATTCACAAAATCATGAAAATCCTAATCCGTGGGGGTGGGGGTGGAAGTATACCTATAGTTCCAAAATTTTTTTTACCTACCAACCCCCCCCCCCCCCCCCCCCTAAATCATGAAATACCTAATACCTTAGGCTAAGCCCCCCCCCCCCCCCCAACCCCGGTTCCGACGCCTATGCTACCACTGAGCATTAATAAAATGTTAAACAGATTTATTAAAATATTTTGATAAACACAAAGCCGTTTGGGTTTTTTTCATGTAAATACAATTATGTTTTATCATTCCTTTACCTTTTAATAATGATCATTAAAATCAGTAAACAATAGATTGTGTGTCTGTGTTATTTCTCATTTTGTTCCTTGTTGTTACCTGTGTTTTAATTTTTTTCCTCTGTGACATCAATTTTGTTTTTAATCTTTTTAATTTTTGTACGCTTATATAAGCGTTGAAGACGTGTGCCCTCACCCTTTTCTGGTGTGTGATATCCAATATTATTGAAAGGTTTGACCACGTATGCAACTATAACAAATACATGTACAATGTAGATATTTTAACAGTTTATTTTTTTTCTTTTATTTATTCATTCAGTACAAAATGACGTGGCTGCACGTAGATCTAATAATGATTGGACTTTTCTGTTTTGATTATTTTTTGTCACCTACCTAACGTATGCATATATGATTGGATCAATATGACAGTAAATTTAGAATATGGAACTTGCATGTGTATTTACTAAGCAAAAAAATTATCAAAACAAAACTTATTAGCCAAAGAGTCACCGTTGACACTGATACTGAGTACTTTCTACACGTTACATCCAGATGCTTGATCCACCTCTAAATGAAAACGCGAGATCACTGTGACATCATTCTTAACTTTCTTTTGCTCGACAGTTTTCGTAAATTGTCGGACAAATTCGGGGAAGGAAATGACGTCATATGTCAGCAAAAGTTCAGATAGGTACATTTTTTTAACGTAAGCATACGTGCTGTTTACTTCAATTTTATAAAAGGATTTTTTATTGTTAAATGAAAATGATGTTTGCGATTTAGAGGTAAGAATTTTCCTTAGAAACGCTTCCTGTTCCACCATATTGCTATGCACCGCAAAGGATCATTGGGATAGTAGGCCTTATAAAAATTTCTTTGAACAATGTGCAGATTTCAACTCGAATTTCCTCCGTTCGTACACGTTGTCTATGGAGCTCGCTACGCGAGCGGCGCTTCGCGCCGCCTCGCTGCGCTCGCTATTACTTTTCACTAAGATAAGTCGAGAAGGGTTAAGAAAAATGTACCATTTTTGAAGTTTTACAATATATTTTTTTCATTTCAAACATTTGTAGGCGATACAAAGTTCGAATACATATTGTTTATTGCAACAGAACTTTGAGTGTTAAACCGATACCATTATAACCATTGACCAATGGGGACACACGAAATCATAAAAAAATTCCAACTATACTCTGTCCCGAGTTTTTGCTTCCACCACTTTTTGCTTGATATTGCAATAATAGTAAATACCTTTGTGCTCAAACTACGTTCATCCACTAGGCTAATATGAAAAATGTCCAGATTATCTGTTTTGAAACGCCCCCTCTACCGCTTCAGGTTTCAATACACATCCCAAAATTGAAAGTCTAAGGAGATTTTGCATTTGATCAGCCATTAAAAAGCCCGGATGATAATGTTAAAAAATTGTGCGATGTATTCCGAGTGTATTCCGAATGGAGAAAAGATGTAAACATCTCCCATTACAAATCTCCGTAAGAAAATTGTTTTCGTTCCTGTGAAATTTTATGAGTGAAAAGGGATAATTGTTCAATGAAGATATCTTGGATATATTCCCTTTCATCGATTTCAATTGTATTTCTTTCACAGGTATGTGTATTTTTATTAAAAATAATCAAAAATTGATGGAAGCAATAACTTGGGACAAACTATAGAAAATTGGGGAAACCATTTCTTAGCGTTAATCGACTGTTGTAAGACCAGCTTACTATGTCTACAAACAAAAAGATATTGTTTGTAAATAAACGTAGTATACTTTAATTTGAAAAGTAAAACATCCCATTTTTGACGAATTCGCCAATTAGGTATAAAGTAGTCAAATGTTGTATAAAATCTAACCTAAAAAAGAAAGATATAATAGGCATGATATACAATGCGAATACCTTAATTTTTGTGGATTTATTTCCCAGGATATCAAAGCCAGGGTTTTCAAATGCCCTATTTGCAAAAGGGAGGATTTCCAGAGTGAGGGAGGACTCAGCAGTCATATTACATGGAAACATTCAGGTAGCTCAGACGGAAGAGGATCGCGACCATCTACTGGCCATGGTGCATGTGGCAGGAGTGACAATAGGGTAAGGACAACAATACACGCTACACGGTCCCTAGATCAGGACACATACCGCTAATCAAGGATATAACAAATGACTTACCAAAAGGAATAAATAAATTAATTGTTCTATTAATTGTATGGGATAGGCAAAAACAAACAACCCCTCCCCCCCCCCCCCCTTACAAAAAACCCAAAACAAAGCTTAAGAACCCCCCCCCCCCCCCCAAAAAAAAAAAAAAAAAAACAAAAAAAAACAAAAAAACAAAACATTTCACCCCAAAAATATAAAAACCGATGAATATTTTACATTTGAGCTATATCAATTAGGTTATTATGCTTTTTCAGGAATACAACACTACGGTTATCAAATGTCCTATTTGCAAAAGGGGCGATTTCAAGAGTGAGGGAGGACTGAGCTGTCATATAACGACTGTGCATCCAGGTAGCGCAAATGGCAAGGGATCTCGACCGTCTTCTTGTACAAATGGCAAAAGGGACGACGGAACAAGACCAAAAACTTACACGCCACGTCATAGAGACCACGAGAGACACAACAGTGACAGAGATGTTGTAAGGGGTGTTGCAAGAGTACAGAGGGAATCACTCCAAAGGGGTTCTCCAGACGAATTTCCGTTCAAAGTAAATATGTTATTTTTATATGTTTTGCTTCTGAAAAGATTTGCAATGATAACTAATTCTTTTGCATTAATAAAATAGAATCATCGTTAGTCTATTGTAACGATTTAAATTGTATTTGCATAGTTAAAGTCTGGGAAAAGTTTTTTAATTTATAATCATCTTCATGATAAACTTGTATATTTTATATTTACATTTGTAAACATGTTTCCCTATTTGAACCTATTGACTAACAAATTAAAGCATTCATTTCTATATATTTACATTTGCAAATATTCTTCCTTAAAAGAACCTATAAAATAGCGAAGAGACTCAATTCTGTATGTTAACATTGCAAAAATGTTTCCTTATATGAACATGTAGAATAGCCAAAACGTTCAGTCTTTTATGAACGTTTTCATGACGTGAAAAGGATAACCATAGGCGAATTTTGTTTGACGGTTGCATTTTTGTTAACATTAAAACACGGATATGTTAATAACTATAAACGATTTGACTTGAAACGTATATATAAGTAATAAATAAGTTCAACGGGATATGAACTTAGTTGTTACGTGATCAAATCTTCTGAGAGGTCCTTTCTTTTTCATATCTTTGCATTATTGTAAGTTCATGTTTTAAAACACGATTATGTTAAAAATTATGAACAATTTGCCTTTCTTAAACGTATATATAAGTAACAAACAACACTGTAATAAAATCAATGGGGATCTGAACTTTTGTTTGTCACATGATCAAATCATATGAAGCCTTCACAGTATTTAATTACGTGACAAACTAAGTTCATATCCCGTTAAACTTTTATACTTGTTGTTTTTTTTTCTAATATAACTTGTCAATAGTTATGCTAGGCCATGGTGTCTCTTAAAGAGTTTTTGCTGATCAAATCTTAATTCATAAGATGGTCTTCCATGGCAAGTTAATGATTCCCTTTGATCCTAAAGTCAAATGATAAACGGTATTGTTATGCCTTTATTAATCTTCCTCTTAATTATTCTAACCAACAAAAAGTCAAATGTTAGTTCAACCGGCCGCGGTATAACAAACTAGATGTTTGACCGGTCGCTTCGCTACAACTATTTAACCGTTGTTCAATCTTGGCGAGATAGAAGAAACGGAAAGAATGCAAGTGCTTTGCGACAAGAGTGGCTGGGTGCAACTTAAAATGATCCCTGCGTCTGCAGTGAAAGATAACACAAAATAGCTATTGGATCGGATTTGGACAACATGTCATCTGTTGGACCATCTGACAGAAGTATTGTCTTAGATGTTTAACCTTGGGCAACGTTTGTGTCGTGTCTGTAAAAGTCCAACAAATGATATGTTGTCTCATACCCCGGCAATATGTGAATGAGACTGTATTTCAAAAGTTGACCGTACGATAACTTGAGAGTTATATTATTACTTATTAGGTTTGTTACTGACTGTTTACAGAAATTTGTGGGGTCGGTAAAGTCCATAGAAGGCGAGGCGGAGCCGAGCCTTCTGTGGACTTTACTGACACCACCAATTTCTGTAAACAGTCAGCAACAAACCTAATAAGTGTTTTGTTTTGTCGAGGACCCTAAATTTGATATGTAAACAACAAAAGAGAATACATACCAATTAAATTCATAGGCTTATTATCTAATTTTGTACCTTTCTCGTCAGTCGTCTGTGTAAACCTGGATGCCATTGTATATAGGATCGTTTTATTACGTCACGGGCAAAGGGGGAGTCACTCTAAATATTTTGGGGCATAAAAATTATAGGTATGGTTGAACGTTTGTGTTAAAAATAAGCTCAACTAACGTTACGTCCGCCATGTTGCCGTATAAATTTTAACGCACGCCGTGTAAAGAAATTCATAAGGCAATCACGTGACGTGATTCATCCAATGACGTCGAGACATTCTAGTCCGAGGCAAAACAAATTTACATATAAGTCACCATTCACCATTTCTATCAATTACGATTTAACAATTATTGGAGAATCATTTTTAAGACATTTTATCTTATGACACAGGATGGTGCAGGAGGAGCAACATGGAAATCGAGCTCAGCAAAGTATAAAGGTAACAAGACAGAGTTGTTTTTATAGTCCAAGCAATCCAGCTTTACGTAGTGTTGGCCATATAATAATATAAGCTATCTCAGAAGAACAATTTCTTCTTTATCAAAACCGTTGGACACTCGGCAACTAGATTTATCAAATTTTAAATGGAAAGGCACTAATTTAAAGAAGCTTTAAATTATTTGTCATTTATTGACCTGTTCCCTGATATTGATAATGAAAATATAGGAAGCATTTGATTTGTTTCTATTTCATCAATAGAATCTCCAAAACAAAGCAGAAAAACAGAGGAACCTCGTGAAAGACCCTCATCATCAGATTTAAGTAAGAACTGTTTTAGTGTGAAATTAGCATCATCTATATGTAAGGGAATGAAACTGTCACTTGCAGGTTGTCTATATTCAGTCCTTGTAGTAAAGTTTACTTATATATGACTGAGCCATTCAGTTTGCTTTTCAGACCTTTTTGTAAATATTCAGTTGACTGAACATCAGAATCTCTTGTGATAATTGTAATTGCTGCATCAGGAAGTTGTTAAAGTTAAAAATGCTTTAGTTGATCAAAGGGCAGAACTTCTTGCGATAATTATATTGGTAAATCAGGAAATAGTTAAAAGTGAAAATTCATTAGGTGACGAAATTGCAGGACCTTTGGGAAAACTTGTATTGCTCTATTAGGAATTTGTTAAACATTTTTCAGTTGATCAAATGGCAGAACTTCTAATGATAATTGCAAGGGTGTGTATCAGGAAATAGTAAAAAAGGAAACAATCTTTTGTTGACCAAGTGGCAGGACCTTTTGTGAAAATTGTAATGATGTATCAGAAAAGGGTAAAAAATGAAAATTCTTTACTTGACCATATAACAGAACGTCTTGTGGTAATTGTATTGCTGTATACGAAAATTGTTAAAGTTAAGATTTTTTCAGTTGATCCAATGTCAGAAGCTTTTGCAATAATTGTTTTGGTTTATCAGAAAATAGTAAAAAGGTTAAAAACACAAAACCTCTTGTGATTATCGTATTGATGTACATAGAAACTGTTAAAGTAAAAACATATTCAGTAGAATGTCAGAACTTCTTGTGAAAATCTTTTATTTGTGTATCAGAAAATGGTGAGAAGTAAATTTTCCTTAGTTGATTTAATTGCAAAGGTTTTGTGAAAACTGTATTGCTGTATCAGAAAATAATTAAACACAGAAAATGATAAAAGTAAAAATTTCTTACAGATTTATCGCTGTCGTTCAATGCTCCAAATTTTGAGAAATTTGTGGGAATGATAGAGGGCAGCATTGTACGTCCGAGGGAAGACAGTACACTTAGGACAGACAGCATAAACAAGTTCATTGATGACTTATTGGTTGTGATGGATAGGATATCTGATATACCGATAAAGCTCTTGAGATCCGGGTCTTACTATGACAGAACGAAGGTAACTGTAAAAAGAAAGTGGTACCATGTTAGGCGCCTTGAAAATATGACTTTTATGTTTACATTTATGTATTTGTCTGTAATAACAGTATGGGTCGTATTTGTAACGTATTCTTCAATGCATTTCATGAATAACGCAATTGAGATGCCCCTGGAGAGCAAGCGGGGTTTGGAGGGTTGTTGGTCGGTCCTCCCCCCCCCCCCCCCCAAGCACCTGTGTATTCGATTAACTCATAAACTCAAGGAATGGTTCCTTATTCCTAATTCACTGTGAAAAGATGTTTTTATGAATAAAATTATCTTTAAGGGTCAATCATGAGAAGAAAAAAAACAAGTGTCTCCATTGAGACACTTATTGTTAGATCATAATTAATCACCTAATTGTGTACGGATTTTCCTTTCTTTCCGATTTCGACAAAGAGCACCCGGGGATGTGACCGGTCAGCAGAGGATGCTTTACTCCTCAACGGCACCTGATTCTACCTCTAATTTTTTTTATGAGGTCTTTGTTTGCTCTCCTCCTGACTTGTGATTTTCCTTTTGACTTTTGATGTTTGTTATCACCAAATGCCTGTATTTTAAAGAACGAGGAAGAACGTTATAATTCTACCTAGTATTTCATACACCTTTCTTTTAATTTCTTTGAACAGATCGACTACAACGATGAATTCGATTTTATGTTTTATGCTGACATCAGAATGGAAGCAGATTTTACAAACTGTCCCCCAGGATATTGTAAAATTCGGAAAGGAATGACTGTAAAACCGGATCTTGATCCGTTCATCGACAGGAACGGGTACCTTGTTCCTGAAAAGTACAAAGCCCATATGTTCGATATATTCGAAAAATGTCGGACTGATTCCAGTTTTAGACAAGGGAGGAGAACCCAAAGTAAGTGATCTAATTTTAGTTTTTTTTTTATTTAGAAGCCTTTTTAAATATTTTGGCATATGGCGTGTTATGCATTGATATATAACTAATATTGTTTGCTATTCGGCAGATCAGAGGCAGACTAATTTGTTACCAAGTAACTGTAAATTTGCATAGAACTAGCACAAAGAGAAAGTCTTCCTCTCCTAAACACTTCAAATAAACTTTAACTAGGCATAACGTCGTGTACACGTTATCCAAAAAATAATTATATTACCCTCAGACGCATTTTGTTTATACTTAATTCAATCATAAATGAATAACTTGAAATCGTATGTTCCAGAACAAGATCGCAAACCTGAGAGCCCAGCATACACATTACTGTTCGATTTAGGAATTTCCGGTAAACCCCCAATCGACATTGATTTAGTTCCTGCAATAAAAATTGATGGCTGGCCAAAACCTGCAAGAAAAATCGGTCCTAGTAAATGGATAGAAAAAAGCATGGCTGAGAGAGCTATGCAATGCTTCCACGTCGTTACCAAGAAGTTTCCCGAAGGTATACTTTTGTTCATTGCATTTTAAGTCATCTGTTAGAAAAGAAACATTTAAAATGATTTGGATAAAAAAAATGAGAATTGTTTGATCACATCATTAATATCATACGGTTTTGTAGTATACAATTTTAATCAATATAGTTATAAAAAAATAACGATATTGCATCGTATGATACTATACAATATCGTGCCATATGATATATCATCTGATACAGGAAATTGAAGAAAATTAACTTTCTGCATATGTATTGTACTGAAATTGTTGGGCAAATACTATCCATGAACTAGATTAATTTAAAAATAAAAATCTTAAAATTAAGTTCAATTGCAAACAGTATACAGCAATTAACTTTTATGGTAAACAAAACAAAAAGAAAAATGCGAAAATGTTTTTCTTTTCTAATAATGAACATTAACAATGAAATGCGATATGATTCGCCGGAATTTTATTTTTTTCATATGATTTCATTTATAGCTCACCAAGACAGTCGCCTGCTATGGAGGATTTCCTTCTCGCACGCAGAAAAAGAACTTATTCTTCACGCTAACATGTCGGACAATGGTTGTCGGAAGGATGTTTTTAAAATTCTGAAGAAAATTAAGGAAAACATGAAGTCTAAAAACCCAACTGAAATGGACAAGTTCTGTAGCTACCATCTTAAAATGTTTATTCTAAGGTTTTATGATAAGCATAGAGATTTTAGTAAAGAGAAGAAGTTGGACTTGCTCAAGGAGAGTATAAAGCAGCTCGCGAAATGTGTACGTGAGGGAACCATCGAAAATTACTTCATTCCTAAGGACAATGTTCTACAGTCAGTCCCAGAGGAAGAAAGGTGGTCTGTTGTCAGGGAGCTAGAGGGTCTCTTACAATAAATGGAGCTGAAATGTTACATGTTTTCGTTGATATCCATACCAACATATGTTCAAGTTAACTAATTCTTTTTACAGGTTTCGTGTTCAGGAGATGTTTTATATATATTTTTTTATATTTTCAGTATGTCTGGTGCATTATTATAAATCATGACACAAGATAGCCTGTAACTTTGTACCGATTAACTTATTGGTCTGTCTTTGTTGCATCATCGTTGTGTGTTAAGGTACTAAGATTTTGTAAGGATACTGAATGAAACGCATAGCTCTTATTAGGTAAAAGTGTCTCTGCATACACATTTTAAACCAATGACTTTATTTCTAGGCCTGTGCATAATGGTACAATCAGTACTTTGTAAATTTGCAAATGTTGATTTTTTTAAAAATATTCGTTTGTTGGATTTTTTGTGAGAAAGAGGAACACGGTGTGTGTTTTTAACCTGGCCTCTTTGTTCAGCTTTTGTGCTAAAAAGGTAAAATTGGATGATGATTGTTTTAAATAAATATATCATAGACGATAGTATTTTAATATTGAGTTTTACGATCTTGTCATCATTATGAACTGCTGATTGCGTATAACTGTAATGTAATGTACAAGGTATAATCAAGCATTTGTGAAGTGAATGAAATTCTAAATTATGTATTCTTTACAAAACAAGTCTGCTTTATATATTATCTGTAAAATGTGTCCCATATAATTCGATGTTTGGCTTTAGCGTATGAGCAAAACTACTTAACACTGCCATTTAATAACAATATTTTGAATAATATCTTTACTTCACATTACTGTCTCCAAGTACATATAATAGTATCTACGTTGTGACGTTTTTATTTGTGAGGCCATATTTTCTTTATCTTTTATTTTACTTATAATCGATAATTGATCATAAAGTTTGTTAAAAGATTTAAAGCAATATGAGCTGTAATTTTTAGAATTTTATTTTGCTGCAAAAACCTGCCAGTATGATAAGTCTGCATGTAACTTAAACTCTTATGATAAATAAAATTTGAAAGAATTATTAATTTCGTCAGATGAAAGATTTCTCTTATGAAGAATATATAGCAGATCAATTTTGGTAGAGGACAACAATAATTCAATTTTGCTTCAATTAAGGCTTCTTTACGGCTTTTAAAATAAACATATGCCTAACAGAACTTTAAAAACCATGATATGTTTGTTAATTTAATAGAAAATAACATTTTCGTAAAAAAAAAAATCAGCATGAAAATTGCAGCTCATATTGCTTTAAACTGTATATTGATGGATGTAAACTATTGATTACAGAGAATAAATAATGTTCAAATTTCAAAACTTTATTTTCAAATACTTTTATCGTATGATCAAAACTATTGAATGTGATTACCATTTGCACAGTGATCAGGTTTTATAGAAAGATGCATAATTTAAAAAAAATATATTGCGGTTGTGCTTTGGTTTTTTTTCTATCTCTAAACATTTAGTCCTACTCTTATTTTTTTTGTTTCATTTGACATGGCATTTTGTATCCATTGTAAAAAAATGTTTTACTAGGATATAGTAATTAGAACCCAATAACTGTTGTCAATAATAATACACAGTTCATAATTTTGACGATTACAATTTAGTTATTTGAATAAAGTTTACAAGTTATTTTCTGGAAAGTAGATTGGTTGTAGCATGATTTGTCAAAACACTGTAAGTACCTTTGCATATAAAAAGATTATTTGATAATCCTTAATTTTTATCATTTAAAGCGTAGATGATGATGATGATGATACTGTATGCATAAGCGAATTTCTTCCCATTGGGTAGCATTTAGGAACATCTCAAGCCTATATTGCAGGGGGAATTGATGACATAATTTGCGGAATATATCATTAATATACAAAAAATCCAATATCAGCGATATCGGAAAAAAACATCAGAAATAATTTGAGATCACAGTATTGTGTAATATACGTCGAACACCGAACATTTAAAGGGGCATGGCCACGATTATGGTCAAAAATCATTCTTCCGAATTCAATGTTAACAATGCTTCAGTAATGCATTCTTTATAGGCAACCAAAAATTGAGTGTCATTCATTGAGTTAAAAGCGAGTTACAGAGCTTATTTTTTTTCTATGTAAAGAAAGCTTTTGTTTACTTTTTGAATGTAGAAGGGAAAATTCCAGTTTTAGACCTAAAATGAATGTGTTGAATGTTAAATACTGTTTATTTTATGCTTTAAATGAATAAGAAGATAAACAAATCAGCTTTATATAGTATATTTAATCTTTGTAAACAAAAACAGGGCACGAGTCTTGTTTACATTACAAAGAGTTGTGACCCATGTATCTTGCTCATAACTCTACGACTGACTCTCAAATTTATTTGAATATAGAAATGCATTTCTAAAGCATTGTAAATAATAAAAACTGAAGAACTAAATTTGACCAAAATCGTAACCATGCCCTTTATCGCAAACGAAATAGGAAAGTGTTTTGAGAAAAGAAACCAATGAAACACGATACAAAACAGATATATTTAAAAGTTTCACATTTACAGACGTTACTCTGTGTTAGTTTGTCAAAACATGTACTGCAATAGATCAAGCAGAGACATCGTGGACTTAAAAACGTGTTGGTAATTTGAAATAAATTTTACCTACTACGTGTATTGTATCCTCGTCTATAGACAACGCTGGTAAGAGAACTCGGGTATGCAGCTATATTGGAAAGTTGAAAAAGCCCCTTTTGATGTGCACTCACAACGAAATTACTCGTTTTGTGCAAGGAAATCCTAATACTTTGTATTCTTCCAATAAATGCAACATTAAAACAAATACCGGTATGAAATTTTGCTGAATATTACGAATTCACCATTGCAATTTCATTTATTTTCTGTTCAACTTTGTTATCCTAAATTGAATTTTGCACGGTCTACTTTTTAGGACCCGCTCTGCGGGTGACTTATAGTGAGCAGTCCATCCATCCATTTTTGTTTCTGTTTGTCTGTCCGTCCGTCCGAGATCTCTTGTCAGGAGCATTTTGTCTCCCCCTTGGCCTATTTTTGCTCTTACTTTCCCAAGTTTTAAGGCGAAATGTGAAGATCATAGCAGATCTCTTTATAATCCAGTTTTAGAACATACATTTATTCTCAAATGCTTAATTTTGCTCAGATTGAACAAATAAATACATGTAGGTAAGAGTAATGACATTGAATTATTTAAACTTCTATGCCAGCTGGAACATTTTTGAGTCATAGGTTAAGGTCAAAGCAAATTATCTGAAACACTTTTCATTCTATTGTCCATTATTTGAGTAGGCCCTTTGAGATGGCTACCATCTTAATGATGCCTAGTTACTGTCAGTTTTAGATTCCTGTCATGCAAACGTGTATTGCGCTATGTTGATTTGATAAGGTTGATTTTTCCCTATGTCTGTCATAATTGTAATTAAAGTGTTCTTTTCAGGAGGAGAGGGTTACTCAAGGAAGCTATACTATCCTATTTAAAGTAATAGGCAGTAGACCCTATTTCATATAACTTGATAAATGTCTTTTAAACTTAATTTTAAAAAGATTAAATTGTACACAAATTTGTCAGTTAAAGGTAAATACTCACGAGTATGGAAGGTAGTTAATCCAAAATCAATAAATGATAAAACGAATAAAGGGTCCGTTTTGTATTAATCAACAAATAACATTTCATTTTGAATTAATTCTTCCGGGATATTAACTACGTTATCGTAATAAATAGTTGGTAGCTAACTTACAATTTTCTCTATTATATTTAGTTTAAACACCTACTATAAAGAGCTATATGTGTGTTGTTTGGAAAAGTGGCACACAGTCAGTCAATAAAATTTCAATGTAAATGGTCAATTTTTTACCAAATAACAAATTTAAGAAATCGGTATAAGAACAGAAAAAAAGGTTTTGCAAATGTGTCTGAATATCATTTTATTCTTGATCCAAAACAGAAATATTCGTAAAAACAGAATTCCTAAACAATATTGATCAATGGAAAAACAGTCATGTCATATAAAAAGAAATGGTTATAGTTTAAAGGGTTAAAATAACAAAGCAGTAACATATTTAAAAATTTATGCAAAATTAATGTTAAACACATTCAATAGTTTTGATCAAATTACAAAAGTCCTTGAAATGTAAATTTTTCAATTTAAACTTTCTTTCCTTATACTAATATGCAGTTTTATTCTTTAAACATAATTACGGATGTTCAATTACAGGTTTTAAAAAAATTACAATATGACCTCATGTATATAAGCTCCAAAACAAAAGGTAATTTTCACATGTACTTAAAAAGGATAACGTCCAAAAATTAAGTCCAAAAATTGCAATTAACTGTTGTTTTGGATAGTTATGCAAATGGAAAACATTAAATTTTATGCACAAATTTTACAGAAATATATGTAAAAAATAGTTTTACAAAATACATGTAATTCAAAACTTCAAACACTTACTTGTTTGGTTACATGTACATTTTATATAGAGTTTAACGCCAAAAATACCATCTTACAAAGCAACGAACACATTGTGTCTCCTTTTCTCAGAAGAAAAATAACAGAGGTAGACTATTCCTAAAAAATGTTAACATATTGATATTACAAAATATGCATAGAAAAAAAGCTGATGCTCTTAAATGTGCATACGCAGACCACTGTTGAATCATTAAAATTCGTGGGGGCCAATTTGTGTGGATTGCTTTAATTCTACAGGTTTATAGGGACGTAATTTCGTGTATTCTCTGATACTTCCAAAAGGAAATATGACTTAACAGTCCTAATTTATTTATTCGTGGAAGATGTTAAATCGTGGGTGAGAGGTACCCACGAATTCAACGAAAATTGAGCCACCATGCAATCTAATGATTTCAAAGTGTCATATTCATGCGTCCCTTTACCCATACAAATATACAGATCAACATACAGTGATGTCTTGATAAAGACAGATCAATTGGTCAACTTAAGCAATGTAAAGATATATTTTTCTATAGAAATTAAGGCTCATAATATTTTTTCTATACAGCCAGTAAAGGTAATGAACGCACTTGAACACATTCGGCTTTGATTATTATAAAAAAGGGTAACATTTGAACATTATTTATTGTATTAGACCCCCTTTGAACATATTGTGGTTTGGATATAAACGAAATTATGTAACATTTTAGCACCATTTATTGTAAGAGACCCTCTAGTTCCCTGACAACGTACCGCCTTTCTTCCTCTGGGACTGACTGTAGAACATTGTCCTTAGGAATGAAGTAATTCTCAATGGCTCCCTTACGTACGCACTTCGCGAGTTCCTCTATACCCTTCTTAAGCATGTCCAATTTTTGGTCTTTACTAAAATCACTGTGCGTATCATAAAACCCTAGAATGAACATTTTAAGATGGTAGCTACAAAACTTGTCCATTTCAGTTGGGTTTTTAGACTTCATGTTTTCCTTTATTTTCTTCAGAATTTTAAATACATTCTTCCGGCAACCTTTGTCTGACAGGTCTGCGTGAAGAATAAGTTCTTTTTCTGCATGCGAGAAAGAAACCCTCCATAGCAGGTTAATGTCTGGGTGAGCTAAAAATTAAATTATTTTAAAAACATAAAATTCTCACCAATTATATTGCAATTTATTGTTTAGGTTCATTTAAAAAAAACTCAACAACTTTGAATTCGTTTTTATTTCTTTTTCTTGTTTCCCAAAGAATGTAATTACTGTATTATAAGAAATTAATTGCTGTATTTAAAGGTTTTTTAAGGGTTAAATATTTCGAAAAATATGTCAAACAATATGATATATTTCCAAATCCTTCCAGATGTTTCGTTCTATCAAATTAGCTAAAATTTACAATGTAATGAATCAGCGTATACCTTCAGGAAATTGTTTGGTTACGACATGGAAACATTCCACAGCTTTTTTTGCCGTGCTTATATCAATCCATTTTCCAGTCTGGATTTCTCTTGCATCCTTTGTTTTGGGCCATCCAGATATTCTAATTGCAGGAACCAGATCAATGTCGATTGGGGATTTATCGGGAATTCCTAAATCGAAGAGTAATGTATATGCTGGGCTCTCCGGTTTACGATCTTGTACTAGAACAGAAGATTTAAAGTTTTACATAATAATGGAAATAAATGTAAGTTTGAACATAATACATCTTAAGGTAATAAAACATTTGACAAGAACGTGTATGTATACAGGATCATGTCCAGTTAAACCTTATTCAAAGCCTTTGCAAGGGGAAGTTTTTATCATCGTGGTTCATAATCTACGCTAGATGTCTGCACGATACTTTGTAACAAATTATTTTTTCTCTAATATGCTGAAAAGCAAACAATTTTCAGCGATATACCTATGCATAAGAAGCCATATGCATACGTATTTGAAAAGGCTAATAATAAAAGAAAATAGATCACCTACGTTGAGTTCTCCTTCCCTTTCTAAAACTGGGGTCAGTCCGACATTTTTCAAATATATCGAACATATGGGATTTGTACAATTTGGGAACAAGGTACCCGTTCCTGTCAATAAACGGATCTAGATCCTTGTTTACAGTTACTCCTTTCCGAATTTTACAATATCCTGGGGGACAGTTTGTAAAATCTGCTTCCATTTTGATGTCAGCATAAAACATAAAATCAAATTCATTGTTGTAGTCGATCTGTTTAAAGAAATTAAAATAAAAACGTGTATGAAATTCATATGGCAGAGTTTTCGCTATATAGTAAGATGTTAATCTTGACGTGATGTCGTCATTTTATTCTATAAACTACTTAAATTTTACACTCTAAATTCAAGTGACTCCATGAATTTCTCCTTCTCTTTGCTTATAATTAATCCTTAGAGAATTTATTTATGAAAACATGTCCATAACTAATAATAAAGGAATAAGGAATCATTCTTTGAGTATTCTCAGGTGATCAAAGAGACTAGAAAATGAAAAAAATGAAGTACACGTTCAAGGCGATGCAAATTGATACCATAAGTCTTGTAACAGTTACCTTTGTTTTGTCGTAGTAAGACCCCGATTTTAAGAGTTTTAACGGTATGTCTGATATCCTTTCCATTACAACCTTTAAATCATCTATGAACTTGTTTACACTTTCGGTCCTAAGTGTACTGTCTTCCCTCGGGCGTACAATGCTGCCCTCTATCATTGCCACAAATTTCTCAAAATTTGGAGCATTGAACGACAGAATAAAATCTGTAAGAATTTTTAATTATTATCTTTTTTATGATAGAACAATACCATTATCACAAGATGTTTTGCTATCAAGTCAACTGAATAATTTTTATTCTTAACCATTATATAATAGTCTAATACAGTTTTCACAAAAAGTTCTGCCATTTAGTCAACTGAACAATTATTTTATTTTTACCAGTAAATTAGAGTTCATCAATACAATCATCACAAGAAGGTATGAATTCAAATTGTATTAGTTTTATGCGATATAATATGGTTAGGGGCAGTTTAAGCTTTATAAACCTTGAAGCGGTTTATAAAAAAGCGTAAACTGTCCTAAACTATTTTATATCGCATAAAACTAATACAAAGTGAAATCATTGCTTATTATTAAATTTTTTGGCTATTTCTTGTAGATAAAAACAGTCATTTGACCTTTATAAAGACATTAAATCGTACAAAATTCAAACGTAACGCCAGACGAATTGATACGTTCTTGACGTTAGTCTCACTATAATGTAGGCAACGTTTTTTATACGATAAAAATATTGTTTGAGCTACTCAAAAAGCGTGTTACAACAGGAATTAAATCATTCTTTACTATTATCTGATACACCAAAGTATGACTAAATCAATTCTTACTTGACAATGATGACAGAGGTCTGTCATGGGGTTCCTCGGTTGTTCTGCTTTGTTTTGGAGATTCTATTGATCAAAGTAGAAATATATCAAATGTACGTATTTATGTGTTTTCATTGATTTTATCAGGGGAGATAGCAATTTAAGTCCAATTATGTAGAGCATCTAAGTACATGTCCAGCATAAATTTGAGAGATCTTTAAAATGATTGTCGAGTGTCCAGAGGCTGGGATGATACCTTGATCATTTTTCTAAGATAATTAATGTTTGATATATTGCCAATACTATATTAATTCGGATTGCTTTTCATGGAAAAAAGCCTCTGTCCTGTTACCTTTATACTTTGCTGGACGTGATTCCGGTTTTGCTCCTACTGCATCATTCTAGTATCATAAGGAAAAAATTTTTTAAAATGATTCTTCATTATTTGTTAAATCATAAGTGATGCACCAAATGAATTTTGATATTCATGTAAATCAATAGCTCTCAAGATATTGTATGATCAGCATCTAAGATACATTATCATACACAGATTGCTGGGTATGATGCAACATATCATTTGTTGGATATTTAAAGACACTATCGTGTAAGATAATATATTTTAAAATATAAAAATACAAATTTATCATGAAGATGATTATGAATTGAAAAAACTTTTATCGGGCTTTTATTATGCAATAAAAATTAACTGATATGATAGACCTATGAAGATTATTTATTCATGAAAATGGATTGGTTATCCGTGCAAATCTATTCAAAAGCAAGACATATCAATAGTTATTTACTTTTAACAGAATGTTGTCTGGAGAACCCCTTTGGAGTGAATCCCTCTGTACCTTGGCAACACCCTTTACAACATCTCCGTCACTGTTGTGTCTCTCATGATTTTCATGACGTGGAGTAAGAGTTTCTGGTCTTGCTTCGTCCTAAAAAAAAAGCTTTGAAATATTGAAACTGTTTAAAAAAATTACACTGTCGCTCTTGAAACTGTCCCTTTTACAAATAGGACAATTGAAAACCTTGTGCCGATATCTTGATAAATCAAAGTACCTTATTTTATACAGTTCATACTGTAAAATATACGGCTTCTATTTTTAGGAGTGAAATACTATTTGTTAAATCATAATTGATGCACCAAATGAAATGTGATATTCCTGTAAATCAATAGCTCTCAAGATATTGTATGATCAGCATCTAATATACATTATCATACACAGATTGCTGAGTATGATGCAACATATCATTTGTTGGATATTTAAAGACACTATCGTGTAAGATAATATATTTTAAAATATAAAAATACAAATTTATCATGAAGATGATTATGAATTGAAAAACTTTTCCCGGGCTTTTATTATGCAATAAAAATTAACCGATATGATAGACCTATGAAGATTATTTATTCATGAAAATGGATTGGTTATCCGTGCAAATCTATTCAAAAGCAAGACATATCAATAGTTATTTACTTTTAACAGAATGTTGTCTGGAGAACCCCTTTGGAGTGATTCCCTCTGTACCTTGGCAACACCCTTTACAACATCTCTGTCAGTGTTGTGTCTCTCATGATCTTCATGACGTGGAGTAAGAGTTTCTGGTCTTGCTCCGTCCTAAAAAGAAAGCTTTGAAATATTGAAACTGTTTAAAATAATCCCACTCTCGCTTTTGAAATTGTCCCTTTTGCAAATAGGACAATTTAAAGCCGTTGTGCCGATACCTTGATAAATCCAAATACAATGTACCTTATTATATACAGTTCATACTAAAATATACGACTTCTATTTTTTTTGGAGTTAAATATTATTTTATTCTCAAATCGTGTTGGTTATTTTTTTATTGACGACTTTGTAAATAGAATATCTTGATTATTATTATGTTTATTCTATTTAACTACTAAATTTATTTCTTGTTACAGAAAATATAGTATAAGATTTACAAGCGAATGATTCTAATGAATTTCATGTAGTACAAATATGTATTTTTGTTTGTTTGTTCGTTTTTGTCTTTTAATTTTCTTTTTCAATATTTTATGTATTCTATCATGTCATCTATCATGTCTTGTATTTTTCCTATAAAAATCTAGCACAAGTAATTATTTTTTCTTTTGATATGCCATTTAGTTTGTTACGTCTTTGATATACGATATATGTCCTGATTTAGTGGTCGTGTATCGTGTATTGTTATCCCTACCCTGTCGTCTTTCCTGTCACGTGTACCAGTGGATGGCCGTGGTCCTTTGCCGTCTGAGCTACTCCGGTGCATTCGTGTTATGTGACAGCTGAGTCCTCTTTCACTCTTGAAATCATTTTTGTCGCAAAAAGGACATGTGATATCCTTAACGACTATATCCTTGGAAATAAATCCACAAAGATCATGATTATTAAGAAAGTTTTTATTATATATTGTGAATTATCAGTTTTAGGTCAATAAACGGGGTTTTTCATTGATGTAATATTTTTTTGATATACCACTTTGTATTTTTTCCCAACGTGACGTCATGATGTTACATTACGTAGGTCTAGGCGGTTGATTGACATAGAATAAAAAGGAAAAAATCATTTGAAATGTGTTGATTTTTTTTTTTTTTATAAATTGTTAAAATATATTCAAAAATGTAATGTTTGTTTGTTGATCTTTAAGGAACTTTGCGTAAAATTGTTGACGTAATGCAATAAATGTGTGTGCGGCTCATAATTATAATTTTTAGCTAAAGACGTTGTAAAAATGCGATAAAAAATCTCTTATGATTTGCAATGGTATATGATAGTTATCAAACTTTTTGTGTGTTTTCTATCTCCTCGCCTAGGGTCGGGGAAAGAAAACACACAACTCAATGAATAAAAATCCTATAATATATATCTTATATATTTTTCTAGGAGATTAAAATTTATACAACATTTAACAAGTCTTATTCCTTTTTGGCTATTTTTTCAAAAAAGAAATTACATTTTCTAACAAATGTTGAGGGTTAATATCTGATACCATAGACACTTTAAAAAGCTTTTAATTAAAGTTTTTTAACGTTAAGTCAAAAAAAGTTTTATAAATGTATTTGATGTAAATTTTCACTCAACAAACATTCATGAGTCTTCGACAAACTGAGCAGAGTTTATAAAATCAGAAAAAATAAGAGTGTGTCCAAAATGACGTCTTTTATATATATAACAACGGCGTCACTGAATGAGTAACAGTCTTAACAACATCCTTTTTGTACGGATCCCACTTTTTCAAATCCCCTCACTTTTTAAAGATTATGTTGCTTGTTGAGTTGATTTCCCCAGGGTATTCTTTTAAATTACTCGAATAATTTTATTTTGAGTTTCAGTTTAAAAATGCAGTTTTAAAACGAAAGATGCCTGCTCTCTTGTCCGATTTATCTTCAATTCTTCATTTAAACCGACCAAATATGATGCAACTAAATGATATCAAAATTCTCTAAAATTGTCTTTTAAAAACAAATAAACTACTTAATTTTTATTTGAGTCTCATTTTACAAGTTTTGACCAAACATTATCTAATTTATATGAATTTCAAATGGTATCAGAACTGTGAATTTCCTTCAAATAATTTTTAAGGTCTTCCGTTTCCAACGGAAGACCTTTGTATTATTGTGCGGGAAAGATTATTTTTCTTTTTTTTTTTTTCTTCCTAGACGCGAACTTTGAGGCTTCATATCTTGCTTACATCTGAACGGTTTTTGCTCAAATTTTCAGTGCTAATGTACTTTACAAAACACTATCTTAAGCAATTCATAAAATTTAGAATTCCCTTTTCGTTAAAGAGTTATTTCCCTTTTAAATTTTTTTAGGGCCTTTTGTTTCCAGACAAAGGCTCCGAGACTATGATAGCAGGGAATGGGAATCCAACGAATTTGAATAACAGAGACATTGTAGTTGTGCACATCGGTTTTTGTTTTTAGATTACGTTTTTTATTTAGGAAAAGGTAGGGGGTCAAAAAACAGGATTCAAAAAGAGCGAAAATTTAGACATATTTTCCTTTATATCTTTTAAACGAAAAATATTTTGTTAAGACATGTAGAATAAAAGTTGTGCAAAATATAGAGGGCTTTCATTTGACACCAATAAAAAAGAGCTGGCCCCTTAAATTAAGGGCCAATGGCCCCTAAACAATTTTGCTTAATAACTCAAAAACGGTTTGGATTTTGATATGGCTGTCGCTGGAAAAGTTGTTTGTTGGGATCTCATAAAGGTCGTTACAATGTTATTTTGTATGTAATTTGTGTAGTATGAGTGTAAAAAGCTTTACATGTTAACATGTACCTGTTTTCATTTGACAAGTTAACGAAAGTCTTTGCGCGTACAACTGGCATAAAGTCACCGCAGAAAGTATGCTGGTTTATACAAACGGCATTAATTCATAAGAATTTTTTTTTAGAATATACGTGCTTTTTTTTTTTAGGAGTTTAAGTCATTGTTGTTAAGTTCTTATATTGCTCAACCTTTAAAAACGGGATTTGGAAAACAAATCGTTGTTTTTCTTTTCTAGTAAACCACAAAATATGGAATTAAAAAAAAATCTATGCATTACATTTTAGTTATTAACTCCATACATTTAAAATCTACCTTGAATCAGAGCTGGTGTGTACCATTACGTAAGCTCTCCCTCGCCCGCGGCCGAGAAAATCGGTCACCATGGTCGCGGCTGGACTACCTAGCGGTCAGGGGTTATCTAATACACGAGAGTTGCGTCTCTCATATATGAGTTTATTTATCCGCAAACCCAAGAATTGTTTTTGTTTTGATTACACATGTTTTTTTATGGATTAAACGATTGGGTGTCAATTAAGAAATCGTTCAGTTAATTAATAAAAGCAATGTCATTCTCAATCTAAAGCAATAATAGATATAGATAAATTGTGGGTTTTAAGTTTAAAATAAATAACTTCTATTTGATAAAGTAAGGTCATTATACTGCAACTTTCAAGGCTTACTGGGTTCTGAGCTGTGTGGGTGTGTGCGTTGTACCTTTACGTAATCTATCGTTCGCCCACGGCCGAGGATCTCAGCCACGGCTGCACTACATAGCGGTTATTTATACACAAGATTCGCACACCGAGACGCACACTTCCATGCATATGAACGTGTTTGAGTTAATATAGTCGTAAATACAAGAACTGTTTTAATTTTATGTTATAAAAGTTTGTCCATTTTGTATTTATTTAATTAAATTTGAGTGTAAATGAATATTAATGAACGATATTACTCCAAATCGGAAACATCGTCAGACATAAATTAATGGTTGGTTTGTTTATATAAAATATTTTATAAACTGTACAAATAATGTTTTAAATCAACAACAACCCCCCCCCCCCCCCCCTAAATATTAAACATTTAAATGATGATCATCCATCGCCCATGGCTGAGGAGATCCGGCACGATTGGACAAGTGATCCGCGGTCGGTTCGTGATCTTGTACCTTATCACGCGTTCATGTTTCATATTTTGGCATTTTGCACGGACACAACTATATTTTATTATGTTTTCAACTATTATTTTGGTTTAAGATGAAAAGATAAATTTATTTTACTTGTACAGTTGATTAAGCATTGGTGTATACGATAGCGTACAAGGTAGTTTAAAAATCAAATCAAATTATAATCAAAGTTCCATGTTACATGTTTGCGGTAGGGGCTAGCACGATAAAAGAATGTCCTGAGTTGAGGCATTCGATGATTATTTAAAAGAATATTCACATGAGTTTTAAACAACTTTAGATTAGATTCTGTCGGTCACATATTAATCACTTCTGTAGTTTTTCTACATGTTCGTTTCATTATGGAAGCGAACTCATTGCTGCCCCCCCCTCCTCCCGCCCCGCTGACAGGAGCTCGCGCTGTATTTTTTTTTGGGGGGGGGGGGGGGCGAAACGATATCAAGATCTGTCGAAAATCATTTTTGGTGGCTTCTTCTTATGTGTAACATTTTGTTTCACTTTCCCAACCGTTTGTTTATTCGGTCAGTCTGTGTTAATTCAATCGCCACGTGCGACCGAGAATCTTGTGTCTCTTCAGCGCACACAGCTCAGAACATTTTTAGCCCCGGGTCATCAATTGTTATGTAATTGAGTAACAGTTGGAATGGTGCTTTTACTACATAAAATAAAAATTAAAAAAATCATCCAGAAAAAATGTTACCGTAACTCAATAGTCAATACCAAAAATAAAAATCCGTATGATTACAAACTGAAATCGGTTTTTCAGTATTCGGCGGGATTTTATTTTTCTTCTAACATTAGTATTTTTATTGGTTTCAGAAAATACGATGTAAAAATACAAACAGGAAATAAATCTGATATTATTTACATTGATAATGTTGAAAAATATTTAAAATTAAATTAGTCACATTCGTTAGAAAACAATGTTATACAAACATCCGATAATTTTTTTCCTATGTCGTATCATTCGCGTAAATAAATATGTTCTGTACATATCCATGTACCTTAGAAAAAATTCAAATGATTAAACAAAAAAGAAAGTTGTAATTACTATTTCGGATTTTTTTCAAAGTAATTTAACATTGTATTGAAAAGAACAAGATATAAAAATGATTTAAATTTTTGACCCCATCTTTGTATTTATTACCGGCGCTCCTTACATGTATAACGGCGTACAGTGTATATAGATTATCATGATCTATTTGAATTGAGTTCCATTCGTAAAGATTCCCTTAATAATTAATTGCATGACTGTGTACATTGTAGGCAAATCCCTGTGTGTTAATTACGTCTTGTTTTCCGTTAACAGTGGTTTAAGTAATTAAAATAATTACTTGTAAAAATATCTATAATCGGGATTCCAAAGAACTTTCTTCCCGCAATTCATAGAAATGATCAGTATGTTTTCTTTCTATGTTTACATTTAATTTTGTTCAAATAATTAATAAATTTTCTATCATTTAAATTGTGTGCTTCATCAGATACTGATTCCAATTACCTTGAAGTCATTAATTTTTCAATTGGCTATTGACAAAAAAAGAGACGCTTGACCATCCAATGAAAACAAATACACAGAGTTTGATTGACAGGTTCAGCCAGATGCAGGTCTCACCCGATGTCCGAGGTTATGTGTGCCGCGAGTGGTCTCAATAAGAGTTATCGATGTAAATAAATTAAAAAAGATACATGCTTATCAAAACATGCTCGTGTAAGTTAAAGTTGATTAAGGCTTGTTCCAACAGAAATCATGTTTTGCTAACTGTATTTAGTATTTTTTATGTATAGCAAATTTTAATATTGTACAGTCATTTTACCGGTAACGAATCAGTATGCGGTTTCTCGTGCATGCAACTATTATTATCAAAATTCCAAATGTTTTTATTTTTTGTATAAATCGCGTTTCTTTGTCCTTCTAAACTGTATCAAACTTCCGAAAATGTAAAGGATGAATTACGGAGACAGTAATTTCAACACCCCCTCCAGTTTCCTAGTTTCGAATTCGTTTCCCAGTATCGAATTAAGCGCCCTTTATCACTTCTGACCGAATATTTTGAGGCGAATTAATTTCAAAAATATACTAGAGGTACATGTTAATGGACTTATAAATGAAAAAGGAAAAACGATTGTGGGAATATGTCATTTAAACAAATTATATGATCGTTATTTTTATCATACCGTTTTCCTGTCAAATTGAAACTGGACTTGAACAGTTTTCATTTCCGTTACTTTATAATATTGAATTTTCATTAAAACACTTTATAATAGTAATTGATGATAAGTAGTTGCCATTTTCCTTTGTTTTTCCCGTATATCTATCAATTTTTGCAGCCAAATAATACTTCTGTCGCAATGAACCGTAACTAGGAAAACTACACGTGGTTCTATTTGAAGTCGTAATTTCATTCAAAGCTCCATTATTATTTGATATGATGTATTATCTTTTTAAATGAATTATATTTACTAATTATTCACTAAATAGGGATCAATAACAAACTTATTTTCATAGTTAGGCTTAATTGTTTTTACACTTTCGTTTTTTCTGCTTTGAACATCCGGCAGCTCATATCTGGGGCACAATTTTAATTTGTAAACAATTCGGTAAATAATCGTGCAAATGGCAAACAACTTCACGCACTGATATAATATTTATTTCTGTGTTATAATCACCTAGCTAGAATTTTTTAAAACCTCAACTTTGTCTTCCACCAATAATTTTTCTAAAAATTATTCGATACTGGCAAATATTCGTTACCGGTAAAACTGTACCAGTACTGAAACATCGTATAAAAACTTTATATAACATGTACTCTGTAACTAGTCGTCTTTTAATACATATATTTTTTTACATAATAAAATATTGTTTAAACCAAAAAAATAAAATACATATACCTTTCTTTTGTTTCTTAAAAATAAATTCAATTTTGTTAAAAGATAAGTATATCATTTCTTCTAGATTTTTTTTTTCATGAAAATACCTACAAGAGAGTTTTGCCAATCACAAACAAATTAAAGTACATGTAATGTAAAACACGGGCTCCATTTTGAAACAAATTGTTAGAGAGTTCCGAATGAAATCTGATAAACGTTTCACATGGTTCTCGCACACTTTGCTCGAAACGATTTAAACGCATTGTCCGAAATTCTGCACGCTTTGTCCGAAACGCTAAACGGATTACACGAAACGCTTCACGATTCACACGAAACGCTAAACGGTTAATACGAAACGTTTTTCGCACGTCAGTCGCACGCTTTTTTTTGTTGTAGTAGTACGTTTCAGGGTCTGTATATTTTGTCAGCACGCAACAATTCTAAATTGCACATTGTCTTCAAAAATTTACAAATATTTAAATAAAGAAGTTATCTTAGAGAAAAGGTTACGTGTTTTGTAAACGGGTTCGGTTTAAAAAAAAAAACCCACAATTCCTGACATGACACATGAGTACATACTGTTTATTACAATGCTTGCTACCCTCTGAAAATTTAACTCGCCATTAAATATCTCATTTTTTAAATAATGTTTGTTACGATTACATAAACTGTGTGCGACAAATAGTTTTCCTAAAACTTTTTCTTATTTTCTTTTTCAAAACACGTTTTATATGCAGGCTTTCAATCACAACACGTTTTTATAACAAAAGCAGAACTGAAAGTTTAGTAATCATAATCGTTTGACACCATATCACATATATTTTCAACTCGCAGCAACAACGGAAGACCTACTCGTGGCCTTGCCACGAGCTCTGCTCTAGTTTTTATTACTTTTTGTCCGTAGCGTGTATTGTTGTTCTTACCTTATCGTCCCTCCTGCCGCGTGTATCAGTGGATGGTCGCAATCCTCTGCCGTCTGCGCTACTCGGGTGTATTCGTGATATATGACAGTTGAGTCCTCTTTCACTCTTGAAATCATTCTTGTCACAATTAGGACATTTGATTACCATAACGCTGATAAACTGAAATATGAGATATTTTTTGGAATTATTTTTTAGACTTATTATTGGTTAGGCCAGAAAACGTCATTAAAATTTTCACATCAAAGTATTTCTTAACTTACACTGTTTAAAGAAAAGTGCATAAATCTGAGGTAAATACTCATACTTGTGGCTGAGTACTGACTTAAGAAAGTTTGTACGTTATGTTTGATTCTAGAATATTCTTATCCATACAACAACGTTTTTCCTTTGGTTCACAGAGTGGTACAACGTTAGAAGGAATCTTTGAACAATTCCACCAGGACTAGTTGAATGCTTTTTACAAAAGTAGTGATAAAACTGTTGTCTTTGTAGTTAAAATTAGTAAACAAAAAGTAAAAAAAGAAAGACAGAATGAGATATCTAACTGGTAATAAAGCCTAATTGTCATTTCCAAACCGCTATTGACGGCAATACAATTTTAAAATATTATGATAGTAACGTTCAGTAATCGTTTACCTCTACATAGGGTCACAGTTAACTGACATTCTCTGTACGTTTCTCTGATGAGTTCGTTCACATTTTACGCGGATACTGTTATTGTGACTACCAGAAATCGCTTGCTTTCAGAGAGTGTCGTGTTGATACAATTACAATCAAATATTTCAGTCACCTAATATGTCATCTAATATGAGATACTTATCAGATAAAAAAATTATCTCATATCCGAAAGAATGTAAAAAGTTTAGATTAACGTATTCTATTTAAACTTTTTTTTGAAAATCTGTGGTAAACAGGTTTTTTTAAATCGAATATTTACTGTGTTCAAATAAGTTCAAATATAGAGTTCAAATATACAGAAAAGGTAAAATTATTTAAAGAATAAAAATTTAAAAATTAAATCAGCGTAATATACTATTCGAACTGACTTTCTATTTAATTAAAAACAAATGGAAGAAGTTCTGAATATAATACATGTATTTTCATGCAGCCGTAAAAAATATTTACCCCCTCCACTTAATTTATGTTCCTAATCTAAATGCGATATCGTAACTCTTATAGACTGCCGTAGAGTAAAACAATTGCTATCCAGTACATCATTGGGTTTCTGTAGTTTCGTTCCTGTATTTTACATTATTGTTAACTACTTCATTTCTATGCGTACTTTGTCAGTAATAAAAAGATTGAAAATGCTTTTATTTCACAAAAGCAAGCTCTCCACCCTAATGACTAATGTAAACATTTTAGTGTCGATTACACGGCTGAAAAAAATTATATCGTCTGCTTTGATTGAAGTGCTTGGTTTTTATGATTGATGAAAAAGTGGGATAGCTTTTTGATAAGTCGTCTGCAGGCATAAGTGCAATGTCAATACTGAGTGCATATGCAGTACATGGTAACATTTTCGGCCTTAGAGTGTATGGACTTTAAAAAAGAGTTTTTATATTACCTTTTAAGATAGTTGAAATTTGAAGTGTATCGTTCCTTATTTCGACAATCGTTATCAATTTTATCTTTCAATTAAGCCTGCTAAGTTCAATAAAATACATTCATTTCAGTTATTTTAGAAATCAACAAAACGGGACGTTTTGTCCTATTTACCGTGTTTATTGCATGTCATGTAATGATTTAGCATTACATTTACACGTTGTTGACCGATAATATCACAAGCCCGTCAGTCCTTTGAAAGGAATACCTGTTTACATTGTCTAAATCTGAATATGAAACGGAGGAAAATGTTCAAGTTTATTAGTCTTTAGTTTCTTAATTTGAGATAAGCAATGGTTTCGTCATATGTACTAAGAGAATATATATATCATGGACAAAAATTCACAAAGATTAAAACACATTTTGTCTTTTTCAAAATCATTAATTTACTGTTCGGGTGTCAGGCGTACATGTCAAAGGACTATGTGCGGTATGGTAAAAAATCTGCCCCCGATTTCAACCAATTTTTAAATAGTATCGTATAACAATGAAATCTTCACAAATCATTGTAAAAAGGATGCCTCTAACTTTAATTTTGATTTTAGTCATCATTGCTCACTCGCTTTTTATCTATGACGTCACCTAAATGACCCAATTCCCGCAAATTTGCAAACAAATGAAGATATTCTCATTTTTGCTCTTTATTTTGCATTCGGAAGTATAGAGCGCAGGTCTGCTCAAGTGCAATTTTAACATATGTTTTTCTTCAGATAGTTATACATATTATACTAAAGAATGGTACTTGAGCAAGCCTGCGCTCGATGTTTCCCAGTCGAAAAACCATCGGAAAACACCCATATTTTGCTACAAAACATCAATTTATCAAAATAATGCAATATTCATGACGTCATTTCTACGTTATGACGTCACTGTGGTGATAACCTTTTACACCTTTATTTCCAATATGATTTTAACTATCTTTCATCTAATTTTAAAGCTCTTTCTAAAACTTTGATTTTGGGGGGCAAAAATTGCATAAAACCGCACTTAGTCCTTTTTTAAATTTGAATTGAAATGTACCTAGTCAATTCAAAATTTATGATACAGCTTTTTACACTTAAAAATTCATTTCCGAATTTATACTCTTTGAGTTTCGGTATTTATACCAAAATCGTTCTTTTATTGGTATATCGTGTTTCTTTATAAAATATCAACATCAACAAAATATATTTAAGTGAAAGTATAAAAGTTAATTAGATGTACATCCAATTTTATGCTTCTATACTTATATATTTGTACCATCAGACTTAAAATGATACTTGTCACCAAGTATCAATCTGTACTACTATATTGAAATTGTTGACTCGAATTTTTGGGCTTTAATACCGATAAATCGTAAGAAAACAATCTTTTGTTTTATAGATTTTTAGCAGCATTGGTACTTGAAGATTACCAATTTTTTTTTATTTTTTCTCAATCAAGCTATGCTTATTAATAATAAACAAAAATTTCTTTCTAAACATCCTGGAATCATCGGGATTTTTGGATTTTACAATCTTGCGCTTGCGCATTACCTTCACGCTAAATCACGGGTGGCTCTTAAGTTTATGTTTCCTTAATATCACATTTGCATGAATAAACCATGTAAACTCAGAAATAATAATACAAATACTTTTAAATTTTCATGGGAAATTTGGTACATATTCTGTTCACCAAAGAAAATACGAGAGACAACTCTCACTAAGCGCGTTTAAAGGTACCTGCAGCCCAGCCGATGAATTTAATGCAATAACCGCATCGAAATCGAAAAATCCCGAGAGTTCCAAATGACAACTTGGTGTGTAAATTTGAAGCAAGTAAAAAAGTATTGAATTCCCAAATTAATATGAATAAAATTTTTACATAAAAGGTATTTACAGCCTCAAAATGGTTTGTGAAATATAATTTGACTGTTATTTTAAATGCATCTTAATTAATTTTCTTGAAAATCGTTTCGGAGCGATTTTGCATTTTTGTTTGCTACATTACGAGTATATGGGATCAGAGACATAAATAATGTTATCTATATCTTTGATGTAATGCATTTTAGTTCTGGTGAAGGCCCGTTTCGAGACACAGATTATTCTAACTAAGCAGAGTGTAGTGAAATTAATAGCATTATTGTTGGCTTAATTAAAGCTTGGTTATGTAAATGTCAACAATATGGTGTATAGATGTACCTATTTTGTACATATCCTACATCATATGCAATGTCAACCCGTGCACGCACGGGTCAAAGTCAATTATATTATGATATTTATTTAGACACATCTAACAATCATTTTACCTAATACAAATTGGTTAAGAATTTTGTTTATGTCAAATAAACATGCATGTGTTATTTTTCGTTATCAGAAATGTGTTAAATATGTAATCATTTGACACGCTATCGCAACAATCTCAACATGTTAATATCATAAGTAAATAGTATACACACCTGTTGTTGAAGGTGGAAAAGTTAGCTCGACCTGTTTATATAACTATCTTTCACACGCTTGCAACATCAAGGCCCATTGTAGATGAACATATGCGAAAGTCTATTCTCGGGACTTTCTACTTTCATTTTGATTCATTTGACACTGAGTGAGTCATAGAGTCGCTGTAGGAAAACCGCTTTTCGTTTACCTGTGGCACACCTCAAAGCCTTATTAGCATGTTGAAAAAAATGACAATAATAAACCGTCAACAATCTCAAAATCCATAAAACAAAATACACATTCAAAGCAGAGCAACACGGACTTCCAAATATATAGAGGTAGGATCAGATTCCTAGGAGGAGTGAGCATCATCTGCTGACCGGTCACACCCACCGTGTGCTCTTTATCGTTTTCGAAAAAAGTCCATAAGTGATTAATTATCGTCTAACAATTAGTATGAAAAACGTCTGTTAGCATGCGACCTTGTGGAATATTGCATTTGCTAACAAGGTATCGTTAGCTCGACCATAGAAGTTACGAAAAGATGACTTCAAAGAAGACTGTTAATAGTCGGACCCTTTCTGATTTTTATATTAACGAAAAACTAAAAAAAACCCAAGAATGCCCTAATGCGTCATTCACGGGATATTGAGACTCTTGCAAATTGAGAGAGGAGTTTATACTCTGTCCCGAGTTTTTGCTTCCACCACTTTTTGCTTGATATTTCGATAACCATAAATACTATTGTGCTCACACTACGTTCATCCACTTATATGAAAAATGTCCTGATTATCTGTTTTGAAACGCCCCTCTACGGCTTCAGGTTTCAATACACCTCCTAAAATAGAAAGTCTGCGGAGATTTTGCATTGCATCAGCCATTAATAGCCCGAATGATAACGTTGAAAAATTGCACAAGGTATCCTGAGTACTTCTGAATGGAGAAAAGATGTAAACATTTCCCATTATAAATCTCCCTAAGAAATTTGTTTTCGTTCCTGTGAACTTTTATGAGTGAAAAATGATAATTGTTCAATGAAGATATCTTTGATATATTCCTTTCATCGATATTAACTGTATTTCTTTCAGAGGTATACGTATTTTTATTAAAAATCATCAAAAAAGTATTGGAAGCAATAACTTGGGACAGATCGAAAAGTAAGTAAAAGTATATGTTTATTCTATCGGCAAGCTTTTTAAATTATTTAAAGTTGCAGAACAATTGTTTATTAATGTGAATTCGAAGTTTGGAGTGATTAGCCTTTTCTAGTTAAATATCATGAAAATTGTTCAGAATGAAACCGTCTGAACAGCAGTTTTTGATTTTGTCAACAATCTGAAACGTGCTAGGGGGTAGCCATGTATCGGTAACAACATACTCGCTTACAATGTTAAATTAGAAAAAGATTCCTTTAAAATATCCTGCAGTGCAATAATTCCACTGCATGTGTTACCAAAATGTTGATGAATAATGGTCGTTGTGAAATGTGACTTGAAAGACATGTTCTAGTATGAAATGTGTATGTAGGTGTATTATAGTCAGTTTATAGTTAGCAAATATAACATTATACAACTGAGAGTATGAGAGAGATAAATAAATAGACTCAGAGAGAGAGAGAGAGAGAGAGAGAGAGAGAGAGAGAGAGAGAGAATGTTAAAGATATTACAATATAGATGTAATTGTTATTGATGCCTTGCGTCCATGAACCACACACACACACACACATACGTGTATCAACCCCTTTTTGGGGACCTTGTCAAAATATCTCAAATTGGGGACCAAGAGATTTCACAGCATAGTTGACATTGTTCAACTCATTTTATTCTGTTTGTATCCTGATTTGAGTAGATAAAGTGAATCGTTGTGTTTAAACGAAATATCAATGGATTTTGAAAACGGGGACCCGGAAGTGCCAATCTGAGGACTTGAGTGTAAAGTATGGGGACCCTGCTCCTTATAATCAAACAAAACTGAGGACCTTATCTCGACTAGACTAAATTCTTTAAAAAAAATAATGGAAACGTTCATTGCAGAAAAAACTTTCACTACCAACGTTAGCGTTTTATGTATTTTTTCTGCAATGGCGCCATCTTAATATCCCACATGGATCCCCATTTTCTGAGGATTCATACAATGATATATGATTAATTGATAATTGATCATTTCAACATTCAACAAATGAGATTTAACACGTTTGAAAAATGTTATGTGATTAAAATCTTAAATCGCGAGGAATACTTGTACCGATAACATTAAAACCTGAAATCCTAATCCTCACATAACTACGTGTATAGTTTGGGAATTTAGGCATGATAAATTTATTTATTTATTTTTTAAATATATTTAACTGAGAGCCAATAACACACACGGTACACCTTTTGATATTGACATATGAATCCAATTTAAATTAAACTGATGACAAAACACACACGGTACAACTTTGGGGAATTACACATGAATAAAGTATACACTAAACTGAGGACCTAATACACACGGTACAACTTTGGGGGTGTACACATGAGTAAGGTATACACTAAACACTGAGGACCTAATACACACGGTACAACTTTGGGGACTTACACATGAATAAAGTATACACTAAACTGAGGACCTAATACACACGGTACAACTTTGGGGACTTACACATGAATAAAGTATACACTAAACTGAGGACCTAATACACACGGTACAACTCTGGGGACTTACACATGAATAAAGTATACACACTAGACTGAGGACCTTATACACACGGTACAACTTTGGGGACTTACGCATGAATATAGTATACACACTAAATTGAGGACCTAATACACACGGTACAACTCTGGGGACTTACACATGAATAAAGTATACACACTAGACTGAGGACCTTATACACACGGTACAACTTTGGGGACTTACACATGAATAAGGTATACACTAAACTGAGGACCTAATACACACGGTACAACTTTGGGGACTTACACATGAATAAAGTATACACTAAACTGAGGACCTAATACACACGGTACAACTCTGGGGACTTACACATGAATAAAGTATACACACTAGACTGAGGACCTTATACACACGTTACAACTTTGGGGACTTACGCATGAATATAGTATACACACTAAATTAGGACCTAATACACACGGTACAACTTTGGGGACTTACACATGAATATAGTATACACTAAATTGAGGACCCAATACACACGGTACAACTTTGGGGACTTGCACATGAATAAAGTAAACACTAAACTGAGGACCCAATACACACGGTACAACTTTGGGGACTTGCACATGAATATAGTATACACTAAACTGAGGACCCAATACACACGGTACAACTTTGGGGACTTGCACATGAATAAAGTAAACACTAAACTGAGGACCCAATACACACGGTACACGTTTGGGGACTTGCACATGAATATAGAATACACAAAGTAAACATTGCAGACTTTAACAAATATTAAGCTTTATATTGAAATTATGAAATATAGACGATTAAAGTCACAATTTACTGAACTTTCAAACGTTTCCAGGGCAATTTTGCACCTTTTTTCGCCGATCCTACATTCACCACTAAATTATAATTTATAAACTTTTGTTCAGAGTATGTGCTAAAGGCTATTCAAGGTATGAGCTGAAAGTTGCATTATTCTTCTTCCGTAATTATTATAACAAAAATAAGTATTTTTATGTCATTCAAATCAAAATTTTAATTGTACGCAGCATGATCACAATACCACGTTTTTGCAGCACAATAAATTTCTGAACATTACAGCTCATGTGAGCCTCGTATTAACATATTTACATTTTGGTGTAATGAATAAATTTCTTACTGCTCTACAACAAATTAACACTAATATAAGTAATCAAAATTTATTGGCAAATATTTTCATACAATTGATAAAATTGCAATTTAAGTTGCAATTATAGTTATCATTTATCATACACTTTCAATCCATTCATGTCAGTTTAAAACTCCACTTAAACATAGGATTTAATGCTGTAAGAAGTTTAAATTTTAAAAAACATCTCCATCCAAATTAATTAACAAATTCTATCTAAAACAATATACTATTTGATCATACACAAATCATTGATAAAATTGTAGTACTTAACAGTTAATTAACATTCTCTGCATATTGATTACAATACTTAAAATCAGCCAATTATTTATTTCCAAATCTCCAAATCATCCCAAACAATCAAATACCTCGTATGTATAGTGCATGTGCATACTAGCTGTAAAAGATGCATCATTCATATCATTGTCATGTCAACTCTCAACATCCACAATGAAGTAATTCATTTCAACAGTATGAAATATTCTCCAACATTTCATCAGTGCAATTTGTGAATTTACAAATTCAAATTATTCAGAGTTTACTAATGCTGTCAGTTCACTCCAAAACCGAAATTGTAAAACACTATATATATATACATGTACATACAACATATTCTCTACATTTTGATTAAAATAACCAATTCTTATATCTATCATTAAAACATTTCAACAAATCTACAATTTTTGTGAATACAGTACACATTCTGTTGTTCATACAACTATCATCAATGCACATCAACAGTACAATTAATTTTTATATAGCAAATCTAGCTCATTAATATAATTTGCAGTATGCAAAGTTACTAAATGTTTTCTTAATTTCTAGTACATTATATATTTGTCAAAATCTATTTCCAAACATCAAATCAAATCAATTACCAATTATTGTATAATTCATACAAATACTAACTGTAACCATAGTCATTCATACAACCAACAATGAAGGTAAATATACCGGTACACAATTTGCTCATTAAAACTACATGTCCAGTCACTGTAATATTTATTCCAATCCCTCTGTATTTCAATGACAATGCTAAAATTAATCAAGGTCTATACCCAAAATATCTGAAAAATTTTTTTTTGTCATTTCAAGTTAATGTCAACTAAAAACACAAAACCATATTAGTTTTACAGTTGTATTAATCAATTCCAGCTAAAGTTATCATGGCCCTTATTCCTTAGTTATTTTACAAAGGTGAATGCTCATCACAGCAACAAACATGACAACAGTATGTATTGGTAAAGCTATACATGGAGTATTTTCTACAAATTCGCTAATCCTCACACTTCTGTGCTTTATACAATATATGAAAATTGATGTCCACAAGCTATAATGAACTTGTAATTACTTCATTATCAAAGTAAATAAAGACAAAAAATCAGCATTTTCTTTGTTTTTTTATAAGGTTGTACACTTGATCTTTCACATTTCTCCAAGTTCTTTTGGAAAGGATTTTATCCTTTTTTAAAACATTCTCGATATCGTTCTTGCCAGGAACTTTGGACATTGCAATAAAATGGGAAAAATGCTTGTTGACTGAATTCATTTCAGATGGATTCCATGGTTTTTTCTGTGTTTTGTGACGTTTGCCTGCAGAATTTTCATCGGTAGATCTGCCATCAGAGGGTGCTTTCCTTTTCCCTAAAATTACGAGTTTTACAATATAAATTGGTTGATGATATGGTTGGAATGTGAAAAATGCAAATAACTAAGAACACATACAGTACCGCAACATTTTTTTTCACAAGATAAATGATAGAATTTACGCACGATAGGACAGGCTTAATGCATGATAGAACAGGATACATGCATGATACAATAGGATTTATACACCATAGGAAAGGATATACTATGCATGTTCATAATTAACGAATAATCACGATATATGATCTTCACGATTTACCCGAAAATGGCATAATTTGATAAAGAAAATGTAGGAAATAAGAAATATTATGCAGAATTTCATTTTATTAAAAAAGTCAAATTATTACGAGCTGCGTCGTTTCATTGGAAAAATAAACTAAAATAATGTATGAATTATCTTTATCAATAATCAAAATACAATGCGTGTTCTTTAATAATATATAATCTATCTAAATATTATCATTTTTTTTTATTGAATTAAATAAACAAATTAGATGACATGCAAGTTAATGTTTACACAGTAATTCAAAACACTCTCTGCGTACGATTTAATATGTCAGACATACAGTTACATATGTTATCTTGTTCCAAAGAATTTTCCATTGTACACATTATCCTATCATCTCCAAATGTTACTTATGTCTTCTTTTTAAAAATATCTTTCGACTTAAGAACTTCAATACATATAGCTTAATATTGTTAATTTGATGGAATGTTTGATAAAGATTTGCATTATTTGTTCCAATATTATTGTTAACGGAGCGATGAACGACTTATAACTTTAAAATAAAATAGCTTGCTTACGAAAAGGCAGGATACAGCTAACACGATAGGATAAATGGAGAAACTGATAAAATATAACGATAAACCTGATAAGATTACTGTACGTTAGGATAGGACTAATGCACGATAGAACAGTTTACACGCGCGATACAATAGTATTCATACATTGATAAAGGATTGTAAAATAAATAACTTTGCAGGTACCATAATTTCATATCTCATCCTGGCTAAATATTTTTAGATAAGTAAAAAGGAATTTGTCATCTGCATCTATCATACATGTATATGAAATATGAAAGATACTAAGTATATAAAAACTTTCTGTATAAATTACATGGTCTTGACATGTACTTGATTTTTGACTGAAAATTCTTCACATTATGAGCAGACAGAAAATATGGTAATTAATGCCAGTGATGAAGTTTATCAACTATATTCATGAGTCGTATTTAAGCTTTGTTTTTGTCTTGTTTTAAGAAAACAAATTAACTAAGAAAATTGTTTTTTTTTTGTAAATCAGAATTTGAAATCTTTCCACTCAATTAGAAACATATTTTCTAACAAATATATTCTTGGGAAAAATGTCAGTATGATAATTAAAATACATCTGTTAGGAACTGTTTTGTTATGGATGGGGGAGATGTAAGAAGTTTTTCAAAGATCTATGCATATTGTTCAGGAAACATTTAGTTTAAAACTATGACCCTCTGTGGACTGAAGCTTGACTGTTAATGTACCCAACATTTAATCTTGAGAACTGCTTCTTTTTCATGCATCTAGTTTTAAGTAGAATTATAATATACCAGAAAAGGAGAATATACCAATAATAAATGTGTACTGAAATAAGGGTACAGACCTTGAGCGCTTTTATTATGAAGACTGTCTTTATCAGTCTGGTAATCCATTTCTCCATCACTCTCATCAGCACAGGGCCCGTTAATTTCCTTTACCTCCTCTGGAAAAAATAATCAAAAAACGATAAGAGTAAGTTATGAACATTAATTCTTATATCATATATACAAGAAATTAGAATTCTTACCTTCATTAACTAATAAGAGGCCTACAGGCCTTGACAGTCACCTGAGTACCATATCATTTAGATTAACCTGGCTGAGGGTCTAGTTTTTGCATTTTAAGCTTCATTTTGGAGTCTAAACCCTAATCCAAATTTTAATTTTGGTTAAAAGAAACTTGCAGACTTTAACGGTAAACTTTTATAACATTCCGTTTTGCTAATAATGCACACGTGCAGTTAATTCCTAAATTATGGCAGCAATATGTTACATGTACCCATGTGAATTAATTGACCTAAAAAAAGTCATTCACTATACGGCCAAATTTATCCCCCCCCCCACGAAAATGCCCCAACCCCTGCCCCACTCCCAGTGAATTTCACAATTTTACAGTACAACAGTCCACAATAAACATACTATACTAAACCAAATCTAAAATCAAATGTTATCAAAAGTCTATAGATCAAACTTGCACAGGAGGAATAAATAATCACCATTGAAATATAACAAATGAGTTCATTTTAATAATCTATTCACAACACTGAATCCTTCCCTGTCTATATGCCTATCATCATTTAAAGAAAACAACTCACCCTGATTATTAAAGAGCATCTCTATGACATTTTTCCCCTCGTTAATTAGCATCAACATCTTGGAGATCTTTGTTTTTAGAATGATATCCAATGGTTGCCGATAAATTTCTCTGTGGACTCTTATGTCATGGCCAAGGAATTTGGCTAACTGATCCTGACCGTTTTCACTAAGCTCATGGATTTGTGCCATTGTGGCAATGTGTTTTCTGAGGTTTGTATAGGTTATAATGTTTCCATAGCGCAATTCTATTTTCCCAAATATTTCATTCAATACGTCACTTGCCCTTAGTGTTCGTGTGGAGGGTGATGGTCTAGCAAATAAATATTTTCCACATACATTTGCATCACTTCTTTTCTGCATTAAGAGATCAATGCATTTAATCATCTCTGGAGTAAGTAATATTGCAACTTTTCTTTCCTGTTTGCCTTTGAGTTCAATTCGAGTCAAAGAACGACAAAGCTCAATTTCCATGTCTGACAAACTTGATTTAAGTTCGTCATCGTAGGGAACACTGTTTTGTGCTTCAATAGCTTGCTTGTAATTGTCTACAGTAATACGCTGCACATCGCCTCCACTCTTCCTGTTAAAGAGAGTTATGTGACATAGCGTCATCTTTGCCAGCTCAATGTAGAAAGCTGAATCATTCGACAATTTCATCAAAAGTTCTTTGATTTTTTCTTTTAGGTAGGAATTAAGCTTGTACACATCCTCGCATAGAGGTAACATTTTTGGCGCATTATACTTTTTCTCACTCAAAGTTTGTCGCGCGCGGGAAGAGATGAGATCGTTCCAATCAGACTCATACAACTGAATAAAGGCTGAACCATTCTCTTGTTTTGTTATATCTGACTCAATAATTCCATCTGATCTATAAATCCTTGCACATCGTTGAAGACTATACCCTATTTTTAGTGCAAGTGAAGGAGTTGCATACATATGTGTATCTTCACTAAATCCAGCAAGGGACTTCACACATGACACAACATTGTTAAATTTCTCAGGACTAAAACAATCCTCAATCTTCTGGATACCCCATTCAGGTGTCTTTTTGGCTTCTCCAATTAGTCTGCCTAGTTCTCTCATTCTGCAGCTGATGTGGTTAGATGTATGTTCCTGGATGTCCTTATTTTCATACAGGCGCTTTCCAAATTTCAGTATGAGTGGATCGCGATATATATACATATAAATGTCATCTTGAGACATGGATAATAAAACATCTTTGTAAAATCCTCCATTAATATGTTCTGGAATAGGTAGTAAAAAACGACCTTCTTTCACTCCTTGATTTTTTTTATCAGTCTGCTTACTAACACATGTCTTAAAATGATCACTCAATGAAGTTTTGGAGTACAAACCCTTGCAACCACTACATGGAATAAATTCACTATGTGCTCTGGTCTTCTGCTCTCTATACTTCGGTATTAATGTTCCAGTTCCATTTTTCAGAACGTTGAAGTTGTGATCCCAGTCTCCTTCATTTCTTATTGTTTTCCAAATTTCTTTTCTTTCGGCACTGTTTTTGGGTAAGGAAAGAGCCTTAGCTACAATAACTTCATTTTTGTGCATTGTTTCCAAGTGTCTAGCCAGTTTTGGGTACAATTTTCCACAAAATTTGCATGCATGTTTTTTGTCCCATTTCTGCTTTCCTTTCTCTGTGTTGGTTTTCTGTACAGTGATAGTTTCCAAAGGGATAGATATTGGCACAACAATACTTCTCTCAGAATCATTACTGTCACTGACATAATCGGGAGGATTGGATGAATCTTTCAAATGTAGCAAGGAATGAACTGCATTGTCATCTGTATCACTAGAACCCCTATCAAAAGGAATTGTATTAATTCAATCTGACAAATAGCAAAACTCATGTTTCTATAAAGTTCACTGCTGATGTACTTAAATTTAGCAAATTCATAAAAATATAAGAAATACTAGACATGATCTCATTGCGAGCAACAAATAGGTTTTCTGTTTGATTATGAATTAATGACAGGGTTCAACTAATATGTTGACATTATTTCATTTCTAAAATTTAATAAATCCACCTTAATTGGGCAAAATCATAACAAATACAACAACTTTATTAAAATCCAAAAATCTTAAGAAGGGCTTAACTAAAAGCCCGAATGATTTTATGCATTACTTAACAAAAACTGGAAATTAAAAGGCTTAATATAAAACAATTCATTTTACTAGGTACAAATTAACAATTCTACTGAATCAGATTTGGTACGAGTTACTATATTAATTTTCTCAGACTAATTTTTGGCCCAACACTGCAGAATTAAGATTTCCAAAAAAGGTCATTTTTAAGAGGCAATATCTCTGCAATGTGTTGGAATCACTTCCAGTGACATTCAGAAGTGACAGACAACCTGCCCATAATCAAATTTGGTAAGTTTAAAACATATTATGATGAAGAAAAAATTCCAAATTTTTAATTTAAATTTTTTTTAAAACAGTTTTCCAAAAATGCCATTTTAGCAGACCAGAAGTGACGGATGATCAGGGTATTAGCTGAAAATAAGGAATCTACAGTATATTCTTGTTTTTGTACATACCTAGTTTCAAAAGGGATAGATATTGGAACATCAATACTTTTCTCAGAATCATTACTGTCACTGACATAATCGGAAGGATTGGATGAATCTTTTAAATGTAGCAAGGAACAAACTGCATTGTCATCTGTATCACTAGAACCCCTATAAAAAGGAATTGCATTAATTCCATCTGACAAATAGCAAAACTCTGTTTCTAAAAAGTTAAGTACTGGTGTACTTTAACCAATAAATTTATAAATATAAATAATATTGAATTTGCTAAAGGTAGGTTAATTTTTATAGTGATTACTAAACAATAAATTAAGACTGATGAACCCAATTCTGTATAAAATTCAAATCATTAATTATACTCTTATTTTTATACAATCCTTTATAGACTTTACAGAACCTATTCTTGTAAATAATGATCAGGTAGAAAAAAAAGAATCTGCAAAATTCCATTTTTTTAAGTGTCTACTTACTGATCAGTATCTTCTGAAGGTGAATAATCAGAATCATTGGAATCCGAAAAAGAAAACTCATCATCATCACCAACAAAATCATGGTGTATAAAGCTGTCAAGTTTCTCTGGAAAATCTGTGGCATTCCCAGGTACACGGCTGTCAAGTTCCTCTGGAGGATCAGTGGCATTCCCGGGTACACAGCTGTCAGGTTTCTCTGGAGAATCCGTGGCATTCCAAGGTACACTGCTGTCAAGTTTCTCTGGAAAATCCTTTGCATTCCCAGATACACAGCTGTCAAGTTTCTCTGGAGAATCTGTGGCATTCACAGGTACATTGCTGTTAAGTTTCTCTGGAGAATATATGGCATTCCAAGGTACACTGCTGTCAGGTTTCTCTGAAGAATCCGTGGCATTCCAAGGTACACTGCTGTCAACTTTTTCTGGAGAATCTTTGGCATTCCCAGGTACACTGCTGTCAAGTTTCTCTGGAGGATCAGTGTCATTCTCAGGTACACTGCTGTCAAGTTTCTCTGGAGAATATGTGGCATTCTCATGTACACTGCTGTCAACTTTTTCTGGAGAATCTTTGGCATTCCCAGGAACACTGCTGTCAGGTTTCTCTGGAGAATCTGTGGCATTCTCAGGTACACTGCTGTCAAGTTTCTCTGGAGAATATGTGGCATTCCCGGGTACACTGCTGTCAGGTTTCTCTGAAGAATCTGTAGCACTCCCAGGTACACAGCTGTCAGGTTTTTCTAGAGAATCTGTGGCATTCCTAGGTACACTGCTGTTAAGTTTTTCTGGTGATTCCCTAGCATTCCGAACTAAAAAAAAGAATATATGTATGTCACTTTTGGACAAAAATAAAATTAATTAAGGTTGTCTAACCAATCACGATAAACAGTTTTATAAAAAAAAAAATGCAACATAATTATAAGATGAGGGCTTTATTTATTTAACTGGCATGGTAAGAAAAAATCAAATTTAATAGCTAATTATGTAAATTAATAAAGAGGACTTATCTAAAATCGACAGGGGTCTTTTTGAGTATCCGAATATCTAAAATCGACAGGGGTCTTTTTGAGTATCCGATTGCAAAGTTGTATAGTGAAAGTTTATTTTGAAGCTGACAAAATATATTTTATTAATATTTCTATTTAAATTTTCACTTAACCAATTGGTCAATGAAGTTCCTAGCTTCACTTGCTTCTAATAAGATTTTACCTGCCCCAAGCAATCGAATAGTTGTGAATATACCGGTAAATCCCTGAAGTCTTTATTCTTCATTACTTTTTCCATTTTTTTCAATGTTACACAATTTATTGTAAATGGACATGTATGTATGACTTCTAATAGCAGCTGTATGCTTGCAATACAACAAAGTGGACAACTGAATCTTTTTTACATGTCTTAATGGTAACTGATTAAACTGACAAAACTTAAAATGAACTGGAGGGATTTATATCAAGGGTGATAATTGGTAACTAGTTAATTACCTGGTACATAACACAGCTTATTCAAGTGCAAGTCCCCATAGCTGTACCGTGTGTATCAGGTCCTCAGTTTAGTGTATACTATATTTATGTGTAAGTCCCCAAAGTTGTACCGTGTGTATTAGGTCCTCAGTTAAGTGTATATTATATTCAGAGTTGGGGTCAATTACTTTGAGAAGTAATTAATTACTTTCAAATACATGAACAATTTTATCAATTACTTGCAATTACAATTACATTGATTTTTTAAAATGTAATTAATTACTCTCAATTACTTTAATAAATGTAATTAATTACATTTCAATTACTTTAGTTTTATCTTTTTAAATCTTGAGAACATATACATATATTAATGACATTAAGATATACAGGGCTTTATGTACGGTTATATTTTTAAAGGTTGTATAGTTAAGTTCAGATCAGATTTCTTGAAAATTTTCTTTAACATTAAATTCATTAAGTACCATTGAGTTCATTTTTGGTTCTGAATAATATTTTCTCGTTAGTGAATTAATTTTTATTCACATATTAAAACTATGTTTATTGAGAAAGAACAACTTTTGGCAGTACAGCATATCAGTATATAAATAATTGCTATAATTCACAAGAATGAGATATTTTGATTCCCTTGAGTCTAAATTCAGTTCAGTTCAGTCTAAAATCAATTGGGGTTCATGGGTATTGGAGGAGTTCACACCTCCACAAAATTAGATCTTTACCTATTGCTCTGGGCAGTGTGTCATACTGTATAAACATATGAAACATTATGGGACATTTAATTATTGTATAAACAAAAGTCCATGCCAAACATGTATAAAATCTATTTATCATTATGAGACACCTTTATTATATCTTAAACTTGGAGAAAAGTAATTGAGATGTAATTGAAAAGTAATCGAAAATACACAATATTTTTGGAATGTATTTAAATACATTCAATTACTTGTAATTGAAGAGAGACTCAATTACCAATTACCTTCAATTACTTTGAAAAATGTAATTAATTACACTCAATTACAAATACTTTTTTCAATTACCCCATCCCTGATTATATTTATGTGCAAGTCCCAAAGTTGTACCGTGTGTATTAGGTCCTCAGTTTAGTGTATACTATATTTATGTGTAAGTCCCCAAAGTTGTACCATGAGTATTAGGTCCTCAGTTTAGTGTATACTATATTTATGTGCCAATCCTCAAGTTTTACCGTGTGTATTAAGTCCTCAGTTTAGTGTATTCTATATTCATTGTGCAAGTCCCCAAAGTTGTAATGTTACTCAACATGATGGAAACAATTCAAAATTGAGCAATTGGTTAATCAGATGAAATAAATAAACTCATGCAAATATAATCAAAAGAAAAAAAAAACTCTTCACAATGCTTAAAAACTTTAAATTCAGCAGGATTTAGACTGCTACTGCATATATAGCTATCAAATTGTCATATACAGTCTAGACTGCCATAGCAACTCTCTGTCTTATGCGACCATATCAAGACCCACATAACATATTTTTCATTGATAAATTATGTCTTGAAACAAGTTATATCTTATTCTATACCAATATCAAAGACAACAAAAATGCTAAACCGGCTAATCTTATAATTGCATGGTTAATCTGATAATTTTTCTCGGGCAAATTGACTATAAGATTAAGTGGAACCCTCGGTATCTAGATTCTCATCTTGATTTGGATTAAATAATGGGGCGGGTGGGTGGATTTATTTTATATTATCTTTTAAAAACTATTATTTTCACCATTCATGTCCTAGAAATTACAACTGCTCTATTCCTGAAATATTTAAATTGTTAATGCTAATATGAGTATACAAACCCATTTGTAATCTTTTAATTTCAACTTAACTGCACTTGCAGAAAGACATTTGTATCTTTATTATAAAAACATGACTGGAATCGAACGTTTATCCATGTTAAGCAGCCATTGCAATGTTTGTATGTGCCGAGCTTGATATTTTTTCCCTGAAATACACTGGAGCGGGTCATTTTCAGAGAGGTGGGCGGGGATGAGAATCTAAAATGTAATTTCATGTAGCCTAATGGCCATGAATTTTAAAATACAGCTAATAATTAAATCCTAGTTTTAAGATAAAAGATACCGTACATAATATTTTATCTATTTGAAACAATGTACTAAGTTAATAATGATTAATGTTGGATTGTCACATAAGACAGTCTAGATTGTATATAGATTGACTTTACTCCAAAGGACAAGTTCTGTGAAATCATTAGAATTTGTGGTGGCTAAATATTTGTAGTATTTGTGTGTAGTCCCCCACAAATTTACACTCTTGACGAAAACACATTTTGAAAGAGTACCTGGGTAAGTCATCATACTAAAACTGAAAACCGATGCATCTATGAAATTTCATCCCCACAAATGAGCAATAACCCATAGGTCATGAAAATTGGCCCTCATAAATTCAAATAATACCACAGTAGTCTAATGATAACGAGTTACAACCAGTTACCTGTAACAAAACAAATAACAGAATATAATGCACAAAAAATGAAAAACGTTTTAAGGATGTGTATTACATGCACCTCTTTTGGACATCTACAGAAAAAAAATATATGTTGTCATTGGACAGCAAAAAAAGAAGGCCATATGCTATATCTGGTAGTTTTTAGGGCTGGGACGATACTGTACTGAGCCTATTCGGTACATATCACGATACATGAGGTGCGATACGATACATATCACGATACATTGCAATTAAATGAAAACATGAATAAAAGTTTAAAATTTATTCAACCTGCCGATGTATTACCGCATGTCCAAAGTTATTTTGTTATATTCATAATGAGCGTTGCACAATTTACAAATTACTTTAGTCTCGTGTACACTAGTTTTTCATAAACAAGTACTCCAAAAGTTTTCCACACTCCATATTTAGCTTCCTAACAGTTTTGACAACTTTACGAGGTTTTCCGCCATCTTTGTACTTTCATATTAGGCGCGCGGACTAAAAATAGCCGATATATGAAGCTCGGATATTTTTGAAAAATCAAAAAAAGTTCGGTAAGGTATCGTTGTATTAATGGTAAATGTATCGATCCAAATATCGTCAAAATAAATACTGCGATGCACCGGTGCATCGGTGGATCGTCCCATCCCTAGTAGTTTTTGCCTGACTTTATGACGTCAGGCATATCAAAGGTTTAAAAGTTGCCTTCTCAGAAACAGTGCAGACAGTAAGAGCAAGCAATATCAAGATTTTCAAAAAAAAGATTGACAGACAGACTAACAGTGGTAACAACAATAACATTCTTTACAAAGTGTGGGTATAATTATGATTACTTAAAGTGTAAAATACATACAAATTTAAACATCAACATGTGAAAATCTTTCATCGACTATTAAATCACAAAAACTTCCACAATCAACATATGCAATGGAGTAATTACCTTTCCTCTCCAAGGATAGATGTTGCCTGGGCCATAGTCATATACCAGTTCTGTATTAGAGGATAATGGCCTTAGAGAGAAAAAACAAATGACTGGCTTTTCATCAATCTCCATCACTTTTGGTCTACAATTTGGATGGATATGATCATCATTTAACAGACGTCCAAATGATCCATCTTCTTTTGAAGCATCAACCCTTGATGAAAATAAAATAAGCAACATAAATTTGAACCTTGCATAACTGGTATTGTCACAGTGAAAGATATGAAGACAAAATATCTAAAATTGCAAATCACTTCATAAGTTCTACATATATATGTGTATGTAATAAAATATAAAAACAAGGCTTTATATACGTAAAAGGGTATACTGAAACATTTTTAGAGCTAGATAATCACAGTTCACTAGGGCTGTGTATTGGTAAAGATTTTCTAATACATTACGATACTCGCTAGACTTATTGAAAGCAACGGAGGTTGATGCAAACTATCCATGTAAACACTGAGGAGATCCAAAAAAATACAATAAACCAAGAGGTTTCTCACACAGCCCTCAGATTTTTGCTCTCTCTGGATTTATCATACGTTTTCAGAACATCTCAGTGATTATATGGAGAATTTACGTCACTCAAAAGTAACCTTCCTATTGCTTTCGACAAGTTTGGCAAGTATCTAGTACATTTTGGAACGATGTGTTTATTATGCGACAGACAGATGTAGTTAGACGATAGGGATAATTCATTTGATCATTTTCCCACCTAGATCTCATCAGAAATCGTTGGAGATATTAATATAGAACTTGTTTAAAAACATATGTTGAAGTAGTGATGTTCTAATCATTGATTATAATCTAAAATTAGTAGATTATTACTGCATTCTAAGTGCTCAATTATAAAAAGTTTCATTACAATTAATTGGTTGGGTTTTTATTTCCCTCTTGACAAGCGCATATCATATAGCAGAATATTTGAGACCCGAACTATCAATACACCAAAAAGGAGCTGCGGTTTAAAAATGGCTGATATGTCAGACGTGCGCTATCCCTACCCGTGAAATAAAGCACAATTTCTTGTTTGGACATTTTTTTGTTTCAAGAAATTGAGTGTTGAACCGTCTAGCTACTTAAGAACATCTTTTGAATACAGCATTTTTATGGCAAGAAATATTAAATAAATTGAAATATCAAAGGCCTATTAACAAGTCAGTTAATTGTATCTTGTTTCTTTACATTTTTTTAACACTTAACTAAGAAATATGACAAATTTTGATTATTATCGATAATAAGTTAGTTGCAGAGAGTCGATTATTGATTATGAAAATCTCACCAATTCCTATCACTAGCTTGAAGTGAGGACCTCCTATAAATCCAAGACGGCGGGTGTCGTCCTTTAACTTTTCTAATTTACATTGAATATACTTTTTAACATGATTGAGACTGGGGTTTTCAGTGAATTTATCTATTGCAATACATACACCTTAGATTACCAATTTTAATCAATTTTTCCTTCAATAAATATCTAGAAACTCATTCTCCAACAACCAAGCCCTTGTATTCTTAACATAAACAATTAAACATGGTGAACATGATGTACAAATTAAGCAGCAAAAATTTCTTACCAAAAAGGCTTTCCTTTGAATGTAAATTCAAAAATATATGTGTCATCTACATCTGGTTCTTTCTCTAATAACACTCCTTCATACGGTAATAGGAATTCATTTTGTCCAAATTCTTTCTTTGTAAATACACCTCTTCCTGAAAATAAATAAAGAACTTCCATTAGGGGTTGAAAATTACAAGATATACTTGCTGTATGCAAATTAAAAAATGAAATTGTGCGCTAAAAGAGACATGTGGTTGCCAACTTTTGCGAGTTACAAAATAATGGTCTAGCTTTTTCGGATTTTGAGGTTTATGATTATCCATTCAGATTTTAATTCAGAAGCTTACACTCAAGAAACTGTAGATGTAGAAACATTAGTTAGGGTGTTTTGAATTATCCCAGAATTAACCCTGTTAAACACAATCAGTTGTTCTCTTCTATCTTTATCCTAAAACAAAGTCTCAATACAAACCTTAAAATCATTGAATTTCACAATTACAAACAAGTTCAAACTATACTCAGAAATACTAAATAGAATTCAAATGTTGGAATATTGACAGACTGTTTCCATGTACAAATTGTTAGGTTAAGAAATGATTTATACCTTCACAAATTAACAGAATCATGATATCACTGTTGTGTTCAATTCATTTAAATGAAACACTAATTAAAAGCTAATAAATAGGATGTATGCTGTATTGTTATCAATGAAAGTGTTACATATCTTATGAGATTAAAAAAACTAGTTTGCAACGGTTTTTATTTCACTAAATATATAATTATTTTATTTATCTCAATAGGAACTCAAAAATATTGTTAACAATGAGATTTTTAAATACAATTGAAGGTCAAAGGTGATCATTGCATGCTTTTAACATTAGGTTTGTTATCTCTGTCTAAAGATATCCTTGATTCACATTTTGCTTATTTACTTGATATTTGTTAAAACCTCTGGGTTCAAAACTAATGACATTCATTCAACAGTATGACAAATTTCCAAGTTTTCTCCTTTGAAACACCCCCACTAGCTTATAGGTTTCAACACACAGCTAAAAAATATGATGTCTATGGGGATTTTGTACTGCAAAGTGACCCGCATGATAATGTTGAAAATTCTGTGAGGTATTTAAAGTGACTTCCGAATGGATGTCAACATTCCCCATTTGGCCCTATAATTATCTTGTTTACCATAACTGATGCAAGAAGTAACTGGGAGGCCATTATACAATTGCCCCAAAACTTTTAGAAGTTTGAATGCAAAGTCTATGAAAGAAACACAAATTGATGAGTACCCGTAATCTTTACATTGCATTGTTTACAGACACAATTCAAAGTTGAAAACTATCACTGCTCTAAAAAGCGATTTTGTTTACATGCTGAAAAAAATACACATATATGAAAATTGTATGTCAAAATAACTAAACCAAGCTATTCTGAATAGCTTTATTATCTACATAAGTTTTAGAAGCTATACTGGCGTGTGACCAATTCTCGCCAAGTACCATTTCTCGCCAGTACATTGTGACATCATTTTTCATATACCGGTATTATTTTTTGTTTTGATAAAATGACTTCACAATGTACTTGCGAGAAAAAGTACTCAGCGACAACTGTTCGCACGCCAGTATAGCTAAATCAGGAGATTGTGTTGGAGCTGTATAAGCCATAAGAAATAAGTTTTGTTCCTGTGAATTTTTCTGAGTGACAAATGATATTGTTTCAATTAAATTATCTTGACTATTTTCCCTTTCATCTATTTTAATTGCACCTTTATCACAGGTATGTGTATTTCTATTAAAAACTGTCCAAATGTACTGCATCAATATATTTGGACAAACTATAGATAGATGTGGTATGTTCACAATTTTTAAACGTTTTAAATAAATTTCTAAGGCCTATTCCCCCCCCCCCCCTGGAAAATTAAAATTTCTTAAATTTACACAGTAAGATGACCAAATGTATGCCTTGGAACCCTCCGCCCCAACCCCAGGGAAAACTAGGCCTAGCATACAACCGAGAAAAAATCCTGGATCGCACTTGAGCGTTATGCACAAAGATATTTCTTTCATGATTTGCAAGGGGATTTTAAAAAGTATACATTGTGCATTTCTCGGAAAGTTCACTATACAACCCGTCTTAAAAAGATTTTCATTTCTAATGTTATGCAAATCGTTATGGAAGAAAATCACCGAGTGCGAGTACCCCCCCCCCCCTTCCACACCACATCGTATTTCAAGTTTACATCACAAATGTCATCGAAACATGTAATCAACATACCTTTATTCGGAGTTTCTTTAATATAAAAGGCATCCCGGTCAATGATTCTTTGACCATGTTGACCTGGCCTTCCCCGTTCCCTCCGACTTCTTCTCGACATACTTTTCCCCCGCTTCAACAAAATGGCATTTCCGTTTTCTATACACACGCGCATGCGCATTTCGAACATGTGTATCGTCAGAGGTGCGTAAGTGAAGATGGCAACTACAATCCTCACGGTATCTGTGTAATCACATGTCTGATGAAAACCCGATAATGGGACTAGATACTTTTCGATATTTTTTAGGTTTAGAACATGCTATTTTTTTGATTTAAGCAATAAAAAAATATGGGGACTTAAATCAAGTCCCCAGACTATTTGAGGTCCCCATTTTACGACTTGCGTATCTGAGGCAGGCCCCCAGTTTGGCAGAACCACACACGCACACACACACACACACACACACACACACACACACACACACACACACACACACACACACACACACACACACACACACACACACATATATATATATATATATATATATATATATATATATATATATATATATATATATATATATATATATAAGATATATTAGAGACATCAGATGCATTACTTAAGTAGTCTCCTTGGAGTTCTATAAATGACCTGTTTTGTCAGTTGATTTATATGATCATCTGGAGGGTCTGTCAACGTGAAAAGAAATGTATTTAATTCCATTTCAATTCATATCATAAATTTCCCACATCGAAAATTTACACAACTGTGATTTGTTTTCCTACTTGTTATACATTTTTATTCTTTTAAGATACCTCTATACCAGGGGACTCTCTGTATGTAAAAGAAACATTCATAATGGTAAAAAAATAAATGAAAACAAAATCATCTATAACAAACAAAAATCCTAAATTTTTAAAGTTTTACAAACTTCAAGGTCATGCAAGAAAGGAACAATATAGAAAATCTTCTGTATCAATTAATGCATAACTCTAGACCAGAAAACTAATCATAATACTTTTTTCAGTGTTTCTTTCTGAGTATTTGTACATTATTTGTCAATAGACTGTAAATACTTTTGCATATAAATAATCCTTACTATCATTTGAAACATAGATAATGATACTGATGATAACGGAATAAAGACATTAGAAATATTTTGAGATCACAGACAGTTTAAATATCCTACAATTGATAAGTAGTTCTTAATATACGTGAATACTGAACATTTAATACCAAAAATGTAGGAAATTGCTTCGAAAAAAACCCCCCACTGAAACACGCAACAAAACATATACATTCAAAAATACCAAACACTTTGTGAGTGTGTAAAAACATATACTGCCACAGATCATACAGTTATGACATCATCAACTTTAGAAAACGTGTCGTTTATTGAAAAGAAAATACGTAATCAAATTTATTATCGTCTATAAAACAATGTTTAAAAGAGTACCAGGATCTGCAATTCAATTGCCAAGTTTTTAACTGTGTTGGAACAGCACATTTTGATGTATACGAAGTTATATCATGATATTTATTTAGACACATCTAACAAACATTTTACCTAATACAAATTGGTTAAGAATTTTGTTTATGTCAAATAAACATGCATGTGTTATTTTTCGTTATCAGAAATGTGTTAAATATGTAATCATTTGACATGCTATCGCAACAATCTCAACATGTTAATATCATAAGTAAATAGTATACACACCTGTTGTTGAAGGTGGAAAAGTTAGCTCGACCTGTTTATATAACTATCTTTCACACGCTTGCAACATCAAGGCCCATTGTAGGTGAACATGTGCGAAAGTCTATTCTCGGAACTTTCTACTTTCATTTTGATTCAAGTCATAGAGTCGCTGTAAGAGAACCGCTTATGGATATAATATACAGACAATATTGTATAACCTTTTCCTGTACATAAACGATTCCTTAAATTTGCAATTTGGTTAAACATCCACCTGTAACATTGCACCATTATTGGTTTTGTGCCATTTCACCAAGTACAAAAATAATGCATATAGCAAAACACAAAGAATTATGTTTTACACTTATACGATTATCACATAACTGTGCACGCTACAATGTATTTAGAATAAGGACATCATTTTATCCCGGAAGAATTAAGTAAAAATGGAATGTTTTATGGTGATTAATACGGAACGGACTTTTCATTCATTTTATGTTTTATTGAGTTTAGGTACACTTCATTTCCTTATCCGTAAGTGTTTAACTTGAATTGACATATTCTGAATAATTAGTGAACAATTTGAGAATTTAGGTTCAATAGGAATACACTTTCCAAGTTACTTAGTACTTGTAGTAGGGCTTACTATCTTTTGATTTTATGGAATGCCATAACTGCCTCGAGTAAATAGGGGTTTTCTCAAACTCCTAGATATTTAATTTTCATGAAATTAATACATTACGGTTTACATTCCTTTTCTGAGTCCCCCTTTATCTCATCAGGTTGAAGAACTTTGCTGTAAAGGGTCAAAGTTGTTCTGCATTAAAACGCCACAAAATTAAGCCAAGTGATAATGTTGAAAAATCGTACAAGGTGCTTTAAGAGACTTTTGAAGAAAATAATTCAGATTATTCTATCACAATATTATGACTTTAATCTTTAATAAGTTTTTACATTCATGAATTAAAAAAACAGTTTGAAAACTCTTTAAGATATACATCCTTGGGGAAATTGCAGTGAATAGGTTGGACAGAGTTAGCCTTTTGAGGAATGATTATGCTAAACGAAAACTATTCAGAAAATTAAGAACTATTAACTATTAAGAAATAAACACGTTTTGGGGGAACTATTTTCTCGTGCGGAAGGTTTTTTTTAGTTAAAAATGAGAGAAACAAGCAACATTATGAATTTTCAATATACTTTTCTTTTTATTATACTTTTTTGTTATTCACATTTTTAACATTTGATAGGTTTGTTACATGTTCTTTATGTCCTGGATGACTTGTACAAAATTAAATTTTTAGAGAGTGATAGATGTCTTGCAGAAAATTATGCAAATATATAGAAATGCCTGATTTTTTTAAGCCAAATTTTGCGAGAATTTTACATTTTAAACCATATATCTAAAATTTGAAATAACTGACCACCATGTTTTATTAAGTAAAAATGACACTGAGTACATATCTAAGCAAACTGGATTTATCTTATAAAATTCTTGATATTCAAAATTTTCCCTATTTAAATTTTAGTACACTGTAACTGTAGCTTCGTTAAGAGGGACGATGGCCAATTTTAGAATGTATTGATCCTCTAGAGTATAAAAAAGTAAAAATAAAAAATAGCATGTAAGGAAGCGTGTTGAAATATTAAATCAAAAAGTTGATTGACATTGATTAGCGTTAAGCTTTATCTTAATTTAAAAAAGTATTCAAAAAAATTACACTTTAAGTTAAGGTATCCCCCTATAATTTATAGAGCTCTTCTACAAAATAAGATCAATACATTCTAAAATTGGCCACGACCATCGTCCCACTTAACGAAGCTACATTTACAGTGTACTAAAATTTAAATAGGGAACATTTTGAATATCAAGAATTTTATAAGATAAATCCAGTTTGCATAGATATGTACTCAGTGTCATTTTTACATAATAAAACATGGGGGTCAGTGATTGCAAATTTTAAATATATGGTTTAAAATGTAAAATTCTCACAAAATTTGGCTTAAAAAAATCAAGCATTTCTATATATTTGCATAATTTTCTGCAAGACATCTATCACTCTCTAAAAATTTAATTTTGTACAAGTCATCCAGGACATAAAGAACATGTAACAAACCTATCAAATTACAAAATAAATTCCTTAAATAAATTTAAACTATACGAGTCTTTTTCTTCTAAATCAAATGGTCTTTCTCTAGTGGTCAGTATAAAGTAATTGCTGTAGCAGGTCGAACAATATTCATTGTTCTCTAATTTCCTATCATTACATGTATCTTTAAGACCACAAATATATACACCATAAATATAAATTGTGACAGCAGATATGCATTATTTTAAAAAATATACATATTTTGACATTTTAAGCTGAATTCTACTTAAAATAAGATTGTCCATCATTCAAAATTCACCCCTACCCGTGCTGCATGTTCAGATCTGCAGATGTATAAAATTTATTTCTTTGTTTTGTTATTGATGTTTCGCGGAATTTTACTATGTATTATTACTGAACATATAGAGAGTCCCGAGAGTTTTCGGATGGCAAAAGTACAGAGTTATCTTTTCTTGGGCGAAGAGATTAGGTTTCTGCAGCAGACAGCTGTTTTAATTGGATAAAAACACTTTTTACCGAGTTTATTAGGAATATTTGAGTGTGAACGTGTTTTTTGACAACATTTGCAACATTGTGTGGGAGGATTTGCGTAACTTTTGTCAAGTAAGTTGTTTTTTGACATTGTTTACAAATCGTGTCCTACTTTCGATTCTTCCCTTGCATATTATTTATATATATGTCATAGAGTGTAGAGCGGATACGATGCCCCTGTGGATGACTACATAGATTTTCTTGACATTTGCAGGGATGATAGAAAATGATAATGAAGTTTTATATTCATTTTTTTCGAATTTGTTTTTTGTCGTCCATTTCCTGCCCCGCGATAAAAAGCTTGTGACGTCAGGATCTAGAAAATGATAAGGACTTGAGCATTCAGGCTTTGTATGATAATAGACCAATAGTTGTTGAAGTCTATAAGCTATTTTGTTTTGTTTGTCATAACTTCCGGTCATCATTGGAAGCACGTAAAAAAAATTTACGCATTCAATATATTTTCACATAGAATTGAAATATAAGTATAAATCATTACATTTGTCATATATCCGATTTAAAATAAACAAAAACATTCTACTGCTGGTAATATATATCAAATATCTCAAATAGCCTTTTTTCATTAAATGTTTTACCCACAAAATCTCAGAAAGTCAAGCGATCAATACACGAAACTTAGGTAGATGCTAGACATTTTATAGAAAATGTGTTTAATCGCTTTTATTTTGTCAACCTTCACCTCCATGACTCACCGGAAGGGTTCAAACAAATCAAGCTGTTTGAAAGTTTAACTGTTTTTCTTTGATAATCTAGTAAAATTCTAATAAAAAACACAATAAAGTAAAGTTATCTTATCATCAAGAAATACTAACTTTTATTTTTACTGAGCACTTCTGTTTGTCCGTTTTCTGTCAAGAGACCAAAAACAATGACTCCACGAAATCTCAAATACGGTGACGACTTGGACAACCAAACTTTGTTGGATAATAGCCCAAAGTATGGATCTGTGTTAACATTATTTCTTTATTCGTCGTCACTTCCAGTCGTCACCGGAGGCACTTATATAATATTCGTGCCTTATTTTATTTATTTTACACGTAATAAATATATCAGTACACGATCATATATATGCTAACTATACAGTGGTAAATTAGCAAACATATTCTACTTTTTGTGAGATATAACATATATGTTAGGTACCTATTCCTTTTACAAATTTGATACCCGGAAGATTTTATGACTGTAAGTGATTGAGACACTGAACATTTATGAATGAAAGACAATTGATTGAATATGTGTTTAACGGGTTTTATTTTGCCAACTGTCTCTTTCGGTACTCACCGGAAGGGTTCAAACAATTCATCTTTTTAACAAGTTTAACAGATTTTCTGAAGTGGTTCATCTAGCATGATAAAAAGTGATGTACACTAGGCAAATGTACAACAAATATAAGCTTTTATTTTCATTTATCACTTTTGTTCGTCCGTATCCGGTCTCAAGACAAAAAACCTAGTTTCACCAGGCCCTCAGATTTGGCAGAGATTATTGATATTTCATCGTATCAAATAAAAAAAATCGGACGGAAGACCTACTCGTTATTAGGTATTGGAAAATTAAACACTTTATAAATCAACACATATCTTTACAATCGATTTTGGCTGCCTTTGAATTGTGAAAAGATGGTTAGAGTTTACTGTTTGCAATAACAATCACCAGACACAAAGTATCACGTGATTTAACTTGCACTTTTATCAATTATAGTTTCAAGGCTAATGAATGAAATCCTCGAACAATTACCGCCCTGCAGGACAAGTTTCGCCTGAATAAACAACCCGTTACAGAGTCCTACGTCTGACGACTGGAGCCATTTATATGGCCAAGTTAGTTTTAATTACACTGAGTGGCCAAAAGTATCGCAAACAAATAAAGCTGACGTCATCACAACTTTGCTCGCTTCAAATTTTATTCGGCGCATAGTATTCGGTGTGTAAATTAAATGGGTAGTAATTTATTTAAGGAACTGTTTCTGGTCTTCATTTGCAGACGATATCCAATGCAGAAACTAACATAAACAATGTCGAAAAAAGCGAGAACTGTCAACGGATTTAAAGGAACGGATAGTAATATTGAATGCAAAGGGATTTAACTACAACAAAGTTAATGAATTATTGGGAATACTTCGCAGTACAGTCGGATGTCTTTTGAAAAAAAATCTTTCAAAAGGGAAGTGTTAAAAACGATCCCGGAAGTTGAAAGCCGCGAGTGACATATGTGAGGGGTGATCGGAAACTTAATTGCATTGTTAAAACAAATCGTAGGCAATCTTTACAGGATGTAACATTAGCATACAATAAAAATGAAGGAACGCGTTTGTCCAAGAGAACGTGAGGCGAAGCTTACATCTGGAAGGATACAGGCGGGGGAAAATTTAGAAAACTCTGACAATAAGCAAAGTTTACCGACAACGCGAAATTCGATGGTGCGGAGGGAGAAAACATTGGCAGTCTAAACAGTGGCAGAAAGTCCCGTGAGATTGATAACTTTAAAAATCGTGATGACTTAGTAGCAGCAGTTACGAGAATTTGGAATGGATTTTCACAGACCTACATGAGAAGGTTGTATGCCTCAATTCCCTACAGACGACGATAGGTTACAATTCAGAAAGGCTATGCAACATGATACAAAAAGGAAAATGTGAAGACACCTTTTATCACATTGAAAGTTCGTTTTTCTCTTTGCTGTTGATGTTACTTTGTGATGACGTCAGCCATGTTTGTTGCAATACTTTTGGTCACTTAGTGTAAGTAACACGTGTCTATACACAATCACTTCGAAGTATCGCGAGTAAAAAAAATCAGCAAACTATAAATAACGGAACTGCAGTTTGACTCTGAGGGATCAAGAATTTCGAGGATCAACAATTCGAGAAATCAGAAGGATGTTAGTTATATAGGAAAAAATCCGGAACCTTAGACTCAATTTGAGCAATCAAGAACTTCAAGCGATGGAAGTTTGAGCCATCAAATGTTACTTGTATGTATACTGACGTGGAGTTCAGTGAATCATTATTCACTGTAGAATAATAACAAAAGCGACTTATCAGAACTCGCATACTAGAAAACAATAATTTTAAACTCTATGAAAAATGTTACAAACATATCATCGGCTGTGCAATGGTTTAAACTGTGTTCCCTAATGTTTCTAACATTAGATTGTTCCCAATAACCCATTCAATCATAACACAGCTTCAATATACTAATAAAGTGCTGTTTCGCGGCAGATTTAGAGATGATGTTTTTTATCTTCAATGGGTCTGAGACTGAGATGATCGAATTCTTTTAAACATTTAAAAAATTTAATTTTTTCATCATTTTAGACACAACAGTGTATAAAGGAAGAAAAAGACTGCAAACGATAGCATTGTCTAGCCGCCTAACTAAAAGTCATTTTTTGAAAGTTGTCTAATTAAAATTATTTTTTCATAATAATGTAAACATTTATGTATATTTTCATTAAATATAAATGATTTGGTCAAACAAAAAGATTTAACTTTGTATTTTGGGTTAAAATAGCTCATTTCATAATAGAAAATAACGGAAAACGGAAAATCATTTTAAAACTTCTTCCCCCCCCCCCTTCCCCCGTGAAACAAAAATTCCTTTTGAGGGGTTTTAATTATTGTTATTAAGCATATTTTTACCAAAGGGTTTGTTGTTTCACAGGGGGGGGGGGGGGGGATGTATGTCTACAGACCGAAATACATTCCAAAAAAATAAACAGATATGATTTATAATGAAATTTTACTTTAATATAAATCGTAGATATGTTATTTTATGCATATATTGGCCGCTAAATAATATTTTCCTCACTCATAGAGACCGATTTCAATGAAAATTTTTTAAGACCCCGCGTTAGCAAAACTTTGGTTTAAAGATAAATAATTTGATTACAAATTTTATTTTGATATAAATTGATTAGGATTTGATTATACTTTTTAGTAGAAAACTTAGTTTTTGAATATCTGACAGAAATTCCGAAATATTTGGATGTCAAATGTAGGCGGGAAACGGGCGTTAGCGTTCGCAGTTCTTTCAAACAAACAAGATATCAGATCCTACATAAAACTAACGAACAATTTTCAGTATCTACACAGAGAAAGCTCTCATAACCCAGCCGTTTTTAAAGGTTTTTAAAAAAGATGAATGCATAAGATATGTGAGGAATACCTCTGACACTTCAACTCACAGTATTATTCTACAGGATTTAAAGAAACACTTATCCACTAAGCTACTCTAATACAGACGTAGACCATATTATCACAGTCATAATTGAAGCAGACAGAAATAAGATCCTAAATTAAACCAAAAGTCAATCGAAACTCCAATTAGAAATCAATGAGTTATGGTAAAAAATATAATTCAAGAATCAAAGGATTAAAAACGCATCTTAAAATACTGGAACGAAATTAAAACAAACAAAAGATAAAGCAATATTTACATCGGAACCAATAATAGCTTATAGCAAGCACAAAAGCATAGGATAAATAACTAGACACGATCTCGTTGCGAGCTACGAGGTCTTCAGTTAAATATTCGGTGGTGATATGACCTTGACTAAGATTTCCGACAAGGGAACATGTGGAAAAAGGGAAAGAATCCTAATGATTTTCCGTATTGCTTTTCAATGAGGTTTTTTGAAGATTATGGACTTCCAGCCCTTTAAAATCCCTAATCATATAATACATGAGAAAAGTAAAGAGCTTTGGACATTAGAACCCCCTCCCCCTCACCCCTTAAGTCTCTAATTTGAGGGTCCGGTTACTGTTTTATATTATATGAGAGGCCGTATAATTTTAACATATATCATTTAACAAGTATTTATAATTTTGTTACCCAAAAACGCGAACGTTTTAGGAGCTAACCTTTTACCTTCTATTTAGGATCATTTAATGAAATATTCTATTTGTGGTTGCATAGATATAAAGTACATCCTTTTGAGAATAATCTGTTCTACATTGTTCTTCAAAAACATTTTTACATATATTTGACTGAATTTGAAATATACCTAAATTTCATTCAATCGAATCGACTGTTATGTAATCAGTCGCAGAATTGCAAGAGCAACTTAGATATGATGTTTTAAATTCGGATTAAAATCATTAAAATCAATTTAAATGAATTCATTTTTTTAAAATTGATATTTCATTCAATCACTTCGACTGAGATGTCATCTGACGCATGATTGCAAGAGCAACTTTGATAAGTTGTTTTCAAACGGATTTAATTGCGTATAAGTTCTTTATTTTTATGGATAACCAATTTCAATATTTGCATGATAAAAGTTTTTCCAATTTTGTTTAAGCTCTCTAGAGCTGAAAGTTCCATTGAATGTCTCTGAGCACCTTTTTTCTGTCCATAAATTTTAATATTTTCAACTCTTTACTTCATAAACCACTAGTCTAACATTTAACCCAACCTTTGCATTTAAACATTCCTGCATTAACAAAATTTACGTTTGCTTTATTGAAGAGTCTGATCCTGTAACAATGGACGATTAAACATCTTATTTTTAATATTATGTTTGTAAAGGTGACATTTTCTGGAAGCATCCTCAGGTGAATTAGATTCAAATCATAACCCCATGATGTAGGGTGAGTTAATAATGGCGATTTGAAGTTTTACACTGAATTTAATAAAAATAAACATCTTTAAAATTCTTCCACCGAAACCTTTAGGCAAAAAAAAAGCTGGTGCTTGTATGGAAACATCCTAATGTAGAATAAATTCAAGTATATTGACATAAGTATCCCGATAGGTAGAAAGGGGCAAAATCAATGGTTCAAATTTTTACATTGGTATAGGAAAGAAAAATCACAAAAACCATTACACCAAAAAGGTGAATTTTGTGTGGAAGCCGTGAGGAAGGTTTGAAAATATTTTTATTGAGCAAGTATGGATAGAATCTTTTCTTTTCCATAATACACAAAAATCAACATTAGGAAGTCATGCACAATTCATTTATACATTGTATTTTCAAATAGTCAACATTAAGAAAACCAATACGGTAAAGAAATGATACAAAGTACCTGTTCAAATTTTTTTTGTTTTAAATTTTGTTGACCGCGTGCACAATTGTCATATTTTGATGAGAGGGCGCAGCCATTTTAAAACTTTAATAACCACTCAGAGACAAAGCTCTCTATATAAATATATAGGTAACCATCAAAGCTTAAGCTAAGGTATTTTCGTAATTCAATTTTAATTTATTTTTTTTGTAACGCACCTTCTGATTAGCTAAAAGCGTGTGCATATTATAAAAATCATTGCCTACGCCACAGTAAAACTAACATCGAACACGTGTCAATCATAATGATTATACGTTCGGTTCGTATAGGTAAACTTCAAAATCAATTTAAAGGTCAAATGACCCTTTTTACCTACAATTAATAACAGTTAAATAAATTTAGTATCAGGAATAAATTTAATAACTATCCAATTTATACGCCAAAATATAAGCACAACTCATTTTAAATTCGTATAAAAGTGGTACTATTTAAATCATTTCTCAAAATTTATGGCATATCATTTCTTTAAAAAAAATTGCACATTTTTCAGCCTTCCTATGTATCTATAGAACATGACAGATAAAGAAAAAAAATAACAAGGAATAACAAATACCAGACGTATGTCAGAGATAGAGAAAAATCACCAAAAGACTAATCCAATTTATCGATATACAGGGTGTTTCAGCAAACGTGTCCCAACTTTACAGTTTTAGAATAAAAGTTATGCTTCATGTACGAACTGAAATTTTGCAAAAATGTTATGAGAAATTGCATAAAATTTTATCAATTTTTTTTTTAATAAAGCTGAATCATTTATTTTGCACAGGCATTTTAAAACGAAGTCATATTAGTACGTGTTCCAAATGTCCGCCTTGTTTCTCAGTCACTAGTCTTATTCTATCTAAGTTCCTGATAACATTTTTACAAGAGTCTACGGTTATACGTCGGATTTCTCTACGTATATACATTTTCAGAGCACTCGTGTCTTGTGGGGGTGGCGAATAAACACAGTTCTTTAAATTACCCCATAAAAAGAAATCTAAAGGGGTCAGATCAGCTGAATGTGGTAGCCATTCATTGTTTGAACGTAAGGATATGAAATGTTCTCCAAACTTTTCAGCAAGCCATTCAAGTACAATTTTTGCAGTGTGTGGGGTGGCACCATCCTGCTGATACCATACGTTGTTCATTTCTCTATCTCTTCTCTTTAGCTCAGGAAGAAATTTCGTCTTTAGAATGGTCAGATAACGTTGCGACGTAATTGCTGTGGTTTCACCATTCTCTTCATAGAAAAAGGGGCCTATGATACCACCACTACTCAGTGCTGCCCATACTGTAACTTTCTGACTATGAAGTGGTCTTTCTGCATAAAAGTCTGGTTTTGAATTTCCTAGAAACGCATGTTCTGCTTGTTGACATGTCCATTCAGGGTGAAATGTGCTTCTTCAGAAAACCAAATGACTTCAGTTAAATCAATGTTTCTAAACATCCATTCTGCAAAATTTAATCGGGATGAAATGTCCGTGTCTTTTAGATGTTGCATTATAGAAATGTTATTTGGTGTGAATTTTAAATCGTATTCTAAAATTCGATAAACAGATGAAGAACTTATATTGGAGTCCACTTCTCTAAATACATTCCTTACTGATTTCGTTGGACTCTCCTTGATAATTGTCTTCACCTTTTCAATATTTTCATCCGATCGGCCAGTCTTCTGTCTTATACGCGTATCTTTTCTTCAGTCACCGATAATCCCGTACTGCTCAAATTTAGCAACAATACGAAAAATCTGTTTTCTTCAAAAATGTTTCACATCTGGGTACTTCTTTCTTAAAACCTTTTCACTAGGGTCGGCGTTTTTCCATTTTCAAAGTACAGTTTTACAATATAGATATAGAGATAATTTTTATTATCCATTTTCAAATACCTGGATATGATGTCATCAAATATTAATTATGATATCATAATACATTGTATTTGTACTGTAATACATTTTGCCAGCATAAACGCTGTCAGATGCAGTATTATTGTTAAGAAATATGTCATGTTAGTGCTAAGGTATAGACATCGAAAGTTGGGACATGTTTATTGAAACACCCTGTATTAAGGTGAGCATCTGATAAGGATTCTTAAATTTTAAAAGGGATTATGCTTTATACAATTACATTGAAATAAAGTTACAAACTTGAAAGATTTTACATGTTTGACAGTTAATCTTTATCCATGCTGCATTCATGTTCACAAAAATGTAATTTATATATTTTTTACATATATTCATTTTTTTTAAACATGGGAAATTTGCTAGATTATCCTAATTTCAAATGAAATACAAAGGGAAGCTTCAGTTCTACTTGCACAATGCACTTATAAACAACAGCAAAAGTACGACGTCATTATAGATCAACATACATCATAGAAAAATATCCTACCCAATTCAAGCTAGAAAAAAATTATTTTAAAAATATTTTGACATTCAGTTATTCTGTAATATTTTCTCTTAAACTTTTCTATTCTAGTGTTTCATTCGACAGATGTTGTTTGTAATATATATATCAAAAATATAATACATAGTTTGTAATAAGACATGTTTTTATGAATATATAAATGATAGCAATCGTATCAAAATAATGATTTAAAGAAGGTTTATTATCATTCATTATTAAATCGTTTATTTTTTATCTTATCAATGAATCTTTTGTAAATTTGACACATTTAAAACTTGTTATCAATTGATATTATACGTTGATAAGTTTCAACAGTTCAAAAATATGTATGTCATATATATGTATGTCTATATTTTGAATTTAAGACAAGTAAAGAACAAAAATCACAAATTGAAAAAGTGGATGGAAATTTTCACATACTGTTTATAACTAGCTTAAAAATAAAACATTCGAACTTCATATTTTTAAAAATATCGGAGACATTTGCCGGCCTTTGAGCAGACATATCGGTTTTTTTTTCTTAGCAGCTAGTCATAAGGACACATGCTCAAGAAGTTTCGATGATCGAGGCTTTTTTAACACTCAATTATTCTTTTTGAAAATAAGACCTATATATTAATATTTTCAAAAACTAACAAAAATACAATTCAAAAGCTAAAATATTTTGATTTTGTCTTTACTAAATGACAATTTATGGCTAAAAGGATCCTATCTAAAATCTGAGGTCAGGTGCAATAGGTAATTTGTTGACCATGCAGTGTCTTAAAGTATCAATCAAAAATGTTCTGGCGTATTTTCTAGGTGATGAAATGTTTATACAACTAATGTCAATTCAGCCTTTTTCCTTGGTTCTAGCTCGTTCAATTCTAAAATTTACACTTCCTTAATAGTAGATGGACATCCAGGCTTTCTCTTTGGTAGACCTCTATCTGAAAAAGACAACTTAAACTTATTTAATTTTTTTCTTCACCGTAGAACCATTAAAATAGTGTGCATGAAAACAGCATTCAACTGTTAAATAATTTGGTGTATTCCATACTTAAATCATTTGCGTACCGTCTTATGTGATTATGTGCTACTTTAAGCTGGGATTTTTTTTTTTTAAACAATTCCTATTTTAGGTAAGAGCGTAAGTTTATAAAGAAACTGAACATGTTTATTCACAACCCTTGTGAAATAACATAATAAATTTTGAAATTGGCAACATGTGTCATGATAATTAAATCTAATAAAATTATTTTATTTGAAACCATATGATAATGTTTAGACCACTTATATACGCTATGTAAACTATTTTTAGTTTTATCATTAATTTTCATATAGAAGAACATAATTGATGACACCCATTTCATGTAAAATGTTTCCTTGTAAGCCGGTAAAGATTATAAAATAGTGTGGTTTTTATGAAGTTAAGAACAAATTCATTTTTGCAACCATTTTAAGGTTTTACTAAAAAACAAATACACAGACCAATTCAGAAATCCTTCAAATATAAGCACTTGATTTGCTGGTGAACATCGCAACAGTTCTCAATTTAAAACTTAGTTTTGTATAACCATTATAACGGGTCAGCAATTCCAATGATTTAAACTATTTGATGAAATTTTTACTCAGAAATCCTGTTTAGTTACCATTGTAACACTTTCAATATTTACCTTTCTACATGCTTGTGTGTAGTCGACAATCCCGCATTTTTCTTACCCTTGGGTGTCCAAACTGCTTGTATTACTTTTCATACACTTTCATAACAACTTTAAAGAAGCATGGTCATGATTTTGGTCAAATTTTATTTCTCTGTTTTTATTATTTACAATGCTTTATGAATGCATTTCTAATGATCAAATGAAATTTGGGTGCCCGTCGATGAGTTTTAAACAATATACAGGGCTCATTATTCTCGTCATGTAAACAAGGTTCGTGCCCTGTTTTTGATTACACAGGTTCAATATACGAGTAAAAATCTTTTTCAAGATGATTTGTCTATACTCTTATTCATTTTAAGCATAAATGAATAGTTCCTAACGATTAACACATTCATTTTAGGTCTAAAACTGGAATTTTCACTTCAACATTCAAAATGTAAACAAAAGCTTTGTTTACTTAGCGAGGAATTGTAAGCTCTGTAACTCGCTTATAACTCAACAAATGACACTTAACTTTTGGTTGCCCATTAAAACGCCTTACTGAAGCATTATAAACATTAAAATCGAAAAAATAATTTTTGGTCAAAATCATGACCATGTCTCTTGAAAATGCCACTTTTCTTATCGTGGTGCTCTGTTGTCGTGCATATTTAGCACCTGTAAATCTGTCATTTTACGTCATTCAATAGCAAAGAATTGTAAATTGATATTAATCATTTCTTTCTATTAACGCACTGCAAGAAAATATATATTTGATTAATGGTATCAAGTCTTTTTTTAATGATATTTGCATCTTTACCTCTTTTGTTTTGCATTTCAGTACCTTGTGGTGGTCCACGTGTATCTTGTCTGATAAGCTATCACTTACCTGATCAATCATCACAGAATGATAGAATGCACATTTGCAACACATCTGTCTTATAGTTCTAAAATAAAGTTTTACACATTTTTACTTAAGGACATTCTAGAAAAAGGTTTGTGTAAAGATTAAACTTAATTAACTTGCACGATGTACACTTAGTAAAAATGAATATTCTGTTGTGATAGTAAATGATGCAAAACAAAACTGAATGTTATAATTAGTGTTGATTGCTTAAATACATGTACATGTATGTTAACAGAATTTGTGTGGTTAAGATAAGGTATCTTACTGTTAATAATAATGTCATTTATTTTTTCCGCAAATGACTTTATATATATAAACAAAAAATGCTAACAAAAACCTGTATTTTCCTTAGAATTAACATTGGTTCATGACCAGTATATATTATGGAGTAACTGATTGCATTTTGTTGTAAGTTTTTAAAATATATACCTTTTCTACAATTTCATGAAACAAATTCCAATGCCTAGTCAAATGCTACAAGTGCATGTCGATTTGTCTTGTCCTGCTCTTGTCTCCTGGAATTCCGCACATTTAATGACCCGATCGATTTCAATCACGCAACAATGAAATCTAAAATATGTTTAACAATACCCAAAATATCACGATATCATTCATATTACATGCATTTAGTATTCAAATTTAGCGATACTAATATAGTGATTAAAAAACATGTTTTAAATTAGGTATGTCAATTTTACTCGGTTGGCTTAGTCGATTAATTGGAGTCTGTAGGCGAGCGATAGTCGAGTATTCGTTGTCTTATTTGAAAATAGATTCCTTTAAAATAAGATAATGCTACTGTCACATACAATGTATCTTGGACTCAAAACATTTAAAAATAAAATAAGACGCACCCGATGAGCTTGATTTTAAATCAGTTGAAATTTAAAGAATTTGATCTAAATGTCCGTTAGAGAATGTCTTAGCTTTTCCTTTTTCTTGTGACGATTTCACGTAATTGAGCTCCATGTCATACTAGTATTAGGAAAATGTGATTTGCTTAATACTAAGTCATTGTCCCGTCATTAAGTCAACAATTAAAGTTCAATTATTTTAAAAACAACCGCTTTAAAAAATGAATGATTAAAGAACCAAAAATTGAACTCTTTAAGTACATGTTTGCCTCAGTACATGTGCATATATTCAAAACAATAATTTGATGTATAAACAAAAGCAATTAGTTATTAGCCAATTCAAAAAATATACCATGTTTGATGAAACAGAGTATTAATTGATCAAAAATGCCGAAAAAATTAAACTTATTATTTTTATTCGGAGCACAAAAACAGCGCTGCTTTAAGAAAAAAACATTGTTTTGAATTTCTTTTTACTCTTTATAACATGTAATCGACTACAAAATTGTTGTTCGATGATCGGTGTAACCGAGCGATAGTCGAGTACAATACTCGTTGACATCCCCAATTAAAATATTAAAATATCATTGCATTGTCATACAAAAACATATCATAGCAAAGATAATAAATCATCTCAATTTCAAAAGACTTCTTTGATGAAAAAAAATTGGAACCAAATTAGTGATAAGCAACTAATTTAAGTTTTCATTAAAGTATCATATTACAATGATTCAAAAAAAGGCTGGGAGAAAAGGTTTTCATTTAAAATCCGTTATGCATTATAAGCACAGTTAAAGTTTGTTTAATAATGTTTTAAAATGTTTAACAGTTTTTAAAATAAAATTCTTACACAATATTTGAATAGCAGATTAGTGTTAATAGTAACTTTGTTTTTAACAAAGTGATTGGAAACCTTCTGTACACAGATGTAGGTAAGCAATGGCAAGGCTATAAATACGGTGCAATATTTACTTGATGACCGAACAACACTTGAATTTTTTTGCGCACAAAATTTCAGCTTAAAAGAAAATGAAGCATGAATAGCTTGTCAGTTGGACAGTGTAAGTTTACATATATCTTTTATATTTAAACATCACATGGTATCTTGCTCTTTGTAAAATTGTAAATAATCAGAACATTTAGAATGCAAGTTACCAATTTACATGGATTTTAAGAAATATTTACATATGAAAATATTGGTAAAGTAGTTAATAGAACTGTAAACCATTACCAAACAAAGCGTTAATCTTAACGTCGAGACGAAAACGTTTTGATTGCGTTTCTATATAAAAAGCTTACCAAAACTAAGCATTCCAGGACTTTTGTTTGACCGTCAGTAAGTGCCCTTTATCAATATTTATAACTTCAATAGAATTTGTTTTTATAGAAATCTAACTATTGTTTTTCAATCCAGTCGGTTCAAACTAACGAACATCCTTAATTTTGTGCATGTAGACTATTCCAGTCTTTTATCATTCCATTCAAGTGATTATTTTCTAAGAAAATATATTGATTTTTAAAAAAAACGCATTATTTCGAGTTATATTATATGTACATCATTTCTAAGGATAACACATCAATTTGTGTTATTTAATTTTTATATGAGATAAAAAAAAATGCGTGAACTTTGCAAATATATTCACCATCTCAACTCGTTGAATGAATGCAAACATAAAATCACAGATATCCTTTTGTTGTTCTTGAGAAGAAGACTTATTACCATCCTTAATCTCAGCAATTTAAAATCTATAAGGATGATATGTACCAAGATTAGTCTATATTGGCAGAACAAATACAAAATGTGAAAAATGAGCAGACTGATAGACAACAGACGGACGGACGAACGGACAGACAGAATGATGGACAGACAGACGGACGATGAACAACAGATGATAAGAAATGTGAACTTGAACCTTTGGTTCGGGTTAACTAAAAGGAAGAAAAGATTAACTGATGGATGCCACAATTTATTTATAAAAACAAACTGACTTACCTGATCATTGTTCCAATCCTTTGTGATTTTGAAAAATAAATTATCTGGAACTGGAACTCTATCTTCTTTTTAAGGTTCTCTGTTTTTACTACATGTCAAAGTGAAATTAAAAATATTAGAATATTGAAAGATAATCATATCAAATTTTGGGGTTTTTTCCACGGGTTCATAAGAAAACCTTAATGCTACGGAAGCGCAACCATTACTGCTTTTATAAAGTTCGCAACTTTAGATAAAAAAAATATAGAATTTCACTTTAGAATTTAATACTTTGTATCCGTCTATAGTTATTCATACGTCTTACTCAAACGTTAACAAGTTTAATAGATTTGGATTATTTAATGCAAACTGCTTTGTCATGATTTATGCACTAAGGTCAATTTATTCCTTATAAAACATTCAAATAATTCGAGATGTAAGACGCCAATTGGCAACATTATACGTATTAAAACACCATTTAAAGAGTTCAAATAATCGTTAAAGTTAGCATGGCGCATAATTTATGCTAATTCCATTACTTACGTCTTACGTAACATTGATAAATTACAGGGTTTTTTTAACAATCTAAAACATCTATTCCAGCCAGTTTTAAAATTAGACTAGAGAATACCTATTTACAAACAATTGCAATATTTGCAAGGTTATATACCTGACTGCGCAGACAACGCTGTCAAGTTTGCGCGATGAATTTCATTAAACTACACAATCTTGTGCATGTGTAAGGAACAAATGAATCTAAAAAGTTCAAATACCATTGATTTTACATCTTCACACACTTTGTTGGTTAGCGAACATGCTAAACTCATCATGTCAACCGACTTGAAAGATGAATTTAAATGTTGTCATTATAATGTGAGTTCAAACTTAAAAAAACTGGACTTTTTTTATTTGAAAATCGCAAAAAATATAAATAACAGGATGACGCAATCCCTATATATTCAATGTTATCAGATCTATTCAATTAATTCAAAATGTGGTTCTACGATGCGATCTGGGTTCAAACTGAAAACTTTTGTGTTTATAAAGTATAAATGCAAGTCCTAATAATGGATAGTCACAAGAAAAGTAATGTTTCAATTTGTTGATTTCATTTTGTTCAAATCATTTTCAAGATGAAACACAGTGGTATTCCAGAAAAGGGAGGGTATTGTCTTGCCTTTCACTAAAACGTAGAATGTTAAGGAAATCGACAGTACTTTAATATAAAATATTGAGTATAAAGCTCCGAACAACATGACAACAAGCTTGCTAATCCGCTTTCCCTTATTTTTAATCCTAGAATTTATGATAAATATGCCATTGACAAGGTGCTATGCTTGCAAACGCTTAAATTGCAGTTTCATAAAATTACACTTATATCAAATGATACACTGTATATCAGGTAACCACTTTTGATTTTAATGTATCTCACCTGACAGGTGAGATATTTAGAAATATTTCCTACAACCAATATTTATAATCTTGTAGGATTTATTTAAAATTTCAGTATATTTATCATAGGAGAAAAGTATTTTTTGTTAAAATTTGATTGAGACATATAATTTTTATATAGACAATTAAATCTTTCATGGGATTTTAATATCATATCATATTGTGCAAGTTTTCTGGAAATTGTGAAGTTTCTTTATTCCAGTAGAATGGAGCAATTTAAATGAACAAGTAAATGTGAAATTTCAAAAGACAAAGGTTTGTAAGTAAGTTACAAAATTAAAAAACGGTGTACATATGTACTTACTAGTCAAAACAAAAATTTAACTATTTATTGCAAAACAATAACTATATATTCTTACATTTTCATATTTTCTTACTAACTCGTGGTTCACTTGGAAAGTTCACGTCTTGCACGTCCACAAACGACTGTTTTTATCTTATATTCGCATCGAAATAAACTACTTATTCGGGGACACTCGAGTAAGACTCGAGAAACAATCGTAGTAACTCGTAACATACTCTGGGTAGGTTGTATGATATTCTTAGTATTGCACGTACTTCAAAGTTTCGCCAGATTTAATGGAAAATTGTGCTCGAGAGCAGTGCGAGTGTTTTTCGAAATTATACAATACTTTTAAAAAGAACTTGTATTGTTGACACGATTTTTTAAACAAACTTAAACTAATCGCTGCGTTTAGTAATAGATGTGATGAATGAAGACCAGGTCCATCTCTACGATAAGGCCAAACTAAGAGCTATTTTCAAACTCGTTCGCTATCGTAGCTCAAAAATTGTTATAGTGTGACAGGGGCTTAAATACAATTATCTGTTGTTCATCTTTCTGGCGTTCCAAAAATTCTATTTTTATGTTTTTTATTATTTACAATGCTTTAGAAATTCATTTCTAATGATCAAATAAAATTTGAGAGTCATTCGTAGAGTTATTAGCAAGATACAGGGCTCGCAATTATTTGTGATGTAAACAAGGCCCGTGCCCTGTTTTTGTTTACATAGGACCAATATACCAGTAAAAAATCTTATTTATATTTCTTTTTATTTATTTTCAGCATTGATACACAGTTCCTAAAATTTAACACATTCGTTTAGATTTAAAAATTGAAATTTTCTACTTCAACGTTCAAAATGTAAACAAATGCTTTGCTTACATACCGAAGAATTTCAAGCTCTGTAACTCAATTATAACTCACCAAATGAAACTCAAATTTTTGTTGCCTATTAAAAATGCCTTTTTGAAGCATTGTTAATATTAAAATCGGAAAAAAAATGGTTTTTGACCACAATCGTGACCATGCCCCTTTAAAGTTGCATAACAATTGTTTATTAATGTGAAATCGAAATTTGGAGTGATTAGCCTTTTCTCATTAAATGTCGTGAATATTGTTCAGCATAAATCCGTCTGAACAGCAGCTTTTGATTTTGTCAACAATCTGAAACGTTCTAGGGGGTCATGTATCGGTAAGAATATACTCGCTTACAATGTTAAATTAGATAAATATTCCTATAAAATCCTGCAGTGCAATAATTCCACTGCACGTGTTACCAAAATGTTAATAAATAATGGTCGTTGTGAAATGTGACTTTTAAGACATGTTTTAGTGCGAAATGTGTATGGAGGTGTAATATAGTCAGTTTTTACACTTATTGGTACCTACTGTACCATACGTTGTTAAAACATTGAATGTTTTTCCTAGAATATTGTGTTTGTGTCAATCATGCTTTCAAGCATTTCCATACAGAATTTCCTCGACACGTACATGTAGCTTTGATGCATGTATCTCTTTTAAACTGTTAACTTTTTGTCTTATTTATCTGTTAAGTAAACGATAAGAATGTTTATGAATCAAGGGCGTGCATTTGTAATGTAAATATAACATTATACAATTGAGAGTATGAGAGAGATAGACTCTTTTAGAGAGAGAGAGAGAGAGAGAGAGAGAGAGAGAGAGAGAGAGAGAGAGAGAGAGAGAGAGAGAGACTGTTATTACAATATACATGTAATTGTTATTGATTGCCTTGCTTCCATGAACCATATATATTGTAATAATGCCACAATGCATTAGCAACATTGTTGACAAAGATATTGTAAGAGCTCAGAGAGAGAGAGAGAGAGAGAGAGTGAGAGAGAGAGAGAGAGAGAGAGAGAGAGAATTTATAGTCATATGTCATTTCCAACTCAATGAGTTGTTATACCTTTTATCATGGTAATGTTTTGACCCATGTCTGAAATACTGCATTTGCCCATAAAAAAGTGTAATCTGAGACACACCCTGTTGTTTTGATAATGACAGCATTTAACTTAATAATAGTCGTGTATCTTTTTTCTTCTAATCTACAGGTTTACATGGGGCCTACTGGCACTGTACCAGTTATTGGCTATAATTTTACGTTTTCTTTTCGTGTTTCCTTATTTCTTGATATATTTGAATAAAATTTGACATATTTTAAATAGTAAACTCCTAATTTATCAGTCTGTTAGATTATATCATCATTTAGAACTCAAACATTTTGTTTTTGTGCTATTTAGCAATCTCCGAATTTGCCGATTTTTTACGATTTACTGTACCAGTTATCGGCTTTGTGATAATAACACAGTAAAATCCCTTTACATGTTGATTCTATATTCTGCAAAGTTTAAATTGAATTATGTCCCTTGCGGGGTCAGCCTATAGGTCATAGGGGTTACTATACATAAACAAAACTCATAAAATTATCCGTTTATCATCACAAGGTAATACATAAAAACGTATGCTGTTCAATACATAATTGTGCAATCAGGCGTTCAACTGCACCATGTATCTCTCAGAATTTAGTGAATTTCTTTTGTTTAGAAATTTTATATGTATTGATATTATATGTCAAATCAAAGAAGGGATATAATAACGTATCACAAACAGGTTATATTCTATTTTTAACTTAATACGTCACTTTCCCCATAGCTGAAAGTGCAAAGATGTAAATCAGCGGTAAACAATGATCGTTAAAGCTCATGTTTAAAACATATTCAAGAAAGTTTTCAAGCAAACTTACTTTTCTTTATTCGAAACAGACGCCTGAATACACCGTTCCATAGCCGAAGCATAAGCTCCGCCCACCGTAGATACGTCATAGCAACGAGGCAGCCTCGGACAAAAGAGTAAACAATGGCGGCTACTACAAACGCTCTGAATATTATTTCACCCGATATTCCGATTGAATTCTTCAAAAATGTTACATTGTCGTCTCGTGCGAAGGAAAGGGGGTACAATTTTTTCATCAACGGTTATGTTCATGCTGTAAAAATATACAGCACCACTGACAAAACCGTAGAAATTACGGCAAAATGTTACCGATCTATGAAAAAGAGCGAAGACCCACACAAAGTAAACATAACCATAGATTGTAATAAATGTGCTATTGACGATAGCCATTGCTCTTGTCAAGCAGGGTGAGTTAAAATTGTTTTATTGGTGACAAATAATTGATTTTTGTACAGTTGATTGATTAAAATGCGATCAGTATCACTACCATCATTTCCGTAAATTGTGGCGAACTCGAACAAAGATGTCAACTTTGTTATTCAATTAAAATGGATTAAATGTGCATAATTAAAGTGATCTATGTTAATAAATGATCATTATTCGTATCTTTAGCTACATGCTACTGTATATTAATCATGCTGGCATGAGAAATGGGTAGTTATTACTACATGTAGTTAAACAATATCTTTGTTCACGAGTAGACTTTCTGGGACTTGTGCTCATGCCACAGCGCTGGTGTACACTGTACAGCATTATAAACGCCTTGGATTGAATGAGGTCCCTGCTGAACTTCCATGTACAAGTTTGCCTCAACAGTGGCATAAACCAAGAGGCTCAAAAATTCAGCCTGAGCCAGTTTCAACCATGGTTTTTTCAAAGCCTAAACCTACACCAAGAAAGAAGAAACCAGTTATTGTTCACAAACCAAATCAAATGTATACAACAATTTCTTTAATTATCAATTTGATTTATTAGATTCAAAATCACAAATTTACATTCACAACAATATACAACATTTGAAAAGAAAAAATCTGGTAACAAAATTGCTCTTTAATTTACATAGAATTCCTGATGTGTACCCTGAGGATGTTAAAAGGCTTAAAGCTGATCCACAACTGCCTTTATCATATTTGCTGCAGGAGGATATTAGTTTACAACAGTCTATTTGTGGAAATATTCAAGAGGGATCCATGCTTAAATACCATGTATGTCCTAAATACATATTGGATTCTTAAAAATTACTTATTCTGAAAATATACATGTATATAAATGTGCATACAAACACAATTGAACATTTAAACAGAATGCTACACATTAAACAATTTAACTTCATTCATCCATTACTAACATAACAAAAAAAAATCTATTTTATTTCCCAATATTGTGTCACCAAGATGACTAATCAAAAGTTGCTATGATCAAATTAGTACACCTAAGACATTGTTCAACTTGTATAAATGACTTAATTAATCATGATAATTCTTAATGGAAAGATTTGAGCTATAAAACATTCTTCAGTATATAAACAGTCACGCTCAATTATGAAAATAATACTTCTACCAGTATAATTCAGTCATGCTTACATCAAATTTAGTTTCATGCATTCATGCCCAAAAGTTTTGATAATAATTAATAACAAATCAGAATTGTTTGACCCAGTTATTAAGGTCTTCCGTTTCCAACGGAAGACCTTGTACTGATTCTGATGGTTCTTCTTCATTATTATTTTTCTTCTTCTAGACGTTTTTAAATCCTCAATAACTTATTTGTTTGTCATCCGATTTCGTTCAAATTTTTACGGTATATTGTAAATTAAATAAGGTTGCTAGAGCACAAAAAGAATTGGAATTGCAACTTCCGGTTTTGAGTTATTTCCCTTTTTCTAAAATTTTAGGGGCATTAGTTTCCAGACAAAGGCTCCGAAATGGTCCGTAGCAAATAATTTACAGTTAAAAATCTTTATTATTGACACTTTGAATATTGTCCTCTGATTTTTGTATTTTAGTTTTTTCCAATTATTCCACTCGAATTAATCAATCGAAATCTATGTTTTAAAAATAGCAAAAATTTTCTCATGTTTTAGCTTCGTATTTTTTTAGTTTGAAATATTTCCCAAATACATATAGAACAAAAATGGTGCAAAATGTTAAGGGCTTTTATTTGACACCAATGAAAAAGGGCTGGACCCTGAAATTAAGGGCCAGTAGCCCTTAAAAGATTTGGCTGAATAACTCAAAAACGGTTAGGATTTCGATATGGCTGTCGCTGGAAAAGTTATTTGTTGGGATCTTATAAAGGTCGTTACAATGTTATTTTGTAAGTGATTTGTGTAGTATGAGTGTAAAAAGCTTTACAAGTTAACATGTACCTGTTTTCATTTGGCAACTTAACGAAAGTCTTTGTGCTTAAAACTTGCATGAAGTGACCACAGAAAGTACTGGTTTATACAGGAGGCTTTAATTCATGCACAGGACGAAAAACCACCTTTAAGCATGTCCTTAAAGGTGGCTTAAAGGTGACTTAAAGGAGCTTAAAGGCTATACGACCTTTAAGCCGCCTTTAAGTCACCTTTAAGCAAGTGCTTATAGGTCCTTAATGTCCAAACTTCTTTAAGCCACCTTTAAGCCACCTTTAAGCATCTTTAAGTGGCATTTACGCTCTCTTTACACTGCCTTTACACTGTCTTTAAGTGGCCTTTAAGTCAATATTGATCAAGCTGAACAATAAACACATATATTAAATGCAAAAGCTCTTTTATAGAGATGGAAGGGGGTCATCTGAGTGATAATATAATTTCCAAGGAAGGGGGGGGGGTGTTCCAGGCGGTTTTAATCGTCGCTCCATTAAACACAGATCGCTATCATCAGCACCGCTCCGATGGACACAGATTGCCGTTATAAAATTCTTTATAATTTTTTGGGGGTTTCAAAATTATTGTAGGGATGAGCACAGTCTCTGTATCTTAATATGTGCATAAAACTAATTAAAGTATGTTTGTTTCCTATTATAAATTAATCGGTGAAAAAAATATCTCTCTCTCTCTCTCTCTCTCTCTCTCTCTCTCTCTCTCTCTCTCTCTCTCAGTTCATCCGGTTATTAAAAAAAATAAAGATAATGAACCAAAAATGCATGATTTAATTTGTTAATCGGTTTAAGGTTTGTATTTTTTTTTTCAATTTTCATTATTTCTAACTCTAGATCTGCTAGATACATGTTAAAGATGAAAAGACTCTCAACTGCCTTTGTTATATCGGGCAGGATAATACTGCTTTGTTTGTCTAGACATAGTTTTGTTCGTTTGTGTATATCTAATTAGAGTCTATTGTTTGTACAACTTAAGAAAACCCCTGGAACTAACACAGAATATACAAGATATACACAACAGTTGTGTCGTGTGCCCAGGTGCATGTTTGTGTATACCTAATTAAAGTCTATTGTTTGTCCAACTTAAGAAAACCCCTGGAACTAACACAGAATATACAAGATATACACAACAGGTGTGTCGTGTGCCCAGGTGCACGCCAGGGTGTCTAAAGGCGTTGAATTTTAGTATGTACGAGTATACGATTCGTCTAGTGAATAAAAGTTAATTTACATTTGTAATTCATTTTCAAAGTATTATTTCCTAGCTCTGGGTTTCAAAGATGTTACGTCTACAAATTAACGATACATGTATGTAAGAGTAAAATCTTGAGGCTAATTAATTAATGTACCGGTGATCATAAATAGGGGTTGATTATTTAAATATATGTATAAGGGTAAATATGTCAAATATACCCGGCCTGGCACATCATACAATTGTATGTACAAGTCATTTGCAATTGCCACATGCAGTAAATACGTCACCGGTAATTGGTAATTTTGTTTGTTATAAAATTGATAGTTTATAAATCATGTACATACAATTACATGTAAATATTTAAACATATTGGAACGGCGCCGCGATCATGAAAACCTGGAAATTGCGGGAAATTGAACAAATACCCTAATAGTATCAATGCATTTAATAAAAGAAATGATTTCATTTTCTTTCTTACATTTTTATAGCTATAAATAAGATGAACGTATATCTACTCGGTTTAAATTTATTAACTACATGTCAGAAAGCCTACTTTAGTGAACCTAACGGTTTCCATTTAGGTATAATATATTTTTGTTCACTGAAGACCAAGTTCCGTATTTCATTCTAAATACATGCATGCATGTAATTTATAAATTAGATATAATTGATTGTTACAAACTGAATGGTTTGTCAAAATCTTTTCAAGTAAACACATTCAATACAGTGATTCAATATCCACTGATATATAGGATATAAAAACGCTTATGTATATGTAAGTTGCCGTGGCGCAGAGGATGTGTGGTGATGCTAGTAAACTTAAGGTCCCGGGTTCAATTCTCGCCGTGGCCGGTTTTTTTTTGTGTTTTTTTTTTCATTTTTCTTTCTAGAACAAAAACCGTTTTAATACCTTTTCTTCCATGAAGTTAATACATTTTGTTGGAAATTAAGCACAACATTGAATTAATTTTTTTTTAATGGCTTAAAGGTGGCTTAAAGGTAGCTTAAAGGTGGCTTAAAGGTGGCTTAAAGAAGTTTGGACATTAAGGACCTATAAGTTGTCCTTAAAGGTGGCTTAAAGGTGACTTAAAGATAGTCTTTAAGCTTCCTTTAAGCCATCTTTACGCTTTCTTTAAGCTACCTTTAAGCAATGCATATAGCTTAAAGGTAGCTTAAAGGTGGCTTAAAGATCGTCTTTAAGCTACCTTTAAACACCTTTAAGCTATCTTTAAGGAGGACTTAAAGATGGTCATTCATCCTGTGATGAGAAAAAAAATTAGAACACGTGCTGTTTTTTATTTTCTTTTTAAAGAATTCCAAAGTTTAAGTCCTTGTTGCTTATTTCTTATGGTGCACAGTCCTTAAAGAAAGACGAGAATCGGAAAACAAAACATTCTTTTTCTTTTCTAGTAAAATACAAAATACGTATTGAAAAAAATACTATGCATTACATTTTAGTTATCATACTACATGCATTTAAAATCCACCTGGAATCAGAGCTGTGTGCGTATTATTACGTAAGCTATCCCTCGCCCGCGGCCGAGAAAATCGGTCACCATGGTCGCGGCTGGACTACCTAGCGGTCAGCCGTTATCCAATACACGAGCGTTGCGTCTCTCATATATGAGTTAATTTAGCTTCGAACTGAAGAATTGTTTCAGTTTTGATTACGTACACATAAAGGTTTATTCTTCAATTGAATTAAACGATAGGGTGTCAATTAAAAAATCGTTCAGTTAATTATTAAAAGCAATGCCATTCTCAATCTAATGCAATATCAGACATATAGATCAATTGTGGGTTTAAAGTAAAACAAAAGTTTCTATTTGATAGATTTTAGTCATTAAATTGCAAACTTTTCAAATCTTCCTAGGTTCTGAGCTGTGCGTGTGTATGCGTTCAATCGATCTTTACGTAATCAATCGTTCGCCCGCGGCCGAGGAAATCATCCGCGGCTACACTACCTAGCGGTAAACAGTTATCTAATTAAATACACAAGATTCGCACCCGCACACTTAAATGAATATGAACTTGTTTGAGTTTATATAGCCGTAAATACACTGTACACTGTTTTAATTATATGTTATAAAAGTTTGTTCATTTTGTATCTGTTTAAATTAAACATTGGAGAGTAAATTAAAAAGTCGTTCTGAAAATTAATAAAAGCGATATTACTCCGAATCGGAAATACTCGTCAGACATATTTGAATGGTTCGTTTGAAAGTCTTAAATGTTTTAAAAACTGTACAAATAATGTTTTCAATCAAAAAAAAAAAAAAAAAAAAAAAAAAAAAACCACACACAAATATTAAAACCTTTAAATAATGATCATCCCTCGCACATGGCCGAGGAGATCCCGCGCAAGTGACATCTTCTACATTTACAACTCCATCACGCGTGCATGTTTGGTATTTTGTATGAACGCAACTATTTTTATTATGTTTTCAACTATTATATTGGTTTAAGGTAAACAGATGAATTTATGTTACTCGTACAGTTGATATAGCATTGATTTATACGACAGCGTACAAGGTAATTTAAAAATCAAATCAAATTATGATCAAAGTTCCATGTTACATGTTTGCAGTAGGTGCTGGCACGATAAAAGAATGCCCTAAATTGAGGCATTCGGTGATTATTTTAAAGAATATTCACTTAATTGAGTTTTGAAACAAGTTTTGTTTAGATTCTATCGGTCACATATCAATAACTTCTGTAGTGTTCCTACATGGTCGTTCAAACATTTCATTGTGAAAACGAACTTATTTCTGTGTTGCCCTCCCACCGCCCCGCTGCCAAGTGCTCTTTTTTTTAAAAATCCAGATCTGTCGAAAATCATTTGATAGTGACTTCTTATGTTTAACATTTTCTCCTGAACGTGTTTCTCTTTCCCACCCGTTTTTTTATTCGGTCAGTCTTTGTAAATTTCAACTTTCTTTATTGCGTAAATTCAATCGCCACGTGCTACCGAAAATCTTGTGTCGCTTCAGCGCACACAGCTCAGAACATATATAACCCCAGGTTATTTATGGCTGCAAATCATCAATTGTTATCTAATTAATCAACAGTTCGCAGGGTGCTTTCTTCAAAGTGGTCAATTATCAAACAATAAGACTTTCATTTTCACATTAAAGGTGCGAGTTCATAATCTGAGAATGTGGCTATAATAAATTGACCTGTTGAACACGCTAAACTTCTATTATATATAGTTATGAACAGAATTATATACATTATAATAAAACGTTTTAAGTCAAAGGTAATTTGTTCTTTGGATTAGATGTTATGAAATACGACTACATTATGCTATGCAGGCGGTCGCCATAGAAATCATCAAAGTATTGCAAGTGTGGACAGATTAGTTCACTTGACTTACAGACTATAATATAGTGACATACATGCATCTGCATCCAAAAAATATATGCGCTTCTCAAAGTTACACATCAGTGAGATGGACATGTGTTCTTGGGGATTTTCTTTATTGCTAATTATATGAAAATTGATTAAAAAAAAGTTTTATTGAAGTTGTGTGGTATGAGGTTGTCATGCAACTTAATTTACTTACAAGGTTAGCTACAGCCAGTGGAATACTATAATTTTAGGTCAACAATGAATACACAATCTATTAAAATACCAGAGAAATAGAGAAAGCAAATATTGCTTGTGACGTACGAAATTTTTTATATATATCTTTATGATAAAACAGAGAAAAGCAAAAAACAAAAACAAACAAAAAAAACCACAAAAAACAAACAGGGAACTTGCATAAAAATTTACTTCATGTACATGTTGCCCCCAAATTCCGACCGAATATGCCCCTTTGTCACATTTAATTTACGTGACTGAAAATAAAAACCGTAACAACTAAATTTTTCGCTTATTTTTATTGAAGTTTACCGGGTTTTTTTCAAAATACATACGTAACTTTCTCCGAGAGAATTACTTATGATCCGATAAAGGAGAAAAAACTGACTTAAAAATAGGTATTTTGCATATTATTGCATCGTCGAGAGAAGTAATATTCATTTCTGTAAATAATGTCATTTAATTTTAAGTTACATTTCAATTCGGTGTCTCTATCATCTTCGCTAGCCAAGGGTTTTCGGTCCACTTTGCTCCCCATAAACCCTTGGCGGATTTCATTACGAAAACTCGGTGACAAGCTCCGTTTTATGATTGGCTGCAGCTGCGAGTAGCTGATCCAATCGCAGTGCTTGATAATATAAACTTTAAAAGAAAACACATGTGTGATCTTTGGTAAAACATTCGGTGCTTTTAACAAGTTGAGACTCAAGTATTCGAGTACAGTGCCTCCCCAACGATGGTCTAACCAGATCGCTTTAAAAACCTATATATTTTACTGGGATTGACCATAGTTCTACAAACTTGTCAAGGCTCGCGTGATAGCATGGGAAGTAAACATGGCGAATGTAGAAGTTGCCTATCCCGTTAGTATATACGTTCCTGCTTATGGTTATTGCTTTTAAAGGTTCAGTTAGCTCTGTTTTATTTAATTTCTTTGGTCCGCAATATTCACGACAACGATACCTGATTTTATGGCATGAAAGCTTTCATATTAATAAATCGGCGACTTTTTCACTCCCGGTACAGGTCCTTACAAAACACTATGAATAAAACATTCCGTGCTTTCCCTAGGTTATACATGTAACTTAAGTCGTATTTAATAGCATCGTTAATTATTGTCCGATATTCGGTAGTGAACATGTTTTCAAGTTGTATTAATCCCGTAGTGTGTATATAACCTGTTGTTAAATTCGATTAAAATGAAAATATGCAAGCGGCGCAACTCAAGTTGCTCGCTAGATAGCGCCATCACATCACCGAGTTTTCGTAATGAAATCCGCCAAGGGTTTATGGGGAACAAAGTGGACCGAAAACCCTTGGCTAGCGAAGATGTGTCTCTATATCAGATGTAAAATTTAGACGTTCACTTATGCATAAACTCTCCCGATGATCTTTCATAGCTGATTATTATTTTAAATGTTCAAGTCTACTCGTATTATCAAATAATATCAGCCCTGAACAAATTTTCAGAGATGCCATCAATTTTGGCTGTTTACCAAATTTTGACAGCACGCAACAATTTCAATCTTGCACATAATCTTCAAAAAATAAGAAAGATTTAATTACAGAAGTTACGTGTTTTGTATGCACGTTTTTGCGTGCATTTCCTTACACGAATCATTAATACATGTATATATAACAATCCTTGCTACCCTTAAAGATTTAACTTGCCATTAAACTTCTCATTGTTTAAACCCCTGTCACACTGGAGCTGCGTCCTCACGGCGATCCCGCTGCGTCATTGAATAATATAAAACGCAATGGTAAACGAACTAGAGTCTCCTACAGCGCCGTGACAATGCAACGGCATCTTCGTTCGCCGCGGTGGGATATCCTAGAACATTTTAGAACGCCGTGACAGCGCATGTGCACGCAGGGCACGCTGTGGACGTGTGGTAAAAACTCCTAGCACGTCATGAGCACTCGGCGGATACCCAGCGAGAGCGCAGTCAATCGCTAAGTAGAACTCTGTGAAAACGTAGTTGGGAGCTCTGTAAGGACGCCTCAGTCGCCATCAGGATGCCGTGACATTTTCAATTGTAAATGTTACGTTATCTACGAATTCCATGAATTTTACAATGCCGTGAACACGCCCTGGGAACGCAACTTGGTGTGACAGGGCTTTAAAGAGTTTTCAAAACAATTACACAAACTGTGTTCGACAAATAGTTTTCCTAAAACATTTTCTTCCTGTCTTTATACAGGCTTTCAATCACAGCACGTTTTTATAACAAAAGCAGAAGTGAAATTTTAGTCATTAGTCATTATAATCGTTTGACACCAAATCATATAAATTTTCAACTCGCAGCAACAACGGAAGACCTACTCGTGGCTTTGCCACGAGCTCTGCTCTAGTTTCCTATGTTTTTCAATTTAGATAAAAAGCACAGTACACTGATACCCTTACAAAGCCTGATATACATCAGCCAGTTTCAAAAGCACAACTTTCAAATTAACAATACATACAGATACTTGCTATGGCTGTTTCACAAGAGGATCTTGAAAGTTTGTAAGAAGAGAAGCACAAACCCAATATTCATTAATAGTGTGCAATAGACTGACAGGGATTTTTCTACTGAAAAGTTTGAAACATTTAATTTGGTTAATTGCCCTCTCCACATGTATCCTGTGAGCTGCAATCTTCCTTGTTAGAGTCACATTAGCTGCACTCATCGAATGGGCACTAGTCGCAAATGGAGGAATATTTAGCTTAAGTCCCATTTCAGCTAGTTTGTCCTCGATTCGGAAACCTTTGTCTGCCATTATAGAGTCTCCTGGATGTAAATATCCTCGCTGCTTCAGAGATTCTAGATACTCATAAAATCCACTTTTGACACAAATATCGTTGTCTGAAATAGATCCACAGTATAAATCTGACACAAATAAGATTGACCCTCTTGGATCACACACTACAAGAGATTTTAAAGTGTTTGCTGATTTATATTCACTGTAACATTGACTTTGGCATAACAATGATGATGGCTTTTGAATCTTAATTTCAGTACAATCAATAATAGCAACACAATTAGGAAACTCTTCCTTATATACAGAAGGCATGTTTTGAATAAATACACTTCTATGTGGCCAGTAACTAAGTGATCCAAGACGTAAATACATATACTTGGAGATACCTTTAAGAATTGTTGATACTCTTTGAATCTTTATATTAAATCTACAAGCCAGATCTTTTACTTGAAGTCCATTTCTTATTCTACATAAAAACAAAAACACTTGCTGATCAACAGGCAGTCTCTTAACCTCTTCTCTATTAGAGTCATAAGTAACAGGGTTCACATTTGAGAGAGTTCCATTTGGGAACAAAAATGAAATCAACATCAAAAATCGCAAATATGTTATTCCTGTGTAGTACTGGAACAGGTTTTTGATTTTAGAATTAGACACAGATTCAACATTGAAATGTTCAACATATACATCAGTTTGAGTACAAGTGCTACAATGCTTTTTGTTATTTGACTGCAAGGCTGTTAAAGTTTCATGGAGTTCCCGATTCTCCTGTTCTAACTGGTGTATCCTTGCATCCATTGACGAAAATGCTGTAAAATAAAATATTAGCATAAACAACCTACATTGTCATTTGTTCTAAAAAATCTTAAAATATTTAGTGTTACACTTCTGAGATCTCTGACATTATTTACATTCCTTATGATATTAAAGCTATAAATTCATAGAAATTAACCAGTGAGATTATGATTTAGTTTCAGCATTTCAAGGATCATCCTAGTAAGGTCGATGCAGGGAAATGTGGGGACACAGTATTTCCAAAAATAGTGAAAAACATAGCGGTAATTGAAAAGTATGGCAGCATAGTAGAGATGTTTACAACATCTCTGCAAGATGCAGAGAAAATTGAAAAGGAGACTGTAGATCAAGCTAATTGTGAATTGTGGTTCAAAGAAAGGAGAGATCGTCTAACAGCATCACAGTTCGGGAAAATTTGCAAACGAAAAAAAAGTAAATGAAATCTTTTTAAGGAACATTTTCCCATCTTCTAACAATACTTTCTCTACTAGTGCAACTTCTTATGGTAAAGGGAATGAAAATTCTGCCAAAAGAAAATATCTTGAATCATTCCAGGAGAGGCATATTCATGACTGTGGATTAGTTATAAACCCCGATTTCCCATTTTTAGCTGCAACACCTGATGGCAAGGTATGTTTTGAGGGCAAGACAGGTGTACTTGAAATTAAATGTCCCTTCTCTGCTAGAGATTTGACAATTCCAGAGGCCGTTCAACAAGTTTCACAGTTTTGCCTTACACAAAATGCTGATGGAAATATTGAATTAAAGAGGACACATGAATATTTTTTTCAAATACAGGGACAAATGATGGTCTCCGGTGCTTCTTTTTGTGAATTTGTTGTCTATACAAAAAAGGATATTTTTGTTCAGAACATTAAAGAGGATCTGATGTTCCAAAATGAAATGTTTCATAAGCTAGCCAATTTCTATTAGCAACATGGTGCTAACTATGTTAAATCGCTGAGAAAATAAGAAATTAATTACCGTAGAGAGGACATTGATGATAACTTCAAAATGAATCAATCAAATTAAAACGTAGAAATATATTGTCTTTTGTCTGACTATTTTGAAGTACATGCGATTTCTGTCCATCACAAGAAACAATTAAATATATATATTTACATTTGCAAATATGTTTCCTTATATGAACTTATAGAATAACGAAAACGTTCAATTCTGTATGAACTTTTTGACATCACAACGGTCATAGTACGTGCTTATCGCTCATCGCTTGGATTATTATAAACTTAAAATCTCGGTATTATTAACACTTCTGGACAATTTGTCTTTTTCAAACTTAAATATAAGTTATAAACAGCAATGTTCAAAAGTTCACCAGGCTATGAAGTTGGTTGGTACGTGATCAAATCTACCTAGAAGCCCTTAGGGCTTCGCAGGATTTGATCATGTGACCAACCAACTTCATATCCTGGTGAACTTTTTAAATTGCTGTTTATTTCTTTAATCTAAAGTAAACAATTATAATGATTGTAATGGTCAAACTTACACTGTTCACTTGTTTGACAGGCAATTTCACACTGATGAGCATCACTCTCTGTTGGACCAGTATCCATATCTTCATTGATATTGCTACAACATTAACAATTAATTATAACAACCTTTTTATTAATATTATGAGAATGTTACATTAATTGCATCCAGTCTTCATTGATTGATATTTAAATGCGGACTTAAATGTTGTGGCTACATTATTTTTCTTTTAAATACACAAACATGTATATCAATTGTCTAAATTGCCACGATACATATGTACCTGCATATTGGAGCATTGTAAACAAGGTATATGGCAGGAGGGGGATATACACTTCGTGTATACCTGGTTTGACTTTATAATCACACATGGGGAGTGTTGTATTAAATGGTCTATATATCTTAGCCATCATTTACAAATTATTGTAACTATAAACAGACAGCATATCTTTTTTTAATGGTTTAAAGCTTAATCACTTGTAATGCACTTGAAATATTAATTTATAATATTAATATAATAATATATAATATAATTAATATAATATAATAATAATTAATAATATAAAGTAGCGATGCATTTTCGTAAATTTCTCTTAATTTTCTGGCAAGTATGTTTCTTCGTGTATTCAAGCACAATAAACCAACTTACCCTTGTACATATATACGTATCTTTTGTTATTTTGTTGATATTTAGCTGGTCTTGAGGTCTGTGACACAAGGCAATCCATCGCATGCACTTCTGTTAATTTGTCTTTGATTTGGGAAATGGTATGAATTTGGCTCCATTCAGTTTGTCAGGATACCGACTATCTGACTTGCAGGTTCCAAACGAACAATGTTTTACCATGTTTCTGTCATATGGACAGACACACTTATATTATTTACGCTTACTTGCTAGACACGTCCTTGTTTCCGTCTTAAAAACAATGACCGATGTCCGAGGTTTGTCCGAGGCGCGAACTTGTGGGCGGAGCTTATTTTTCAATTTATTTCATTGGTCAAAATATGAGGTCACGAACTTTTATGGATCGGTGTATTAAAAAAATCTCGGATATAAACCCGAACCCTCAGTTTAGCCGATAATTGGTCTTAGCCGATAACTGGTACAGTACCAGTACAGATTATCTGAAGATCAGGAATATAGAAAATATTGTCAATTTGATATTGCTTTTTTGTATTTGATAATGACTCAGTCAAGTCTGTTGAGGCCCAGAAGGTATTTCTTTGTCATTTGATAAATTTACAACTTGTCATCCTTATGGAGATATATTTGGTTTTAGCTGATTAAAAGCCAAGCAATGTCATCTAAATAGCTATAATGTCTTGTGCAAAAGGGAAAGGTTTGTATGGGCATCTTGTTGCAACACTGCATGATTATCGGTATTTGAAGTAGTGGGAACCTCTGAAAGGAATACTAGATATTAAAATACTTTGAACACTTTTCTGAATTTATTTATCTTAATAAGATATGCACGTTTTCAAGAGTTTTCTCTCTTGAGGACAACAATGAATGCTCCCCAGGATTCATGACCCTGTATATTGAGTAGGTTGTGAGTTGTGTGTGGGAGTGGGTCGTCCGCATGGTGTTTGAAACTTTCAAAATAAACAAAATAAAAACGTAGTGAGGTTTTAATCAATTTCCGGAAAATCGCAAGGTTAACGCCGGGGTAAAAACACGGACAAGACTACCACTTAGGCTAATATGTTTTACCAAAAACTTGTGAGTTTATACTAGCCTTAGCAATACCTTTGTCCATCTACAGTAAGTGAAGTTAAGAAATATACGTTATCGACAATTCCATGTCAAATGATTCAACGGTGAAGACCAGCGTGTATTGATACGACTTTATAAGAAAGCTGAGTGGTCAACAAATTTACCATCAAATATTCCTTAAGTATATCGATATGATTTCGTAGCTATAAATTATTAGTGAATCAAGAAAACATCCATTAATTTTAGATTTCAAATTTGAATATTTGTTCTATATATTAAAACGGAAATCTTTTCAATAAGATTAGTATAGTGTAAAAATGACCTCAACCATCTAACCCTCTAAATAAGTGATGACAGTAATAGTACACAGGAGCTACCCAGATAGCAAGCTTACGTTGGCCCAACGTTGGGCCTCTATCAAATTGATTTCGGTGGGTGCGAATACACTGCACCGATGTCGGGCCGACGGACTAAAATGTGTGTTTTGAATTTTTATATAAATGATTATTTTACAGATGAACAAAGTATATAATTTTAAAACTGGCGTGTCTTTGAAAAAACTATTGACTTAAAGTCTTTTATAATTAAAAAACTTTAGATTAATTTAGATTGATATTTTATTGAATACATTATGAATATATAATGGTTACTATAAATATAAATTATGTATTTAAATTATTTTCAGATTTAGAATTTTAGTTGTTTATTTTTTTTTAAATGTACATGACTATTTTATGTGTGTCCATCATGAAGCATTTTACTTGTCTACACTTTGAATGAAATGCAGTATCAATGCATAGTAACTTTTCTGCACTCGTGAATGAAACATTACCGCCAAAAGAACTGTGATGTCATTTTTGACAAATCCATCAGAGTAACTTGATCTTATGCTATCATCATGGCTGCCTGCAGGAGTAATGTAAGTATGTAGATGTTCTTTTACAGATTCTTGTTATATATGGGTGATTATTATACAATAATGTTCTCAAAACTTTGAAATGAAAATTTGAAAGCAAATTTAAGGCAATTCCCTTGTACTACAGACATCCTCCTGCTGATGTTCAAACTCTGTGACATGGCTGTCTCCTATATAATTTGTGAAGATGAATAGAACCATGCAGTTTATCGGCTTAAGTTAAGGAACATCTAAGGTAACTGAATTTAATATTATGATAATATTCAATATTTAGGGTAGGAATTAAAGACACAATTTTTTATCATTGATGTGAGATGATCAGAATATGTTAGGGCAAACTGATATAATTGTCCTCAATGTAGCTTTAATAAATACATCTGTCGTTTGTTTGTATGATAAATCATCGGCATGATATATGCTGATAATATTAGATCAAAAGCTGTGGGTCTTGCACGGATCTAACGAAGGTCAGATATAAACAGACCCCCCCCCCCCCTGGCCTCCTCCCCGGAAAATTCAAATTGACACTTATTCACAATAAAAAAGCAGTTATATTGCAAAGAAATTCTGATACACATATTAAAACTGTGCACAGTAAAATAGGCCCCCTTCCCGCAAACAAATTTATTGTTGGATTGAAAACTAAATTTAATAAGACACAATAATAATGTATTACATTTTTTAAAATCATTATATATTGAGGATTTTTTCTGCATTATTATTTTTATAATGTAAATGCAATTCTATTAAGTACTTATACGATTATTAATTATCAATTCATTTTTTACATTTTATATGATTATTTTTTTTAATTTACAGCAGCATTTTGCGAAAACGGGCTTTTAAAGTTATCAACGACGTCAGAACTAGATCTAGAGAACTAAACTGGAACTGAACTAAAGATAGTGACCAAACGCATTTATTGTGATTCGTTCTTCATCTGAGTGGGAAAGGGGATGAATATAGGAGTAAAGAAAACAAATGAAGAAGATTGAAGGGATGTGGAAGTATATAGATCGACTCTAAAAAAAAAAAAATTGAAAATTTGAATATTGATTATATTTCTGTGAGAAAACAATAAAGATTAGAGTTACTGTTAATCTTTGTGAGATTGTTTTATAAGGACAAAGTTTGGGGAATATTGGTTGGATTAAATCGTTGCCCCAACATTGGGCCAACGTTAAAACTGTCAGTCTACTAATACTGACAATGGGCCAACGTCACACCAGCGTGTTGGTGCAATGTTGCGCCGATGAGCAAAATTACATTGGGCCGATGTTATTTTCCAACATTGGGCCCACATAAATGATAACATCGGGCCAACGCTGGGCCAATATAAGCTTGCTATCTGGGTAGACGCATCCACAGCAACAAAAAGTTTAAAAGGGTGATTCTTTAGGACGGGGGAAATTTTGTAGCTTAGTCTAAACAATACAACATATTTGGTGCCCTCAAGGGGCAACAAGATAGTTGTACAGTTATGTAAATAAACGATTTCCACAATAAACACATACACAAGAGGGAAAGAGTTGTGTGTTTGAAAGAAGATAGACAATAACATTTGTATATGCATACATGTTCATTCAGTATTAATGATTCATATCATCGGAATCAGGGGGTCCGGAACCTCCTGGAAAGACGACATGTTTATATGACAATCATATCTATATATGTCAACATACAAATTTTTAATGATTTAACACAATAAAGAAACACTGTAATATTTGAAATATAAATTGGTTAATAAGCATTGGCTTTGTCAAAAATTTTCAGGTGAAATTTGTTATTCTTTTAAACAGTATTAAGTCCAGAACTAATTTTTGTTTATCTTGCAAATTAGTAAACTGTATAACTTTAGAGATCAAATTATGTAACAAGCTTAGCTATAGAGGATGCAGAAGAAGAAGATGTGAGTCGTAAAATTAAAATCTAATTATTATTTTATACAGAAGTCATCTCTAATCAGAGAGACATTTTAATTAAAGGTCGATATTAAATCCTTATGGAACTATTCAAACACCAAAAACTTTCTTTGGTGAGTCACGTGGGATATGAAGATGGTGGGTTATGCATTTTTTCTGCAATGATCGTTAACTTCATGATATATATGTATTTGTTGTTGGTAAATCCCCTCTTCCCGTACTTGTTTTTTTTTTTTAAATTTCTTTGTCATGCCGTAAAACTCATTGTGTCACACCATGTCAGTTAACAAAATGAACAAAATGCTTACAGTTTCGTATACATCATTTTAATTGTAATATGAGATTGCAAATTTAAACCGGTTTACCAGGCACTAAATGATAACAGCATCATAGTGTTGTTATCCCTTGAAATAAATATGTTCCTGGAAATAAAATTGTACAATATAACTGAGACATAAATGAATAAAATGACAACACTTCATTTTATTAATTTAGTTTATGTCGTGCTAAACTCTTATAATACCACCTTTTTGTATTTTAGATGGACCTATGCCCTTGAATGTCCTTTCCCCAAAAAATAAATGGATGATTTTTTCAACAGAAGACACACTACTTTTAAGTATTTCAAGTTTGTTTTTGTTTTGCATAAAGTTAAACTATGATAGAAGAAAACATTTGATACTACATGTACACGTCACAACTGACCAATATCTATGGTAAAAGGTAAAAATACTCTTTTTTAACTGGATAAGGTGACAATTTGCTTACTCTACATTTTCTGAAAAAACTATGCAAACTCAATTTAATTTTTTTTAAACAAAAGAGTGATTAGTTTGCTTTTCTTATTGTATAAATGAAAGACTCTTTTTCGTGCGTGGTGTTAGTTTTATTGCATGTATATTTTCGGTGATCCTAACAAGAAAAATCTACAAATAACATTTTTGTAGAAAAAAATATAAATATACACTATTTTGTTTCTGATTATCAGTCAGAACAAGTCATTTTTTGTAATGTCTTTGAAATTTCACTTAATATTTCTGTTTTGTGTTCCATAGACGAGGTAGTTCTTACATGGACAGTAAAAAACCCTACGATTGTAGATAGGTACTAAATTTTGTGGTTTCATATCGAAATTTAAATAATCATCAAACATTGACTTCATCTGGGATTTGAGTAACAATTATTGCTGACAATCTTGATTGTGACTTCAGTAAATTCGTTTACAATCACTTTAACTTATAGACACGGTGAAAAAAGAAGTGTGTACTGTTATTTTTTCTTATATATAAATAAATGATATAATGAACACTTTTAATAGTTGATTTAATCAATAATAATTGAAAAAGATCTTAAACGTCATTATTATTTTTCGGATAAGCCACAAAGTAGATCAGGTGAAAAATGCAAAAGAAATGCATATAATGATATATAATTACACATCATTTCAATATGTTTTCACACTATTCCAAAGCATCCTAACATGGAAAATATACTATTATATGATTTTAAAATAAGAGTAATGTATTTATCTATAATGAAATATAATATTATATAAATAGTGCCTGTTTGGGAGGGTAACAGTTGAAATTGACACCCCTCAAAAACCATTGTCAACCGACGCGAATATTATATTGAATGTCTTAATTTTTAAGAAAACTTTACTGCTTTTATAAAGGAATAACGTGAAATCTACAGCGAACCGTACGCGCATAATTTTCGCGCATGTAACAATTTGTAATGTTACCCGTTGCTTAGTGCGTTGCTAACGCTGAGGGTAATAGAACGGATTATGAACCACGTCTTAACCAATCAGATTTCAGCATTTAACATGAAAGTATAACAAAACATATTATTCAGTGTCATAATATCGAAGCAAGATCTTTAACCATTTATTCATTTTTGGCTTTTTCTATTGACCTGATAGATCAATTAACAATTATGTTAATAATAGTTTTTATTAAAAAATACAAATCTCGGTTTTAGTGATTCACTTCATATCCATCATGCTAAGAAATTTCAATAGTTAAAATTCTACTTTTGATTATCTTTTTAAAGTTATATAATTTCATTAATTTAAAGTTATTAGAAACATCAGATGCAGTCCCTCACTTAAGTAGTCTCCTTGGAGTTCTATAAATGACCTGTTTTGGTCAGTTGATTTATATAATCATCTGGAAGGTCTGTCAACGACGTGAAAAGAAAGGTATTTAGTTCCATTTCAATTCATATTATAAAATTCTCACACCGAAAATCTATACAACTGTGATTTGTTTTCCTACTTGTTATACATTTTTATTGTTTTCAGAAAACTGTATACCGGGGGACTCTGGGTATTTAAAAGAAACATTCATAATCGTAAAAAAAAATCTATAACAAACCAAGAATCCCAAAATTTTAAAGTTTTACAAACTTCAAGGTCTTGCAAAATATCAACAAGATAAAAGATCCTCAGTATTAATTAATGCATAGCACTAGACCAGAAAACTATAGCTAATCTTCAAAATAGTTTTTTTCAGTGTTTCTTTCTGAGTATTTATTGCAGATATATTCAAGCGCATGGATGATTGTAACTGAAAGACATATTCAAGAGAACTTACTACCAAATTAAAATACCTTATATATTACATTCTAAAAGTATCGACTATTTCAAGTTTTGCTTAAAAATTTGCATAAAAAAACCAACAACAATCACAACAAATACGAAACAAATGATGCCAATACTGTAGTTTCTTATATTATGTTATATTATATAAATTATTATATTATATAAAAAACGATAGAAAAACACAAGTACTGGTTTTCTTAATATCAAGGAAATTAATCACCTTTCATGTGCACACTGCACAGAATATCCACTAGAATTTAAATGATCAAAACACGCAAAAGAAAACTCTGTCAAAATGACAATTACCTACTGCACCAATTATCCACTCATTTGGAAGTGATTGATCAGCGTCGTTCTTTTGTATAAAATTGGACCGGAAACAAAGCTCTTAAAATCAAAAATCCAGTTTCACATCAGTTTAATCCAGTTTCACATCAGTTTAATCCCGTTTCAAATCATCATTTACCGTTGTTTGTTAAAAAAAGAAAAAATGATGAATATATCAGGATTTTGAAATAAACTCATCTTTGAGCGTACTTTTTCATAACGCAATTTTGACTAAAAGAACCTATACTTAAAACTTTTTTTCTGTCAAGATTTATAGTCTAGAACGAGGCTCTGAGGTGGAATATCACAATCGCCCACGAGTATAAGATTAATTACCATTTTGTTGCCATTATTTTACATTATAAAAAATGTCTGATAACTTTTATTATAAGACGATTTTTGCAAGAAATTTATTATAAACTGTAATCAATTAAGCAAAACAATTATAATTGGATTAGCTTATCATTTATCATGTCTGTACAGCAGAAGACGTTAACGTTTTACGGCGGCGTAGTAATACACACTGTATGACAGAAATATCTCTCTGGTGTCTAACACTGGACATACCAATCTCACACCAATTGTAATGCAAGAAAGGCCTATCAACTATATATGGAAAGGTTATTAATATCTTACATAGAGTTATATAAAACTTTCTGTATACTAAATGAGACGAAAGTTGAAGCGCGGCAAATCGGCTTCCTGACTATCCTTGTTATTCTGTTCTGAATGTCTGTACCAGGTTTTGTTGCGTTGAATCGATGGGATGCTGGTTTTATCTATGTTTTATAGATCTGAAAGACCTTTACTTTAGCATAGGTTTGAACCTCACCATAATTTGTATTTCTCTCCACTACCCAAACTTTGTTTTCAGAATCAAAACAAATGCCCCAAGGTTGAGATATTGGGCTAATTGACGACAAGACGTGAGTCACAAACATTCCATCACTTTTTAACAAGTGAATAACATCATTATCAAGATTTGCTACTAAAATGTTTCCTTGTTCACCACACGCAATTCCCCGTGGATTAAAAGGTGATCTGCATACACTGTACAGTGGGCTGAACGCCTTTGTAATTGAAACGAACATCACCAGAAAAAGTTAAGTCGATGACTTTATAGTCTATGTCTGATACACATATATTCTGATTTAATCTGTTTTCACAAACATTAACTGGTCTAGAGAATAGTGATTCACCTTTTTCGTTGTTCGTATACTCGTGTTCAAGTATCCCATCTTTGCTTATTCTTATAACTGAGGCATTTTGGTGCTCTCGATTATCTGGAATTGTGCAAACCAAATACTTTCCAGATGATGTGTAATGTATACCCCAGATATCATAACCCTTTTTTTTGAAAAGGATTCGAGCATTTTTTCCAAGTTTAATTGGCATTTCATTTCCTTTCTTGTTGGTGATATGTTGTCCTTTCTCAATCACGCCGTTGTGACTCTCAGAATACACAAGTCTGTTTTTATAAGCTATTGCAAGCTATTGCAAGCCCTTGTTCATTCTCTACAATAAATGTTTTATATTTAGAGTCTATACTGCAAATTCCAAAATCATTGTGGTATGTATATATTTTAGGGCCGTGTCCACTGATGAACAAAGGTGATAATTGTCTTTCATATGTAATGTGAAATAGAAAATTATTAGAGCTTTTGAACTCTTTAAAAAGCAAGGGAATTTCAAGTTTCCCATTTCATGACGTATCGTGTTCTCTGTGCTTTGAAAAGTTGCAGAGTTATGCCGGTTACGAATTTTCCTCTCTGTTTATGATACTTCTTGGTGATTAGTTGGGGAGTTTGCCTTAAGCCAAGGCTCCGAAACACGCAATTTTGGCACAGCTGTTTTGGGTCGTCTTTATTTTCCCAAGATAAGTTCCTTCTAAGGAAAGTCTCCAAAATAAACACTCAATTTCAGAAGAATCAAAAACCTTTGGCTCAAAGTGTACAAATTTAGGTCCCTGGATTTCATGTGGTTGAAGTAGATAGTTCGAATCAGGATTTCCATTAAAAGAAAATTTTAAATCGATTAGATCAAGGTTCCTGAGATCGCTGTTAATTGTTTTTCTTGTTCCTTTAATGATTTTTGCAAGTTCACCCATATAGCTTTCAACACATCTTTGGTAGTTATTTTCATGTTTTTCGATTTTTTTAATTGTTATTATTAAGAAGTAATCAATAAAGGTTTTCATCTCCTTCGCTCTGTCTTGGAGACATTTATTGACCTGTTTGAAATCTTGAGAGCGACGAAACGCTTCACTATTAGTCATACAGTTTTTTACTTCTCTCTCCTTGGTTTGCATAGCTGTAAGACCTTTCTGAAGTTTTGCTTTTGCTTTCTTATAAACTATAGAGATATCTGTCGATATATGTTTGAAATAATCCTTTAATTTGCACTCTGGACAGATTGGAATACCGCAAGTTTCACATCCTTGACTATAAATGTGAGTAGGATGAAATCTACAGCGTATTCCAGCCGTTTCCCATTCAAGGTATGGAACAATAATATGATTTGAATAGTGCTGATATCCTTTACGTGAATGTGAGCATGTTTGACATAGCTCATCCCTGCAATTCCTACAATGAAACTCAGCAGGGTAATGTTGACAGTATTAGCACCATACCACATCCTGTGCTTGATTTGATGTTGCCATTGTGTATATACAATTCTTTATTTAAAATTGTCTAAACTGTTGTCGAAATCTTTAAAAAAAAGTACGAATTAAAAAAAGTATACCAAAATAGTATTACATGGTTACAAACATATAAAAAAACATTATATGTAAAAACGTGTCGATTAAAAAGAAAAAAAAAGATTATATACTTAATATATACAACACATTCTAGATTTCTTCCTAGGTTTGCAATAAAATAAATGTGAAGTGACTGCGAACTAACCCTCTACAGGAGACCTGGTTTGAGAACAATTATTTTTAGTTTGTGCTTCATTTGATGTTTCCATTGTGACTTACACGCTTCTCGAAATACTTAAGTCACATTTATGTACACTGCTTGTGAGACCTGAAAATGATAGTTTGAAATTTATAAAACAATATCATATTTATATAGCAAAATTAAGAGCAAATAAAAAGTTTAGAATGTAAAAGAAGATATTTGATAATTAATAAAAAAAAAAAAGCAAATCAGATAGCTTGCATACTTACCACATGTTCTTATGGCTTTTCTCTAAAAAAGTATTAGCGTTATCAATGCAGACTTTCATATGATCTCTTAAAGATGACTAAAATGAAGAACACCTTATTCAATAGCTTGTTCTTCAGTGAATGATATTTATTTAAAGATATCTGTCAACATACGTTTACAAGAAAGTAGTAAAAAAACTGGTTTTGCCAGGCTACATGGTTTATAGATGAACACCGAATACATACTTTATAATGCCAATGATTCATAAATCCAAATTTATTGTACATTAAAAAACACCCATCGAAATAAAGGTAGATGCATTAACTTTTAACGGCAAGCCAATATAAACACGAACTTAAGTTTTTCTATGTAGAATATTAGTCGATTTCAAATGGTTTTCTTTATCAGACCTTTATTAGTATTTGAATTGTAATATTATAGAATGTAAAGAATTAAGATGATTTGCATCTGCAATGGTTCAGGTTTTTTGCTGACCGTCAGTTTGCGGTACCTGGGGGTGTTAAGGAAGCATGTTGGGCAATTTAGCGTCCTATTCTAACTGTTATATTTAAAATCGTGAGATTGAATGACTGAGTTGAAACATATCAAAAACTAAATAATAAAATTGAAATAGATATCAATGCAATAAAATCGGTAGTACATCACTGCCACGTTGGTGCATTATCACGTGACAGTTATAAATAGCTGACGCATATTTCTTAACATAAAATGAAATAGAACAAAACTACCCTGCGGTTTCCATAAAACAATAATCTTGTCAAATTAAGGCAAAACATCTCAGTTTTATCAAAACCGCCCCTGGAATCCTTTTTTCTCCTTAACTGAATTGTTATTCATTCGGTTCTCAAAAAACTTCCCAAAGTTTATTCAGTTTGCAAGGAAAACGGTATGTTGCATCAAAATAACACATAACATGGGATTCTAGCAGCACTTTTCAATTCAAGCATTGATCAAACGAACGATACGTATAAAATTTCAAGTTCAATCAACGGGGTAGTGTTGTTCTAGTCGGATTTTTATATCGTAAACAACAACAGAGGAAAGCGTGGCAGAGAAATAAAAACAAATTTACATACTTGTTAGGAAATAATTGATAAAATTAACATGTCCCCAAGTATTCTTGTTTTCAATTCTCAATAATCACACGATAATACTTTATTAGAGTTCTTAGATAACCTACATTTTGAATTTGTTTATGATGCTTTCCGATCAAATTTACACGATATTCAACTTTCAGTCATGACGTCATCAGTGTGTAAATCTACTTAATACAATCTAATTTGTAGAATAAATTGTCTTCAGTATTTTAAATTTGTTTTTGGTCTACGTTTCGTTGCTTAAACATTTGAACATGTACATAACAACCAAGATTTGTGATTTCACGACATTTAGCTCAGATTCCATATGCTTCCTTAACACCCCGGCTTATTCCAGGTCTTTCATTGGCTATTTGAGGATTCAGGTATTTAACTTTCAACAGCAAGGCAATACAAATACGAACTTTAGTATATGAAAACACAAGAACGAATTGTAAATAAGAGCTTTCATTTTGTTTAGATATTTTACAACACTAATGCAGTGAAGTATCTGAATGACGTTATATTTTCCCGTTTTATGGCAATCGATATGAAATGGTTTTCTTTATCAGACTTTGATAGTATTTGAATAGTAATATAATGAGATTTTTAAAAATTGAATTATTTGCATCTGCAATGGTTCAGGTTTCTCGCTGACTGTCAGTTTGCGGTATTCCAGTTCTTTCGTAGGCTGTTTGAGGATTCGGGTATTGCACGGTGTTTTCCGTTGCCATAATATGTAGTTTTTCGCAATCTCAAAATCTAAATTGTTTTCCGCCTTATTGAACTGGTGCTCTTGTCTTGACAAGTGCAGCATCTCAAATCTTTTTGTTTTGGGGATTTTTTTTTTAAATAAGGATTTGCTGAGAACTCATGGATCATATTATAGCTTTTATTTATTTTTCTTTTCTTAAAAATTCATGTCTACAAAAATATTTCGTCATTTTTACCAGTTCTCAAGACGTCGTTGAGGTGACACACAATTGCTTCGTTATCATTTAACGGCAAAAGAAAGTATTTGTCAATCATTATCTTTTTTAATCCCATTATTGTTGGCCTTCATCAAAGTGACGTTCATTAACATTGCGATTTAAATAGCAAACATATATTTTTTTATTTAAGGAATGGATTCAATATTTATTAGTTTTATAAGATATAAAATGGGCAGTTTACGCTTTATAAACTGCAAAGCAGTATATGAAGAAGCGAAAATTGTTCCAAGCCATTTTATATCGTATAAAAGTAATCAATATTGAATTCATTTCTTAGAATTTAAGTTTTTTTTTTGGCTATCAATTGTTTATAAAAACAGTCATTTGATCTAAAAAATGACATCAAATTGTACAAAATTCAAATGTAACGTCAGGCGGATTGATACGTTTTTGACGTTAGTCTAACTAACGAAGACAAAATTCTTTATACGATATAATTTTTTTAACCAATCAGAAAGCCTGTTACAACCAGAATTTAATTATTCTATCTTAAAGTCTTGTAGGGAAGAGATTACAATACACAATAATGAACTGGTCCAGCATAATGTAGATTTTATTTAATGCGAGTACATAATTACCCAATTTCAACGTTTTGCATTAAAATGCAAGAGCATGAAGTTGCAAACGCCGAATTAAGCATTGATTCATTATTTCCTTTAAAGATACAGTCTCATAAATTCTGCAGTTTGTGTATACAAAATGAGTAACATGCGTTAGCGCGTTATGAAAATTTGTATGCACACATCGCTGAAGATATGAATATGTGTCTTTCAAAAAATAATGAATTAATGCTTATATCTAAATTTCAAAAAGTTTTACCTTGTCTGCAAATGCGATTAATACCTTAAAATTCCTTTTTCATCCTAAGGGTAATTCATATTTATGAAAGAGCCACTGAAACAGCCACAAGCATGAACTTTGATTTTGATTGTGACGTTGCAGTTTACAGTCCATCAAGGATTTTTAATCCTAATTAAGGTGTGATGATTAAAACAAATACATACTGTTATTTATGAAAAAAATATTATTCAGGTAAAAAATAACAATTCAGAATGGTCCACATTTGGATTTATTATTCCTTTTAAAAGTTTCATATGTGAAAGAATAACGTGATGCATGCAATTTTAACTCGGTCCAGCAAAGTTTATCATATTCAAGACGTGTAGAATCAAAAGAAATATGCCTGTCTTGCTGTGATCAAAATGGCGATTCAAGAATGCAAAAAGCCAAATTTCATTAAAAAAAATTGATTACGACACAAACAATCACATTTCGGTCTAGCAAAATTTTTATTCATCATAAAGGCATGCTCTATCTGAAAAACTATGCTGACCTTTAGAAATAGCATTATTTGGTTACAAAGGCGATTCAAAATATCCAAAAGCCAGATTTCACAGTTTCTGTAAAAAAAAAAAATGTGTTAGTGAACAACTACAATAACAAACTGTCAACCATCTCAAATATACATAAAACGAAATACAAAATCAAGGCAGAGCAACACGGGCCTCTAAAAAGATAGAGGTAGGATTAGGTGCCTTGGAGGAGTGAGTATCGGGAAAAACAGAATAGTCCGTTGACAATTACATGATTAACTATAATGTAACAATTGGTGTAACAATTGGTAGGAAATATAATATAATATACAAATATGCATCTGACAAATCTAAATTGGAATATATCAACAAAAAAGAAATGTATAGTTCGGCCTCTTTACTTAAAATGTAAAGTATTTGTTCTAATTCCGTTTGTTTCGATGTGTCGTAGATATTGATATGAAGTCGTAACACAATATGTCTGTTCGGGAAATGCAATCAAAAGCTTACAATATTCAAAATCGAGGAACATTTTCTCTACAACAATATTCAAATTGTTTTTAGAAGATTTAAAAGCCTATGTTAATATTAAAGTAGAATGTTAAAATTTCCAGTGAAAAAGCTAATAAGCTAATAAGCTAATTTAAGCAAATATGATAGAAAAAGTAAAATCAAATACTTAGGGACAGTTTACGACATTAAGAACCGTTCAAGTGTGTGTTTCAAGCCATTAGAGGAAATTAATTTTACAAATCTATCACCATATGCCTCGTAAAAGCATATGCTTCAAAATGTGTTTTAATAATATTAAATTTGCGCAAGATGTTTGTGAAGTCCTTATTGAAATAAATGAAAAAGAGTGGCATGAACAGTTATATATTCATAAAAATAGTCTAGGCATATATCATTATGCTGAAAAAGTGTATTGTAGAAACAAGTTTGTAGAAACAAGAGAACTATGCTATCAAACTTTCGCAATGGTTTATTACCTATAGATCGTCTGACCTATCGATAAAGTTGGGACTTCGTTAAAGAGGCATATTGAAAAAAGAAGAATAGAAATAAACACGTAGCCAACATACAAATATTTAGCTTTTCTTTCCGTTTCATAGTCACGCAAGTGCACGGGAATACAAATACTGCAGCGTGGCATATATATCATGATGCAGCTGCCTTTTAGTGAAACATAAGGTCTTCGAAAACTATATAGTCATTAAGGTGACCTTCCTGTAAATGCATAATTATAACAACAGACATCGAATAACTTCAAATTCTAATTCTGTTCTCAGTGTGTTAATTCCAGTATTACTATATTTAGACAGCAATCGCAATCATATGACTATCAAATCAATGTTCAAAACAAATCACTTTGTGTACATTTGGAATTTTAAGTTGAGTATTAACGACTTCTTAACTGATGCATTGTAAGAAATGGCTTACAATGAGTGAAAAATTTACACAATTGAATTTGCTTTATTCATAAAATGAAAGAGTCCGAGAATATGCCCAAATTCTGATATGTGTTATCTTACCTTACCTACCAATTCCAAACTAATGACATAACCTTATACAAAAAAAAATCCAAAATCTGATTCCAACAGTTTCACTACATGTACCGCATGACTGTGACAGAACTTTCGCAGAAAGTGGTCTTTTGGGTAGAAATAACAGTATGGAGATTAAATGTAAACATTGGGATCTTATTGTGAAACAAACGATGAGTCATGACGAATAATTCATGTTTTCAATTTGTTTGTAATTAAAGCGTTTAAAACATAGGGGCAAGGAAACGCATTACAATGATGTTGCGATGAATTAGGATAACATTTCACATTATCACATTATTTAACGTTATCCTGGATTAGCTTTCGATGAATTTTGTTTTCCCAAAGGAGCAAGAGTAAATGGGTCAATTATTTCTGAACAGCCATCTTAAACCTATTTTTTACCTACCCATGTGTAATAAACTCTAGAGTGTGTAATAAAATTTATTTCACACTCATTACCGGCAATCTTTGGTTGTTATTACACATTTCATTTCGGTAAAAATCGGCTAATATGAAGTTCAAATCTGTATGCGTCGGTCAATTCCGATACCGAGTATTACACATGTACGTCAAATAATAACTGCAGCTTGGCGCAAACTAACAGTTAATATTAACAAGAATTAGCGTTCAAACAAGCGTGACTTAACAAAACTATTTAGAGGAAGCATGCATGCATCAATTAGGCTATCTTATTAGAAAGGGGTTTTAATTCTTGCTGCTGTACATGTTGATCACTTAATATTGTTTTTTTTATTAATTCAAATTGTTTAACAAATATACATATAATATATATATATATATATATATAGGTAAATCCAGAAAAAATTCACAGTGGTCGGATAAGATATAGAAAACTTAAATGAATAAAAACACAAAGTCCGAGTAAAACATAAGTGCTTTCATTTTCATCTTCAGATGCTGTAAAACATCTGAAGATGAAAATGAAAGCTTACAACATCTGAAGATGAAAATGAAAGCGCTTATCAAATAGTTGCATGTAAGCTTAAAAACGGAAGATAAAACAGTAAAAAATTTAATTTGTATTTGTTATATCAAGATTCAAAATCAAGTGAAATGACATTTTTTACAAAACAAAGAAATACCTTCACAAACATCTGACATTACGTCAAGACGTCCTTTAAAAATCGTTAAATAAATAACGCGTCGTTTTTATCACGCATAAATGTTAAGCTCTTTTTTATAATTAAATTTTAACATTATTTTTAATAAACTATTTTCATACTCTAAATGTATTTGGAAACAAATTTGTTTGAATTTTTCTATGTTTTTCCGGATTTTAACTTGTTCCAAATTGGCTTTAATTTGGACAAGTTTTATCAAAATATTTGCCTTTATTTTTAGGTGTCTTTTACACCTTTTGTTTTACAACATATAGATGATAACAAATTTACAGTAAAAATAAAAAAATAAAAACCATTAAATCATTTTTCAGACCACATCATCGTTACACTACTGGCTCTAAAAAGTACTGAAAGTGCCATTTTTTACTGATAGTTTCTGATATTTACTGATATTGTACTGTTAGTGCTGAGAATTGCTGATATTTACTGATAATTTTACTGCTGTTACTGATAATTGCTGTTGGTTCTGATATTTACTGATATGTACTGATGCTTTTGCTGTGAGCTCTGATAATTACTGATATTTACTGAGATTTACTGTTGGTACTGAGAATTGCTGATAATTACTGAGAATTACAGGCAGGGGATTTATAAGAGATTAATTTTGATTACTGTAACATGCAAATCATATTTATTTAAAATTATCGGTAAACAAATACCGGGCATTTTTTAAAAAGAAATATGTAAGATCTAACTAAAGTTTTATCAACAGTAACTTCTTTTTTTACAACCACAAAAATTAGATTTGATTCTTCTTCTTATAATCTGCTTATTTATTTCAATGCATATTTTTTCTGTTTGTTCTTGTTTTCTAAGTTTTATTTTAGCTGATTAACACAATTCAGCACATAAATAAATGAATGTAGAAATTGCAGAATTGCTATATATCCCATTCCCGTGCGCCAATCCACTCGATACTACAGTGTTACATTGTATATATAGAACAATCCATAGTAAAAAAAACATTATAAAGATTTTAACCACTTTATGTAATTGATAAACATCTATTTAATGATTCTAAATTTTGAGCGGTCAACTCTTTAATTGAACCGTGTTAAATATTTATAATTATAAACTTAAGATGTTTTTATCCCGGCCATAATCACTAATTTTGTTTTCAAAATAAAATCAAACACTTTTGTTTCACATTGTATTTCCCGGCCATTTATATTTGTTTATTCTGAGGCTGCAAGACATATACACAGGTGGTCAATTTTCACACCTTGCCAAGGTCACTCTGTCGTGTATATATTCTGAGCGCTGTCTGTTAGTTCTGAGGGTTTTTTTGATCCCAGACATACAAAAGAATCTTTTCAGCGACTGCCAGACATATACACAGGTAATCAATTTTCACACCTTGCCGTGGTCACCCTGTCGTGTGTATAGTCTGAGTGCTCTCTGTTAGTTCTGAGGTTATTCTTAATCCCAGACATACAAAATATTTTTTTCTGCTTGCTTTTAGGCGTGGAAATTAAATATCTAAGCGTTCATAGATTAAGAAAATCAGTTAAATTGTGTGTCTTATTTTCAAAATTATATAGCCGCTGGTCATATAACCGCACACAAGTGAATAAAGTATTAATGAGAGAGAGAGAGAGAGAGAGAGAGAGAGAGAGAGAGGGGGGTTTCAATCAAATCGCTGTTGCAATCGGTGTATGATACTGTAATGGGACATAATCATGCTTATGCCTTTCTGCATTGACGCCTCAAAATACGTTATAATAGATTATCTGAGAGAGAGAGAGAGAGAGAGAGAGAGAGAGAGAGAGAGAGAGAATTTAAGCATGATAAGCCGTAACACTTTTTCACTATATTAAGCTCTTCTTTGTACAATGTTCTTTGTAGTCTTAGAAAAGTTTACACTCGAAATCTGTGTTTGAAATGGCGGTTGTGATGCTGAAATAGAACTTTATCGTGCTAATGCCGTTATGCCATTTTGACTCGGAAACTCAAATTTTAGGACTAGATAATATATGCGAGCAAGAGAGAGAGAGAGACAGAGAGAGAGAGAGAGCAGGTTGGGCAGATTTACAATAATAGAACTAGATCATGACAACATTACTTAGCCGTGCAACAGAAGATATATTACATATGTATTAAAAGAGAAAGAGTGAAAGGTCGGACAATAAAAATTATTCTTCGCCGATTGTTACCTATTTTGATTTCAGCAAATGGTAGGAGAGAGAGAGAGAGAGAGAGAGAGAGAGAGAGAGAGAGAGAGAGAGAGAGAGAGAGAGATTATATTGTTGTCAATAAAAATAATACTTTTCTCTTTGAATAAATATTCTCAAGATCATGGATTCCTGTATACGGATATTACGTAATGTCATACACAAGGTGCCAGACTGACAATTTACAAAGTTGAATTGCGACATTCAAACCTCTTGATCTGCTGAAAGTATGTATACTATACACAGATACTGCCTCGCTAATCTTTCTGTGAAGTAAAACCTCAAAGACATTATAAAGTCCTGACCGGGTATCTCTCTATTTTGAAAAGAAAAATAATCATGTTTAAAATTATGGGGTTTTTCATTGTTGAAAAAAAATGTCCACCGCATTTAGAAATTAAAATTTTTGTGGAGTCTGCCTTAAGTTTAAGTACCAATTTTTGACCGGCTTTCTAATATTGTCTAAAATGTGATCTGTGAGTTTCCGAAGTTCAAAAGAAGCTAAATATCAAATAAATAAAACTTAAGAATATATAATTAAATAAATTGTGTTAAATCTGAAATATGTGTTATTTAATAATTAAAAGACAATGTTTTGGGCCTTAAAATTTCTCAGTAATTATTAGCAATTCTCAGTACCAACAGTAAATCTCAGTAAATATCAGTAATTATCAAAGCTCACAGCAAAAGCATCAGTAAATATCAGTAAATATCAGAACCAACAGCAATTATCAGTAACAGCAGTAAAATTATCAGTAAATATCAGCAATTCTCAGCACTAACAGTACAATATCAGTAAATATCAGAAATTATCAGTAAAAAATGGCACTTTCAGTACTTTTTAGAACCAGTAGTGTTAGTGGATTAAAACAAACAAAACTTTGACCAAAAAAAAACAACAACACGTGTATCATGTTTATTTAGCAAAGACCATTGCCATTATTGTTCTAACGATAAAGATAAAGACGTACATGTAAAGTATGCTGCATGAACATGAATAATAGACTTATTTTCCTAAATCATTTTCTGATAGTTTACTAAAAATGCAGTGACTAAAACATATTTTATTTAAAAAAAAGCTGAAAAGAACACAGTAATTATAAACTCTCATATTTACTATACTTCAAAATAAGAGAGACGAAAGTCTGCATTTCTGCAGACATTTCACCGATCCGTGAAATATATTCCCTATGTTTCATTTGTCCTAAATTATATATATATATATATATATATATATATATATATATATATATATATATATATATATATATATATATATATATATATATAATATTTATATATCAGGATAAACTATCTTTTTTACGCAAATTACATTCTTTAGTGATTAATGTGGTATATGGAAGTGGCTACACTGCAACAACAACAAAATACATAACTTTTGTAAGCGGGTTATTTATTTTTTTCTACAATGTTCGTTACCTTTATAAACCACATTAATAAAAAAAATCATTCTATTGTTAATATTTCTTTCTTTTAAAAATATTAAGGATTGATCGTTAAGAGTAAGTAAAATTATAAATTCATTTTTAATGTATATTAGTATCTTAAATAAAAGCAAAAGCTAATCGCCTGAAATGGGAAGTTGAGTCTGACATCATTATGACTAATTCGTGCAGTCCATGATTTTTGAAAGGTCGATGAATTGTTCGACCAATAGATTAAAAATAAACGGGGCGTGTTGATTCATGTCCAAAAAAAATTGACAATATTTGCAATGAAAATATTATAAATTGTAATCAATTACTTTAAAAAACTATAATTGGATACGCGGATTCTATCATTTATTATGTCTGCACAGCAGAAGACGTTGTTTACGTCTTCCGTCTTACGGCGGCGTAGAATTGCATAATGTATGTCAGAAAATTACCCCTGTTATGTCTTACACTGGACATACCGATCTAACACCAATTATAATGCGGGATTTATCTATTATTTAAGGAAAGGTTATTTCTATCTTTTATAGAGTTTTAAAAACATTTTTGTACACTAGATAAGGCGAAAGTGAAAGAGAAGCACATCTGCTGCGAGGATATCCTTGTTATTCTTTTCTGAACGTTTGTACCAGTATTTATTTCTTTGAATCGATGAGATTTTGGTTTTGATCTGTTTCATAGATGAGAAAGACCTTTACTTTAGCACGGGTTTGAACATCACCACTATTTCTATTTCTCTCTACTACCCATACTTTGTTCTGAGAATCAACACAAATGCCCCACGGTTGAGATATTGGGCTAATTGACGACAAGACGTGAGTCACAAACATTCCATCACTTTTTAACAAGTGAATAACATCATTATCAACATCTGCTACTAAAATGTTTCCTTGTTCATCACACGCAATTCCCCGTGGATTAAAAGGTGATCTGCATACAGTGGGCTGAACGCCTTCGTAATTGAAACGAACATCACCAGAAAAAGTTAAGACGATGACTTTACAGTCTATGTCTGATACACAAATATTCTGATTTAATCTGTTTTCACAAACATTAACTGGTCTAGAGAATAGTGATTCACCTTTTTCGTTGTTCGTATACTCGTGTTCAAGTATCCCATCTTTGCTTATTCTTATAACTGAGGCATTTTGGTGCTCTCCATTATATGGAATTGTGCAAACCAAATACTCTCCGGATGATGTGTAATGTATACCCCAGAAATTATAACCATCTTTATTGAAAAGGATTCGAGCATTTCTTCCAATCCTGGTCGTCATTTCATTTTGGTTTTCGTTGATGATGTTTTGTCCTATTTCAACAACGCCGTTCTGACTGTCAGAATAAATAAGTCTTTTATTAAAACCTATTGCAAGTCCTTGTGGTTCATTTTCAACATTAAGTGTTTCATATTTAGATTCTATATTGCCAATTCCAAAAACATTGTGGTATGTATATATTTTAAGGTTGTACCCACTAATGAACAAACGTGATAATTGTCTGTCATATGCAATGTGATACAGAAAATTAACAGGGCTTTTAAACTCTTTTAGAGGAAATGGAATTTCACGTATTCCAATTGCATGACGATAATTGTTATCACTGCTTTGGAAACTTTGTCGTCTATAAATTTCCCTTTCTGTTCTTGATACTTCTTGGTGACGAGTTAGTGAATTTGCCCTTAAACGTAATCTAGGCACAGCTGTTTTGGGTCGTTTTGTATGAGTATTCTGAAATATGCTTCCAACAGTAGTGTCTTCGAAAGATAGGGTTCCAAATAATTTTTCAATTTCCGACTTATTAAAAGCTTTTGACTCCAACCGCACAATTTGTAATCCTTTGATGTCATGTCGTTGATTAACATAGTTCCAATCAGGATTTTCCTTCACGTAAAATGGTAAGTCGATGGCTTCAAGTTTCTCTAAATTGTTTTCACATGTTTTTCTTTTGTTTGTCAAAGTGGTCGAAAGTTCAGTAATAAAGTTTTCAACACTTCTCTGGTAATAATGTTCTTTTTGTTCGACCTGTTCTATTGATCTAGATAAAAAATTGTCAATGCAAATTTTCATTTCTTTCGCTCTGTCTTGGAGAGTTTTCTTGACTTGTATGAAATTTTGACAACGGCTATACCCTAGTCCCTTAGTTAAATAGCTATCCACATCCCTCTGCTTGTTTTGCATATCTGTTAGACCATTTTGAATTTTCGTTCTTGCTTTCTTACAAACAGTTGGGATATTAGTATCTTTATGATTTAAATGAGACTGTATTTTACATTCGGGACATATTGGAATACCGCAATTTTTACACCCCTGGATGTAAAACTGAGTAGGATGATCTTTGCAGTGCGTTCCAGCCATTTCTCGTTCAAGGTATGGAACAATAACATGGTTTAAGAAGTGCGGGTGTCCTTTATGTGAATCTTGGCATGTTTGACATAACTCATCTCTGCATTGTTTACAATAGTATTCAGCAACATAGTGTTGACAGTATTTACACCTTACCACATCCTGCGCTTGATTTGATGTTGCCATGGTAATATACACAGTACTCATCTAATTCATAATTATTTATACTGTAGAAAACTGAAAATTAAGGATTGGATTTAAAAACAAAAAGTGTCAAACTTTTGTTATATAACGTGATCGATTGGAAAGAAATAATCAAGATTATTAAATTGGTATACATACCACCCACTCTTGATGCGTCGTAGGTTTGCATTGAAAAGAAAATTTGAAGTCACTGCGAAATAACCTCACGGAGACGACCTGATTTAGAAACACTTTATTCAACTTTTGTTCTTCTATTGAATGTTTTGCCTTTTAAACTTATTTCGTGAATGAATGCAATTGTGAAAGGATTTTAAAACTGGTTTCGTTGCTGCACGGGAGTTGGTATGTTTGCAAGTTACCCGAGCAATGAATAAAGACCTTGTAATGGAAAGGAACTCATATTGCATTGCTTCATTTAGAACGTAAAAATAGATGCGTTACCTTTGAATACAAGTATACGGTAAATGGATAAATACCAGGAACAAAGTTTAGTTCTTGCAAATATTTCAATTAAGAGAATTACAATTCTTGACATATCAATATAACTAAAAAAACTGGGAGAGAACAAAAATATCCTCTCTCACGGAAAACAGTGACTGAAGGGGATGTTAGCAAAGCTTCAATACACAGGGTTTTTGGCTAATATTACAAACGTCTCGCGGGATTGTTGTAACGCAAGGAAACAAACAGAATGATTATTTTTTTCAATGTAAAATTTGATTCCAGTGTTCCTTTTTAAAGAAACGATTGCGATAAAGTAAACACTCTAGTAAAAAATATGGGTCAACCAAGTTAATACCATATTAAGTAAGGTCTGGAAAATAACAAGCAAAGTACCAGTTCCAATTTTTAGAAAAAAAGGTGGACACAAAAGAGGCGAAAAATGGGACGCATTTTAAAATTTGAAGAGAGCCAAAATAATTTAGGAAAATCAAAAACTATGAATATTTCACAAAATTAATTTACTTCGATGATGATTAAATCAGTTTTTTTCACTCTGATATAAAATTCACCTTATCATAATGGTCAGACAAAGTAGAATTTTAAAAAGATACGAAGGAATTTTGCCAAAACTAAGTGTGTAATAATTTTAAATCACCGAGAGGACCAGCTTTACTTTTTAATGGAATAGGACCTGGTTTTAAACCACGATTTAACGACCAAAGGCGCAAAGAAGTATCTAACTAATATCTTTTCGATTCACTGAATTTAAAATCAAATATACGATATCAAACAGACCATTTATTAACAAAAGCAATTTAAGTGAAGGAGATAAATTTTCAACATGTTTTTAAAGTACATCTTTTTAAATGAAATAATCGATAAAAACGCTTACAAATCAAAAGTCGTGGTAATAATTGTCAGATCTATCTTGGTAGGCCAGTCTGATATGTGAGATCGGGTGTGTTGATACATGTACCAATAGTCTACAAACATATGCATCATTTTCATAAAATATTTGAACATGATATTAAAAAACAAAATTGTCTTAATTTGCAATCTGAGAAAATATAATAAAAATGTATTTTATACATTTTGATACAAAAATAAGCGGTGATTTCACTTTAAGTGCCTAGAACAATGGAAACCCGACAAAAATGGTCTTTATAAAAGCTACATTACCAGCTACAGTCTATTTTCATTTTTACATTTCTGAATTGACTCAAACAATACCGACAATGCGTTAATTTGTTATATAATATAGGTATTAGAATATTTAAAAGATTATTTTATATTATCAAGACAAATTTTGTCAATTCAATATGACTGCTTTTGAACTGAGAAATGATGATGGTAATATTTTACTGTTGCCAATAACATAAAACACACACACACACACACATACACACACAAAGTATTACATCATTTTACCCGCGGTTAGTGCTAACATAAATAATAGTTTAAAGGTTACGGAATTGAAACTTCAATTTCCAAGCGATTACTGTGCATTATTATCAAAATTCACTGATATAACTCGTTTACGTTTCATGATTCTAGATTGGTACGTATATTTCCACGTGGATCTGTAACGATATACATAAATATTTGAAACTCATTTTAAGTGATTTTATTATTATCTTCTTTTAAATATTTTTCTCAATTTCGACATACAAATGCATAAAGTAAAAACGTTTATAATCTTTTCCGAAATGTTTTAGCGAATAAATGGTTTACGTATATATTATTGTGTTAAATCTGATTATCTTTTCAAGCAATTGTAGCTTTTTTTCTTAGAATTTTTAAAATAAATTTAGGCTTAAATTTAATTGATTTTTGGACTATACCTCACCCATAAACTTGAACAAACATAGATTCCTTTTACAACAATATTTGTTTTTTAAGTTTTGTGCCATGACCGGTAAATATAAGACCATCTATGAACTTTTGCCGCCCTTCTTAACCCTGTCATATAAAATGAAAGTTCAGTTTTTAGTTTAAGATTCTTAAAAAATCATTAAAAGCTAAAGTAAACAAATAATGATACAAGAGAATATAGCCTGTTAAACCTAATAATATATAACTCTTGTAATCTTTTATCAGATATTTAACATCATATCACATGAGAATTTTGCAAATTTAATTAAGAATATATCCTAGAATTATTAAAACTACATGTATCAGATTATTTTTTCAACAAAATACAGTATGTTTATTGTTAACACAGTAAATATTGATTACATTAAATGTTCTCATAATATATAAAATTATAAAGATTTTCTACATAATGTAAGACAAATCACAGCTAAGATTACTTTCTTTTTAAATTGAAGAAAACCTTTTATTCAGTCATAACTCCCCTCCCCGTGTACGACCTCCCCCTTTTTGATGATATATGTAAATATTTATGCTTTGCCTGATAATTATATGTGTTGCATATATGTGTATTTGTGTGTTTTGAAATAATTCTTATATGAGGGAAATAAAGCAGAATGTATAAAATAATGGATGAATGAATGAACTGTTAACGTTATGCAGTGTCATTGCCTGTGATAACACTACGTATTTATTTTGTACAATACAGTTCAATAAATTCAAAAGACGTATCATTGGAAAAGAAGCGGGGTTTGCTTATTTATATTAAAAAAAATTATTTGTACAAGTGCCGACAACTATATAAATATATTAAATATAAGTAATTAGAAATCATTCTTTGAATTTTATGAGTTAATAGTTTCGGTCGGGACGTGAGCAAATCTATCATAACTCCATTCGAGCTTCATTGGGTCTGATCGCGACCCGACCAAAATTATGTAATGGATAAATAACGAGATAGTATGAATAGTTTAGAGAAAACATTCCCTCCGAGGGCTGAAGGCCCGAGGAGGGGATGTTTTCTCTAAACTATACAACATTATCTCGTTATTTATCTTACTTAAAAAAAATCCCCCATTGAACCTCAAAGAAGCATTGACCCATTCATATATCCAACTGTGCTGTAATACAAAAGAATCTAGCTCATTTATGATTCCAATAGTACCATACACAATAGCCTAACCAAACACACCTTTTATTCATAGACGAGTGAACAGGTGTGCATGTTATAGTAAACCATCCCACTGTACTGAGCAGACTTAAATTTAAATGATGATTTTTTTTAAACACAAAGTACATTAAATGTATATAGAGGTCTACACTACCGGGAAAGACACGAATGCCATTTGAATGATATTTTAGACTTGCAAGGAGAAAGGACAAATCGAAAATTTGACGAAAATTAACAGACGATGATTTGTTAAAAATTTTGATAGGAGTTTATGAAGTCGTAGTGCGACTTTATTCCCTATATTGTTAAAACTAAGGAAAGGGGTTGATATGGTTCAAGGTTCAAAGAGGAAGTCTGAAAGTGTTTATGGAAGTGATTTATATGTGATCCCAAATCTATCAAAATTAAGAAAAGGAGATATATCTGCCGAAATTTCATTCGTAGCTTATCGGATATATACATTTATGGATTTTAATATTTTATATGTTATAAATTTGGATTTATGTTGGAAATACACGTTTCAACAATTTGTCATTTTTATTTGTTTTATGCACTGTTGGATATTTGAATATCTAACTGATGGGCGGTTGGATATTAAAAATATCGAACTGCCCATCAGTTGGATATTTATAAATCCAACAACTGTTGATTGAATAGTGAAAATAAACATTGGCTTAATACAATTGGTGACGTCAAAGAATGATTCCTTATTTCTAAAGTAAAATATGCCCTTTAAACTGTATCAGCTAGATGTAGCCATGAAAAAAACCCACATAAACCATATCCTTATGACGATGACCTGTATATGATTGATAATTTAATTCGAATTTCTTCTGAGAGAGTTTCATTCCTATACCATAAATAAATCATAAAGGATATGTTGACGAAAGTTATATTTTGTTAAGCCAAATTATGATGAGTCTGGAGAGAGGGGCCTTTGTCCGCTACCTAGAGTTTTCATGTTAGGAAATGCATAACTTTTTGGTGTTGTATAATCAAAAATAACTTTTCTTAAAAAGCGAAATTACGATTGCTAAAAGGACGCTGAATTTGTTTTTGTAAGACAACATTTCATTACCAACGCATTCACAAAGCAAGCATTATGAATACAAGGAAATTAGTTCTCATTTTATCCTCAGATTGTCTCAGAGATAATCAGATTTATCCCTTACAGATAAATACAGTTAATGAGAATAAATTAGGTAATTTAAATTTAACAAGATTAAAAATAGGTAATTTTTCAGGAATTTTTTTTTCTATACATCATGACTGTTACTTTATTTATTCCTGAGCATGCGCTCTTGGCCTTTTCATTTCAATCCTCGGCCGAGTGAACACGAAAATTGAGCAGCGGAAAAAAATCAAATTCTATCATTGAGGTAAAGTACCCATCTGATTTAATTTAAGAGTCGAAATTGAAAAAAGGACACATCAATTACATTTCTTCAATGTATTTTCATTTTATTGGCTAAAAATTGTAGACGTGCACGCAGATTAATATTCAGTTATAGATTAACAAATCGAGATATTCGTAAGTTAAGTCTTGACAGTTTTCTTGTTTATTTGCAAGAGAATGAGCACTGGAATGTTGAGAGTGGGATCGTCTCGCCGATTGAAAACAAAGTCCCCTTACGCGAGACCTGCACGATCAACACGATCCATGCCGGCCACGGACCAAGCACGTGGCCCCGCACTGGCCACAGACCAAGCACGTGCTACAGACCCCACCCTGCCCACAGACCAAGCTACGACGTCAAGTCTCCAAAACATCCCCCAAATTCCAAGCAGTGTCCCTTATGCCTGTGGAATGTATAGCTCACCGCCTGCGCAGATGTCAACTATGCCTGTGTTAGAGCCTCAACACAGTCAACCGCAAGGAACCAGTATGTCTACTGTAGCAACACCTCTGATGGCTCAACACGGTACGCATATTAATCCGCTTGTTAGCATTACATCTGATCTTGGTGCTAATGTTTTACTGTCAACACAGGAAAAAATTTGGAATAATGAATACATTGATCTAGCAAAGTTATTGCATTCAGACCCTGCAGCTGAAAATCAACAGCTTCTTGTATTAGAAGATGGGCAAATTAAGATTACAAACAAATCAAAAGATAAGAAAATAGCTTCCATTTCTGAATGGACAGATGCAATTTTAATTTATGCTGCTATATATCTGAAAAGGTTTCCCCAGCATGTCCAGGGTATAATCAAGTATATACGTTCAATAAGACTAGGGGCATCACGCTCCACAACAATGGGGTGGAGGGACTATGACATACAGTTTCGGTTGAGAAGGGCAAAGAACCATTTGATTAATTGGGAAAACATTGATGCAGAATTGTGGTTGTTATATATGGGTCAGGGATCTGTGCCTGAACGGAAGCCTGCTTATAGCTAGCACCAGCACAAGTACTAGTGCTGTTATGATTTCAATTTGAAGGGTTCCTGTCTCAAAAGAGATTGTAGATTTTCACATAAATGTCTTAAATGTGGTCAAAACCACCCCTCCATTACCTGTTCCAATATTCAAACCACCCATAATACTAGTATGTCCAAAAAGGTTTCCCACAGTGTAGGTCAACAAGGCAATGCCAATTTTCATGCGACTAGATTTCCGAGGCCATTTCGTCAATAAGGATTCAAGTCTTTGGGATTTAGGTTACACCCCAGTCAATGTTTCTGCATTAACCACTTTGGTACAAAACTATCCAAACAAAACTGTGCATGTAGCAGATCAGCTGTTACATGGGTTTACATTTGAATTATACGGGTCCAAGGGGTCCTGTATCTTGTAAAAATATGGTGTCTGCTTCAGAAAATAAAGACCAATTGTTAGGTAAATTGAACAAAGAAATACAATTAGTTCGCATTGTTGGCCCATTTGATGTCCCACCATATAAAAACTTTCATTGCAGCCCAATGGGAGTTTTACCAAAAAAACAAGGTGGCATTAGGTTAATTACCAATTTATCTGCTCCTCGTGGAAATAGTATTAATGAATTCATTGATCCTGAAATCTGCAGTGTCAACTATTCATCATTTGATCAAGCTGTTAACATGGTACAAAACCTTGGTGCAAATGCACAGTTAGGAAAAATGGATATTTCTAATGCATTTAGATTGTTACCAATAAGACCAGAGGATTTTAGTCTTCTCGGTTTTAAGTTTCTTGACAAATACTATGTAGATAAATGCTTACCAATGGGTTGTGCCATATCATGTGCATTGTTTGAGAAATTTTCTACTTTCTTACATTGGTCAGTAGAACAGCATAGTAACTTGAATTCCATTGTTCATTATTTAGATGACTTTTTGTTTGCTGGAGCTCAAGGGACAGGCAATTGTTCAATATTAATGGATAGTTTTCAGCAAATTTGTTACAGGTTAGGTCTTCCTTTATCAGATGAAAAGACTGAGGGTCCAACAACTTATATTGTATTTTTAGGTTTAGGTTTAGATTCAGTTAGTACATCAATTTTCATTCCAAAAGAGAAAGTTGAAGCATTAAAGAGAGATATACTTCAAATTCAAGGAAAATCCAAAGTACATTAAAACAGCTTCAATCATTAGCAGGTTCATTAGCTTTTGTAACGAGGGCCTTACCGGCCGGTAGGACATTTACATGTCGCATTTATGGGCTTATGTCTGGTGTTTCTAAACCATATCATTTTGTACGCCTGTCGAGAGAAATACATAGTGATCTTCAGATGTGGTTAACAGTTCTTAATGAATTCAATGGAACTACACAATTTCCAGATTTACATTGGGAATCTGATAAAAACTTGCATTTTTATTCAGATAGTTCAGGGTCAGTAGGATGTGGGGTGATTTTTGGAAGTTCTTGGTCTTATTTATGTTGGCCAGAGGAGTGGAACACGGATATGAGAAATTACATAACTTTCTTAGAGTTTGTCCCTATAGTTTTAGGATTTTATTTGTGGTCTGACAAGTTGCAAAATAAGATTTAATACTCCACGTTGACAATCTAGCCTTGGTAGAAATTTTGAATAAAAAACTTCCAAAAATAAGAGGGTAATGACATTCATGAGAGAATTTGTCTTATTGTCATTGAAGTTCAACATTCAGATTAAGGCAGTTCACATAAGTGGTTATAGAAATGAGATTGCAGATTCAATTTCTCGATTGCAGTGGCGCAGATTCAGGCAGTTGGCACCATGGGCAGACTGCCATCCTTATCCAGTACCTAATCAATTTTGGAGCCTTTTGAAGGGCATGTCAATCGTTTAATTGACGCGAGTCTCTCAAGCAACACAAAGATTGCTTATGACAAAGCTATTAATGTTTTTCATGACTTCAGGTTACAGTATTGTTTACCACCACTTTGGCCACCCCCAGTAGATCACATAGTCAATTTTTTAGCATTTTTAGCTTCAAAAGACCTTGCATATTCGACAGCTAAAGTTTATTTGTCAGCTTTGAGCCACAATTTGCAAATGCTTGGCCTAGACAATCCTAGAACTTTTTTTCGGGCCTTTCGTGCGTTACCGTTAAGTCAATGACATTCGGAACACGGGAAGAGTTATCGTTCTTAGCATAGATGTCGCTGTGCAGCTAACTTCCGTAGCTTCTACTTGGAACGTTTCAAAATATCGTGGTCGCGAGTGACAAATGTTTATTAATTGGATAGATTACGGTTCAGCGTGCTAATTTATATAAGTTTTCAGATAGAAGGATATGTGTGGAAGTGAGAAAAATAGATGACACCAAAGGTATAGCGATTTTTGATATAGTAATCGTTTGAATTTCCCAGGTGGTACCTCAATGTAAACAAACGGGAGTTGCTTACCTTCTCTCTTTATATATATAGGGGAAACGAGTTTGATTATAAAATGCTACCAAGTCGTGATATTTCTTTTATTTTTCGGCTGGAGACATATATAAGGGGTTGTTAATAATAATTAATAAAAGAAATAAAAAAAAAAATTGAAAAAAAAAATATAGAAAAGGGGGGGGGGGGGGTAGTGCACGGTCCAGTCCACAAGCACCTGTGAGGATTATTAGTTCTGTGGCCACTCTTGTTTTGAAGATAGGTGATGCTTCATTAAACCCAATCAAAGTAATCTCTTTCTGAATGACGGGGTTCACTTGTCGCCTTCGGGCAATCATGAATTTGTGTCAACAATGCAGTCAGCTCTAAGGCAAATTATTGAGGGTAAAAGTTTATGTTATCCAAAGATATGATCAAGAGTTAGTCTGGAACTGTTGTGGCTTTTATTATGAATGTGTTGAAAAATGATTTTAATATGTACATGTATATACACATTGATAGGTCGATATATGTGAATGATGCTATGTAAGCTTAAAATGGTCAAAATTAAACCGCTGTAATGGCGGTTGGATTTCATTCTGCATGAAATCCAATTGGCATTGGCGCAATTTTGACATATAACCATTTGCTGAGGGATACTGTTGTCTCCAGGTCCCCCAGCTCTGATATGGTTTGTTGAATGAATAATTTCTGAATGCTAAGCTGCCAAAAGCTTACAAGTGGTAAGATCGGCGCATAGAGTATGAACATGCAAGTGGCATGTTAACTGTGAATGTTGATATGAATAAAAAGCCATGACAGTTCCGCCATGTATGTTTTTGAGTAACACGAATATTTGTACACGTATATATATATATATATATATATATATATATATATATATATATATATATATATATATATATATATATATATATATATATATATATATATAATTGTGCAAGAGTGGTTCAATATTTATGCATTTCGAAATAACGAATACATGCATCTAGCCAAAGAAATTAATATATTCCGTCACCACAAACGTGTCTTTTCTTAAGCATTTGGACGAAATTGCGAGAAAACTCAGATTCAGATTCCTCTTTAATCCCGGAGAAAGTAATAAACTCCATCCCTTCAGATTATTTACTGTTTATAGACCTGAACAGGCGTGTGGCTCACTTGAAAATTATATTGATACAACTAAATTAGAGATATCATCAATGCAAATATTATAAACAATATCAGGATAATCTAAATAGATAGGAATTGGCAGTATTGACATAATTAAAGCACAACTGTCATATTGTTGTTTAAAAAGCTGACAAAAGTAACAATGTAGTCAATGTGGAAAGAGAATAATATACCATTGAAGCTCTTTGTTAATTTTAAACAAAACACTTTACTGAAGTATAGTGAATCATATGTGGAAATTGAAAACCTCTCAAGAATTACTAGAAACTTTGAGATCACAAAATCTTACCAAAACAAAAGCATCAAAACTTACGATTTCTCACCGCTTTATACAACTATTCCCCATGACAAATTAAAATCTAGACCTTTTGATATCATCGAAAGTTTCTTCAATAAAAATGGAAGTCGCTAAAATGCTTACCTTGTCATTGGAAAATTAAAAAGGTCATTTTGTTAAAAATCATTCTGATTGCACACACAAGTACTCTGAAGTTGACATTTAAAAGATGCTTGAGTTTCTGATAGACAATATCGACATGTATGTACTTTTTGGAAACCAAGTATCTGTTGGAAATCCCATGGTTACCAATTGTGCCCTATTGTTAGCAGATCTATTTTTGTATTCTTATGAAACAGAATTTATTCAAAAACTTGCTCATAAAAAAATAAATTACTTGCTGTGGCCTTCAACTCAACATTCAGGTTTATGGACAACGTACATGTACATGTATGATCAATTAACAATTATTATTTCTATACTTACGTCGACTCGATATATCCCAGTGAACTTGAAATAAAAGATAACACAGAGTCTGCGTTATCTGTTTCATATTTGGATATTTTACTGGAAACGGACATTGATGGTAACTTAACAACAAAAATTTATGATAAACGCAAGGACTTCAATTTTTTATAATCAAATTTCCTTACTTATGTAGCAATATACCTTCATCACCTGCGTATGGTGTTTTTGTCCCTCAGTTAATTCGATACGCAAGGGCATGCTCTTTGTATGACCAATTTCTAAGGCGAGACAAGCTACTGACAAACAAGTTGATAAAACAGGACTATCAACAGTCTCGTATGAAGTCATCTTTTCGTAAGTTCTATGGTCGATACAACGACCTTGTCAGCAAATACAATCTTCCACTGGTTCGCATGCTGACTGAATTTTTTTTATACTAATTGTTAGACCATAATTAATCACTCAATTGTCTACGGACTTTTTTGCCCCCCCCCCCCCCCCGATTACGCTAAAGCACACGGCGGGTGTGACCGGTCAGCAGAGGATGCTCACTCCTCCTAGGCACCTGATCCTACCTCCAATGTAATGGCTCAAGGTTTGTATTTTGACCATCACAGACAGACCAAATCATTTACATTTCGTTTTCTACCTATTATGACATTTTTCAGATTTTGACATTTACCACAATTATTACATGCCCAATTGTGACACGGAGTGCGCGGCGGTTGCGACCGGTCGGCAGAGGAAGCTCATTTGCTTTTATTTCTTGGCCAAGTTCTCCTCTGTCGTTGTTTACGATATAAAAATCCAACTAGAACAACACTACCCCGTATATATTGAACTTGAAATTTTATACGTATCGTTTGTTTGATCAATGCTCAAATTGAAAAGTGCTGCTAGAATTGCACGGTGTGTGTTGTTTTGATGCAACATACCGTTTCCCGTGCAAACTTTATAAACGTTGGGAAGGTTTTACGAGAGCCGAATGAATAACTATTTAATTAAGAAGAACATAAAATTCGAACACCGGTTTTGATTAAACTGAGATGTTTTGCCTTCACTTGGTATGTTTATATTATTTTGGAAACTGCAGGGTAGTTTGTTCTATTTCATTTTATGTTAAGGAATATACGTGAGCTATTTATAGTTGTCACGTGATAATGCACCAATGTGACAGTAATGTACTACCCGATTTTATTGCACTGAATCTATTTAAAAGGATAACACCCCGGTACTAAGTTTTAATCTTATTCAAAATAGTTATTTAATTTAAAGATTTTGAATGTAACAGTCAAAATAAGACGCTAAATTTCCTAAATACTTCCTTAACACCCCCGCGTCCTCCTAGGCACCTGATCCTACCTCTATCTATTTGGAGGTCTGTGTTGCTCTGCTTTGAGTTCGTATTTCGTTTTATGGATTTTTAAGATGGTTGACGGTATGTTATTACTTTTTAACCAAAATAGTTAACAAACATTTGACCTGCAGAAAGGATACTATTGACTTTATTAATGATATCGAAACGTAATGCCTACCGTCACAGATCATACTGATTACTTACGATAATACAAGTAGAGGTGACTCTCGGTGGCTCGAAGTCCATGGGAACAAGAAAAAACTAAAGAGTTCGAGTTTTCCGAGTTGACCGACAGATTTTACAATAAGTCTTACTGGTTGTTAAGATAAAGCCATTAATTTATTGCAAATTTTACAATATGCTCAAACAACGTTTTCTTTTCAGTTAAATATACAGATCTTGATGTATTAGAAACTGAATATTAAATAAAAACAAATATTGAATAAAGTCATGATATTTATTTATTTTGTGCATCATTTTACGACCAGATTGCAAAGTACTAGTTCTGAAGTAAATGAAAGTACTGAATAAATTATACAAAGTATCTGCTGATTTTTTTTTTATTTAAATTCTGTTGACCTTACACAATTGACATATTTTGATAAGAGGGCGTATCCAATTTAAGACTTTAATAACCAACTATAGACAATGCTCTTTGTATAAAAATATAGGTATTTATCAAATGTTATGCAAAAGTATAAGATTTTTCTTCATTTAATTGTTATTTACTTTTTTGTAACCTGCCTTCTGATTAGCTGAAAAGCGTGTACATATTATTAAAAGTGTTGCCTCCGTCACAGTAAAACTAACATCGAAAACGTTTCCAACATAATGAATTTATGTTTGGTTCGTATAGGTAAAATTAAAAATCATTTTAAAAGTCAAACCCAACTTATTTTAAATTTGTTTAGATGTGGTTCTATTGAATTCATTTCTCAAAATTTTATGGCTGAAATTTCATTTCCTAACTATCAATATATATCTGAAGAGTAATTCGTGCACTCTTCAGTATTCCTGTGTATCCATACAACAGTGAGCAGATAAAGAATAAAAACCACGAAGATTAAAAAAAATACCAGACCTACATGTCAGAGATAGAGAAAAATCACTAAAAGACTAGTCAAATATATCGATATATTAAGGTCATCATCTGATAAGGATGCTTTAAAGTTTCAAAAAATTTTGAAGTGATGATGCTTAACAAAAAACTAAATCAAATTAGGTTTACCAAAAACTGATTAAAATAAGTCGTACAGAATTATTATATTAACGTACACTTGATTAGAGAATATATTTTATACAATCACATGGAAACAAAGTTACAAACTTGACAGTGACAGTTAATCTTTATCCAGGCTGCATTCATGTTCACAGGAAATGTAATTAATAGCGGTGCGCAGCGCCGACGCGAAGCGAGCTCTACCGGCAAGGCGTGTGTGAATACAAAAGTCGGACTATTTGCACATTCATTCAACGGATTTTATTGGCGTCAGTAAATCGGACCAGTAATGACTTGTTTTAATCGTCCCAGCAGTTCCCTGTACTTATGGTTTCCCATTTCACACTCTCACGATAAGAAGACAAAAGACCATATGTACATGCATTGTAAATATACTGCTGACACAACGCAAATTCTATTACATAAGACTAACGGAGTTATCGTCCTTTCGAGTGACGTCACAATGGATTTCTTACACATTGATCCGAGAAAATTTTTGGGCGTCAGTAAATTTCGACCCACAATGCAATTCCTCAATGTCGGTCGATCTCACTAGACTAGATACAATCTCGCGAGAATCAAAGTAAAACTTTTGATAAACAGATAAATTGTGTAATTTTAAGAACATCGTGCTTTTTAAGTAAACAAAACAGTATATTTCGAGTAGTTTTTTTTTTCAGGGTGTTCTTCTTAAACTCTTGCAGAGCTAATGAATGGGGACATTTCTTCAGAGATAGGAAACAGCTGTAACTTGCTCTCATTTGGATGAATGCTCACATTTATTTTATTCATTATATTTACGGTAATTTCCAGGAAAGTTTTTTAAAAAGGGCGTGGCAACATCATTTAAAAAATCTTCACGGCAAAAAGAAAAAAAAATCTAAAAATCAGGAAAACTTTAATCCGGGTGAGAAATGGGGAGTGCGTAGTATGCCTTTAGCTCTTTAGCTGCCCAATAGTGTCTTTATTTTCACTTCCATTTATTACATGCTCCTAGGGGATCCATTTTCATTATATGATCAGCAAATTTTTTTTATACGTAAATTTTATTTTTTTTAACGGGGGAGGGGGACTCTGTAATAAGTCAATTTTTAATATGTCACTTTAAGAAAAATGTCTGCTGCAAGAAAAGAGAAAATAAACTGCAATCGACATTATGTTAAAATCTTTATTATTCAACAACATTTTATTTGAGATAAATTCTTTATATAAACGAATAAAAAATCTTAAAATAATGAATAATGAAAATTTACGGGAAAAAATAGGTATGTTTATTTTATTTTGCATTTAACGAGAACCGGTCTAATTTTTTCTGCCCTAGATTTTTTAATGAAATTGTTTACCTGAATTTCTACTGATATAAGTATTATTTTAAGATTAAAAAATAGGACATTTACCTCACCGTTTGTTAAGGGGGTCATCTCAAAGTTTGTTAATCTTTAACATAGGACCCTATAGGATTTCACTTGAAATGTATAAATTTTGCACATTTTTTAAAACTTCTGCCCTAGGGATTTCTTTTTCTGTTCTACATATTAAAGTTATTGCTTAAGGGCATCAAATGGTCAAATAAAAAAAACCTTTTACCTCCTGGTTTGTTCCAGGGGTCTTATCAAAGTTGATTTTTGTATGCCCAATTTCCCAGATTTGTCAGATAATGGCTATTTTTTATTTGACAAAGGCGGAAAAGATTATCTTTATAGTATTATAAAAGCATTCAGACATATTTAAGTAATAAAACAATATATAACATCGCATATTAAGGGTCATTGTTGTAAAATACATGGTTACTGTCTTGAAATATATGAATTAAGCTATATTTAGGCGGGTTAAGAAAACGTGACGGAGGGTTAGGCCTGCTGAACCCTCTTCACGTTTTCGACCCGAGCCCAAATATAGCTTATACTTCGAGACATTTATGTTTATTCCACAATATAACATAAATTTTACGCATTTAACGAGCCATTTTCAACAAATTTCGCTGAATATCTGCAGTTGACACTATCACGCCATGGCGTCAACAAAGCAAAAAGATGACGTCATATCATATGTTTGACATATTTTTGTTATTTTTAATAATGGGAAATTTGCTAGATTATCCTAATTTCAAATGCAAATGCAAAGAGAAGCTTCAGTTCTACTTGCAGAATGCACTTATAAAAAACAGAAAAAGTACAACGTCATAAGAGATCATGTACGTCATCGAAAAATACCCTAATCATCATTAATCATCATCATTAATTTTTTTCAATGACATTTAATACCATTTTATCTTCTTCTCTTTTCTTACGTTTCACTCGACAGATGTTGTTTGTAATAAATATATCAAATATATCAATGCATAGTTTGTAATAACACATGTTTTCATGAATATATAAAAATTGTAACTATCGTATAAAAACAATGATTTAATGTGCATTTATCATTCTTTATTTAGTTGTTTATTTTATCTTATTAATGAACCTTTTGTAAATATGACACATTTGAAACATGTTATCGATTGATATTTCAAGTTTAAGTTGATAAGTTTCAACAGTTTAAACCCTGGATGTCAAGACATCTATATCTTGAATTTGTATTTAGAAATATATCACAATTTGAAAACAGTGGTTGACAATTTTGACAAATTGAACTAGCTTAAAAACAAACATTCGAACTTCATATTTTTAAACATATCGGAGACATTTGCTGGCCTATTCACAAACATATATACCCCGATTTATATCGGGGTATTTTTCTTAGCAGCTGGTCATAAAGACGTATGATCAAGATGGTTCGATGGTCTATTCATGTTTTGGAATCAATTATTCTTTTTTAAATAAAACAAATACAATTCTAAAGGTTAAACATTTTGATTTTGTCTTTACTAACTGATAATTTATGGCTAAAAGGATCCTATCTGAAATCTGAGGTCAGGTGCAATAGGTAATTTGTTGACCATGCAGTGTCGTTAAGTATCAATAAAAAATGTTCTAGTGTATTTTCTAGATGATGAAATGTTTACATGTATACAACTGATGTCAATTTAGCCTTTTTCCTTAGTTCTGACTGGTTCAATTCTAAGATTTACACTTTCTTAATAATAGATGGACATCCAGGCTTTCTCTTTGGTAAACCTCTCTCTGAAAAAGACAACTTTAACATATTTTATTTTTTTCTTCAACGTAGAAGCATTAAAATAGTGTGCATGAAAACAGCATTCAACTGTAAAATGATTTGGTGTATTCCATACTTAAATCATTTGCGTATCGTCTAATGCGATTATGTGCTACTTTAAGCTGGGATTTTCTTTTTTTGAAACAATTCCTATTTTAGGTAAGAGTGTAAGTTTATAAAGAATCTTGACATGTTTATTCACAACCCTTGTGAAATGACACAATAAATCTTGAAATAGGCAACATGTGTCATGATAATTAAGTCTAAAAAAATATCTTATTTGAAACCATATGGTAATGTTTAGAACAATTATATACGCTATGTAAACTATTTTTAGTTTTATCATTAATTTTCATATAGAAGAACATAATTGATGAAAACCATTTCATGTAAAATGTTTTCTTGCAAGCCGGTATAGATTATTTAATAGTGTGGTTTTTATGAAAGTTAAGAACAAAATTAATTTTTGCAACAATTTTAAGGTTGTACTTAAAAACAAATACACAGACCAATTCAGAAATGCTTCAAATATAAGCACTTGATCTAGTTTAAATTTTCTGGTGAACATCGCAACAGTTCTCAATTTAAAACTTAGTTGTGTATAACCATTATAACCGGTTTAGCAATTCCAATGATTTAAACTATGTGATGAAATCTATATTCAGAAATCCCGTTTAGTTACCATTGTAACACTTTCAATATTTACCTTTCTACATGCTTGTGTGTAGTCGGCAATCTCGCATTGTTCTTACCCTTGGGTGTCCAAACGGCTTTCATTACTTTTTATACATTTTCATAACAACTTTTCTCATCGTGATACTCTGTTGTCGTGCATACTTAGCACCTGTTAAACTTTCATTTTACGTCATTTAATGGCAAAGAATAGTAAACTTTGATATTAATCATTTCTTTCTATTAACGCACTGCAAGAAAATCTATATTTGATTACTGGTAAAGTCTCTTTTAATGACATTTGCATTTTTAACTGTTTTGTTTTGCATTTCAGTGCATTGTGGTGGTTTATGTGTGTCTTGTCTGACTAACTATCACTTCCTTGATCAATCATCACAAAATGATAGAATGCACTAGGGCAACGCATCTGTCTTATAGTTCTAAAATAAAATTTAACACTTATTTACTTCAGGACACACTAGAAAAAGTTTTGTTAAAGGTAAAACTTAATTATCTTGCACGTTGAACACTTAGTAAAACTGAATCTTCTTTTGTGTTAGCAAATGATACAAAACGTATCTGATTGTTCTTTGGTGTTGGTTGCTTAAATACATGTATGTTAACAGAGTTAGCGTGTTTAAGATAAGGTTTCTTACTGTTAATAATAATGCCATTTAATTTTTTTTGGCAAATGAGTTTATATATATATATATATATATATATATATATATATATATATATATATATATATATATATATATATATACAAAAAATGCTAACAAAAATCTTTATTTTCCTTAAAATTAACATTGGTTCATGAGCAGTATATATTATGGAGTTACTGATTGCATGTTGTTGATAGTCTTTAAAATATATAACTTTTCTACATTTCATGAAACAAATTCCATTGTCTAGTCGAATGCAACAAATGCATGTCGATTTCTCTTGTCTGTTCTTGTCTCCTGGAATTCCGTACATTTAATGACCCGATTGATTTCAATCACCTACAAACGCAACAGTGAAATATAAAATATGTTTAACAACACCCACCATATCACGATATCATGCATATAACATGCATTTAGTATACAAATTTAGCGATACTAATAAAGCGATTAAAAAACATGTCTTAACATTAGGTATGTCAATTTTACTCGGTTGGCTTAGTCGATTAATCGGAGTCTGTAGTCGAGTATTCGTTGACTTATTTGAAACTAGATTCCTTTTAAAATAAGATAATGCTTCTTTCACATACAATGTATCTTGAACTCAAAACATTTAAAAATAAAATAAGACGCACCTGATGAGCTTGATTTCAAATAAATTGAAATTTAAAGAATTTTATCTAAATGCCCGTTAGAGAATGTCTTAGCTTTTCCTTTTTCTTGTGACGCCTTCACATAATTGAGCTCCCCGTCATCCTAGTATAAGGAAAATGTGATTTGCTTAATGTTAAGTCATTGTCCCATGCTAAGTCAACAAATGACTTTAAAAACCAACGCCTTAAAAAGATAACTGATATGATTAAAGATTTGATAATACAAACATTAAATCCAGTAAATGATTAAAGAACCAAAAATTTATCTCTTTAAGTACATGTTTGACCTAGCACATGTGCATCTATTCAAAACAATGATTTGATGTATAAACCAAAAAATGAAAAAGAAATTGGAATAAAATCACTGATAAGCAACTAATTTTCATTTTCATTAAAGTATTAACAATGATTAAAAAAAGGTTAGGAGAAAAGGTTTTCATTTGAACATTCGTTATGCATTATAAGCACATTCTGTTGGCAAAGTTTTTTTTAATAATGTTTTAAAATGTTTAACAATTTTTTGAAAAATATTCTAACACAATATTTGAATAGCAAATTAGTGTTAATAGTAACTTTTTGATTTTTTTTTTAACAAAAAGGTTAGAAACCTTCTGTACACAGATGTACGCAAGCAATGACAAGGCTATCAATACGGTGCAATATTTACTTGATGACCGAACAACACTTGAATTTTTTTGCGCACAAAATTTCAGCTTAAAAGAAAATGAAGCATGAATAGCTTGTCAGTTGGGCAGTGTAAGTTTACATATATCTTTTATATTTAAACATCACGTGGTATCTTGCTCTTTGTAAAAGTGTGAATATCCAGAACATTTAGAATGCAAGATACAAATTTACATTGATTTTAACGAATATTTACATCTGAAAATATGGGTAAAGTAGTAAATAGAACTGTAAACCATTACCAAACAAAACGTTAATCTTATCGTCGAGACGAAAACGTTTGATTGCGTTTCTATATAAAAAGCTTACCAAAACTATGCATTCCAGGACTTTTGTTTGACCGTCAGTAAGTGCCCCTTATCAATATTTATAACTTCAATTCAATAGAATTTGTTTTTAGAGAAATCTAACAATTGTTTTTCGATCGAGTCGGTTCAAACTAACGGACTTCCTTAACTTTAAGCATGTAGACTATTCCAGTCTTTTATTATTCCATTCAAGTGATTAATTTCTAAGAAAATATATTGATTTTTTTAAAAGAAAAACATTATTTAGAGTTATATTATATGTACATCATTTATAAGGATAACACATCAATTTGTGTTATTTAATTTTTATATGAGATAAAAAAAAAATGCGAGAATTTTGCAAATATATTCACCATCTCAACTCGTTGAATGAATGCAAACATAAAATCACAGATATCCTTTTGTTGTTCTTGAGAAGAAGACTTATTACCATCCTTAATCTCAGCAATTTAAAATCTATAAGGATGATATGTACCAAGATTAGTCTAAATTGGCAGAACAAATACAAAATGTGAAAAATGAGCAGACTGATAGACAACAGACGGACGGACGAACGGACAGACAGAATGATGGACAGACAGACGGACGATGAACAGCAGATGTTAAGAAATGTGAACTTGAACCATTGGTTCGGGTTAGCTAAAAGGAAGAAAAGATGAACTGATGGATGCCACCAAATTTATTTATAAAAACAAACTGACTTACCTGATCATTGTTCCAATCCTTTGTGATTTTGAAATATAAATTATCTGGAACTGGAACTTCATCTTCTTTTTGAGGTTCTCTGTTTTTACTACATGTCAAAGTGAAATTAAAAATATTCGAATATTGAAAGATAATCATATCAAATTTTGGTGTTTTTTTCCCTCGAGTTCATAAGAAAACCTTAATACTACGGAAGCGCAACCATTACTGCTTTTATAAAGTTCGCAACTTTAGAAAAAAGAGATATAGAATTTTACTTTAGGATTTTATATTTTGTATCCGTCTATAGTAATTCATACATCTTACTCAAACGTTAACAAGTTTAATAGATTTGAATTATTTAATGCAAACTGCTTTGTCATGATTTATGCACTAAAGTCAATTTATTCCTTATAAAACATTCAAATAATTCGAGATGTAAGACGCCAATTGGCAATATTATACGTATTAAAACACCATTTAAGGAGTTCAAATAATCGTTAAAGTTAGCATGGCGCATAATTCATGCTAATTCCATTACTTAGGTTTTACGTAACATTGATATATTACAGGTTTTTTTTTTAATAATCTAAAACATTTATTCCAGCCAGTTTTAAAATTAGACTAGAGAATACCTATTTACAAACAATTGCAATATTTGCACGGTTATATCTCTGACTGTGCAGACAACGCTGTCAATTTTGCGCGATGAATTTCATTAAACTACACAATATTGTGCATGTGTAAGGAACAAATGAATCTAAAAAGTTCAAATACCATTGATTTTACATCTTCACACACTTTGTTGGTTAGCGAACATGCTAAACTCATCATGTCAACCGACTTGAAAGATGAATTTAAATGTTGTCATTATAATGTTAGTTCAAACTTGAAATACTGGACTTTTTTAATTGAAAATCGCAAAAAAATTAAATAACAGGATGACGCAATCCCTATAAATTCAATGTTATCCGATCGATTCAATTAATTCAAAATGTGGTTCTACACGACGCGATCTGGTTTCAAACTGAAAACTTTTGTTTTTATAAAGTATAAATGCAAGTCCTAATAATGGATAGTCACAAGAAAAGTAATGTTTCAATTTGTTGATTTCATTTTGTTTTAATCATTTTCAAGATGAAACACAGTGGTATTCGAGAAAAGGGAGGGTATAGTCTTGCCTTTCACTAAAACGTAGAATGTTAAGGAAATCGACAGTACTTTAATATAAAATATTGAGTATAAAGCTCCGAACAACATGACAACAAGCTTGCTAATCTGCTTTCCCTTATTTTTAATATTTTGAGTTTTAAACTCCTAGAATTTATGATAAATATGCCATTGACAAGGTGCTATGCTTGCAAACGCTTAAACTGCAGTTTCATAAAATTACACTTATATCAAATGATACACTGTATATCAGGTAACCACTTTTGATTTTAATGTATCTCACCTGACAGGTGAGATATTTAGAAATATTTCCTACAACCAATATTTATAATCTTATAGGATTTATTTAAGATTTCAGTATATTTATCATAGGAAATTTTTTGTTAAAATTTGATTGAGACATATAATTTTTATATAGACAATTAAATCTTTCATAGGATTTTAATATCATATCATATTGTGCAAGTTTTCTGGAAATTAAATTTCTGTGTGAAGTTTCTCTATTCCGGTAGAATGGGGCAATTTAAATGAACAAGTAAATGTGAAATTTCAAAAGACAAAGGTTTGTAAGTAAGTTACAAAATTAAAGAACGGTGTACATATGTACTTACTAGTCAAAACATAAATTTAACTATTTATTGCAAAACAATAACTATATATTCTTACATTTTCATATTTTCTTACTAACTCGTGGTTCACTTGGAAAGTTCACGTCTTGCACGTCCACAAACGAGTGTTTTTATCTCATATTCGCATCGAAATAAACTACTTATTCGGGGACACTCGAGTAAGACTCGAGAAACAATCGTAGTAACTCGTAACATACTTTGGGTAGGTTGTATGATATTCTTAGTATTGCACGTACTTCAAAGTTTCGCCAGATTTAATGGAAAATTGTGCTCGAGAGCAGTGCGAGTGTTTTCCGAAATTATACAATACTTTAAAAAAAACTTGTACTGTTGACACGATTTTTTAAACAAACTTAAACTAATCGCTGCGTTTAGCGATTGATGTGATGAATGAAGACCAGGTCCATCTCTACGATAAGGCCAAACTAAGAGCTATTTTCAAACTCGTTCGCTATCGTAGCTCAAAATTGTTATAGTGTGACAGGGGCTTAAATACAATCATCTTTCAGGCGTTCCAAAAATTCTATTTTTATGTTTTTATTATTTACAATGCTTTAGAAATGCATTTCTAATGATCAAATAAGATTTGAGAGTCATTCGTAGAGTTATTAGCAAGATACAGGGCTCGCAATTATTTGTGATGTAAACAAGGCCCGTGCCCTGTTTTTGTTTACATAGGATCAATATACCAGTAAAAAATCTTTTTCCGGCTTATTTATCTTTCTTTTTATTTATTTTCAGCATTGATACACAGTTCCTAAAATTCAACACATTCGTTTAGATTTAAAAATTGAAATTTTCTACTTCAACGTTCAAAATGTAAACAAATGCTTTAGAGAGAGAGAGAGAGAGAGAGAGAGAGAGAGAGAGAGAGAGAGAGAGAGAGAGAGAGAGAGAGAGAGAGAATTTATAGTCATATGTCATTTCCCACTCAATGAGTTGTTATGACTATTATCATGTTAATGTTTTGACCCATGTCTGAATTACTGCATTTGTCCATAAGAAAGTGTAATCTGGGACACACCCTTTGTTTTGATAATGACAGCATTTAACTTTATAATAGTCGTGTATCTTTTTTCTTCTAATCTACAGGTTAACATGGGGCCTACTGGCACTGTACCAGTTATCGGCTATAATTTTATCTTTTCTTTTCGTGTTTCCTTATTTCTTGATATTTTTGAATTACATTTGACATGTTTTAAATAGTGAACTCCTAATTTTTCAGTCTGTTAGATTATATCATCAATTAGAACTCAAACATTTTGTTTTGTGCTATTTAGCACGCTCCGAATTTGCCGAGTTTTTACGATTTACTGTACCAGTAATCGGCTTCGTGATAATAACACAGTAAAATCCCTTTACATGTTGATTCTATATTTTGCAAAGTTTAAATTGAATTATGTCCCTTGCGGGGTCAGCCTATAGGTCGTAAGGGTTACTATACATAAACAAAACTCATAAAATTATCCGTTTATCATCATACAGTAATAAATAAAACGTATGCTGTTCAATACATAATTGTGCAATCAGGCGTTCAACTGCACCATGAATCTCTCAGAATTTAGTGAATTTCTTTTGTTTAGAAATTTTATATGTATTGATTTTATATGTCAAATCAAAGAAGGATATAATAACGTATCACAAAGAGGTCATATTCTATTTTTAACTTAATACGCCACTTTCCCCATAGCTGAAAGTGCAAAGATGTAAATCAGCGGTAAACAATGATCGTTAAAGCTCATGTTTAAAACATATTCAAGAAAGTTTTCAAGCAAACTTACTTTTCTTTATTCGAAACAGATGCCTGAATTAAAAAAATCTCGGATACTCGCATGCTATAAGCCTGAACCCTCAGTTTAGCCGATACCTGGTCTTAGCCGATAACAGGTACAGTACCAGTACAAATTATCTTAAGATTAGGAATATATAGAAAATATTGTCAATTTGATATTGCTTTTTTTTAATTTGATAATGACTCAGTCAAGTCTGTTGAGGCCCAGAAGGTATTTCTTTGTCATTTAATAAATTTACAACTTGTCCTCCTTATGTAGATATATTTGGTTTTAGCTGATTAAAAGCCAAGCAATGTCATCTAAATAGCTACAATGTCTTGTGTAAAAGGGAAAGGTTTGTATGGGCATCTTGTTGCAACACTGCATGATTATCGGTATTTGAAGTAGTGGGAACCTCTGAAAGGAATACTAGATATTAAAATACTTTGAACACTTTTCTGAATTTATTTATCTTAATAAGATATGCACGTTTTCAAGAGTTGTCTCTCTTGAGGACAACAATGAATGCTCCCCAGGATTCATGACCCTGTATATTGAGTAGGTTGTGAGTTGCGTGTGGGAGTGGGTCGTCCGCATGGTGTTTGAAACTTTCAAAATAAACAAAATAAAAACGTAGTGAGGTTTTAATCAATTTTCGGAAAATCGCAAGGTTAACGCCAGAGTAAAAAACACGGACAAGACTACCACTTAGGCTAATATGTTTTACCAAAAACTTGTGAGTTTATACTAGCCTTAGCAATACCCTTGTCCCTCTACAGTAAGTGAAGTTTAGAAATATACGTTATCGACAATTCCATGTCAAATGATTCAACGGTGAGTGAAGACCAACGTGTATTGATACGACTTTATAAGAAAGCTGGGTGGTCAACAAATTAACCATCAAATATTCCTTAAATATATCGATATGAACTATTAGTGAATCAAGAAAACATCCATTAATTTTAGATTTCAAATTTGAATATTTGTTCTATATATTAAAACGGAAATCTTTTCAATAAGATTAGTATAGTGTAAAAATGACCTCAACTATCTAACCCTCTAAATAAGTGATGACAGTAATAGTACACAGGAGCTACCCAGATAGCAAGCTTACGTTGGCCCAACGTTGGCTTATGGTTGTAAGGTTGGCTACATATCGCTGTTGGTAGAACGACGTTGGACCAACTTTGTATTTATCACTGTTGGTGCATTGACATCGTTCCAATATTGGATCAACGTAGTTCATCCAACGTTGGTACATAAACATTGTACCAACGTTGGGCCTCTATCAAATTGATTTCGGTGGGCGCGAATATACTGCACCGATGTCGGGCCGACGGACTAAAATGTGTGTTTTGAATTTTTATATAAATGATTATTTTACAGATGAACAAAGTATTTAATTTTAAAACTGGCGTGTCTTTGAAAAAACTATTGACTCAAAGTCTTTTATAATTAAAAAACTTTAGATTAATTTAGATTTATATTAAATTAAATATACATTATAAATATATAATGGTTACTATAAATATAAATTATGTATTTAAATTAATTTCAGATTTAGAATTTTAGTTGTTTATTTTTTTTTTAAATGTACATGACTATTTTATGTGTGTACATCATGAAGCATTTTACTTGTCTACACTTTGAATGAAATGCAGTATCAATGCATAGTAACTTTTCTGCACTCGTGAATGAAACATTACCGCCAAAAGAACTGTGATGTCATTTTTGACAAATCCATCAGAGTAACTTGATCTTATGCTATCATCATGGCTGCCTGCAGGAATAATGTAAGTATGTAGATGTTCTTTTACAGATTCTTGTTATATATGGGTGATTATTATACAATAATGTTCTCAAAACTTTGAAATGAAAATTTGAAAGCAAATTTAAGGCAATTCCCTTGTACTACAGACATCCTCCTGCTGATGTTCAAACTCTGTGACATGGCTGTCTCATATATTATTTGTGAAGATGAATAGAACCATGCAGTTTATCGGCTTAAGTTAAGGAACATCTAAGGTAACTGAATTTAATATTATGATAATATTCAATATTTAGGGTAGGAATTAAAGACACAATTTTTTATCATTGATGTGAGATGATCAGAATATGTTAGGGCAAACTGATATAATTGTCCTCAATGTAGCTTTAATGAATACATCTGGCGTTTGTTTGTATGATAAATCATCGGCATGATATATGCTGATAATATTAGATCAAAAGCTGTGGGTATTGCACGGATCTAACGAAGGTCAGATATAAACAGACCCCACCCCCCACCCCCCGGCCTCCTCCACGGAAAATTCAAATTGACACTTATTCACAATAAAAAAGCAGTTATATTGCAAAGAAATTCTGATACACATATTAAAACTGTGCACAGTAAAATAGGCCCCCTTCCCGCAAACAAATTTATTGTTGGATTGAAAACTAAATTTAATAAGACACAATAATGTATAATGTATTACATTTTTTTAAATCATTATATATTAAGGATTTTTTCTGCATTATTATTTTTATAATGTAAATGCAATTCTATTAAGTACTTATACTCGTATCAATTTTTTTTTTTTACATTTTATATGATTGTTTTTTTAATTTACAGCAGCATTTTGCGAAAACGGGCTTTTAAAGTTATCAACGACGTCAGAACTAGATCTAGAGAACTAAACTGGAACTGAACTAAAGATAGTGACCAAACGCATTTATTGTGATTCGTTCTTCATCTGAGTGGGAAAGGGGATGAATATAGGAGTAAAGAAAACAAATGAAGAAGATTGAAGGGATGTGGAAGTATATAGATCGACTCTAAAAAAAAAAAAACATTTGAAAATTTGAATATTGATTATATATTTCTGTGAGAAAATAATAAAGATTAGAGTTACTGTTAATCTTTGTGAGATTGTTTATAAGGACAAAGTTTGGGGAATATTGGTTGGATTAAATCGTTGCCCCAACATTGGGCCAACGTTAAAACTGTCAATCTACTAGTACTGACAATGGGCCAACGTCACACCAGCGTGTTGGTGCAATGTTGCGCCGATGAGCAAATTACATTGGGCCGATGTTATTTTTCAACACTGGGCCCACATAAATGATAACATCGGGCCAACGCTGGGCCAATATAAGCTTGCTATCTGGGTAGACGCATCCACAGCAACAAAAAGTTTAAAAGGGTGATTCTTTAGGACGGGGGAAATTTTGTAGCTTAGCCTAAACAATACAACATTTTTGGTGCCCTCAAGGGGCAACAGGATAGTTGTACAGTTATGTAAATAAACGATTTCCACAATAAACACATACACAAGAGGGAAAGAGTTGTGTGTTTGAAAGAAGATAGACAATAACATTTGTATATGCATACATGTTCATTCAGTATTAATGATTCATATCATCGGAATCAGGGGGTCCGGAACCTCCTGGAAAGACGACATGTTTATATGACAATCATATCTATATATGTCAACATACAAATTTTTAATGATTTAACACAATAAAGAAACACTGTAATATTTGAAATATAAATTGGTTAATAAGCATTGGCTTTGTCAAAAATTTTCAGATGAAATTTGTTATTCTTTTAAACAGTATTAAGTCCAGAACTAATTTTTGTTTATCTTGCAAATTAGTAAACTGTATAACTTTAGAGATCAAATTATGTAACAAGCTTAGCTATAGAGGATGCAGAAGAAGAAGATGTGAGTCGTAAAATTCAAATCTAATTATTATTTTATACAGAAGTCATCTCTAATCAGAGAGACATTTTAATTAAAGGTCGATATTAAATCCTTGTGGAACTATTCAAACACCAACAACTTTCTTTGGTGAGTCACGTGGGATATGAAGATGGCGGGTTATGCATTTTTTCTGCAATGATCGTTACCTTCAGATATATATGTATTTGTTGTTGGTAAATCCCCTCTTCCCGTACTTGTTTTTTTTTTAGATTTCTATGTCACGCCCAAACTCAGTGTGTCACACCATGTCAGTTAACAAAATGAACAAAATGCTTACAGTTTCGTACACAACATAATAATTGTAAAAAGAGATTGCAAATTTAAACCGGCTAACCAGGCACTAAATCAGCACAGCATCAGAGATTAGTTATTCGTTTAAACAAATATGTTTCTGGAAATAAAATTGTAAAAAAAACCCTGAGAAATAAATAAATAAAATGAATACACTTTATTTTATTGATCTAGTTTATGTCGTGCTAAACTCTTATAATTATAAAAATAGAATCATCGTTGGTTGCATTGTAAAAGTCTGGGAAAATTTTTTCAATTTATAATCATCTTCATGAAAAATAGAGGATATTACATTTGTGAACATGTTTCTTTATTTGAACCTATTCACTAACAAAAGCATTCATTTTTATATATTCACATTTGTAAATATGCTTCCTTATATGAACCTATAAAATAGCAAAAAGATTCAATTATGTTTACAGTGCAACATGTGATCTGTTGGACCTTCTGACAGAAGTATTGTCTTATGTGTTTGACTTTGGGCAACGTTTGTGTCATGTCTGTAGTCCAACAGTCCAACAAATGATATATTGTCTCATACCCAAACAACATCTGGATAAGAGTGTATTTTAGATGTTGACCATTCGATAACTTGAGAGTTATAGATTTACAATAAAGTCACCATTCACTAGTTGTATCAATTATGATTTAACAAATATTGGAGAATCATTTTAAAAAATATCTTATGATATTAGGATGGTGCAGGAGGAGCAACATCGAAATCGAGCCCAGCTTAACATAACGGTAACAAGTCAAAATTGTTTTTATAGTCCAAGCAATCCAGTTTTAAGTAGTGTTGGCCACATAATAATATTAGCTGTCTCAGAAGAACGATTTCTTTATCATCAAAGTCTTTGGACACTCAGCAACAAGATTTATCAAATTTAAACTGGAAAGGCGCAAATTTAAAGATGCTTAACATTATTGGTGATTTGTTGTCCTTCTCCCAGATATGGATAATGAAAACACAGGGAAACAGACAAGAATTTTATGTGTTTCTATTTCATCATTAGAATCTCCAAAACAAAGCAGAAAAACCGAGGAACCTCGTGAAAGACCCTCATCATCAGCTTCAAGTAAGAACTGATGAAGTTTGAAATTAGCATCATTGATATGTAAGGAATGAAAGGGTCGCTTAAAAGGTGACTGAATATTTACTGAAATATAAACGAATTGCAGGTTGTTGATATTCAGTCAACTTTCCAGTCCTTGTGGTAAAGTTTACTTATATATGACTAAGCCATTTAGATTGCTTTCCAGACCTTTCCGTGAATATTCAGCTGACTGAACGTCAGATTCTCTTGTGATAATTGTAATTGCCGAATCAGGAAGTTGTTAAAGTTAAAAAAGCTTCAGTTGATCAAAAGGCAGAACCTCCTGCGATAATTGTATTGGTAAATCAGGAAATAGTAAAAACTAAAAATTCCTTACGTGACGAAATTGCAGGACCTTTGGTAAAATTTGTAATACTCTGTTAGGAATTTGTTAAACATTTTCAGTTGATCAAATGGCAGAACTTCTTATGATAATTGCATTGGTGTATCAGGAAGTAGTAAAAAGAAAACAATCTTTAGTTGACCAAATGGCAGGACCTTTTGTGAAAATTGTAATGATGTATCAGAAAAGGGTAAACAGTTAAAATTCTTGACCAAATGGCAGAACGTTTTGTGGTAATTGTATTGCTGTTTACGAAAATTGCTAACGTTAACAATTCTTCAGTTGATCCAATGTCAGAAGCTATTGCAACAAGTTGTTTTGATTTATCAGAAAAAAGTAAAAAGTAACAATCCCAAAACTTCTTGTGATAACTGTATTGCTGTATCTAGAAATTGTTAAATTAAACATCTTCAGTAGATCAAATGTCAGAACTTCTTCTGAAAATCTTTTATTTGTGTATCAGAAAATGGTGAGAAAATGTTTTTCTTTAGTTGGCCATTACTAAGGCGAATTAAACAATTTTGATTGATCTATACTACATCAAATACGTTTTTTAAAGCTATTATAAGGCTGACACAAACCATACTCGGGTGTATGTATGTAGTCAATTAAATGAACTTTTTGCACTTAAAACTGTTTTAAAGAGTTGTCTGCCCTTTAGAAAAATTTTTAAAAAAAAATCATTTTCTGAAAATATGTATGGTTTACTATGAATTATTTTAGCATATTCGAAGAAAGTTTTTATGATAAGCATAGTGATTTTAGTAAAGAGAAGAAATTAGACTTGCTTAAGGAGAGTATAAAGCAGCTCGCGAAATGTGTACGTGAGGGAACCATTGAGAATTACTTCATTCCCAGAGACAATGTTCTACAGTCAGTCCCAGAGGAAGAAAGGCGATACGTTGTCAGGGAACTAGATGGTCTCTTACAATAATGGTGCTGAAATGTTACATGTTTTCGTTTATATCCAAACCACAAAATGTTCAAGTTAACTAATTCCTTTGACAAGTTTCATGTTCAGGAGAAGTTATGTATATTTTTTTATACATTCATAAGTATGTCTGGTGCATTATTATTAACCATTACACTAGATGGCCTGTAACATTGCATCAATTAACTTATTGATCGGTCTTTGTTACAACATTATTGTGTGTTAAGGTACTAAAGATTTTGTAAGGATACTGAATGAGACGCATAGCTCTGCTTAGGTAAAAGTGGCTCTGCATACACACATATTAAACCAATGGCTTTATTTCTAGGCATGTATATAATGGTACAATCAGTACCTTGTAAATTTGCAAATGTTGATGTATTTTTAAAATAACTGTTTGTTGGATTTTTTGTGAGATAGAGGAAAGCTGGCCCCTTTGTTCAGCGTTCCTGCTAAAGAGGCAAAATGGGTTGATATATATACATATATATATATATATATATAGATATAGATATAGATATAGATATATATATATATATATATATACATATATATAAATCAGAGACAATAGTGTTATGATATTGAATTTTACAATCTTGTCCTCATTTTGAACCGCTGATTGCGTTTAACTCTGATGTAATATGCAAGGAAAAATCAAGCATTTGTAAAGTAAATACAATTCTAAACAGCCTTTACAAAACAAATTTGCATGATATATTATCTGTAAAATGTGTCGCATATAGTTCGATGCATGGCTCTGGCATATGAGCAAAACTACTTAACACTGCAATATTTTGAATTATAACTTTGACTTAACATTACTCTTTCCAAGTATATGTAATTGTATCAATGTTTGTGAAGTTTTTATATGTGAGATCATATTTTCATTATTTTTTATTTTACCACTTATCAAACAAATAGATTAGAAATTTTGTTAAAAGATTGAAAACAGTATATTGATGAATGTAAAGTATAGATTACGAACTTAAGAGTAAACACTGTTCAAATATCAGAACTTAGTCCTTTTATTGTACGATCAAAACTATTGAATGTGAATACCATTTACATAGTGATCAGGTTTTATTGAAAGAGCATAATTCAAAAAAGAATATATTGCGGTTGTGCTTTGTCTTTTATTTCTATCTCTAAACATTTACTCTTATTTTTTTTGTTTTATTTGACATGGCATTTTGTATCTATTGTAAAAAATGTTTTACTAGGATATAGTAATTAGAACCCATATCTGTTGTCAATATCAATACACAGCTCATTATTTTTGACGATAACAATTTAGTTTTTTTTCTGGAAAGTAGATTGTTTTGTAGCATGATTTGTCAAAAGATTGTAAGTACCTTTGCATATAAAAAGATTATCTGATAATCCTTACTTTTTATCATTTAAAGCATAGATGGTGATGATGATGATGATGATGATGATGATGATGATGATGATGATGATGATGAAACTGTATGTATAAGCAAATTTCGTCCCATAGGGTAGCATTTAGGAATATATCGAGCCTATGTTGCAGGAGTAAATGATGGCATAATTCACAGAAAATATCATCAATATACAAAAATTCCAAAATCATCGATAACGGAATAAAGATATTAGAAATAATTTTAGATCACAGTTAAAAATGTTTGTTTCTTACCTTTACAAGGCCTAAATCCAACAAAATATCTAGTTAATGATTTGAAATGTTTACTTATGCTAACAAGAAATGTCTATTGTCAAGTTGTACATAAAACTTTTTTTGAAAATATATAGGGTTTGTCCTTTTACCATGCTTATAAAGTATACGAAGTTTAATAATCATGCCTGCGAGGGTTTTTTCTTTGAATATTTGCTTAAAAGGCTGAAATAGATACACATGCATACACGCACAGCAGAGATGCTATATCCCCTTCGCAAAAAGTTGCGCAAGGGGATAATAATAAAAAGTTATACGTTTCAATACTGGTTTGTTTAGTAAGTGTTATAGTCACTTTTACGATATCTGCAGCACTGCTCCCTTGCAAAGTAAATTGATATACTTTACCGAATTTTTAGTAGGCAGTAATTAAATGAGGTAATTGAAACAATTGATGTTACGTCATATTTCACCAAACGATTTTATTTTGCCCTGCAAAAGAGCAATACCAAAGCTACCCTGAAAGGGTCTATATTTACATATCCCAATTTCAGTGTCGTTGTCTGTGGTAAGTATACTAATCAAATTTGTAGCGTACTTGTAATGTCCAATCCATTCCATCAATGACGCAAATTACGTACCATGGGGCGCAAATAGGGTTTGTAATAATTATACTAAATGAAAATATAGTAAAACGGTCAATAATTTATTATTTAATCATACAATTACTGAAAATTATATAAAATATAATATGTAATCATTTTTTAAATGTTATTATGTGATAAATAAGGTCAATGTGTATGATAGCATTTATCATTAAACCCTTAAGGCTTTTTGGATTTGAAAACGTCCCGACCAAAATTATCAACTTACGATACTCAATCATTTATCTCTAATACGAATACAAATATTTTATTGGCACAAAAACAATTACAATAATTGGCAAAGGCCCAATATATGCATAAACAGAAGTATTGCTTTATTATATATCAGTAGGAAAGATATACATGTATAATTGGACTTCAATTTCCTTTGTATCATTCGACATCGAATTGTCAATTACATATTTACTACGTTCAATCAAATAAAAACACACGTTTTGCGAAAAAAAAACACCTTATATAACCTTAGTGTTGCCTTTTTCCAGGGTTATAACAAAAGGTGACACTGACAGAAAAACGGAGATTGTAGCTATCTTATGACTCACTCAGTGTTTTAAAAAAGTTTAAATAAATGAAAGTGAAAGTAGAAGACCTCTTTCCCGGAAAAGGATATCGATGTTGTACAGATTGACCCACATTAAGCCTTATTGGTGGCATGGGCAGCTAGATCGAGACCACATTCCACAATAGGTGTGTATACTATTTAACTATGATATAAACATATTGAGGTTAATGTGATAATGTGTGTCAAATGCCTTTATAGATAGATATGTCTGATAACGAAAAGTTAGTAAAACATATATTCGACAATAAACAAATTACTGTTGTGCATTTTTATTTAAAAGGTTTAATACATATGTCTTTATTTCGACAGTAGGTGACAAGTATCTAGTCTGTTGTACAAGTAGATAAATATATGTATAAAACGGGATGTATACCTTATTAATTTGTTTTATATTGTCGCAAAATATATTATTTTCTGATGTTGTTAAATGTTCTTTTCAAAGAAGCCACTGAGATGAGAACAAGGGTGGAAACATAGAAATGTTCAAACCCACTGTATATCATATCTATACATGTGTGCAATATGTTTAAACCAAAGAAGTTAGATATACAACTACTTGATAAATTCTGAGACACAGGCCGGTATAGATTTGGGAAGCAAATTGTCGTATCTAACATTTTGAAATAACTAGATGGAATGTCAATAATTGGATGTCAACACAATGCAATTTACCTTTTGACATAATTTGATGTTTATATTAAATACACAAACAAGATACGGCGCAGCGCTGGCAAGCAAAGCAAAAAGAAAGAGCTTAACCTACAGATTCATCAAGATTCATCAAGAATATTTTTATTAGTCTTCGTCCCATATTGCTCTCTTATGTTTTCTCCCGTGGTACTAAGCCAAAAGTGGCTAACATTTAATTCATATTTTACGGTGCCTTGAGGTTTGAATACAAGTTTTGAGTGCTGCACTTGCTTTGTTGGGACCCAAGAGATATTTTTTACTTTTTACATGTTTCCATTCCTTCATATTGATGTGACATACGTAGACAAATGATTCTATATTTTTAGGTATAACGTCACAGGGATCTTGCGCTACATTTCCCGAGATAAATTCAGAGGTGAATCAAATCGTGTACTAACAATTTAGTAGAACCTACCATACTTGCCTAAGTTGATGATTTTATTTTTTTATTTTTGGTTTAGGTATATATATATATATATATATATATATATATATATATATATATATATATATATATATATATATATATATATATATATATATCCAATTTAAAGCTAATTTTGCATGTATGTACATGTCAAGGAGTAGCTGATATATTTATATATTCTGAGCTACATTTGGGAACAAATTGGGAACAAACCAAGGCCTTTTGTGGAAATGACGCTGAGTTTATTGTGGTTCTTTAAGTAATAATGAAAAAAATGGTTTCCACAAGTACAGCTAGGTAATCTATAATCATATACAATTATAATATTACTAAAACACTTTCATTCTCTACATTAACTCATTAACTGTCAAATATAGATAAAAAAAAAACCTAAGAAATTTACATGTAAAAAACAATTATTACGTTCATATTTGGCGTTAAAACAATTTAAATATATGGGTTAGCTAACACTTGTTTTAAAAACCTTTAGTTTGCGGTAACAAACCCATGTCTTCACATGCTTGGGGTTCCTTGTTATAACGTCAAATATGGAAATTCATTAAGTACAGACACTTAGAGATCCCGATTACAGTGCTTTTACAATCAACGTTATTTACAGCCGTAGTGGGAATATATATCAAATTGAACAATATATGGCAGTATCCATTTACAATGTATCTCACTTTGTGAACTTTTCTGATCACCTGCTGTCTTTCGTCTGTGGGCTTCTTTTGATAAATTGTTTAGTGCATTGTCAAATCGTAAAATATCTGAGAATTTTGCAAGTTTTAAAATATTCTTAAAAAGTTCCTTGTATAAAGATTTCGAAAAAGAATGAATAATTATTGTTGTTCCGGGAAGGGATATGGCACATGGGCTTGTTATTTCCTTTAGCGACATGAAATGTTTGTTTAACAACGTCGTACTATATAAAAGTGGGCAATGGGTCGTTGTTTTATGTATCTTTCCCGTTCATTGGATCATTATTGTTTACAAAAAAAACATATTGCGATTTATAAAGCGTAAGTTATATAATATCGTAAAAGATAGGTAGAAATTAAATAATGCGTACGTTCTGTTTTAGTTTTTTTTTCCAGTTAACAGAACTGAAGGTGCTAGCACCATTACCACCAGTCTGCATATGTAAACCCATGGAAGACTTGAGCAATTTGAACTTAAAATTCAAGGAATTTTGTATGAATATTGACAGGGAACATCTTCTTGTAAAACCATCAAACGACAGACAAAAAATAAAGTTTGTCAATGAACAGAATACACGCTTATTTTGAATTATCACATTTATAATACATTCGCCAATAAGGCATGATGTTAATCTAGTATATATATTGTAGAAACTACTGTGGAACCATCATTGTTCGTGGGGGACCAATGTTCGAGCCCAGAAAATGTTGGCTTCCCACGAACATTGACCCCCACGAATAAAAGTGATTCCACAGTAATCCGGAAAGGAAAAATGTACGCACATATCATACAGTGTAAAAATTCTCGACAGTATGAATATTCCAAAGATATTTTATTTAGGACACCGGCGCTATGGTTATCAAATGTCCTATCTGCGGAAAAGACGATTTCAAGAATGAGAGAGGACTCAAAAGTCACAGAACATGGAAACATTCAAGTAGCCCAGACGACAGAGGATTGCAGCCATCCACTTCTGCACGAGTCCAGAGGGATAATGGAGCAAGACCCAAAAATAATATTTTAGGTCAAAAAGATCACTACGGTGATAAAGATATTATTAAGGATGTTGCAAGGGAGGTGCAGAGGGATTCACGCCAAAGGGGTTCTCAAGAAGAAATTCTGTTCAAAGTAAATTATACTTAAAGTAAAGTATATTCTTTAGATGTATTGATGACAAATTCTAATTCTTTTGCAATAATAGAATATAAATTCATTGTAGATTTATTGTTGAATTTCTTTTGCGTGGTAAAAGTCGTCTGTCGAATCATTCTAATATTTGATTAATTTCTTGATAAATTTGCATAACCTTTAATGGACATTATTTCATTTATAGGGTTTTTGTTGACAAAGAACACGAAAAACCAGTTTAACACACCCATTCATTCACTAATCCACCCGCTAAACGTAACCACGTGACTTCTCGTACGACTATCATACTATGGATCGTGAATGTAAACAAATGAACAATGGGGAATGAAAGCATGAAATGTTGAAATAAATTAACGCAAATATGATGAATAATTAACTAAAATAATTAAACCAGTGACATTCAGAACATGAAAAAGAATAAAGAGAAAAGAACAGTTGAAAAATCTATGCAATTTTTGTATATTATCAAACCATTAAATTGAAAAATGGGAAATCACACACCTACAAACATGGACCGGGGGCACAAATACTACGTATGTAATTAGAATGTAAAAAAAAGAATAAAAAACAAACAAACATAAAAAACCCAAAAAGTTCCTTATGAACCAGGAAACAAATAAAGTTCAGATAACAACAAGGTAAAAACAAAATAATACTGTATTTATCGTTAACAATTTTGACCAAATTGAAAATAAATTTAAAAACTAATCAATTATCTCCGAATTAAAAAAACAAATGAGGGTGTAAGCCGAGACATAAAAAACATTTATTTATTTCTCTGGTGGAAGCAAGTCTGTGTATTTTGTAAGAATTTTTTAAAACTAAGAAATCTTATGATTCTCTCTCTCTATCCGTCAGTTTTCTCTGTCTATCTGTCTGTTATTCTTTTTCTCTATCCCAATCTCTCAAATTTCTGTGATAACAGTTGATAACTAAATAACACTAAGTTCACAATGATGCGTGGTATGTGTATTCTTACTGCACTCGCCACAACGGTAGCACCGTTAAACATATTAATTTAGAAGAAGACAAAAAAGTGTAAAAATCTTTGTGATTTTGTTGCCCATGAAATATTAGCTTTTGAATGGACATTTGATGAAAACATTGCTTATCTTAAATATAGAAAAAAAAAACTAATAAATTTACATGTAAAAAAAATTTTTTCGTTCATATTTGGCGTTAAAACAATTTAAATATATGGGTTAGCTAACACTTGTTTTAAAAACCTTTAGTTTGCGGTAACAAACCCATTTCTTCACATGCTAGGGGTTCCTTGTTATAACGTCAAATATGGAAATTAATTAAGTACAGACACTTAGAGATCCCGATTACAGTGCTTTTCACAGGATGAATGACCATCTTTAAGTCCTCCTTAAAGATAGCTTAAAGGTGTTTAAAGGTAGCTTAAAGACGATCTTTAAGCCACCTTTAAGCTACCTTTAAGCTATATAGAGAGAGAGAGAGAGAGAGAGAGAGAGAGAGAGAGAGAGAGATTTTTTTCACCGATTAATTTATAATAGGAAACAAACATACTTTAATTAGTTTTATGCACCTATTAAGATACAGAGACTGCGCTCATCCCTACAATAATTTTGAAACCCCCAAAAAATTATAAAGAATTTTATAACGGCAATCTGTGTCCATCGGAGCGGTGCTGATGACAGCGATCTGTGTTTAATGGAGCGACGATTAAAACCGCCTGGAACACCCCCCCCCCCTTCCTTGGAAATTATATTATCACTCGGATGACCCCCTCCCATCTCTATAAAAGAGCTTTTGCAGTTAATATATGTTTTTATTGTTCAGCTTGATCAATATTAACTTAAAGGCCACTTAAAGACAATGTAAAGGCAGTGTAAAGAGAGCGTAAATGCCACTTAAAGATGCTTAAAGGTGGCTTAAAGGTGGCATAAAGGTGGCTTAAATAAGTTTGGACATTAAGGACCTATAAGCACTTGCTTAAAGGTGACTTAAAGGCTGCTTAAAGGTTGTATAGCCTTTAAGCTCCTTTAAGTCACCTTTAAGCCACCTTTAAGGACTTGCTTAAAGATGGTTTTTCGTCCTGTGTTTACAATCACCGTTATTTACAGCCGTAGTGGGAATATATATCAAATTGAACAATATATGGCAGTATCCATTTACAATGTATCTCACTTTGTGAACTTTTCTGATCACCTGCTGTCTTTCGTCTGTGGGCTTCTTTTGATAAATTGTTTAGTGCATTGCCAAATCGTAAAATATATGAGAAGTTTGCAAGTTTTAAAATATTCTTAAAAAGTTCCTTGTATAAAAATTTCGAAAAAGAATGAATGAATATTGTTGTTCCGGGAAGGGATATGGCACATGGGCTTGTTGTTTCCTTAAGCGACATGAAATGTTTGTTTAACAACGTCGTACTATATAAAAGTGGGCAATGGGTCGTTGTTTCATGTATCTTTCCCGTTCATTGGTCATTATTGTTTACAAAATAAACATTTTGCGATTTATAAAGCGTAAGTTATATAATATCGTAAAAGATAGGTAGAAATTAAATAATACGTCCGTTCTGTTTTAGTTTTTTTCCAGTTAACAGAACTGAAGGTGCTAGCACCATTACCACCAGCTGCATATGTAAACCCATGGAAGACTTGAGCAATTTGAACTTAAAATTCAAGGAATTTTGTATGAATATTGACAGGGAACAACTTCTTGTTGACCATCAAACGACAGACAAAAAATAAAGTTTGTCAATGAACAGAATACACGCTTATTTTGAAATAAATTATCACATTTAAAATACATTCGCCAATAAGGCATGATGTTGATCTAGTATATATATTGTAGAAACTACTGTGGAACCATCATTGTTTGAGGGGGACCAATGTTCATGGCTTTCGTGGGTAAATATTGCCCACGAAGTCACATCCCCACGAACCTATGCTCAATCCTTTGTTTGATATTGATGAAAATTATTCTGATTATACTACCGACGAAATTACGTCCCCCGAGCCCAGAAAATTTTGGCTTCCCATGAACATTGACCCCCACGAATAAAAGTGATTCCACAGTAATCCGGAAAGGAAAAATGTACGCACATATCATACAGTGTAAAAATTCTCGACAGTATGAATATTCCAAAGTTATTTTATTTAGGACACCGGCGCTATGGTTATCAAATGTCCTATCTGCGGAAAAGACGATTTCAAGAATGAGGGAGGACTCAAAAGTCACAGAACATGGAAACATTCAAGTAGCCCAGACGGCAGAGGATTGCAGCCATCCACTTCTGCACGAGTCCAGAGGGATAATGGAGCAAGACCCAAAAATAATATTTTAGGTCAAAAAGATCACTACGGTGATAAAGATATTATTAAGGATGTTGCAAGGGAGGTGCAGAGGGATTCACGCCAAAGGGGTTCTCAAGAAGAAATTCTGTTCAAAGTAAATTATACTTAAAGTAAAGTATATTCTTTAGATGTATATATGACAAATTCTATTTCTTTTGCAATAATAGAATATAAATTCATGGTGGATTTATTTTTTTAATTACTTTTGCAGGGTAAAAGTCTGTCCGATCATTCATATATTCGATTAATTTCTTGATAAATTTGCATAATCTGTGATGGACATTATTTCATTTATAGGGTTTTTGTTGACAAAGATCACGTCTATATGTATAAGTTAGTCATGCATAGTAAGGCAATTACATGTATCCCTCCCCATCTGATCATGAATTCCTATGATAACATGAACATGAATTGTCTTACCTTTTAAAACATTTTAATATATAATTCTCATTAAAAACAAAAATAATGGTAATAAAGCGGTATATCAAACTCGATATTGAATGGTCTGCCGTTTTAACATAAAAATTGTTGGACCACTACCCCACAACTTATCAATATTTGCCAAATTTCGGCAAGGGGGGGGGGGAGAATAAAGCAAGGATTACGCGACAAGACGGACTGGTTGCTTTTTTAAATGATACGTGCATCTACGGCTTAGGAGTTTACCAAAATAATTCTTTGCTGGGATTGAGGAAACATATGAATTGTTGGACCTTCTGACAGAAATTTTGTCTTTGGTGTTTGGCCTTTAGCAAGATTAATGTCTTCTAATTCTATATCATATGTTGTTTTTTTTGTCTCATGCCCAGACAATATTTGTATGATAGAGTAAATTAGAAGTTGACTTTCCGATATCTCTAAAGTTACGGAATTACATAAAAATTCATCATTTACTCGTTGTATCAAATATGATTTAGCAAATAATGGTGAATGCATTTAACACGCATTGTATTATATGATATTAGGATGGTGCAGGAGGAACAAGACCAAAAACGAGTCCAGCCAAGTATAAAGGTGACAAAAAAGATTTGCTCGTTATTTTCTAAACTAGTAAAAGAAATCGTACTCGAAGCGTTATGGTCACATTAAAGTATAAGCTATCTAAGAAGAACCAATACTTTCATCCAAACCTTCGGACACTTGGCAATTGCTTAACAGATTTTCAATCAAATATTAAACTAAACAAGGTTACGATGATTTATAGTTTTGGTCATTAATTAACCCCTTTCATGATAAAGTCAAGGAAAAAAATGATAACATACAAACAGTTACATTGTTTCTATTTTACTCAATAGAATTTCCAAAACAATGCAGAAAAACCGAGGAATCCGGCCGCAGACCTTTGTCATCAGCTTCTGGTAAGAAGTTATTTAGATTACGCACCAATGCTAGCAGACCTATTTTTGTATTCAGACCAAGAATATTTTATTGAAGAACTTTAGATAAAAAAAATAATAAATCACCCGCTTTGGCCTTCAACTCAAAATTCAGGTACATCGACGACGTATAGTCAATTGATGATTGTTACTTCTATGCTTACGTCGACTCGATATATTCCAGTGAACTTAAAATAAAAGATCCCACAGAATCTGCGTCATTTGTTTCATTTTTGGATATTTTTCTGGAAAGGGACATGCAAACCTTGCAACAAATATGATAAACGTGATGACTTCAATTTTTCCATTGTTAACTTACCTTACTTATATAGCAATATACCTTCATAACTTGCACATGGGTTTTTTTTTGGTTTCCCAGTTATTTCGATATGTAAGGACATGTTCTACGTATGAATAGTTTCTTAAGCGAAGACAGGTACTGACAAACAAGTTTATAAAACAGGGTTATCAACATTCGCGATTGGAGTCATCATTTCGTAAGTCGATTCAACGACCTCTTAAGCAAATACAATCTTTAATTGGGTCGCATCCTGATTGACATTTTTTTACTTATTGCAAGACCATATTTAATCGCCTAATTGTCTCGGATTTTTCCGTTTTCTCGATTAAGACAAAGAGCACACGGCGTCCAGTGGCCGGTCAACAGAGGATGCCCACTGAGGTTCCCTCCACCTGATCCTGCCTCTAGCTAATTTTTTAGAGGTCCGTGTTTACTCTGCTCCTGTTTGTATTTTTCGTTTGGACTTTTGATTTTTAATACTGTTCGTTATCACTACTTTTCATTAATACACTGTGAGCCAACTATTAAAGCGAAGACGTTTTTCGCGATTTTTCTGAGATGAAATGGTACATCGATTCATTGTCGCCACCAAGCCTTATTAACACCCGGGGTTTTTTTTCACCACTGTATGACAGATACTGGTTCGTGGCTAGAAATATTTGCAAAAATGGACTCTCGCGGTCCTCGCAAAAAAATTCTCGCTAGCGAATAAAAGTTCGTTTAACGGTCATTGACATCATTGCTTAACATGCAGGATGAAACATTCAGTCAACTGAAAGGTGCTTGAATGTTTATTAAAACATAAATAAATAGGTTGTTGATATTCGGTCATCGTTTCAGTACCTTCGGTAAAGTTTACTACAATATGACTGAATAAAAGGTTTAAGCCTTAAGTCATCATTCAAAATCTTCAATGACTGAATGGTAGAACTTTGTTTTTGTATTTATCATATTGGTTTTAATTGCCAAAAGATAGTAAAGGTTTCAAAATTCTTGCAGGTGGTAAGCTGTCGTGCCATGCTCCAGATTTTAAAAAATATGTGGATATGATAGAAGTTGGAATTAAACGTCCGAAGGAAGATAGCACATTTAGGACCAGCGAAGTAAACAAGTTCATAAATGCTTTAACAGACACGATGGAGAGAAGATCTGACATACCGATAACACTCTTAAAATCTGGGTCTTACTATGACAGAACCAAGGTAACTTTAAAACTGTAATGCCATCATTTTGGTCGATTTGAAAATCTACTTTTTACCAGTGTCTTATTAGGTGACAAGACTTCGAATCAAAGTAATATATAGTCAATACATGTCACCAATGACGCAAATGGCGGTACTTGCATATATATATGCATGAAATACAAATATATAAAAACAATGTGAACATTATCGTTGATGAAATGTTTAGATACTTTTTATTTGCTACATTTTATTTAAATAATATCATTCTTTGAATATTTTGAGATGATTAAACACGTTCGTAGCATGATCAAATTTATTTAAGTCAGAAAGGCTTTACGTTTGAATATTTAATATAACATTAATAAAGCCGGAAAAACTTGACACTATTAATGATTGAATGCAAGTATTTGTTTGTATGAAAAATATCAAAAGCATATAGACAAACCCAAAAAAGTTTAATTCGGCAAATAAAGACAAGTTATATCGTTGCCTTCTGTTAGATATCAAGCATGTTGCTAAAATCATTTGTTTGTATATAACTAAATTCATATGCAGTACAGGTATTCTATATTTCATATACTAATTAACGTAGTTTGTGAGAATTTAAAACTTGACTGTGTCAAATAGGTCTTGGGCATTGTATAATGGAAGAATATACATTAATCATACATTAAAATCCAAAGAAAACTTGGCGTATAGTACAAAACTCCAAGATTAAATAGTCGTCATAAAATATATAACCGTTTTACACGGATTAAAATATGAAATGCGTAAGTGAGCTACTTTTCGGTGAATCAAATTAACGATATGTATAGTATTAAAACAATTAAAAATCTTTGCAAAATAGCGTTTAAACAGTATATGCATATCAAAAATGTATTTCAATTTTTGTTTTTATGTATGACATTTATGTTTTTATTTATTCGTGGAACAGATCGACTACAACGATGAGTTTGATTTCATGTTTTATCCTGACATCAGAATGGAAGCAGATTTTACAAACTGTCCCCCCGGATATTGTAAAATTCGAAAAGGAGATACTGTAAACAAAGACCTAGACCCTTTCATTGATAGAAACGGGTACCTTGTTCCTGAATTGTACAAAGCCCATATGTTCGATATATTTGAAAAATGTCGGACTGATTCCAGTTTTAGACAAGGGAGGAGAACCAAAAGTAAGTGATCTACTGATCTTATTTTAGAGACCTCTCTCATAACGTGTTTGTGATTGAAATGCCTGTTCATATGCTAAGAACGCTCATAAGTGTTTTTCTTTAATTTAGCATCGTTAGCCGTGTGACTTAAGATAATGTTTTCAAAGTCAATCAAATTTTTAGGGTATGCATCAAGATTTGGTATAAAATTGTAAATAATTTATAGGTATTATCGATCTCTGCTTAACAAAACATATTATAACTCGGTTCAAGTGCATTAAACAACACTAATGCAGTTGATCGAATGAAACGTGCTTGAAGACTTGTTCAACTATAAGATAAAGTTCAGATCACTGAATGGAAAGTGCTAATCAGATAAGATTATGACTTATATTTCTAACTATATATGTTTGAAATTTCGATCGGCTCTCTGTTCATTTACACAAGAATACCATATAAAGCACATTTAATTCATCAATTATTATTATTATTACCTATTGTCGTAAATATTATTAATAAATAAATAAATTGATTATTAATTGATTAAACTTGCATCATTAGCTCACAAAAAAAGAGTCGGGGGAGGTCATGCTTAGCTACTAGTATACCCCCAGCGTCGGCGATCGGACCTGGCGAAAATTTTTGGTGTAGGTCATATATCTAAGTCATTGCTTGTCCTATCTTCACCACACTAACATGGACAATGCATCTTGACCTTCTCATGGACTTAAAAGACTTGGATGCTACATCTGGGTCCTGAATTTCAGATGTTTTTGGAGCAGGTTAAAGTTTTTGGTGCAGGTGCCCTTAGATAGCAATATCGTAGTAACTACTGGTCCTAACTTCACTAAACTTGGATGAATGGTGCGTCTTGTAATACTGATGCACAAAACAGGCTTGAATGCGGAATCTGATCCATAACTTTTGGATGCTAAAGGAGGTTAAGGTTTTTAGAGCTGGTTCAAGTTTTTGGAGCAAGTGCCATATAATGATTATATCTTAATTACTGCAGGTCTTAACTTCAACACACTTGCATGGATGGTGCATCATATGATACTGGTGCATCTGACTGGCTTATATGCTGAATCTGAGACATAGGTTTTGGATGCTAGATGAGGTTTTGTTTTTTGGAACAGGTCACATTTTTTTATAGATAATAGCGTGCATAGTTGATTAAACTATAATGTAGATGAATCGCACAGGTAGCTTCAGACGCAGAGCCTGATCTCCATTATCAAGAATGCTTAAAAAATCTCCATCTTACTCAAATCTGTTCGTTGTTAAAAAATATAACATGATTTCTATGATTTAGTATTGTATAATATGATATATAAAACAATAATATATATTACGATTAACTGTACGATATAATAACATATTAAATAAACCAATTCCATATTATAAAATATCGTATTATATGTATAATATGATATATAAAACAATATTATATATTACGATTAACTGTTCGATATAATAACATATTAAATAAACCAATTCCATATTATAAAATATCGTATTATACGATATTTTATCATATAATATCGTACCATGTGGTACAATAATATATACCGCAAAATCATATGTAATAGTATCATGTGATAAAATATTATGTAATACAATATCATATTACAAACTATTTTATCATAATACTCAATGCTATACATAACAATATCATGATGCAATATCATATCATATAATATAAAACAATTGATTAAATATTATATCGTATCATATGTAACAGTATCATGTTATAAAATAATATATTATACAATATCATATTATACAATATTAAACAATATTGCATCATAATATTCAATACTATACATAACAATATCATTATACAATATCCCATGATAATATAAAAGAAAACCCAAAATCATATCATATAACGTTACACCATATACGAAGGTCAATCAAAAATACGAAGACTTTTGTCATAGCTATGTTACTTAACGTCATATCATTACTAAATTTGGTAGATATAATTTTGCATTAGTTTCAAACAATTTGCAAAAAAAAAAATAAAAATGTCTTTTATTTCCAAGAATTATTTAGAATCTAATCTTGCAAAACTGAGGTCACGACATACGGTCAGAATTTGTGTTACGTCAACAATTAACCGTATAATGTTGAAAGTAATATCTCTAAAAATTAGGCTGAAAACCAAATAATATTGAAACATAAAATTAAGTTTTGTCTTGGTATTCTATGTTCCAAATAATTGCGGGATATATTGTTTTGTCGAACAGATATGTCACTAAAGACAGATAGTTCTCTTAAGAATTGACTAAAAACATCGACGTCGCCGGACGTCACGGCGCATCGAGAAGTACAAACAAAATGAATTTAACTCGAGAAAAAGTCGATTCAAGGTGTAAAAATGCTCAGTGGCGCAACAAATAAGTCAACAACTATTTGCAAGTTTGTGTTTAACTGAAATAAATTTTGTGGGGGTGGTGATAATTGTATTTTGAATATACAACAGTCCGAAAGAGAGTAGAATATCTGTGAAAATTTGCTCAAAATATAAGTAAAGTCAACCGACGATCAGGGTTATCCTTACTGTATACTAAGCGATACACGGTTAGAAAATGAAAACTTTGAAGAACTAACTTATGATTCTCGAACAAATGTGTGCAAATAAGATGTTAAGTGGTTCAGTGCCATTTTGAATTGTAAGGAGAAAGGCACAAGAGACTAAGCGTGATATATAGATTGGGTATATCTATAAACTGTGCGTGTTTAATCTTGACGTCATGTTTTGAACGTTACCGTGCGCCGTGGTGACAAAACATGTTTTTAAAGAGGTATAACAAAAAGACCGTTTCATCAAACTTTGACTAAAACTTTGCATATCAATAACATAAGTGTTGGTGCACAGATTAATCTTTAATTTCATTAAAAATATATGATAGACAGCCACATTGTCTTCGTATTGTTTTGATTGACCATCGTAACCTATGATATACTATTATACAAATATTGACCGGGGTTAAGGGCAAAATTGATAATATAAGCCCCCGAGGGACGAAATATTACCTGGCATGAAGCGGAGGGAAATATTTTCGTCCAAAGGGGGCTAATATAATCAATGTTGCCCGAAAACACAGTCAGCATTTGTTTGTTATGAAAAAATAAACCAAAATTTTAGAAAGTAATTGAAAACTAATCGCCGTAATTGTCTCAGCTCGACAAAGAATTCACGAATTCAATTTTGTGCAAACAGATGTTCTACCTGATTTTACTTCACAGTATAATTCGCAAATCCTTAAATCCGTTATGATAGCAAACCGTCGCATTGCGCGTGCGTTGTTTATTTGCCTTGATTGACTGTCTTTTACGACGTCACTTTGTTTCAGTGTCACGAAGAGTTATTTACGTTATCGTTTACGAATTAATAAATCAGAGGCGATTAATTGAAATAGAGGGAATATTCTCTCGATATTATTCTAAGCAGGTTAATATTATACAAATATTGACTGGGGTTGAGGGCAACATTGATTATATTAGCCCCCGAGGGACGAAATATTGCCCGACGCAAGCGAAGGACATTAGAAAAATAAGGATCAATCTAAGAGATTTTGTATTAAAGAATGGATATGAAATATGTGTTATTCAGTTAATATGATTCAAGTGTGTTTTAAGTCATTTTTGGGAATCGTTATAACAACAGTGATGCAAGTTTATCAAACCATGCTTAGTCAAGCATCGTGTAAATTGTAGTTTAACATGCACCAATCTATAGTTAAAGTTTAACACAGGTCAACACAGCCAATTTTATGTAAAAAAAAGTTTTCTGCGAATTCTATGTAATTAAAATTGTGTCTTATTTGATGGATAGACCCATTTCCTTTTTTTTTTTAAATCAAACACAGAGATATAAATGCAACTCAAAAATATGATTAAAGAAAACAAAATCCCAATAGACAAAAGACGCACACAAACGAAGAATTAATCAAAATGCAATAATGATACAGTGCTTTACACAAAATTAATACTTCTATCAAAACATTTTTTCGTAATAACTCTTTTCAGTGTGACCATTCTGCATAATTAAAAGCAATATTTGAAGAAGTAAGTTTGCTAAATTAAAAATACTGACAACAAATCCTGATCAAGCTGAAATCGCATTTGAGGTGCAAAAAGGTGAAATTTAATTGGCTATAACTCAGAAGGATAAACACTGAACCCCCATTATCTTTGAATTTTTAAAGTATGTTTTGTCTACAGATTTTAATGATATACTTCTTAAGAAAGTATTGATACAAGAACATTGAGGAGTGGGATACCCTAACATTTAGTAGTTTTACTATGAAAAAGGACACCTTCCACTAATTACTGGTTATACATGTATAGTCAAAAGTAATCATGATTAGCAGAAGGAAAAGTAATCTAATATAATTATTTCTAAAATTTAAAGGTGGATGTTATTAGCTTGTGAATGATTACTTTTGAAGGGACTTGGACACGATTCGAAATCAAAAATTTCATTTTTATTTCTTGTGTATAAAATGGTATACTGGTGCATTTTAAATGATTTACAAAAATATTGAATGTTAAAGTTACGAGCGAGATACGGAGGTAAGAATTGGCTGTTATGTAAACAAAGCTCGAGTCTTATAGTTGTTTACAACATATGTAATATAAAGAATTACTATTTCTTAGACAAAATGACATGTAAAAACAATTTGAACTAATTCAGTATCTTCATAAATACTATTATCAACAAAAGAAAGATACATTTGATTGAAACTAACACCAATACAACACATATGTAAAAAATGACAATATTCGAGCTCTGTTTACAAAACAAAGAATTATGAACTCTGTAACGTGCTTATAACGGGATATTTGACTTTCATATTTTGGCATAGCATAATGAACTTCTATATTTATCAGTATAAACATTGAAAATGGAAAAATAAAATTTTTAAATTATAAGTCAAATCGTGTCCAAGTCTCTTTAAAATCCAAAATTATTGTAATTTAATTGTTACTATTGAAAATAATTGACATCATTCCTCCTTCAAGGGAAAGTTTAGTAACAAGATTTCTTTAAAAAAATCAAAACTAACATTTCTTAAATTAAGAGTATTCATAATTACTTATGAAGTTGACAGAAAAAAAATATTAATGGGGTAGGCATCATTTTTAATGATCATACGATTTAAGCTAACAGGAAAGAAAAAAAAATGATCTTCTCATGTATATCTACGATCTAAGTAGATAAAAACCCAAGGACATAGTCTGTTTTGAAAATGTATTATTGCGTCCAAATTCACAATATTAATACTTGTGTGCGTAAATCGATTAACTTTAACTCACATGTTGTAGTGAAAGCTCGGAAACCTGAGAGTCCAGCATACACCTTACTGTTCAGTTTAGGAATTCGCGGTAAAGCACCTATCGACATTGATCTGGTTCCGGCAATTAGAATTGATGGCTGGCCAAAAACTGCAAGAAAAGTCAAGTCTGGGACATGGATAGACGATAACGCGGCTAAAAAAGCTATGCAATGTTTTTATCTCGTTACCAAGAGATATCCTGAAGGTATAAACTTATAACTTACATTTTCGGTCCCTAATATGAAGACCCTAATCTAAATGGATAAGGAATTAAAGACATCGACATAACTGACTGGAAGATATTTGATATTTTCAACTTCAGTGGGCCGAATTTAGTTTTCACTGAGCATGATTTGCACATTCTGCTTAATTTAGCGTATTTCAACGTTTCCTTTTAATAACAAAATTTGGATGAAAATATTAAGATTTTGAAAGGAACATTTTACTGCTAAACGATTTTTCCGTTGTTTGGTAAGGTGAGCGTTGCTACTGTGCTTTTATGACGTTATTATCAAATATTTACATCAAACTTATTTCCCCCTGTAACACTGCAAATCTGATATAAATATAATCCTCTTTCGTTATTAGCAGTACCGATCAAACTTACCTAACAGAAGGTAGACCCCAACCAAACCCTGGGTTTTTACTTTCGAGGTTTACTGTGGGTTTACTTAATGTTTACCAAAGTGGACCCAGAGTAAATTCAGAGTACATCCAAAGTAAACCCAGAGCGGAGACAGACAGTAAACTGCGATCAGAAGTATATTGCTGAAAGCCGACGCTACATGTGTATTTGGAATATACAGGGGGCAGTAACATCATGGTAAGATAAAAGACCGGTCTGATGTACACTTCAGTACGTGGAGTGGACGCTAAAAGCAAACCCCGTGTAAACTTAAAGTAAACTCAAAGTCGACGCACATTTCCAAAAAACAGATCCAGAGTAAACCCCAAGTAAACCCCGACAGTAAATGTGGGGTTTAGTTGTTGGGGTCTGCTCTGGTGTTAGGTTGAGTCTGATTGGTACTGTATCTACAAATATAGCTAGCTCACCAAGCATACAAAAGAACTTGCGACAAAGTCGTAAATTTTTTCACTCTCGTGGAATTTAAATAAGACCATTATCAATTTTACCCTTATTTTGATATCTACAATGATTTTTTCAGCCATTCAAAATTGATTGACTTATAAATAATAAGCATTTATTTAGTCGTACAATTCTTTAAAAAATTGCAAATTCTATTGTAAAATACAGCCCTGATATCATACTTTCGCTAAGTTTTAATTGATGAAAAAAAAAAAATAAACAGTTAAATAAATGTGATTTATTAATTCATTTTTATAGCAAAGTTATACATATCGCATGAAAGAATGGAACATAAAATCGTGCTACTTATTGCGTTGTGCACTTATTTGTCAACATAATTCGACTATTCAAATGGCTATCCCTGTAATTGTGCATTGCTCATAGATAAGAAAGAAGTTTTGAAAAATTAATCATAACAGTGGAAAGGGAATAGGGGTAAAGAATGTAAATATAAACATATGTTATTTAATTTGTATGCACACACTGTTGACGTTATGAGACCACATCTGTAAAAATAATTCAATATTAAATGAAGCTGTACATGAGTGCATTATAAGGAATCAAAATAAAAAAAAAATTAAAAGGACTAAGTGCGGTTTTATGCATTTTTGCCCCCAAAATCAGAGTTTTAGATAGAGCTTTAAAAATAAGGTGAGAGATAGTTAAAATCATATTAGAAATAAAAGTGTATAAGGTTATCACCACAGTGACGTCATATTGTAGAAATGACGTCATGAAGATTGCATTATTTTGATAAATTGATGTTTTGTGGCAAAATATGGGTGTTTTCCGATGGTTTTTCGACTGAAAAACATCGAGCGCAGGCTTGCTCAAGTACCATTTTTTAGTATAATGTGTATTACTATCTGAAGAAAAGCATATGTTAAAATCGCACTTGAGCAGACCTGCGCTCTATACTTCCGAATGCAAAATATAAAGCAAAAATGAGAATATTTTCATTTGTTTGCAAATTTGCGGGAATTAGTTCATTAAGGTGACGTCATAGATAAACAGCAAATGAGCAATGATGACTAATATTAAGATTTATGTTATAGGCATCCTCTATACAATGATTTGTGAAGATTTTATTTTTATACGATACTATTTAAAAATTGGTTGAAATCGGGGGCAGATATTTGACCATACCGCACATAGTCCTTTCACGCAAATATAATACTATCCTAAACATTATTTTTCTTACATTTATTGAAACCATTTTACCAATCTATATTTTTAATGCGCCAAATTAATAGCAACGGTTAGTGCATTTTGTTGTTTCAATAAACTACACTTAAACCCAGACAGTAGAGTTTATTATTCAATATATAAGATTGAAAATCGTTTTACTAATTGCATAATCCAATTTGAGGAAAATCGCTACTAGAGTTTTTGAAATGCGGAAATTGACAATTTCCTTTATATTCCTATAATAAATGTACCTGTATTTTGTAAAGTCCCATAAAATGAACCATATGGTAAATTTTCTCCATGCTCTGCAAGTATACAAAGTAAGTGTAAATTACATATGGTTAAAAAATAGAGAGTTTTGCTCTTGCAGTTGTTCCTCATAATAACGACCATATTGACCTACTACAAAGCAAAAAAAACAACTAAAAAATAATAAAAATTTAAAAAAAGCAAAGAAGGAAAAAGTTTCTGATTTTTATATTAACTGCATTCAATCCGTTCCTTTTAATGACTTGTGTTATATTTCAAAATTTTCTTTAGATCACCCAGACGTCTGCCTGCTATGGAGGGTTTCCTTTTCACACGCAGAAAAAGAACTTATTCTTCATGCTAACAAGTCAGACAATGGTTGCCGGAAGGATATATTAAAAATTCTGAAGAAAATAAAGGAAGATATAAAGGAAAACATTAAATTAAAAACTCCAGTGGAAATGAACAAATTTTGCAGTTACCATCTAAAAATGTTTATTCTAGAGTTCTTTGACAAGCAAAGGAATTTTAGTAAGGAAAACAAATATCACTTGGTTAAAGAATGCATAAAGCAGCTCGCAAAATGTGTACGTAACGGAACTATTAAGAATTACTTCATTCCCAGAGACAATGTACTACAGTCAGTCCCAGAGGAAGAAAGGCTGTACGTTATTAGGGAACTAGAGGATCTTATACAGCGAATGGTCTAGTGATCTGTCTTTATTGCGACATTGTCGCAAGTTGATGTACTTTAGGTTTGTCTGGGTTAAACACTTATCAATCTATTTGGTAAAGTGTTCCTATATACGCATATTTCAAACTATCGACTAATTTTCTATGCCTGTGTATAATTGACTATCTTCTAATTTGCAAACGATTAATTTTCATTTAAAACAATCCCCTTTAATTATATTTCTTCTGAGAGAGAGGGACACATTTTCTCTCGGTTATTCAAATCCTATACCATTGTTCGTATATTTTGATGTTTTGCATTAACATATAAGCAAAACTACTAAATACTGTCATTTAACAGCAATTTTTAAGCCATCATCTTTAGGTTAACATTATTCTTTTCATATGCATGTAATTATTACCATTCTTTTTAAGCTTATACACATGAGATCATATTATTCTTATAATCTTTAAAAATATTATTGAACAAATAGATCGTTAATTTTGTTTAAATATCTAAACTGTGTACTGATTATTGCTTGATGGATCAAATAAATAGTAACCAAATATCAAATCTCGATCATCATTTATCATATGATCAAAATAATTGATTTTTTTTTAAAATTTGCATGGTTCAAATTTTATATAAAGAATAATATCATTGTTTTTATAACAATGCTGTTACACGGTTTGTTAGTTAGACAATGCCAATTTTTGAGTATCTTGATCCACATTTCGAAACGTTACGCTGTGTTAGTTTTTAACCTAGTAAGTTAACTTTTAGAGCATTCAGTGACATCATGGACTTCAGTAAATATGTTGATTATTATAAAATTTTATCACATGTTTATCTCAATATACGGTGGATATCAGTCATGGGATAAAGAACTATATATGATATGAATCAAATTTTCCCCCATAAATTTTTTTAAGTGTTTCGGGTAATATAAAATGTTCTGATTTTTTTCTTAGAAAAGTTGATATAAAATATATTTTTCACCTATTTATTTGATTTATTTGCACTCAGAAGTGACGCTATTTCTATAATTCAATCAAAATCGGTCAAGAATTGACATTTTTCCTATCTTTTTACGAATGGGAAAATAAAGCGCATGCTTGAATAAGGAAAATTTTGTTTATCATCTATTAGTCTTGGCTAGATACATCTCTGATTAAAATAGTTTGTTTGTTCAAGCATGCGCTCTATGTTTTCTGAAAGAAAAAAAAAACTGTAAGAAAACAGGCTGCTTTATGATAAAAATGCAGAAATGGCGGGAAAAGGTTGTCTTTACGATGTCATATTTCTAAATTGTGGGCCCTTGAGTCAAAATGAATATTATATATGAACTTCACATATATATCTGTACAAATAAAACAAAGTATAACTGCAGTAAAACGATGATGTTTATTTTAGGGGGCCATTTTAGGCCCATATCATGTATAGTCCTTTTTAATATCACAATGTATGTTCTTAGTGCTTATAAATTTGTTACCAAAAAATAAACATCTTTAAAATCCTTTGCCACCAAAACCTTTAGGCGAGAAAAGCCGTTGCTTGTATGGAAACATCACAATGTAGAAAAGATTCAAGTTTTTTGAAATTATCATCCACAGGGGTAGAATGGGGCCAAAACAGGGGTTCAAATTTTACATCTACATTGGTAAAGAAAAAAGGTCTTCTAAAAAAAGCATTTCGCCAAAAAGATGAATTTGTGTGGAAGCCGTAAGGTTTGAACAAAATTTAATCTTGAATTGATTTTTTTACATAGAACACAAAAATCAACATTATGAGTAGTCATGCACAATTCATTTTTTAAAGTATATTTACAAACAATAAACATAAAGAAAGCCTACACGATGAATAAATGATACAAAGTATTTTTTTTAATTTAAATTTTGTTGACCATACACATTTGGCATATTTTGATATGATGGCGTAGCCAATTTAAGACTTTAAAAACCGACTAGAGACAAAGCTCTTTGTATAAAGATATAGGTAATTATCAGATCTTAAGGTAAAGTATCAGATTTTTTTTCATTGAATTTACTTTTTTGTAACGCGCCTTCTGATTAGCTGAAAAGCTTGTGCATTTTATGAAAACTGTTGCCTACGTCACAGTAAAACTAACATCGAAAACGTTTCAAACATAATGAATTTACGTTCGGTTCGTATAGGTTATATTTAAAAACATTTTAAAGGTCAAACCCACCTTAAGGTTCTCTAATCCTCAAGTACCAAGAATTGAAAGTGTAAATTTTAAAGCAAACGGCATTTTACTGTCTCATACTTATGATATTAATATTTAATGAAGCATTTATATATATTGTTTTCACGCGTTTATCAAAAATAATGCATTATCAACCATATAGACTTATATAAGGAAAAAGAAGGTTCTGCTAATTTGTATTCAGTAGAGTATGATTACACTTGATTGCTGCACATAAAAACAATCAGTAGATATGAATATGTAAAATAAATAAACAAAAATGTGCTGTATCCAGTATTATAATCATGGAAATAAAAGAAAATATCTTTACAACATGTATGAGAAAGAGTTATCTTTCTTTCAAAAAGTCAACAACAGATGTAATAATGTTCCTGCGCTTTGTTAGCCTTGGTTTTCCATGACAACATTCACTCAGTACATTTTGTACACCATCTTCTTTGGTACGCTAACTGCAAATGATGCATTGAAAGGCCAGGGAGAGACATCCTTTTCACCATGGTCTCAGACACTGTTTTGTTTGTTAGCAAGGGCATCAAAGTTTGCAAGTTAGATTTAGAGTCTTCCATCTGGAGTACAGCTTGCATAATATAATCCATACTGAAAGTATAGTTCAAAATATAGGAATATGGACTGTGATGTTCGACAAGTTTCTGTAGATATGTACAGTCTTCAACTGCATCATGTGCCTCAAATGTACAGCCTGGAATTTTTAGCACAAGGGTCTCCAGAGTTCATTTTGTAGTATTACAAGATGCATGATTCTTCAACATAGGCAGAGTATCACAAAATCCAATAATGCCGTCTTGCAGTGGTATCTTAGAGCATTTTCTCATTACTCTGCATAGAACAACACTATCGAATTTCTGCAGTTATGAGCAAATAGTATTGGTTTATGGATACCAATGTTGTGTCTCTTCCCTGTTGGTACAATAGTCAACTCCTTGCAGCAGGTACACTCTATGTACAATAAGATCGCAAGACCAGACTGTTTTTCTTTTACACACTTTGCTAAATTTAGTGGTTTATGGCACACAACACATTCTCGCTCTAGATGATCAACCAAAACTGAAAACTCTACGTTCCTTCGCCGATCAAAAATATTGGTATATTTAGATCGAAAAAGTTCTTCACTATCATTACAACTCCAACTCCAACCCATAATATACATCATCATGTCTGAGTTTCATTATTGTTCACATCAATGCTGTTATTTATGTCACAGCCAGTGGAAAAACTAGTGAACCCTTTTTTGAACCGACCTTTCTTGTCTCTAGCTCGTTGACAATTTGATTGTTTACACTGTATTTATTTATATTTATTATATTTATAAATGCCGGATTCATGGTGCGGATAAACTATTTCCGAATATAAGAACGATTTGTCTCGTTTTCCTGAGGATCGGAGATCGTTAATTTAGATTCGAATAATGTGGTTCTATTGAATTCATTTCTCGAAATTTTATGGCTAAAATTTCATTTCTTAAATATCAATATATATCTGAAGAGTAATTTACGCATTCTTCAGCCTTTTTATGTATCAATACAACAGTAACAGATAAAGAAAAAAACCGATAAAGATAAAAAAACTACCAGACCTATGTCAGAGATAGAGAAAAATCACCAAAAGACAAGTCCAATATATCAATATATATTTAGGTCAGCATCTGATAAATATGCTTAAAAGTCTCAAAATGTTTTGAAGTCATGATGCTTAACAAAAATTAATTCAAATTAGGCTAAACAAAAAACGTATTCAAATTAATCGTACAGAATTATTATATTAACGTACACTTAAGAGAATATGTTTTATACAATCACATGGAAACAAAGTTACAAACTTGACAGTGACAGTTAATCTTTATCCATGCTGCATTCATGTTCATAGGAAATGTAATTAATATATGATTTACATATTTTCGTTATTTTTAATCATGGGAAATTTGCCAGATTATCCTAATTTCAAATGAAATGCAAAGAGAAGCTTCGTTTCTACTTGCACAATGCACTTATAAACAACAGAAAAAGTACGACGTCATAAGAGATCCTGATACATCATCGAAAAGTATCGTACCCAATTTTTGCAAAAAAAATTATAACCATTTCGTACCATTTTCTCTCAAAACTTCTCTATTCTTACGTTTCACTGGACAGATGTTGTTTGTAAAAATATATAATATATACCAATGCACAGTTTGTAATAACACATGTTTTCATGAATATATGTAAATGGTAACTATCGTATCAAAACAATGATTTAATGTACATTTATCATTCTTCATTAAGTTGGTTATTTAATCTCATCAATGAATCTTTTGTAAATATGACACATTTCAAAAATGTTATCGATTGATAATTTAAGTTTAGGTTGATAAGTTTCAACAGTTTAAAAATGTGTATGTCAGAACATCTATATATTGAATTTAAAGACAAGTAAAATAAAAAAAAACACAAATTGAAAAAGTTGATGGCAATTTTGACATTCTGTATATAACTTAAAAATAAATCATTCGAACTTCATATTTTTAAAATCATCGAAAACATTTGCTGGCCTTTGAACTTACACATCGGATTATTTTTCTTAGCTGCAGGTCATAAAGACATCTGCTCAAGAAGATTCGATGGTCGTGGCTTTTTTAAGACTCAATTATTCTCTTTGAAAATAAGACCTATATATTAATATTTACAAAAAATAACAAAAATACAATTCTAAAGTTAAAGCATTTTGATTTTGTCTTTACTAAATGATAATTTATGGCTAAAAGGATCCTATCTAAAATCTGAGGACAGGTGCAATAGGTAAATTTTTGACCATGCAGTGTCTTTAAGTATCAATCAAAAATATTCTGGTGTATTTTCTAGATGATGAAATGTTTATTCAACTGATGTCAATTCAGCCTTTTTCCTTAGTTCTGACTGGTTCAATTCTAAGATTTACCCTTCCTTAATAATAGATGGACATCCAGGCTTTCTCTTTGGTAGACCTCTATCTGAAAAAGACAACTTTAACATATTTCATTTTTTTCTTCAACGTAGAACGTAGAACCATTAAAATAGTGTGCATGAAAACAGCATTCAACTGTGAAATGATTTGGTGTATTCCATAATTAAATCAATTGCATACCTTCTTATGTGATTATTTGCTACTTTAACTAACCTGGGATTTTTTTTAAAGATATCAATTCCCATTTTATGTAAGAGTGTAAGTTTATATAGAATCTGGTCATGTGTAATCACAACCCTTATGAAACGACATAATAAAGCTTGAAATTGGCAACATTTGTAATGCTAATAAAATCTAAAAATTATCTTATTTAAAACCATATGATAATGTTTAGACCAAAATACGCTATGTAAACTATTCTTAGTTTTATCATCAATTTTTATATAGAACAAAATTGATGAAAACCATTTCATGTAAAATGTTTCCTTGCAAGCCGGTAAAGATTATTTAATATTGTGGTTTTTATGAAAGTTAAGTACAAACTTAATTTTTCCAACAATTTTAAGGTTGTACTTCAGAAATTCAGTACTTCAGAAATTCAGAAATGCTTCAAATATAAGCACTTGATTTAGTTTAAACTTGTTGATGAACATCGCAACAGTTCTCAATTTAAATTAAGTTGTGCACAACCATTATAACTGGTTAGCAATTCCAATGATTTAAAATATGTGATGAAATCTATATTCAGAAATCCTGTTTAGTTACCTTTGTAACACTTTCAATATTTACATTTCTACATGCTTGTGTGTAGTCGGCAATCTCGCATTGTTCTAACCCTTGGGCTATTATTACTTTTTATGCACTTTCATAACAACTTTAAAGAAGCATGGTCACGATTTTGGTCAAATTTTATTTTTCTGTTTTTATTATTTACAATGCTTTATGAATGCATTTCTAATGATCAAATGAAATTTGGGTGCCCGTCGATGAGTTTTAAATATGATACAGGGCTCACATTTCTCGTCATGAAACAAGGTTCGTGCCCGCCTGTTTTTGTTTACATAGGTTCAATATACGAGAAAAAAATCTTTTTCAAGATGATTTGTCTATACTCTTATTCATTTTAAGCATAAATAAACAGTTCCTAACGATTAACACATACATTTTAGGCCTAAAACTGGAATTTTCAATTCAACATTCAAAATGTAAACAAAAGTTTTGTTTACTTAGCGAGGAATTGTAGGCTATGTAACTCGCTTATTACTCAACAAATGACACTTAACTTTTGGTTGCCCATTAAAATGCCTTACTGGAGCATAATAAACATATAAAATGCCACTTTACTTATCGTGATACTCTGTTCGTGATACTCTGTTGTCGTGCATACTTAGCACCTGTAAATCTGTCATTTTACGTCATTCAATGGCAAAGAAATGTAAACTTTGATATTAATCATTTCTTCTATTAACGCACTGCAAGAAAATATATATTTGATTAATGGTATCAAGTCTTTTTTTTTAATGACATTTGCATTTTTAACTCTTTTGTTTTGCATTTCAGTACCTTGTGGTGGTCCACGTGTATCTTGTCTGACTAGCTATCACTTCCTTGATCAATCATCACAGAATGGTAGAATGCACATATGCAACGCATCTGTCTTATAGTTCTAAAATAAAATTTTACACATTTTTACTTAAGGACATTCTAGAAAAAGGTTTGTGTAAAGATTAAACTTAATTAACTTGTACGATGTACACTTAGTAAAAATGAATCTTCTTTTGTGATAGTAAATGATGCAAAACAAAACTGAATGTTAATTAGTGTTGATTGCTTAAATACATGTACATGTATGTTAACAGAATTTGCGTGTTTAAGATAAGGTATCTTACTGTTAATAATAATGTCATTTATTTTTTCCGCAAATAACTTTATATATATAAACAAAAAATGCTAATAAAAACCTGTATTTTCCTTAGAATTAACATTGGTTCATGACCAGTATATATTATGGAGTAACTGATTGCATTTTGTTGTAAGTTTTTAAAATATATACCTTTTCTACAATTTCATGAAACAAATTCCATTGCCTAGTCAAAAGCTACAAGTGCATGTCGATTTGTCTTGTCCTGCTCTTGTCTCCTGGAATTCCGCACATTTAATGACCCGATCGATTTCAATCACCTAAAAACGCAACAATGAAATCTTAAATATGTTTAACAATACCCATAATATTACGATATCATTCATATTACATGCATTTAGTATTCAAATTTAGGGATACTAATATAGTGATTAAAAAACATGTTTTAAAATTAGGTATGTCAATTTTACTCGGTTGGCTTAGTCGATTAATTGGAGTCTTGTAGGCGAGCGATAGTCGAGTATTCGTTGTCTTATTTGAAAGTAGATTCCTTTAAAATAAGATAATGCTACTGTCACATACAATGTATCTTCGACTCAAAACATTTAAAAATAAAATAAGACGCACCCGATGAGCTTGATTTTGAATCAGTTGAAATTTAAAGAATTTGATCTAAATGTCCGTTACAGAATGTCTAAGCTTTTCCTTTTTCTTGTGACGATTTCACGTAATTGAGCGCCATGTCATACTAGTATTAGGAAAATGTGATTTGTTTAATATTAAGTCATTGTCCCGTCATTAAGTCAACAAATAAAGTTCAATTATTTTAAAAACAACTGCTTTAAAAAATGAATGATTAAAGAACCAAAAATTGAACTCTTTAAGTACATGTTTGCCTCAGTACATGTGCATATATTCAAAACAATAATTTGATGTATAAGCAAAAGTAATTAGTTATTAGCCAATTCAAAAAATATACCATGTTTGATGGAACAGAGTTTTACTTGATCAAAAATGCCGAAAAAAATTAAACTTTTTATTTTTATTCGGAGCACAAAAACAGCGCTGCTTTAAGGGGACTGGGGGGTGGCTGCCATTTTAGACAATATTGATCTCCGTTGAAAGAAGAGCTCCATATAAAAATAATGGAAAATGATGAAATTTCATATTAAAATACACGAAATTTTTCTTTATCAAAAAGTAGTTTATAGATTCAGAAATCACATATAAAAATTTCAAATAAAACTGATGGTTTTATATTATATTATATTTCGACCCCCCCCCCCCCCAGCCTCCTTAAGAAACAAACATTGTTTTGAATTTCTTTTTACTCTTTATAACATGTAATCGACTACAAAATATTTGTTCGATGATCGGTGTAACCGAGCGATAGCCGAGTACAATACTCGTTGACATCCCTAATTAAAATATTAAAATATCATTGCATATCATATAATTCTCTTTTGTCATAGAAAAAATTATCATAGCAAAGATATTTAATCATCTCAATTTCAAAAGACTTTTTTGATGAAAAAAAAATTGGAACCAAATTAGTGATAAGCAACTAATTTTAGATTTCAGTAAAGTATTACATTACAATAATTCAAAAAAGGTTGGGAGAAAAGGTTTTCATTTAAACATCCGTCATGCATTATAAGCACAGTCAAAATTTGTTTAATAATGTTTTAAAATGTTTAACAATTTTTATAAAAAAATTCTTACACAATATTTGAATAGCAGATTAGTGTTAATAGTAACTTTGTTTTTAACAAAGTGGTTGGAAACCTTCTGTACACAGATGTAGGTAAGCAATGGCAAGGCTATACATACGGTGCAATATTTACTTGATGACCGAACAGCACTTGAATTTTTTTTCGCACAAAATTGCAGCTTAAAAGAAAATGAATCATGAATAGCTTGTCAATTGGACAGTGTAAGTTTACATATATCTTTTATATTTACACATCACATGGTATCTTGCTCTTTGTAAAATTGTGAATATTCAAAACATTTAGAATGCAAGATACCAATTTACATGGATTTTAACGAATATTTATATATGAAAATATGGGTAAAGTAGTTAATAGAACTGTAAACCATTACCAAACAAAACGTTAATCTTATCGTCGAGACGAAAACGTTTTGATTGCGTTTCTATAAAAACAAAGCTTCCCAAAACAATACAAAATGCAATTCAGGACTTTTGTTTAACCATCAGTAAGTGCCCTTTATCAATATTTTTAAATTCAATTCAATAGAATTTGTTTTTGTAGTAATCTAACAATTGTTTTTCGATCGAGTCGGTTCAAACTAACGAACTTCCTGAACTTTGTGCATGTAGACTATCCCAGTCTTTTATCATTCCATTCAAGTGATTAATTTCTAAGAAAATATATACCATTTTGTTTTAAAAAAAACAACATTATTTAGAGTTATATTATATGTACATCATTTATAAGAATAATAAATCAAATTGTGTTATTTTATTTTCATATGAGATAAAACAAATGTGCGAACTTTGCAAATATATTCACCATTTCAACTCGTTGAAAGAACGCAATGATAAAATCACAGATATCCTTTTGTAATTCTTGAAAAAGAAGACTTTATTTTAGAAATTTAAAATCTATAAGGATGATATGTACCAAGATTAGTCTAAATTGGCCAACTGGTTCTAGAGGACAAATACAAAATGTGAAAAATTTGCGGACTGATGGACAACAGACAGACGGACGAACGGACAGACAGACAGAATGATGGACAGTCAGACGGACAATAAACAGCAGGTGATATGAAATATGAACTTAAACCTTTGGTTCGGGTGAGCACAAAGGAAGCCAACATTAACTGTTGGATGCCACAATTTATTTATGAAAACAAACTGACTTACCTGATCATTGTTCCAATCCTTTGTGATTTTGAAATATAAATTATCTGGAACTGGAACTTCATCTTGTTTTTAAGGTTCTCTTTTTTTACTACATGTCAAAGTGAAATTAAAAATATTAGAATATTGAAAGATAATCATCTCATATTTTGTCTATTTTTTCTCGGGTTCATAAGAAAACCCAAATACTACGGAAGCGAAACCATTACTGCTTTTATAAAGTTCGCATCTTCAGATAAAAGAAATATATAATTTTACTGTAGGATTTTATATTTTGTATCCGTCTATAGTTATTCATACATCTTACTCAAACGTTTACAAGTTTAATAGATATGGATTATTTAATGCAAATTGCTTTGTCCTGGTTTATGTAAATTGCACTAAGATAAATTCCTTATAAAACATTCAAATAATTCGAGATGTAAGACGTCAATTGGCAATATTATACGTATTAAAACACCATTTAAGGTGTACAAATAATCGTAAAAGTTAGTATGACGCATAATTTATGTTAATTCTTTTACTTACGTAACATTGATAAATTACAGTTTCTTTAACAATCTAAAAATTATATTCAAGCCAGCTTTAAAATCAGACAAAAGAATATTTATTCACGAGCAATTGCAATATTTGAATGGTTAAAAAATGTATACATCAGACTGCGCAGACAACGCTGACAGGTTGGCGCGCTGAAATTCATTTTACTACACATTCTTGTGCAAGTGTACGGAACAAACGAAACTAAAAATTTCAAATACCATTGATTTTATATCTTCAAACACTTTTTGTCGATTAGCGTACATGCTAAACTCATTATGTCAACCCACTTGAAAGATGAATTTAAATGCAGTCCTATACTCATTATAATGAGTTCAAACTTGAAACACTGGACTTTATTTTATTGAAAATCCCAAAAAATATGAATAACAGGATGCAGCGATCCCACTATCTTTAATGTTATCCGATCTGAAAGACTATTCAATAATTCAAAATGTGGTTTTACATTCGGCATGATCTGGGTTTAAACTTTTGTTTTTATAAAGTAATAATGCAAGTCCTAATAATGGATAATCACAAGAAAAGTAATGATTAAACTTGTTTATTCTATTATATTTCAATATTTTTTAAGATGAAACACAGTTGTATTTCAGGAAGGGGGGGGGGATGTATTGTCTTGCCTTACACTAAAACTGAGCACGTGAAAGGGGCATGGTCACGATTTTGGTAAAAAATTATTTGTCCGATTTTGATGTTTACAATGCTTCAGTAAGGCATTTTTAATAGACGACCAAACTTTGAGTTTCGGTTGCTGAGTTATTAGCATGTTACAGGGTCTACAATTCTTTGATAGGTAAACAAAACATTTTGAATGTTGAAGTAAAAATCACTTTTTTAGACCTAAAATAAATGTGTTAAACCTTAGGAACTGTTTATTTGTGCTAAAATGAAAAAAGATAGAGAAATCAGCTTGAAAGAGAAGTCGTTTAGATTTTTTTCTCTTGCGAATAGTCATGAGTGTTGGTTTGGTCGGTTTGAGTCATCGTGCTTGTACAATATAATCTGATATTAAAACACACATCTAGGTCAATGATTGTCGAATGAGTAGTACACGACATATTTCAAGTATTGGGAAAGGGCAGTCTAACTTATGGAACTTGTGTCTATTACCAAATGTATTTTTGTACAATAAAAATATGTTTAAATCATGGAAAGTATTACTATAAATCATTCCAAAAACAAAATCTTTGTGCAAAATATATGCGAAATAAATTTGTGAAAAACATACCTGAAATATATGTACAATCATCAATGTCTAGTTCCCTATCTTTAGTATGTTCCTCAATAGTGATTATGAAGCAAAGTGACTCCAAATGCAACTACAATGTATTTGTTTGTTCAAGATGACGATGTGTTTTAGTTTCGGTAAAGTTTTTATTTTTTTTTGTCATTGTTGATAGATCTCTTTCGGAAATGTACATCTTTGTGTGATCTGTCTTATCGACCTCCAACAATTTTTACATTAAATAAATCTTTAACAACTAAAGATTTGCTTTGTCAGTTTTGATATCTACATGTATATATCATTGGTGGAATTAAGAAAGAAAATAACCATAAACTCACAGGTCTCATGGAGCTGTTCGTAATTTAACAAAGATGGATTAATCCATAACTTAAGTATGTCTTGTGTTGTGATTCACAGATATGTTGACATTTATCTTGTACACTTATAGCGTGGTATGCTTTATATACAGATAAACAGTTTAGTTTTAATAATACACTATTTTTGATATACACAAGAGGTCACTATTACTACTGATAAACAGCTGGCAATAATAGTTTCTCCAGTTAGCCTAATAAACTGGTTCTCACAAAATAAAATAATCTAGCTTATAATCTCTCTCTCTCTCTCTCTCTCTCTCTCTCTCTCTCTCTCTCTCTCTCTCTCTCTCTCTCTCTCTCTCTCTCTCTCTTCCATACAAGAACTATACTTACATATAAAGTTTCTTCAAAATATCTCCTCTGATTATTTTTCGGAAATGTCTGAAATTACAAATATTTTTACTGCAGAACTGTGAAAGAAATTGCGTTTTGACACTTCGAACCAAATTGTAAAAATACTACGATATACAATTTTCAAGATTTAAGAACAGCAAATGTGTGAAGTGTTATTTCTGCAAGGTGCAATATTTAATCAATCATAGTTTTAACATTCTTTGCCCAAAAAAGACACTACAGATCACCACGAAATGATAATGCATTTTGTGCAATGCTCAAAGTATGAACTTTGCTAAAATTAAGCTTTCTATTCATCTCTAAAACTAATAATTTTAGACGGTCCATACAGTATTTTTTTAAGCCCAGTCTTTCGTTCAACAGCACATGTGCATCGATTGTAAACATAACTAAACGTAACTTTCAGCAAGAAAACGAATTTCGGCAGATTTGGCAATAAAATGATCAATAGAGACGGAGACAAAATACGAGTGCAAACTATATATCTTTTAAGAGAAAAAATCAATAAAACTCTTCTTGTCATCAATGCATCATTTATATATAATTAATTATAAGTATATTTTAGCATCTAGATTAGCCAAGTAGTTTCATTTAATTTCTTTGTTGGGTGCTTCATTCAAATAATTTTCCAAAAGCAGAATAATGATCCCCGTAGAACAATGACCTATGGTCATTTTTCGACATTAAATAATGGCCATTAAAATAAGCACACCTTACGCAATGAAAAGTGAGCCTTGTAAAATAATCACAATCCCCCTTAAAAAGTTTTGGTTTTTCAGTTTTCAGTGTCATTTCTAATTGTATCTACATATAAAATTGTATTTAGAATAGTGTCATTTTGATTGCAGTAATGAAAAAGGAATAGAAATTATAATCCATATTCAAATTAACTTAAAGTGACAGAAGATGTATATTCTCGAAAAAAAATGGTTATAACAAGATACTGACATATTGCCCGATTTTATATTTCTCATTACAACGAGTTGCATGTATTTCATCATTTCAAGTGGAATCTCATTAAACTTATTTCAAGATACAAATCATTATATAACGAAATTTTGGTAATTGTCGATTAAAGTGTAAACTCTATATTGTTCATGAATTATACTTGCTTGACGTTCATACTTTCCCCTACTACTAACTAATGGGTATGAAAGTACAGCGCTCAGAACACATGATTAATTAAATCAAAATATTGGAACGTTAACTCCATTGTTATCAATAATTAATAAATTGATCAATATTTCAAATCTACAGCTCTAAAATACATTGTTCACTGTCTTAACAACTTTCCCGCTACAGTTAAAGTACAAAAACATTCACATCAAACAATAAGGCCGGTATTGGCCTCTGTTGTGTGAAATCTTATTATAAAATGATTATATATCGATCCATGGAACCTTGATTTGAAATATTTAGAAGGCTTAATGGTCGTGACCAATTTTAGACTATATAAATCTCCTAAAGAAAAAAATGTCTAGAAATGTAGATAAGAGGTATTCATATCCTTACACAACATGTCTCTTAAGTCTCTCTTCGGACATGCAGATCATTCGTCGATTGAGGTTTTTCCACCAATGAATATTGCCAATATCATTGCAACAACTGTATCACTTTCACGATTATTGTTCGTTATCTAGCACGTTATCTCCTCTGAGAGAGAATGTTAACTATTCATTGTGTATAAAAGTGTTTGTCTTTTCTTATGTTGATAACAGAGTGATTTTATAACACCTGCACATATTCTAATTGCATATATCTTGTGTAGACTTGAGCGTTTTCTATCGGACGCAAATGTAAAGTCGCTACAAAATATAGTTCATTAGGCTGTGCATAAGTTTTGTAAATCAAATATAGTTTCCGAATATCTTATTTTATAATTTTATTCATATAATAAAGCTGTATAAAATTTTGTTAAGTGTTATAAGTATCCATGATAACATGATATCTCACATACATGTACTTTAAACTTTAAGTTAGCAATTAGATAAGTAAATGCATTTCAAATTTTTTAATTTCCTGTTAGTAGAAACTTTTGATATTGATACGGTTTCCGATTTATGCACAAATGTTTGCAAGGAAAAAGGAAATAAAATACGTATATAATGTTTTTCAAACATCTAAAACTATTTTGCGGTTAATCATACCGAAGTGATAATCAACCAATAAGGAAAAAGCTGAAAATGCTTTGCATCGTTTTGATATCATTGCTACATCTTTTCCAATCTGTGTACATGGGATTTCTTCGAGGGTAAGTAAGAAATCTTATTAACCGGTAAAATTATATGTTTGGTTTGTAGTAACTGCATACATGTACAATAGAATTTTTTTTTCGATTTTACAGAAATAAATCATTCTGTTTTGCGGATCACAAGTGGGATCATACAGAACAGAAATGCATCTGTAAGTTTATTTTGAACAACACACTATTTTTGTTAACGTTAAGCGAATCAAAGTTTAAATAAAATTTTTGTTATTGTTTTTACAGCCTGTCATCATGGCTATTTTGGATTAAATTGTGAAGCAAAATGTCCTTTTCCATATTATGGGTTTAAATGCCGATTGGTATGTAACTGTATGGATACGGACTGTCATCATGTAAGCGGATGCATAACAGGTTCAGGAGGTATGTTGTTAAATTTGTTGAATGATTTAATTTTGAAAATACCTAAATATAAACTTAAAAGGATCTAAACACAAAGTCAACTTTTAATTTACTAGCAAGATACAAAGTTCAGCATTCTTTACTTTGTAAACAAAGGTCGAGTGTTGTTTATTTACAAGTGTTGATTATTTACAAGTGTTGAATTGGTAACAGTTTTGATCAAAAGATGGTTTTTGTTGATAATAGTATTAATGAACACATTGAATTAGTTTATCTTGTTTGCCTTGAGTCATTTTGTCATTTATAAGAGATTGTAACTTATGACTTTAACTATAATACTTAAGTTTTGTTTAAATAATAATGAATTCTTGCCCTTCTGTTTTGCTTGTAACACACACACACATACATATATATATATATATATATATATATATATATATATATATATATATATATATATATATATATAATTTTATTAAATTTAAGGAATAAGGAAAGAGACCATTTATTTTTAAAAATCATAATTTGATAACATTGATGCAGGTATTAATTTCAAAGTCATGGGGAAATAAATAGCAATGATCTATATCCACTGAAAATAGTGCGGGATGATGACATAATTTGATTTCCTATATAAATTTCCTGTTTCCTTGTTTTGAATACTTCCCTTAGACTATAATTCCTGCTTTTTATTTGAATTAAGAAATGTTTCGATATTTTTAAGCCTAAATCATTTTTTTGTGATATATTCATTTACAGTTTAAGTATATGTATTTCGCATTGCTGATTTCAATCAAATTTATTAGGAAGAATGTATTTCAATGATCTAAAATGCCAAAATAAACAATGATATATCGAAGATATTTTATACACAAAAATGTAATTTGTTTAATATTGCTGACAGAAAGTCCAGACTGTAAGTCATCGTCTTTATAAATAGTACAATTTTAAAGATTAGCAAAGATAAACGATCAAATAAAAGCTTCAACATACAAACAGTCAAACACCAAAACAAGACTTTATTTAACTTTTTGGCAATATTGTTGAGAATGAATTAAGGTAGGAAATATAAACTATTTTTATTTTATATAGATAAGATTGCATATGCATTTTTTCGCACATATATTGTGCATACAATATTCGATACAGATAAACTTTTTCATGACTTAATGGATATGAACATCATTTATTCATGCCAATTTAGCCAAGAAGCTCAATTTACCAAATGTTGACTGAACCAACAACAAAATAGTTCTTCATTGAATTTGCATTATTTGAATTAACAATGTAAGATATATGAAAGAACATGTTGTTTTTTATAATCCAAATTTGACAAATTATGGTGTTTTATCCGTGCATTACAATAACTAAATCCAGGAAAATGGCTTTTTTAAATCAATAAATAACAGGAGAATGGAACGATCTTAACTTTTGTCTTTTGCCAGATTCCAACAGAACTTTATACTTCCACTTCCCCTCCAAACAAAATTAAACGGTGAATTTGCAGTCAGTCTTAATGCAACACAATTCACGTGGACAAATTTCCTTCGATGCATTTGAGTTCCTGGTATAAACATGTTTAGTAATCATATTAAACACTTTGGAAACTTTGTAAATAAAGGGTCATTGCCATAGTTATAACTTAAGATAACGTGAAAAATTTTAATCGAACAATAAAGTGCGTAATACCTTTGCTCAAATGTCTGCTAAAATACAGTGTATATAATTGAAAGTCATCGTAAAACCGTTCATAAAGTGTATTTTCAATGAGGTATATATTGTCATGCAGCTTGCCGTAATGGATATCATGGAAGAAACTGTGAAGAGAAATGCCCTTTTCCATTTTATGGATTTAAATGTCTTTCGAAATGCAGTTGCGGTGATAAAGACTGTCATCATGTTTATGGTTGTCGATATTCTTCAATAGGTAAGTCTGATTATTGTTTTTTACAGGTGATGCGGTTATTGGCTGCATCAATTATCCAAACCTAAGAATGATTGTTTTCATCATTATTACGATAGATTGCACTTTCACAAAACAGACAAAAATGAGTTTAGCATATTCAAATTATTCTCATTTCGATTTTATGTTACATCATTATACGGTTTGATAGTGTTGATGACTCATACATGTAATCTCTCTCCTTTTTATTAAGAGGCAACAATTTTGAAAGATGCTCTTTGTAAATCATAATTGTATGATTGTTTTAATTTGTACAAAAGGTAAGACAGATACTGGTATGAAAAATGTATTTCACAACAAGAACAAAATGTGCGGAATTTGAAGATTTGAAATTTGATACCAAACAAATAAACTTTACCTTTTTAGATGTGACATCATATGATCCACCCCATATATCTACAGCAAAGACCCATGAACAAGAATCATCAACATCAAGCATTAAAAGCAGTAACTCAAAAGGTCATATAAGAAGCAAATTCAAAATACATTTCATGTTAATAAATTTAGGAAAGGTATATACAAAAAGTAATGTAAATATATTGAACCATATTGAGCGAACGAGATTTTTAAAAGACTTTTTTGGTTGCATTGAATTTATGTAAAAAAATAAAATGGAATATCGTAGTAGAAAAAAAGTTTGGTTGCCACAATTTCTTCTGTTTTAAAGTTTCACTTTTTAGACGTCGACGTTTCAACGAATATCGATGTTCCCAATAAATCTACAATACCTACCAGTGAATGGGTATCATCGGTTTCAAAGGCAAGGAAGAGCACATCACAAGGTTAAATAACTAGCAATTTTCCTAGTTCAAGTACATGTAAAACTGTTAAATCTTATCATAAATCATCATTTGCATTGCTAGACTTTGACCCGTACGTACACGGGTGGACTTTGCATATATGATATCAGACATTCACGAAATAGATACATGGACACACCGTATTGTTGACATTTACACAACCAAGCTGTAAGCCTACAATAAAGCTATTAATTTCACTACACTCTGCTTAGTTAGAATAATCTAAATGTGTCTCAGGACAGGCCTTCATAACAGTTAAAATGCCTCCCATATATGGGTAATGTAGCAAAAAATTGCAGAATCGCTCCGAAACGATTTTGGAGAAAATTAATGAAGCTACACTGAAAACAATAGTAAAATTCGCGACAACAACCCATTTTGAGGCTGTAAATACTTTTCATCTAAAAAAATTGAATCATATATAGAATTCACTTACGATTTTTTTCCCTCGCTTCAAATACACACCATGTTGACATTCGGAACTCTCGGGATTTTTCACATTTAATGCATTGAGTTAGAGTTATCTTCCGTATTTTCTTAGATGAACTGAATACATGTATATTGCAAATTTTCAATGACAATTTAGACGTATTTTTATTATTGTTTCTGAGTTTATCCATGCAAATGTGATATTGTGCAAATATAGACTAAAGATCCTCCCGTGATTTAGCGGGAATGGTATGCACATGCACAAGATTGTAAAATCCAAAATATCCCGATGATTTCCGGATTTTTAAAAGAAATTTTCGTTGATTATTAATTATTGAAGCTTGATTGAGAAAAAAATAAACCAATTCGTAATCTTCAAGTACCAAGATGTTTAAAATAAATAAAACAAAAGACAGTACTCTTCCGATTTCTCGGTATTAAAGCCAAAAAATTCGAGTGTATTATTTTTATATAGTAGTATAGAAATATATTTTGAGATTCTAGCGAGCAAATATTTCACTTTAACGTTAGTAACAATATCCATTTAACCAACACTTTCATTAGTACCCCCCTGATCATTGCATATGACCTGAAAATGTCATTTTTTATTTTGATACAAAACTCAGATTATTCCGCGAAATTGAAGATTCCTTCTCAATATCCTACATAATCACGTCAAAGGCCTTTAATGTAGATGATATATGAACATAATTAATTAATAATAATAATAAATAATATTTATTTACTTTGAAATCGATTTTCCATATGAAAGATCTAAGAAAGCCTACAATACTTTATTACCACTGGCCATTGACGAAAACAACCAATTTGGAGGTAATGATTATAGCTTACACAATCAAATCAATTTCACGCTTTAGCAAATTAATATATCTGCATTATTATCACTCAAATATTCTTTCTTTTTGTTTGTTCTCCAAATCAGTTTGGAAACCTCATAGTTTTAGAATACCGCGCTTTTAACAGTATCAAAAACTATTCGTCGATATTTAGTGTGCACAATCGGTAGTTTTTGGAATTACGCAGCTAAACTTGTCATCATTTATGAATTATTGCTGCTGCTTTACTTCAATATGTACATGTACAAACGCCAAATAGGGTATCAGAAAGGAACTTCTAACACAGGTTGTATATTTTCTTTCACGTTGCTTAAAAGAAAGCCAACAGCGTTTTACTTTAAAATTAAATGATCTGAGTTATGAGTTTCAAGTGATGAACACAAGTGACATTGGTATTTCTAACTTCATGAAAAAATCTCTTATTGCAAAGAAAGTATTTCTTCCTGTCTGTTATACGAACTTATTACAGTTTGCTTATTAGATTCTATTTTTTCTATTATTCTAGGTGCTCATCTCATGATGCCATGACGTGATTCCTCTAAATGGCCTAAAGGTCAAATTAAAAGCTACAAGCAAAGACAATTTTCAGGCCACATTATGAATTCTTTTACGTGTATACAGAAATTCAGGAGTGAAAGACTTGTCAAAAATTGTGCAAAGCAGTTTGGAAACTTTTAAATACAAATAAAGAAGAATATTACAAAATGTTATAAATTCACTTATTACAGTAAATAACAAGGTTTTGTATATAGACTTTAAATAATTAAACAAATACTTTCTAACCATAATATTGTGTATGATTTCATTACACCTTTTTAAATTTTCTCTCAAGTCTCGTTCAGTAGATATACATAAAGCTGACGATTTGATCGTGCAAATTATCTCACTTAAGAGGTTTTGTTTTCTGTTACCGGTAATTGTTAGAAGAATTTATTATATTGAAATCTCAAAACATTATATCCATCCAAATTTTAACACCTCTCAACAGAAAATAAAAGTAGCTTTCAACCAACGTTAGTTAACAAAAATGCAAAATAACTACATTTCGTTAAAATCAATTTTATAAAAATGTCAAATCAAATCACCTTAAACATTGTGCTGTATAAGAATCATGTTACGAACAATTCAAAAAAAAAAATATATCATTGATTAAAGAGTGTATGACCACTTTTTTTTTCAATCTGTTAGGTGAGCTATTTCTCTCTCTCTCTCTCTCTCTCTCTCTCTCCATATATATACGAGGGTTGTTCGGAAATTATTGAGACAACACGGATATTTCCATTTCTAAGTGACGAATTATGGTGAAAGTTGGCATGAACATTAAAGAAACCTTAACAAATAATTAAAGAAAGTAATATTTAAAAAAATGTTTAATATTTTGTTTACAACGGTAGATTAACAAATCGGTGGTTGGGGTACCCGGCGCAAGCATAAACTCTGAGAATAAGAAAACTAAAACATCGTCTATCTAAGTGTCCGCAAACTTACAGCTTATACTAAAAGAAATCAGATTATATATGTTCATTTTGCTATTTATTGTGACTAACTTTTAATCAAGTTTCACGAGTGTTTGAGTTGAAATACGGATATGGTACAGATATATTTACCAAGCAATAGGAATTTGAAAACGACAGTATATAGAAATTTGACGTCAAGGCGGCGCAGCGAAAATACGAAATTTCGGAAAAAGACCTTTTAATACCACCCAACTGCTTTAACAAAAACTATACGATGGCAAGGGATAAAGAACTTCAGTTTATCGTCTTTTTTCACTAATTGTTTAGCTAGAATTCAGACAAAGTGACTAAATATCAAGTACTTTTTACACACTAACTGATGTAAACAGTTCTAAAATATGTACACAGAATCACTGTAGGAGACATTTCACAGTAATTTGACTTTTAGTTAGAAATGACCCGATTTTTTACCACAAAATCAAGAATGGAGGGAATATGCGAATGTTGACATCTTGAAATGTAAACAAACGATGAGAAATGAAGAATTAATTCTAATTTTCCTTCGTTTGTTAGGTTTTTAAAATATAGGATCAATAAGAAGCGTCAAAATGACGTTGCGGTAAGTTTGCGGTTGCGCCGGGTCACTGGGCGATGGCAATTTGGTCTGCTTACCAGGAATGATCCAATCATGCTATGGACAATTATAATTTTTTTTTACATTGATAAACCCTATCCTGGTGTACGTTTTGGTGAAATTTCAAGGATTTATCTTTTTCCCCAAGGAAATAAGAGTAAATGTCTCAATAACTTCCGAACAACCCTCTTATATATGTAAAAACAAAGTTTCTATAGTATATTAAGAATTTCCTACCGAAAATTAAACACTTCTGTTCGAAATGAAAGTTTTATTCCCCTTGGAAAAGATCTCTCAAGCCTGTCTGAATTAAATACATATAGGAAAAAACTGTTTTTCAATAGTGAATATTTTTAGAATGATGTTTTGAAAACCTTGTAGATTTGTTTATTATCCTTTTACAAGATTTTTTTTCAATGGCTTGTATATGAAAAGAACAATGTTTTACTTGACATGTACAGGCGAGACACAAATGTGGTTCATACTTTCAAGGCAATGTCCTATTATTTGATAAAAATGCCTGTGCAAAAATTTTACCATGACTATGGCATGATTATCCGGCACAGTGTTTTTGATTCCTGTAAAATGGCATTCAATTTATAGGCAGATTTTAAGTAAAGGTTGGAGAATACATCAAAGTCAGCTTGATTTGGTTAATTTTTGAAAATGCAGGTAAGCAGAAACAAATTGAAGGGAACATCCTTCAATCGCAAAATGTTGCAATTTCTTTTTTTCTGAACGTGATGCTTCATTTTATCATAAGAAATAGCCAGCAATAAAACTGATTAAAATCACTATACAACAAAATATTATAATAAAAAAAAGAAGAAATTCGGGTTTGTATCAAAACATAACTCAAAATATCTCAAGCTGTTTTTCACACTCATTGTATGTAATTGTTTTAAGATGACTTTATATCATCCTTAAAATGAATTTGCAAAAACTAGTGTATTACCTTATATATTGTCAATTTGCTGTGCATTATTTTGTACTGAATTAATCAATTAATTAAGGAATTAGATAAACAATTTGAAATGTTCAAGGACAGTAATTAATAAAGGTAAGGGAGATTAAATTGAAACAGGAAAAGGAACAAGCTTTTTATATTTACCAGCACAATGTAACATGTGTTTGATAAATTTGCGATCACCACATGTTTCGACTTGGTAATTGTTTTGTTTTAAGGAAGTGTACACCCTTGTTTGTACTTATACAACAATTGCAATGAACGTTTCCCGATCATCAGGAATAAAATTTGAATAAATGATATTTAAGTATTTTGGTAACACTGTATTTTGTCCGGGGAGTCATTATGGCTAGCCTGTAACAAAAAAGATTGTAAGTAGATCGAATAAATTCCTCAGTTTTTAGTTTTATATGTTTATGCCTTGTTTTATGTAATCCGGTTGTAAAACTTATATCGCTATCAAATGATATAAATATGGGGAACATGTATGCAAGCTCGTAGCTTTTTAAACAAAGAAAGCTAGAACAAATGAAGAGCACATTAATACGAAAGGAAAGGTAATCGACATAGACTGACCTCGAACTATCATGGGATGACGTCTTAAGACAACTAGGAAAGACAACTTGCAAAAGTATGCTAACAAAGAAAAACGTATTACAGATATTAGGTTAAAATTTCAAAACGTGTTATTCATAAAAATGAGTACAAGAACATTTTTTCTATAAAATACCATAGAATGCGTTCTTTTTTTTAACATTTAGAAAATAAAAACAGCAATAAAAAAAATTCACAGGCGAGCCAAGTATAAATTGTCAGAAAAAAGCTATAAAAGAGAACCGTAGTAAAGGGTTGATAACTTGATTTCGATGTTCTCTCTACTGATGCTTTCAAAATCTAGCTGAGTGAGTATACTACATAAATAATTACTATTTATCCTTTTTATAAGTTAAGCAACCGAAAACCATTTTTCTTACAATCTAAAAAATAAACAGACATTTTTCACATTTTAATCAAAGATAACTGATTTTCTGTCATATTGAATAAAGAAGTTTTAATATTTGCGTAAAATCAATCATGATGGTGTAATAGGTCGACTCTCCTGATTTTTGAATTATGTTTTACGCTGTGTTATGTTTTGAAGAAGAGATTGGCTGCCCCGTGCGAATTTTTATTGTGCAAGCCGAAAGTCATTTCTAGTGCCCTACATTTAACTTGCTGATTTACTATTTTTAAATAATATATGTGTATATATTCTTCTGTATTCATTCTACAACCCATTTTAGATATATAACACTTATTAACTAAAAATAATTAGTTTTTTTAGTAAAATCTTGCATAACGTGCTTTTCACTTCTTGTCTGTGTATCCTGGGGGCGATTAAAAAGTTTGCGAATTATATTAATTTATCATTAGTGTTTGTACTTTTAAATTATATAGGCGTTGTTTGTGTTTGCCTTTGTTCTCCTTTCGGGCACCAACGCCTGGTGGCTGGTCGGGAAAAATGGAAACAGCAACCAATGCCCAAGTAGAGGTGGTATTGTCGTTCAAGAGAAATGGAAAAGCTCACTTGATCTGTATATGTACAACTAGATACCTCGAATGTATTAGAATTGATTTTTAAAATGTCTGGTACAAATTGGATCAGTTTATCACAATTTCTTATGGATGGGTCTTTTTTTAAATCCTTTTTCTCATTAAGATTTATTTTTCTTGAAATAATGTGAATTTTTTGAAAGGTGGGGCAAACCCATACTACTTTGGTACTACAAGTTTATATTGTATAAAAGGCAGTAGCAGGAGCAGTTGAAAACGAGGGACTCCTTCGAGAGGAATTTGTGAGTTAAGTCATCGATTCATTTACTACCAAGGGTTTTATTTCGAGTTGCTTAGTAAGTATTCTTTTACAAATCGGTAGAAACTGTATTCAAAATTTTATACATTTTTATTAAATATAGGATGCAGTTTGGTTATAGTGCAAAATACGTATCATGCATATCTAAACGCAACCCATATTAACAAACCATATAAGACCCCCCCCCCCTCCCAAAAAAAAAACATGAGAGAATCCACTCTGTAACTACATCTTGATTCCAAGCAAAAGTAGAAAAAAAGTACTAAAACTCATCCTGGTTCAAAATTTTCTCAAAAGGAATTGCCTTTTCTGCAGGTGTAAATTAATATATGATTGGATGCATGCCCTTTTTTGCTAAATATATTTTAATCAATGATGTTTATATTATTAAAACATTTTTCAAAAGATCAGTGATAATAAGTTGATGATGGTTGGAAACTTAAATACTTACATTATTTTTAACTGCCGTCATAAAATTTTGGCTTACTCAGTATTATAAAGGTTCTTCTTTCTATTACAACCAAATTGTTATCAAATTAACTTCCACAAAGCATTATTAAACCGAGAAATTTTAACTCGTGATTTTCAGAACTCTTAGGCCAGCTATATTAAATATTTATCCCCTTGGACAATACAGGGGTGTTGGTGTTCAAAGTTTGTATCAAGTTTTTACGGGTTTGTTTAAGAAGTTTGAAAATTTAAGCTTGAATAATTTTTAAATAACCCTAGAAGTATGAAAGGAGTCATGATATATATCTAAATATGTTATAAAAACATATCTGAAAAGTATGGGAGGTATTGTCTTTTAAGTCAACATTACAGCCAATTTCAGTTTTTCATATCATTACAAAATATTTGGTAAGATGAGTATATTGTCTTGTAATCAATTAAACGTTCGCGGTATGATTCATTTTAGGCAAATAAAGTCGTCCGTCGATTTCCCTTCGTTTAATTTAATCTGTGTTTTAAAAAATCATCAAAGCTATATTCTATCATTTGTGGTTGCTTGATGATTGATTTATCGATTGTTTTGTAAATCTAAATAAATAGAAAAAATAATGCGTTTTAGAAGTACGAATTTGTGTTGGCAATGTTTCTTTCATTTTAAGGCAATTCAAAGGCATACATCGCAAGACATCGGCAAGAAGAAAGGTGTCCTGGGAGACGAGAGAGTTCTCCTGCTGGCTAAAGTGAACAAAGTGTGGATTGCATTAAGGAACTATAAGTGTAAATTTGGAAGCTACAGTGCAAAGCAAAATTTGCCAATCGTCTTTCAGAAGTCCGTTGTACCAGTGGACGATCTTGCCCTTCCTGGTGTCTCGATAACTGTAACGACGCTGTGATGAATTGAATTGATTCTGAATTGATCTATGGCATTGTAAAATAAAACTATAAACGTGTAAAAGATGAATAATCTGTAACAATCAAAGTTAAATACATGTACCAGTTTGGTCTTGGATTGGAGGAAGACAACGTATGATTTGTTTAAATAAGAAATAGTCAAAATATTCAAAACACTCGCAATAAGACTCTAAATGTACGTACATTGCTGTGTATTGGTTTATGTTTGTCAAACACATTTAGTATGGCGGTTCGGTGGCTTATACAAAATTATAAAGATAAAAGGAACTGTTGTTTTAGGGTTTGCTATTAGTAGTTGGTGTATGTGAAATTCAAGGTTAACGTCTGAAAAATGACATGCAATATAAGTTGGTACATTCTTTTTTTTTTTTTTAAATTAGTTTATATTTGTTGTTTTAGTTAATCAATTGACATGTCTTTATTATAAAGCTGTATCGTGATGAGGTAAGAGATAATAAGATTTAACATTATTTGCTATAAATTGTCGTATTTACTTATAATCTAATGCTTTGTATGAATTTAAAAAATACAATGTTCATACTTATAGCGCTTTCGCCCTGCTTGGACTTTAGCACATGTAAACGATAAAACAAGTTACAGGTAAAAGATAGCTGGTATTTGTTTAATCATTTTGGAAAAACCAAGTTTCGTTTTAAACAGAATCACAAACGAGGAAGAATGTTCGGTGCAGGTAATGGTTTCTGTCTTTAGATTCATCTTACTTTAATTTGTATAGCTAAGTTCGTTCTTTTATCAAAAAAGGATTTATCAAATGTATATAAACAAGAATATATTACATTTAGCAAAGGTCATTTTTGTTTAGCGGTAGACGAATCCTCATTCCTTCCTATGGTTACAAACAGTTAACACAAGCGTAAAATTAGTAGGATCATTTAATCAAAACTAAAAGAAACCAGAATTCGAATATAATTTTTGTAATGTGTATTAAAAAATTACAGATAAAGCGGCAACCACAACCGACGTTTTGATTTGATTTGATTCCATCAAACATTGAGCGGAAAAAATCGGGTCAAATTTGTTTTAGTTGTTAAAATTTTTGAATTTTGATAATTCATTTTTTGTAAGTTAAACGTTATTAAGTTTTTAAAGGAATTCTTCATACTGACATATTTACAAGTTGTTTAGAAGATAATAGCAATTCTAAAGCATTGATATAAAATTGAATTAACCTTAGGTGTTCTGTCGCACATAACAGGGTGTAAAAAATGAGTAATCAAAAGTTTAAATATTTTTAGATCTTTTCTTGGAGGATATACGTTATTTGCTAATTACGCCTTCTCAGCAGCAAGACAGTGACAGTGAACGAGAGAATGCGTCTGAAATTTCGCCACAAGAAAAGACTGATGAGATCTCAGAGATTCTCCCTATTCCAGGAAACAATCCGAGCACATCAAATCAACAAATAACTTCAGAACCTTCAGACACATCAAGTAGGTGTACAACATTCAGCAGACAATAATGATAGCTGACCTAACGGAGACAAACATTTAATTTATTTTAATGCTTAAATGATTGTTGAACCATGCAAAATGGTCTTGAGAATGGATTTTCTCTCTCAGAGAGAGAGAGAGAGAGAGAGATCGCGCGCGCGCGTGTGTGTGTGTGTGTGTGTGTGTGTGTGTGTGTGTGTGTGTGTGTGTGTGTGCTAGTTTACTGTTTTAAAATTGAAAGAACTATATATGGTTTATGCTGTTTTTGGCCCCCCATTCAGAAATTATTTATATTTTATGTAGTAAGTGATGGGGCAACTGTGTTATTTAAAATGTATGTTTTAAAATGTTCAGATATTCCGTTGTCATGGAAACGGACCTCAAACATTATATATAGATTTTCTGTAAAACGGGGATTAAATATAGGTACTAAAAAGACTTAGTCTTTGTAGGTCGTACATTTGCATACATATATACAAATATATATATGAATCGATGTGAACAGTCACAAAGCAACATATATTGGTAGGTAAGGGGCGATAGCAACATGGTTACACATTTTTGTAGCAAAAAGTGAGTAAAGTGTAGGAAGTTGGGGTCCATTTGAAAGTATATAAACATACAACGATTAAAATTAAAGAACAAAATACAAAGTTGTAATTTGTTTGTTTGCAAGTAGAATTGGTAGGCAAAACATTATTGCATAAAAAATGTTTCCATAGAGATCACTCATTGTGAGAGCATCATATATCTCATATTGTTTTTATTTGTGAAAAGGGATTACTATTGAACTTTTGTATTTTATCAGTGGGTAGAATAAATCAAACAAACAACTATCAATTAAAACATCTTTGAAGATGATTGTATGTAAATGTCGCTATTTTCTAATTAGAAACATTTGGAACGATCATTCAAGATTTAAAAATATAATGAAATACCAATGTCACTATAGATTTACAGATATCAATTCAACATTGTTTCAGTCCCTTCACAAGAAATGTGATATTGTTTGTACTTGTCAAATCAGTTTAAACATGTCATGTTTACATTATTACTCTTCTTAATCATAATCCAAGTCAACTTCGCTAGCATCCAGAATTGTGTCTGTTGAAATTGTAACTACTCTAGTTGGATTTTCCTGATGGCGCTCATATCCCAGGAACCAAATGACACTGGCGATGTGAGAGCAGCAACCAACTACCCTTGCACCAACTTTGCAAGTACAGTACCAAGATGTAATAGGTTCTTGAATGTCGTTGGGGTCAAATTCAACCCGCAATGTATGGGTTACACTTCTTATGTGCCGTGATTGAAATTTCACTATAACAATATTCTTGTTTTCCTTGTGAATCAGAATGTTGTAAGACCCATTACACATATGTTCTTTTGAATATGAAGGAACTCCGAGTATTATATCACGGAGACTCTCAATTGAAAGCTTTGGAAAGTTGTTAAGCTCAGGGTCATCTTCTTGAAGTTCTTTAAATAGAGTTCTTTTGTGGATAAGATTGTTCTTTTGTAGAAATGTTAGGAGTTTGTTTGGTTGTTGTGATTTTTTCAACATTTTTTCAATAAGAGGAGAATGTTGGTCATTAACTGGTGTTAACGTATCCCGGAATATATTGCAGAGTGCACATACAATACGCACAAAATCACCAACTGCTGGAACAAGTGTGTTTGGAAATGTTTTGCCTAAAAGCTTCCATTGCTTAATTCGACCATTCGCACTTTCAACCACCCAACAATTATTAATCGAGAGAGGTTAGCTTCCTCTGTTGAATGTTGCTTTGATCCTTTTTTTAAGATAAAATGGCATCTTGACGTTGAACCCTTCTTCTTCCAGAAAATCGACAGCATCTTGGAAACCCCTGTCTATTGTAAGGATATAATTTTCCTGGAACCAATTGTTTGCACTTTCATTTGTAAGTAACAAGTGTTTGGTTCTTGCCGCATCATTATTATGGTAATCTGCAAAGTAGGGTCCAATGACGTCGAGGATGTAACCATCTGTCCCTACGATCATCATGGGTTTTAGCAAAGGCCGATTCTTGTGCATGCTGTATGATCTTCTTTGGAAACTGTAATCCGCGCTCTTCTGGATATATATGTAGGTGCCATCGAGGACTGTAATGGCATCACTAATGTTAGTCCCAAACAACTTTGAAGCAGTCTCAGTCGTGTGACTTCTGCAGAACTCATTGTGAAAATATGTTCAAAGCCAAGACGTAACGGCACAAAATCATTAAACAATGTCTTTCGAACACTTGTGATAGATCTTTGAATCTGTGCCTCTTCTAATCCAAGTAAAACCGAGATCATTTTGTTTGAAAGCCTTGTACGCAATTTCATAAAACAGGATGCTATACAAGTTCTAATGGATCTCACTTTCGAGTTGTGTAGAGAAGATAATAAATCGCCAAGTCATGAAATTGTTCTTTGTTGAGACCAGTAAGAGTGAAGTAATCTTCAGATGTTAGAACAGCTGGATTATCGAAGTAAAGATGGCTGCAGTCGGCGGTCATCATTTGGCGAATGTTGGTGACCAATTGGCATATGTCACTTCTTGAAAACCAGTTCTGATCTTTTCTTGAAGCTATCAATCCATGAGCATGTCTGTTGAAGAAGCCAAGTTCCAAATGATGACTGCAACATCTATTACCTGAGTAGACAAACATTCCAGTTTGGATAAAAGCATGCGTTGATGCTGACTGGGAAATTTGTACAAGTCGAAGTCGTCTACTTCCATCCCGTCTGCAGACAGTACAGTACTTGTGTGTTCTAGGAGTATACGGTATTTGTAAAGAAATATACTTTGGACTGTTGAATACTGCAGTAGAAGCAAATATTCAGCATTACCGGATGGCTCTGGTCGAAAAAGCTGAACCTTGCTTTGGGTTGGTAGACTTCTGTAAACCCGCGCAATACATGAGTTGCACGATACATCGGTTTCCAAGCAATACTTTCCAGTGATTCGTTTTATATATCGCCTGAATTTTATGCCAGGTGGAACGTGTCGTCTCGTGTTGAGTTTACAGCGTCTCTAGCATAAACAGCAGTATTCCTGTTTTGGCATCTAAAAAAACAAAATGATATTTCCTATATTTTTTTTTTGGCAAATTATATAGAGAGCAATCATACATTTCTGTATCCAATTGTACATTAGTGAGTATAATCAATAATTTTAAAGCAAACAGCATGCATTTGATAACATAATAAATAAATCAAGAATGAAAAATTTGAATGTTGTATTTTAAAATGATATCAATATCATTACATGTTAATAGCGTTAAAATTTTATAAATTACGGGGGCCAAAAACAGCCCAAACCATATATAGTTCTTTATGAAAATATTAAACAAACAAACGATTTTCTTATTATCTTTTTACAACTGTTTAAAAAAGTAGCGCGTAAATTGTTTTGTTACATTATTTGACAGGCTAAACTTAATAAAAGAAAGTAGAACTGGTGTATAATGAAACTCGGCATTTATTCAAATAAGTTTCATTTATTTCATGTGGTTTTTTTTTTTCGGGGAAGGGGGCAAATACAAACAAATAAGGAAATAAACACATTTCTCTCGCTCATGATTTTTTAATCAAAGTAATCTAAAGTAAAGTGTTCTATGATATGCTATTCAAGTCTTATTTTAATCAGATTCTGTATGCATCCAAAACGTAAAGAAATCATCAGTCGGGATATTTGTTAAGTCACCGTCATGCACACGGTTTTTTTAATTAATTGGACTTATTATTAATAAAACATTAAAACTAATGTGAAACGTGTATAGCATATCGTAGACGATAGACTTTAAATGAATTTGACTAACAACCAATAAAGCGTTACCTTTCTGGTTATTTTAGATACGATACGTAACAAAATACTCATAAGTGCAAAAAATAAAATATTTACGTATGCACATCGGTTTGTGTATATCACCAAGTACACAATGTTTGATCTATCTTAACACCGTTTATGTTAAAAGAATCAACTGTAAAACGGGAGACAAAAATAATTAAAACATAACTATACACACAACTCGCATTTCACGCAGTATCGGCTTTCTCCCGTGGTACAGTACCCGCAACGTTATCTTATGCAACCCTATCCTATCATACCGTGTATCAATCGTATCGTGTGTGTATACGGTTCTATCGTGCATTTATCCTATCCAATATTGCGTTAATCCTATCAGATTTATCGTTCAATTTTTTCCCCCTGAATATGAAGTTATCGTTTCGTACCTTTTCATAAGTAAGTAAATTAATTTCAAAGTCGTCTAGTGCGCCATAATGGAAAATTTATTAAACAAAAAATGTACAATCTTATTCAGCATTTTATCATTATACTAATTATACTAATTACAGACCCTGACACGCACCACTACAACACACACTCGCTGCACGCTCGGTACACGCTTGCTAAACGGTTTACACAAAACGCTGAAAGCGGTTTTCGCGAAACGCTACACGCTTTTCCCGAATTGCTAAACGGTTTGCACAAAACGCTGAACGGTTTATATAAACGGTTTATATGAACGGTTTACATTTCTCACACGAGACGGTTTGCTCGCTTTGAACACGCTTTGACTTTCGTTTCAATCGGGTACTCTCGGATTTTTTCTCTGATGGTAAGAGTTGTTTTAAAATGGCTTGATATAATAGAAAAACTGATATTTGACAAATATATCTTTTTTTTAAATCAACAATATTGAAAATTTATTTGAACAAATTTAGTGAAAAATTATTCATCACAGAAATAAAACAAAACTTCTACAGAACATGCACGTACATGTATTCATCGCTCAAGAGAAATAATAACCACTCGTTTTGATGTAGGAAAAATGAAAATGTTCCGTAAAAATGAAATTAAAAAATACGTAAAAATGAAATTAAAAAATACAGAAAATGTAAATGGTTTAATAATTTTAAAACACTAAAATTGAAATCCGAATCATTACAAGCGTAAATCGATGTTTTCATTTGTCAACATTAGGAACTGGTTTGAGAGATTAAAAATGTAATATTTGATAAATATTGATTCAATTACAATGATACAAATATTAAACAATAATATAAAACAAATATTCAGAAGTAAATGAGACACTGAATTTTAAATGAAGGCTAAGCAATCAAACGATTTTTTTCTTATATCGTATCAACCGCATATTGAAATATGTTCTGCATATTAAACCGGAGAGAAAAATGAGACGATTGGCATAAACAAAATAATTTTTGCATCACTATTTAGAATTTCCTTTTTCTAAAATAAATTTAGTAAGTTATATCGGAAGGAACAAAATCAATGAATAAGATCTCAGACTCAATATACATGTACACATTACGGCTCTTTTACCATAAACTGTTTAAAATTAGTTCCATACATAAAATATATAATGTGAAAGTATATTTTCCCCTGTATCCTTAATTTTTGTTCATTGAGTTGATAAACGTTATACCATTAAAATCATGTCTGTTCACAGATACTGATTCCGACTGCTTTAAAGTCATTAATTTTTCTTATTGTGTGTTGACAAATGAGTGACGCGTGACCATCCAATGAAAAAATTACACAGCGTTTGATTGACAGGTTTAGTCGTCCTACAGGTACGTGTTATCCGATGTCCGAGTACTAACTGTACACAGTCGAAAAGTTTCAGTTACTGATGTAAAAAAAATTATTGCATGCTTATTACGACTTTGACAGTATCACAAAGAGCTGATTTCATTTTTACAAAATGATTCATTACTATATGAATACATGTGTTTTGTTTATCACAAACTAATCCGGGAAGTCTTAAACTCGGTTGCCATTTTAAATGAATTAATAAATGAGAAATGTTGCGAATGAAATTTGATGAAACGTTTCACACGATTCTCGCACGCTTTGCTCGAAACGCTTTACACGCTTTGCCCGAAAAGCTGCACGCTTTGCCCGAAATGCTAAACGGTTTGCACGAAACGCTTCACGGTTCACACGAAACGCTAAACGGTTTACACGAAACGTTTCTCATACGACACTCGCACGCTGTTTTGGTATAGTAGTACGTGTCAGGGTCTGTACCTTATTCTTTAGATCAAAATTAATCAATATCACACGTATATCATATCTGTTATCATTGGAAATGAAAAGGTAATGTAAACTATCGAAGTATTTTTAGGAACAATTCAAGATAACATATTAACTTGTATATCGTTCAATTTAAATCGTACAAAAAGTGTTTACTTGCGTAAACATTAACTTGTAAGTAATATGATTCGTTTTTGATATATCATTTTTTACAGTAAAAAGAGTATTTAGGATATGGTTTATATTTACTTAAAACAAGAGTTGTACATGTACTATAATTTAGCCGCTATTTTCCGGGTGATTTGATCTCTGGCTGAAACGGTCTGGACAATCGACTAGGATGGGAGGTAATAATAATTATGATAACAAATCGGAATGTGTATTTTTGCATAAATATTTACTTAACATGTATGTACATGTAATATAATAGGTTTTTAATGATTCATTTATTCATTCAGAAATTAATGTATTTTATATTCATTTAAAACAAAAGTTTTATTCTAATTTTACCGTGTGATTTATTTGATATCAGAATGGAGTTTCAAGGCGATCGGCTATGGTGTTCGATCATAAAAACAATGTTAACAATACAATGTTAACAATAATGTATTGTTCATTTAACTCATAATTTTTTTAAAACAATTTTATTGGTCATTCTTATACATTATATAAATGATGCAGCGATGATTAACAATTCAGCATTTGTTAATAACAAGACATCCCACGTATATCTTGATTCGTTCGTGTTCTTTTCCAAATCAGTGATTATCTTGTTGATTGTAAAGATTTTTTAATGATTATTATTTATCATCAACATCGTTTATCTTTTCATATCGTGTATCAATCCTCTCGTGTCGTGCGTGTATATTGTTCTATTGTGCGTTAATCTTATCTTATCTTGCATGAATCTTATTCGATCGTTTATCTTGTAAAAATTAACGTTGCAGGTACTGTACTCAAAAACACGTCTGGAAAAAATGTGTAACATTTTGATTCGATGTATGATATGCTATCCGTCTCCCGTTTGATCTAACATTCGCAGCAAGAAGTGCGTACTATACATATCACAGGATGAAGGATCATCTTTAAGTTCTCCTTAAAGATAGTTTAAAGGTGCTTAAAGGTAGCTTAAAGACGATCTTTAAGCCACCTTTAAGCTATATGTGTTGCTTAAAGGTGGCTTAAAGAAAGCGTAAAAATGGCATAAAGGCAGCTTAAAGACAATCTTAAAGCACCTTTAAGCAACCTATAAGGACAACTTATAGGTCCTTAATGTCCGAACTTCTTTAAGCCAACTTTAAGCTACCTTTAAGCTACCGTTAAGCCACCTTTAAGTCACTTTTATGCCATTAAAAAACTTTTAATTCAATATTGTGCTTAATTCATTAACAAAATGTATTAACTTTATGATAGAAAAGGTATTAAAGACGGTTTTTGTTTTAGAAAAAAAAATCAGTTCGCCTAAGACAAGGATTGAACCCGTAACCCTTCGTTTAGCAGCATCACTTCACTACCGCTGCGTCACGGCAACTTACATGATTTAGGTGGTTTTTATATCCTATATATTAGTGGATATTGAATCAATGTATTGAATGTGTATTTTTAGATCAATTATATCTAATTTAAAGATTACATGCATGCATGTATTTAGAATGAAATGCGGAACTTGGTCTTCGGTGAAAAAAATGTATTTTATACCTAAATGGAAACCGTTAGGCTTACTAGTAGGCCTTCTTAGTTAATAAATTTAACCGAGTAGATATACGTTCATCTAATTCAAACATTTAGCTTTATGAAATGCAAGGAAAAAGATAAAATTAGTTCTTTTATTAAATGCATTGAAACTATTAGGGTATAAGTTCTACGCAATTTCCCGGTTTTCGTGATCACGGCGCCGTCCAAGAATGTTTAAATATTTAATTGTATGTACATGATTTTTGACTATCAATTCTATAACAAACAAAATTACCGGTAACGTATTTACTGCATTCGGCAATTGCAAATGATGTATACATATACTTGTACATACAATTGTATGATGTACCAGGCCAGTTATGTGACACAGTTACCCTTATGCATATATTTAACCGCTATTTATGATCACCGGTACAGTAATTAATTAGCCCCTAGATTTTACTCTTAAACACATGTATCTGTAATTGTAAACGTAACATTTTTAAAACCCAGAGTTAGGAAATAATACTTTGAACATGAATTACAAATGTAAATAAACTTTTATTCACTAGACTTATCGTATACAGTACACACTAAAATTTCAACGCCTTTAGAAACCCTGACGTGCACCTGATCATGATTTTTCTCGTTCAAATAAAAGGGTTTTGACAATCTTAATTTCTCTACGATACGCTATATAAGTTTAATTTTCATAATTTCAGTATGCGTCTTAAACGTGAAGAAATTATTAGTCGAGATATTGCTAGTAAAGTTGTCGACATTCACACGTCTTTTTTTTTAATTAATCAGTAAAACGTTAATTATAATATTAGACTTGTATAGCGTATCTTAGGGGATACGTTTATTTATTTCTATTTATTTCTATAGCGTATCTTAAAGGAGATAATTTAAATAAATTTGACTTAATCAATAAAGCTTTACATTATTGTTTTTTGTTGATAAGATGTGTAAAACAAGTGTTCCTTTTAAAGGAATGATCGGCATGAAATATCATTGGTCAGCTCTGTTTATATAATATACGCAACATTCAGTAAACTATATGTAGCACCGTTTTATTGATTTCTGTAATGGCAAGGCATGAATGAGATTTACTGTTAGTAGGCGAATTATACTTCCGACTAATATTCCTACGCATATGTGAAAAAAACGTGATTTGAATCATTATGTATGTAACTCTATAAATGTTTTATTTTCAGGATAAACGGATAAGATTACCCTTTTCGTAATCTACGTCTAATTAAAGATTTAAATAAAGTTGTCATTGCCTAATAAATAAAATAGTGCAAGGCGCAATGCGTGCGCAGATAGGTTAATTTGCCGAATGCCTCATATTGACACAACTGTGATTGGCCGAAGCCGATCACAAAAAAATACACATAAGCGCTTGAAATAAAATACCAACGTATGCACATCGGTGTGTATAACGTCATCATCGAATCACATAACGATCGATTTGGTTCATGTTTATTTTTAAAATCGACTGCAAAACGGGAGACAAGAAGAAAATAACACATGTAAACCCACACAATTGCATTACACGCAATATTGGTTTCTCCCGTGGTATTGAAAGACACGTCTTTAAAAAACGGGGTAAAATTTTGTTTCTATGCATACTAAGCTACCCTTTACCTTTTGAACTAGTCTTTGCTGCAGAAAAAGCGCAATATATATATATATATATATATATATATATATATATATATATATATATATATATATATATATATATATATATATATATATACACGAGACTTTACGGTAATAGTTTAACACATCAAGTTTCGTCAAAAAATGTGCACTATATAGTGCATAACATCTGTAGTACATGAAGTAATGTTTAATAATGCAATGACTTTATAAAAAGATCCACCTGCCTCTCGTTTCGTTTATTGACAGAAACTGTTTGAAAAATAAAACCACTGCTTGCAAAGTATACGTACTGTCGCATTTTTTACAAAGGTATAACACCACATACTATCTTATATGAAAGAGAAAAGGCGTCTGAAATCTTGCCACAAGAAACGACTGATGAGGCCTCAGAGATTATCCCTATTCCAGGAAACAATCCGAGCACATCAGATCAACAAATAACTTCAGAACCTTCAAGCTCATCAAGTAAGTGAACAAAATTCATCAGACAACAACGACAGTTTAGCTTAGGGAGGCAAATGTTTTATTGCACAAACTTTCAACTTGGTAATATTGCATACTGTGGCAACGAACTGTTTAAACAGTGTTTCAAATGCTTAAATAATTGTTGAACAATGCGCAAATGTTTTGAGGACGAATTTTCTCTTTCAGAGATGGAGAGAGAGAGAGAGAGAGAGAGAGAGAGAGAGAGAGAGAGAGAGAGAGACTTTCCCCATATTTTGGAGTGAAAATAGTGAAACGATTTAACAAAAATATAATATTCACAACCGGTTTAAAGGAGACAAAGCAAGTAAAATTTGTGTAATAATGATTGTTATACTTTCATGTTAAATACTGAAATCTGATTGGTTAAGACGCAGTTTATAATATTTTCTATTACCCTCAGCGTTAGCAACGCACTAAGCAACGGGTAACATTAAAAAAATGTTACATACGCGAAAGTTATGCGCGTACGATTCGCTGTAGAATTCATGTTATTCCTATTTAAAAGCAGTCAAATTTTCTTAAAAATTAAGACATTCAGTATAACAAAATAAATAGTGCCTGTTTGGGAGGATAACAGTTGAAATTGACACCCCTTGAAAACCATTGTCAACCTCCGCTTCGCGTCGGTTGACAATGGTTTTCTCGGGGTGTCAATTTCAACTGTTACCCTCCCAAACAGGCACTATTTATATAATGTCGGCCTTTCATCAAATAGGTTTATGTAAATAATGCGAGTTTTCTGTAAGGGGGGGGGGGGGAGTAAATAAAAAAAGATAAAAGATAAAAACACATTTCTCTCGCTTATTACTTTCTATTTGTTCAAATTGAAGGTTTCTGGCATATTAAGTTCTCTGCGATATGCTATACAAATCTTATATTAATATGATTAAGAATGCGTCCAAAATGTGAAGATACACTGTATTATTGGACGATATATTTGTAAAGATACCGAAATCACACTTTTTTAATTAATCGGACTTATTATCAATAAAACGTTAATCATAATATTATACTTGTATAGCGTATCTTAGAGGATACATGTAGGTTTTGAATGAATTTGACTTCATTAATAAAGCCTTACTGTTGTGGTTATTTTCGATAAGATTCGTAAAAAATACTCATAAGCGCTTGATATACAATATCAAAGTTTCCACATCGGTGTGTATAACGTCATCATCGAATCACACAACGATCGATCTTTTAATCCGTGATGTACTTTTTTTAAAAAGCAACAGCAAAGGTCTGCAGTAAAAGTACAATGTTAGGCCATTTATTTTTAACGACCATGGTATGTTTGATGCTACGCTAGTGCTAAATAGCGCAGGTGAGGTTAAAAACAAATGTCGAGAAACATCTATTTCTTTCCCAAGCAAGAACTTTAAAGTTAATGACTTAACAAAGGATTTTTCTTAAAAATATGTATGATTTAATGTCATTAATCACCTGCGCCGATGCGTTTTAAATAGATCATTTGCAGTATTAAGATTCGCCTGTCACGTGATTACGAAGTACATATGACGTCACAAAAATGCATCAAATATAATGTTTAACATCGATGTCAATTAATGAAACATAGATTTTAAGAAATACTCCCAGTCAAAGTATTTTTGCGATGATTCAAATAATATTGTTTTCCAGCCGTACTTTAGCATCGGGACGTCTTAACATTGCTGCGAAAGTCTGATATATTCGACCAGACCCCCCAAAATTACCAAACACATTACTTCATTTTTATAAAAAAAATATGATTAAAAAAATCTCAAAGTACAGGGACTTGTTCTAAAAAATGCACTTTAAAAGAAATGTGTAAAATGCACAGTTTTCAAAGTGCGTGTAAACGCTTTATTTTGCGCACACTGTAAAATATGCAAAAATTAATACCAGTCTTATTTAAAAGGCTCATATGATCACATTCCTGTGTATAACTGAGCTTGCCTAATTATAAACTAATATTAAATAAATATACATTAAAAATATAGTAATGATAAAATAAATTTAATGGGTATTATTTTTATTTAATCAAAAGATTGAACATATGATAAATAATGATAATGGCTAATGACTGTTAGATGATTTTTCAAAATAAATTTATAAAATTAATATTAGAACACCGGGATGAAAGTTAAACTATTTCTAGTCACTTTTTTTACTTTATTTTGCTTTGCAGATATTCCTCGAAATGAGGAGCCTTTGCAAATAATACACATTGAATCAAGTAAGAATACGAATGGAAAAATACTTCACGAGTTGAAACTAAATGAAGAAAACCTCTCAAGGATAATGGAACATGATGATGTAAAAGACAACGTGGTTATGATCGTGTCAATTGCAGGAGCCCTCAGAAAGGGCAAATCATTTCTTCTTGGATTCTTTTTGAAATATTTAAAAGCAGAGGTAACTACTTATGCTACGAAAGCCCATTGAGCTCATTTTTGTAGGTAAAAAAAATATTTTTTTCGCGAAAGTAACGCGTTATATTGCGAAACTTTCGCGAATAAACGCGTAACTTTCGCGAATAAACGCGAAACTCTCGCGATATAACGCGTTACTTTCGCGAATAAACGCGAAACTTTCGCGAATAAACGCGAAACTTTCGCAATATAACGCGTTACTTTCGCGAATAAACGCGAAATTTTCGCCAATAAACGCGAAACTTTCGCGATATAACGCGTTACTTTCGCGAATAAACGCGAAACTTAAATATAGATATTGTTATTTCATAGAAGAACCCCTATGAAGAATAATTACTGAAAACAAATATATCAACATAAATAAAACAAAATAATATTTTATAAAGATGTAAATGAATTAGATTTAACCTTATACAAATTAACATAAATTCAAACGTAGGAAATCTTTAAAATCTTAGTACTGATTTTCAAAGGACATAATGCATCGCGCTTCACACATTCTTATGGGCGCTGTATTTTTGAAAATGAGGCAGCAACATTTTTTAATTATAACAATTTTAATTCGAATTAAACGTTTTATTAAGTATCATTTTAGAATTTAAAGGACATCATTGTTTAAAACGTTACATAATATTGTATATCGCTGCGACATAACTTAACGTCTTACGTCTAGTTTAATATCAGAAAGATAAGTCAAGCTGTGAATAGAAATTTTCAAGCTTTTGTTCAAATCTAGATGACGTAAATTCGTCCTCAAAATTTATCACATATGTCATTTGAAAATTAATACTAAGATTTAAAAGGTTTCCAACGGTTGAGTTTATATCAATTTTATAAGAAAAACATCATCAATGAATGCCTGTTCGAACTCAGGGTCTGCGAACAGCTGAAAATCGTAATATGATGCCCAATTTATTATCTACTTTGGACATATAACATATAAAAATGTTATAAAGTTTAATCAGATTTATTAATACCTATATGCAAAAAAGATAATTTTGTCTTCATAAATCAACCTAACACGGATATTAGAATAATAATTAAAAAAACTTAAAATGTGTTTGTTTTCAATCCTTTTTCATCATAAGGGTTCTCTATGAAATGACAATATTTATAGAATGGTTTCGCGTTTATTCGCGAAACTAACGCGTTATATCGCTAAAGTTTCGCGTTTATTCGCGAAAGTTACGCGTTATATCGCTAAAGTTTCGCGTTTATTCGCGAAAGTTACGCGTTATATCGCGAAAATTACGCGTTTATTCGCGAAACTAACGCGTTATATAGCGAAAGTTTTGCATTATATCGCGAAAGTTTCGCGTTTATTCGCGAAAGTTACGCGTTTATTCGCGAAAGTTTCGCGTTTATTCGCGATAAAAATATTTTGTTTTTACCTACGAAAATGAGCTCAATGGGCTTTCGTATTAAACGATATTTAAGAAACATGTTAATGTAAACATTGTGTAAACCATATCATATACATTTTTAAATTGTCAGATGAGCGATGATTGGTTGAATGAGGATGATACAATAGAAGGATTTGAATGGCGAAATGGAACAGATGCAGTAACTCATGGTATCCAAATTTGGAGCAAGCCGTTTATCGTTGAAACCGAATCAGAAGGAAAGGTTTGATATTGTTTTGTTCTTAAAATCATTTTCGTTATGTTAGATATATAAAATATATATCCCGGGTTTTTTGTTTCATATATTCAATACATTTAATGTACAATCCAACAACAACAAACTTGTACTGGTCGTCTGCAATACATACACTATTTTCATCCAAAAATTGTGTAGTTATATATCATATCAGTGAATAGTTTGATATTGTACATGTATGATAATGTTGTCTACCTAACAGTTAAAGTTTTTTCCAGAATATAATTAAACGACAGGTTTACTTAAAAATTAACATTTTGTAACATAGCAAGATCAACAAACATTCAAGATTTTAATTGCAGCAGGATGTGTTTTTACAAACATTTTTAATATTTTATTGATATATGTAATGTATCGACACATTCTTATAGAACTTAAAGCACATCATATTGAATAGAAAGTGAAGATAAAAAATTACTCTGCCTGCACATTGCCGAATCTAGTACTTCTAAATCCATCTTAAAGTTGTGATAAAAAAAATATTTACCCTTTTAAAAACTACGTTTCAATTTAGGTACACATTTTATTATTTCGTTATTTTAATTTTAAGGTCGCTATTTTGCTTATGGACACACAAGGAGTTTTTGACTGTAAATCAACAAAACAGGACTGTGCAAACATTTTTACCCTCAGTGGTTTGATAAGCTCTGTGCAGGTAATTAAAACATAAAGTGCCTTATACATTTAAGATGTAAATATTCAAAGTATGGCTGTGTATTCTATTTAGCGCTTTTGGCAGAATACGGCTTCTGCTAAATCAAGTACATCACTAAATGTTATGCGTATATGTATAAGGAAAGGCACATTCAGGAATTCGCTAATTCAAATCTACGCCAACTTGTTCAAACACTAATTTCCGCCAAATATCGTACACGCCAAATATAATACGTTTATAGTATCCTTTGAACATTTGGGAGGCGTTTGTAGGGAAAACGTCTTCTTATTCTTGGTCTAATTTGTTGATTACCACTGCAACTGCTCTGAGAAATGGCATAGAAATTCCAAGTGGATATAAACCGGATTAACTGAGATAACCTTTTTCAAATTTATCTGTTAAGGTTTACGTTTACTCAGAATAAAAAAAAATTACTGATGATAATTAAAAACCATACTAGACTTTGACCCTGCGTGCACGGGTTGACATTGCATATGATTTCGGGCATTTACAAAATAGATAAATCGAAACACCGTATATTGTTGACACTTGCATAACCAAACTTCAAGCCTACACTAATTCTATTCATTTCACTACACTCTGCTGAGTTGGAATAATCTAACTATGTCTTGGGAAAGGCCTTCACCCTAGTTAAAATGCCTCCCATATACCCGTAATGTAGCAGACAATCGCAGAATCGCTTCAAAGCAATTTTGAAGAAAATTAATAAAGATGCATTGAAAATAACAGTCAAATTGTTCATAACAAACCATTTTGAAGCTGTAAATACCTTTCTTCAAAAAGTTTAATTCTATAATTGTAGAATTCAACATATTTCAACAACGTTTTTTACACACAATGTTGACATTAGAAACTCTCAGGATTTTATTATAGTAAATGCACTGTGTTAAAGTTATCTCCCGTATTTTCTTTGATGAATAGAAAACAATTTTGCAATGAAAATTAACACATATTTGTTTTATCGTTTCCGAGTTTATCCATGCAAATATGATATTGTGGAAACATGAAATAAAGAGCCTCCCGTGAATGTTATGCGCAAGATTGTAAAATCCAAAAAATTCAGATGATTTCCGTAATTTATTTGAGGAATTTTCGTTAATTATTAACTAACGAAGCTTCATTGAGAAAAAATAAAAACAAATTGGTAATTTTCAAGTTCCAACGATGTTTAAAATATATAAAACAAAAGACAGTACTCTTCTGATTTATCGGTATTAAACTAAAAAATCCGAGTCTATTTTAATATAGTAGTATAGATACTGTGTGTTATAGACCTTCTGTGGTAGTGTTATTTTCCACTTTAAAAAAGGTCAATGACCTTCTTTTTGAGTTAATTCCTTCAAAGCTAATTGGTCGCCACCTACGAATTTATTTCAGCAGAGTTTTTTTTATACATGAAATAATTTCCATTTCTACAAGAAATTAAATGATAGGAAATATATAAGTTTATAATTTTTGCAAATAAATGAAATACATCCACGGCCTAAATGGAAATAATTTATAATATATGTGATATGTATAATAAAAATTGCTCCCAACTATTATTTAAAAAAATATTGTTTGATTTTAATTGCAGCTGCAGAATGATTCTTATAATAAAATACACACAGAACCGCCATTAAAACAACATTTTTCAAGAAAGATTATTATAATGAAATACAATATAAAATATTTTATTAATGGTGATTGCAAATTATTTCTTATAATAAACTTCATAATCAACCACTACTGAAATAATTTATTTCAATAGTGGTCGTTATAAAATTCTTCACTAATGGTCAAAATGAAGTACATCACAAACCACTATAGAAAAAAATTATCTCAATGGGGATATTTATAACAATATTTATCAATAAATAATTATTTGGTATTTAAGGGGTTTGAAGAGAAGTTCTTGCAATTTACAAGATGTTCACTCTTGTACAAATAGATTACAATATTCATAGAACATGGTATGTCTATAGAAAGACAAAGGTCAAGAAAAAATATGAAAACCAATTCTAAATGTTAATCTGCGAGGAATGGTTATTTCTGCACAACAGTGAAACTTCTAACATAAGTACATCAATTGCAATGTCTCAATTACTATTACCGTAAAACATACAAGTTTGTAAAGCCTTAATTGTGTATTTGAAATTGTTAGTTAGATAAAGTGTTTTGAAAAAAGTTTGCAAAATGATATACAACTTCTTTCTTTCCAAAAGTGTTGCAAAAGCGATTACAAAGTAAAACTTATAAAGAAATTCATAGCCAACAACGATTGAAAAATAATTTTAATAGTAGTGGTACTTCAATAGTGTCTGTAACGTTATTCTAATAATGAAATGCATCGCCAAACACTGTCAAAGTAATTGCTTTAACAGTGTTTGCAAATGACTTTTCAAATGAAATACATCCATAACCACTATTGAAATAGTCTATGGGTACACAGTTACTGGATACGTAGGATATTGCTATTGTGGGATTTCGTACTTGCTTTATCCATCTGATTGAAATGGTGTATATATTTGGGAAGCAAAAAAAACATCATTCCACACAAATCACACAACTATAGATTTTCTATTGATCTTATACGGTTTAACTTATATAAAGTTTTTGAGACAGTCCCTTAAATAATTTCTTTGACTTAATCGAATAATGCAATGAATGTTGTGTTATGCGGTTGTGACCTTGCACAAAGAAATGTAGTTCATTTTTTCGGTGATAAATATAGTTTTCTTTCAAAGAACTATCTAAGGAATGAACTGATATAAATTCATGATACAGCCCCTGAAATGATTTCCTTTGTTTTAATCAAATAATGCAACCTACGTTGTGTTATGCTCTTGTTGTGACCTTGCGCAATACAAAGTGTTACGTCTTTTCGGAGATGAAAGAAACCTTTTTGATGTAAGTATCATTTAATATTTATTCGTTTGATGAGATATCGGCGCTTCTGATAGGTCGAAAAATTTCTTTGATACCTGCATCAATAAAAGTTTTGCCGGATCTACTTTTCTCAACTGCTCTGATCTAACACTATTTATAGAAAGGGAGTTTCCAAGATACACACAATCAATAACATGTAAAGTTGTGTTTGTTTAATTGTAAGCAAAAAAATGCAACTTTATAAATTTAAAAATTGAAATTTAATCTAAAAAAATAAACAATACACATTATTTAATTCACGAAATAGAAAGTCAAGCGTCTTTTCACGATTTCGTCTGCTTGAGATCAACGATCAACCTTTTACGTCGAAGCTGGCTGTTCCTGAGACTTCCAATTCCAGTAATGATAATAACGAACATATAGGCATATGCACTTTGACGGAAACACCACAGTTCAAATTTGGTAACGATGAGTTTTAAATTAACACACTTACATGAGCGGTCATCAGAATAAGCATCGTAAAACAAAGCTATGGGTAGTGCATCAAGTGAACTCTTTCGGCGCATTTCAAGCGGCAGATATACCATTAAGTTCATTACTGGCTATCTAGTTACCACAACGTTTACAAAAGTCGTTTATACACACTATTCTTTGTCGACATATCAAATATTTTTGTCCACGATCGCCTCTCCTGGCATGGTTATATCAAGTTGCATATTCCAGTGATCTCACATGAAAACCAGTTTTCACGAATATTTCTGTACAGTGAATAATATATCACAAGCTATCGCATGTATTTTCCCTTCGTTTGTTTTTAATTCAGCCGGTTCAGATTTAAATTCACTATTTGTGTATAGGGTGATTTCACCATGCATCGGACACCTTTGGATTTTTCCCTTTGTTCACGCATCAAATATCGTCCAAATATAAATAAAACTTGTTTTAAAAGTTGCAGGTTTTCCCTTTGCTTAATTATTGGAGAAAAAATTGTGAAATTGTTAAAAATGTAGAAAATAAAGCAAATTAATGAAGTGTTGAACTATTTCACCATGGATCGGACAGTATTTACCGAGCATCGGACAGCTATAGAGGTGCAGTAGAGATTAAAAATAACAACATTTTCTGGTTTTAATGCAAAAATATAAAGGTTCGGAAAAATTAATTTATTCAATTGCTATTCATATTTCTTTAAATGTAAATCCTCAAATCTACATATAGGAATTTAGACTAGTGCTTCTGTTTAAAGGAATATTTATCATAAGGGGTTCTTTATCGTGCCAGCTCCTACAGGCACTTTGGACTAAAAAGGCCGTGTCCGTAAAACTCGATTTTTAAGTAGTTTGAGGAAAATGTTTGTATCAGTTTATTTTTTAAATTTTTATTTTACTTCACATTTAAAGTATATCACAAGGAATGGGCACATAATCTCCATATTATTAGAAGAAATCATGCAGTGAAAACTGTCCGATGCATGGTTAATTTGTGTCCGATCCATGGTGAAATGAACATATGGTGCAATAATGACCTTGACATTAATTGTTCAAATTTCTTGGACTTATTTTAATCAAATTTTTTTTCAAAACTTACTTCTTTCTAATTATTTTACGCAGAGAGTGCATTTTCACTAATTCACAACCAAACGCACAACATTCAAATAATGCTTTAGTGTAAAATCTTCGTAACTAAATTTTCAATTATGGCGTATTTGATATCATTTTACGATGTCTATATTGCTATTTCTTTGACAATGTGACTGTCAAATTCTTAATAATGATAAAGTTCATTTGTTCTAATTCATGAATATACGAAACAACACACGAGCGCATGCACATTTATTTGTATATTTATAAACAAAGTTGTCCGATCCAAGGTATGTGTCCGATGCATGGTTAAATCACCCTAATCCATTTAATTCAGCTTAATAAATCTGCATCAGCTGATGGCGCATCCTTTTTGAATATTTTTGCTGTTGTTGTTTTGTATTCATACGCGGCGCTTCATTTACATTACTTACATTTTGAATCAATGACATCTTCATTTTATGATTTGAAAATGTTTTATTAAATGATAAGAAATGAAGATAATACATGTTCTATTGATCGACGTATTAAAGAAAAATTTGACCGGAAATCTTCATCAATGCGCGTAGCACGTCAATCAATAGAAAAATTAGTATCCTCCTTTTTTCAATCACTGATTATTAGTTGATTTGCAAAAAAAAATTCCAAAAAATCGTTAATTTGAAGTGAAATGTAATGAACTAAAATAAAAATTAAACAGTTGATAGTATTTTGTGAAACAAACATTATTACTTCGAAAGTGAAAAAAAACATTGATAAGGGATACTTATTGGTCGTGAAGTACTGTGATTTCATCAATTATCGTAAATTACCATTGTTCGTGGATTTTGTTGTTAGGCCGAGCCATGAAATGAAATGTTAATCGAAGTGCTTTTTATATTAACATTTTTAGTGATAAGTACATTTTCCACAAATTTATCTTGAAATTATGATTTTCATTGAATCCTTGAAAATTGATACCCACAAATTTTCAAAAAGCCATTGTATTAGGAGGAAAAGGACTAAGTGCGGTTTTATGCATTTTTTGCCCCCAAAATCAAAGTTTTAGAAAGAGCTTTAAAAATAAGGTGAAAGATAGTTAAGGGTGTTATTTACTCAGGGTTTGAGTTCTCAAATTCCGATTGTTAAAAAGTTCAATGTAATGAGTAAAATTTGTTCTAAACACAAAAAGTATTTATGAAATGAATTATTATTGACAAATCATTCAATAGTTTTACTTTATTATGGAATTATGCTCAATCAAAAATTGACTTTTAGCCAAACAGAGGAAATTCGGACTAAATTTTGCTGATTTTGTTTTCTGCTAAAAGTTTTTTGGCAGAAGTCTAATATTAAAAGTTAGGATTTCATATTTAAGTCTACGTAATTTTGCATATTTTCCGTTGGTTTTACCTCACTTATTCATTTCAAAAATCTTATGGCACGAATAATAATAATATTGAAAAATGCTTAAAAACGATAAAAGACATCATATCTCAAAATTTTGATCATTGACCTCATATAAATTTTATGCCAACAGAATAAGGTCAATATAAGTAGTTCAATATCATAAATGTTTTTGTATTATCATCATTCAATTTTTGTAAAATTGAATCAAAAATGGGTACGGATTTGAAAACTGATAGAGGAAATTCGGACTGAATTATTTTTTTTAATTGATGCTGAAATCTTAATGTTGTGTACTTATTTAGTGCCACTACCATTCGTAAACTGTATCTTATTTTTTTAAAGTGTTTAATTATTTGTAATATTTTTATAATAAAGAAAATCTCAATCGTAGTGTAAAATTTTATGGGATTTTTCTTCATTTTTCAATAAATTGTCAATGGCCATTAACTCAAAAAGTAGGTCATTGACCTACTTTTCTGAAAGTGAAAAATAACAATACAAGCAAAGGTCTATAACACACAATAGATGGTTTTTCATTATCATCAGTGGATTTTTTTTTCATTCTGAGTAAATGTCATCCTTAAAATCATATTGGAAATAAAGGTGTAAAAGGTTATCACCACAGTGACGTCATAATGTAGATATGACGTCATGAAGATTGCATTATTTTGATAAATTGATGTTTTGCAGCGAAACATGGGTGTTTTCCGATGGTTTTTCGACTGGGAAACATCGAGCGCAGGCTTGCTCAAGTACCATATTTTAGTATAATGTGTATAACTATCTGAAGGAAAACATATGTTAAAATTGCACTTGAGCAGACCTGCGCTCTATACTTCCGAATGCAAAATATATAGCAAAAATGAGAGTATTTTCATTTGTTTGCAAATTTGCGAGATTTGGGCCATTTAGGTGACGTCATAGATACACAGCGAATGAGCAATGATGACTAAAATCATTATTAAAGTAATAGGCATCCTCTATACAATGATTTGTAAAGATTTTATTTTTATACGATACAATTTAAAAATTGGTTGAAATCGGGGGCAGATATTTGATCATACCGCACATAGTCCTTTGGTGATTTTTTTTTTGTTAACAAACAAAATCAAAACATTGCTTTCAAAGTAGTGTCGATTAGTGGCCTCGATCTAGATCAGGATTAATCTACTTGCAATGGCGGATTCAAAGGAAGAGGGCGAAACCGGCCCCTTAAAGTTGTCAAAAAATTAAATCATACATTTTCTGGCAAACTTTCAACTTGTGAGTCTTAATAATCAACTATTTGGAAACTCATGGGATTTCTCTACATTAAACTTATTTCAACGGAGTAGTATGAGGTAGTATGAATGGTGTAACGTTCATAAAAAGTCCATTTCAGTACTTATAACGATCTCCCTGGTTTCATATAAGACCAGTCACCTACCATTTAGTAATTGGTTATACTAATTTGTGTTTAAAAAGACACTTCTACGTTTATTATGAAACACTTTGACATCGATAGTTCAAAGCTATTTGTTACTACTTTTAAGCATAATCACAAGAAAAAATAACACAGAAATTTTAAATGTGAAAACTTTAATTTTATCCGACAAATATCTAGAACCCAAAAGCTTCCGGGGACTTCGACACTGGACCCCCTAAAAATAAAAGGATATGTGTTTTTATATATTTCTGCAAGACAGAGCTTTTTGATTGGATAACTACAGGTATTTAATCTAAAAACCTTTAATACCTTTGTCAACAATCGCTTTACAAGTATAGTACCTGCAACGTTATTTTTACAATCTTATCATATAGTATCGTGAATCGATGATAATCCTATCGTACCGTGCGTGTATACTGTTCTATTATGCGTTAATCATATCCTATTGTGCATCAATCCTATCAGGTTTATTATTCAATTTGAGCAGTTTTTCCGTCTATTTTATCGTGTGAGTCGTTTCATGCCTTTTCATAAGTAAATTTATTTCAAATTCGCAGGTCGTTTAATGCGCCGTACACGATATTTTATTTTTAAAAAATAGGCCTATCCAGCATTCTATCATTTTAATTTCTTAATTTTTTTTATCAAAATTACTTGTAAACAACATTACATGTAAATTATATTTGTATGCAGTAGAAATAGAATTTGATATAAACTATCGGAGTTCTTGGATTTAACTTGTATGTATTATAATTTTTTTGTTATGAATCATTTTTTACAGATATAAAAGTAAGTGTATTTATGAAATACTTCATGTTTATTTAGAACAAGAGTTGTATTTTAAATAAACTCGCTATTTCCCGTGTGATTTAATCTCGTGATATATTGTTTTTGGCGATCGGATAGGGTGTGCGGTTCTAATGAAAACAATGTTAACAAATCGTACGCGGAGTGTATTTCTGTGTAAACATTTATATAAGGTGTTCGATCCATGTTAGCCACAGAATCAATGAATTTGGGGGCAAACAGATATGTATCGCATCTTGCACATAATTCTCATGTTTAAATATCAGTATTTAAGAGCAGAATGTGTCCTAATAAATGACCTTTCCCTGTTCTTGAAAAGTTGCCTCCTTTGCTTTAAATCTATAAAAATTATTTATATAACAAATCTAAGGGGTAAAAAATTTATTTTTAATATTTTTGAAATCCTAATGATAAAAGGTAACTTTCCACCGAAGCATTTATTGATATTCTTCGTAATTACTTTTTTATTTAAAAAAATTACCTTGTCTCCATAGACCCTAATGCAATATTCACTAATTAATTACTGCTTAGTTAATAATATTTTTGAAAATTCCCCTCGGTAAATCCGTTTCTACTCTTTAATGCTTTAAACTAATATCAGACTATTTAATACATGATGAATAATCAAGGTTAGAAAAATAGGTCCCAATATGGATGGGATATCTTAATGATGACATTTACTCAGAATGAAAAAATCCACTGATGATAATGAAAAACCAGCTTTTGTGTGTTATAGACCTTTGAATGTAATGTGATTTTTTTCACTTTCAAAAACGTATGTCATTTACAGGATGCACCTCTGCCATTTAGTCAACTGAATGTTGACTGAAAGGTCTGGAAAGGTGACTGAATGGCACAGCTATGTAACCTTCAGTCACCTTTCAGATTCAATTCAGTCACCTTTCAGATGACTGAATGGCAGAGGTTCATCCTGTGATTGACCTACTTTTTACTTAATGGCCATTGAATACTATTGGAAAATTAAAGGAAAATCCCTTAAAATTTTACAGTATGATTGAGATGTTCCTAATTCTGAAAATAATACAAATTGCTTAACACTTTTTAAAATGAAATACAGTTAAAGAATGGCAATGCCACTAAATTGATACAAAGAATTAAGTTTTCGTTCACAACTTTTATAAATATTCCAGTCCGAATATCCTCTGTCACTTTTAACATTCCTACCCATTTTTTGATCCAATTTTACACAAAATTGAATGATGAAAATACTAAAACATCTAGGTATTAAACTACTTACATTGATTATATTCGGTTGGCAAATGATTTATATGAGGTCAATGATCAAAATTTTTAGATATGATGTCTTTTATCGTTTCTAAGCATTTTTCAATACCTTTGAAATCCATGCCATCCGATTATTTTAATGAATCAGTGAGATATAACTAAAATTAAATATGCAAAATTATGTAGACACAAATATAAAATCTTGACTTTTAATTATTGAGTACTACCAAAATGTTTTAGCGAAAAACAAAATCTTCAAAATTTAGTTTGAATTTCCTCTGTTTGGCTAACAATCTGTTTTTGTTTGAGCCTAATTCCATGATATAGTAGAAATATCGGGTAAACAACACCCTTAAGGAAGGAGTCTTTTCTGGTTTTCGACTTGTCAAACGTAAATTTGATCAGGCCTAATTGTTCATTAAATGAAGATGAAAGGAAATTAAAATAGTATGTTTTTCTGCCTTTTTTACTATCATACAACTTGGCATAGAAAAAGTAATCAATGTTTAGAAACTAACAAGGATTATATTTTTGGCGGAATATTGGCGTAGGAAAATATCATATGTTTCGCAATTCAGAATTGCTGCAGATTGATGCGTCTGTTTTAGCATTTTAACGAGGCCGAGTACAGAACGAGTGCACACGCTTTCGCACAGCGTTTCATTTGTATTGTGACGTCATCTTTTTGCTTGGTTGACGCTATGGCGTGATAGTTTCAACTGCAGATATTCAGCGACAATTGATAAAAATATCTCGTTTGATGCGTAAAAATAATGTTATATTGTGGAATAAACATAAATGTCTCGAAGTATAAGCAATATTTGGGCTCGGCGAAAACGAGAAGAGGGTTCAGCAAGCCTAGCCCTCTGTCACGTTTTCTAAATATAGCTTAATACATATATATTTCAAGACAGTAATCATGTATTTTATATTAATGACCCTTAATATGTGATGTTATATATTTTTTTTATTACTTTAATATGTCTGAATGTTTAAATAATACTATATAGATCACCTTTTCCGCCTTTGTCAAATAAAAAATAGCCATTATCTGACGAATCTGGGAAATTGGGCATACAAAAATCAACTTTGATAAGACCCCTGGAACAAACCAGGAGGTAAAAGGGTTTTTTTATTTGACCATTTGATGCCTTTTAGCAATAACTTTAATATGTAGAACAGAAAAAGATATCCCTAGGGCAGAAGCTTTGAAAAAAATGTAAAAAATATGCAAAATTGATGCATTTCAAGCAAAATCCCATAGGGTCCTATGTTAAAGATTAACAAACTTTGAGATGACCCCCTGAACAAACGGTGTGGTAAATGTCTTATTTTTTAATCTTAAAATAATAATTATATAAGTAGAAATTCATGTAAAAAGTTTCATCCAAAAATCTAGTGCAGAACAAATTAGACCCGGCCTCGTTAAAAACAATAACATTAATGTTGGATTTTTTTTTTACTAATTTGAACTAATGAGATGATACATGGGTTTCAGAATATATTTTTAAAATATGAGTTGCCCATCAAATTACATTTTTATAAGCTTTCTAAAGGGCCCATTCTATACATTGATTTTTGTGAAAAAATACTAAACTAAATTTGTCTCTCTTTTTAAATTGCTTTTCTGTCTATTCATATCTTTATATAGAGTCTTCATAATATATAAAAATCGGAAATATTTTATTATTGGAAATTTAAGAAAATTAGAGGAAATGCGGGCTGAGGAACATCAATTTTAGTATAAATATTTATTGCAATTTAGTAGTATAAGCTGATAAACATTCCGATATTCTATCATTTCATTGAAGAATATAATCTTAAAATCTGAACAAATTTCAACATAAATACAAAGAAAGTTAGTGACCTTGACCTGACCTTTATGCAAAAACAAAAAGGTCAAATTTGATGAAACTGTGAGAATCATTTGGTATGATGATCCATTTGACTGTGTTAAAATTTCATGAATTTCTTATTATAAGAAGTATGTTAAATAACGAGAAGACTCCTTCCTTAAGATCAAGATCTAGTAAATGATTCCAGAGTGTTTTCTTGGTGCTAGAACCATTATGACATCATAATTGATTTGATGAATCTTTTCTGGTATTTTACGGCTTTGAAGGAATTATGTAGAAAATAAAAAAAAGATTGACATTCTATATTTAGTAACGGAAAAAGTAATCCCGGTACCTATATTCAATTTTGCATCATTTTAAATAGGAGTCCAAGAGCTTGTTAAATGCAGTTTTTGGAGAGCTTGTAGGCATTCTAAATGTATTTAATTGTTCAAAAATGGACATAACTACGTGATCTGTTCGGTGATGAAAACAAAGTAACAGATAATTTATTTATCATTTAAGCCTGTATTTTTTATGATAAATTTTAATTGGTCATTTTTATACATTCTATAAACGATGCAGTGATGATCTGCATTTGATAATAAGAGGAATCCATTGTTTGTACGTGTTTTTTCTGTAAACAAATAGCCATGCTATGACCTTGAATTGTTAATATTAGAATATTATTGGTCACTATGATATTTATGTATACCTAGATACAGCGCAATGAATTGTGGTAATGGCAACTAACAGAATGAATTCTGTGACTCGTGTAGCACTTCGTAGTATTCCTAAATGATATTGTGCAACCAGGCACAGAATGCGGACACAATAATGTCCAAATTGGTAGTTTATATCATATAAATTGTCATATTTGGCGATACTGTGTCTGCATCGATAGTTCTTGTACTCTACACTGGGTTATGTATAGCATGTTTTATATATATTTTGTACCCTTTTAAACCATTAACTAATGTATACTTTTAAATATGACCTTTTGATATTGTACGTATGCGGTGCGTCATACTCAGGCGGAAGACTAAAAGCCTGCATCCCAACAACCTTAGTCTTAATTGACGTTCATTAATTAGGTATGGAATTCGGGAACAGTAAAATTCAAATTGAAAATTTATAAACAAGTAATCAACATATTGTCATATTTGGCGATTCTGTGTCTAAAATGAGGCCCCTGATATTGCAAGTTTGTCATGTAATGCTATTTGACCATTGTGTCCTTTAAGCCTGGTATGAATGAATGTATTCTGCTTAAACGGTGCATCATACCCAGATGGGAGACTTAAAGACTCGGGACTCGGATTCTTTGATAGACAGTTCTAACAGTTTTGTTACTTTATTTAGAAAAAAAAATATATCTCTGGAATTTTATCACTAAATGTTCACTCACGATCATCATAGATAGGCTGAACTGGTCAGAACTGTCAATCATAAGTAACATGTTATATATATCCATGTAAAATGATATTAAGCAGATCTTTGATTTGGGCTGCTTTTGAATGATGTTGTTATTTTGACTATACGATCACGCTTGGTCATAAACTACTTGGTAACCAACAATTGGACTTGGCGATTCTTTAGTTTGAGTTATATTGTAAGCATCAAGTAGATCAAGAAGACGGAAGGCTTACATTTTTCACATGATGCCATTATCAGGTTAAATGTATAGATCGTTTAACGAGATAAAATTCTCATTACCGTTTATCCTTTCCTGTCGTGTATAAATCATATTGTATCGTGCGTGAATACCATTATATCGTGTGTAAATCATATTATATCGTGCTTGAATCCTATCCTATCGTTTTTCTTGTAAAAAAAAATAACGTTGCTGGAACTGTAAAAGAGGTAAAATCACAAAAGTTTAAATTTTGAGACTTTCCTTTTACCCTACACAATCTCTAGAATCCATGAGCTTCTGTGGGCTTCTCCCCTTGCACCCCCACTAGGGCTTTGTCCTGGACCCCCTTTAACGTCAAATCTTAGATCCACCCCTGATTTGAGAGCTAACATTATTTTCAGGTACATTAACTACATACCTGTATTTTCTTCATTTTTTAAGAAAGGAAATCTTCCCTAAATTATATTTTTAATCAATTTTTAGAAGTAGAAATAAAAATGTGGAACATAGGGTAATTTATCAAAAACTAGGTCACGAAAGCGGAAGGTTGTTCTTAAAAAAATAGTTTTGGCCGGAAGTATTTGATAAAGCATCACCCGTTCATAAAGAAAGAGTTTATCACTCAGGTAGTTTACACCACACGTATGAGATAAAAAGACTACTTGTGATAACCTATATTGTGTTCATAGGATGAATGACCATCTGTAAGCTCTCCTTAAAGGTGGCTTAAAGATGATTAAAGGTAGCTTAAAGACGGTTTTAAGCCACCTTTAAACTACCTTTAAGTTTCAATGTGGCTTAAAGGTGACTTAAAGATGGCATAAATGTGGCTTAAAGATTGCTGCTATCAAAGCGGTTTTTGCTCTAGAAAAATTAAATGACAAAAAAAAAAAATTAAAAAAAAAGGCGAGGATTGAACCCGGAGCCCTTCGTTTACTAGCATCACTTAACTCCCTCTGCGCCACGGCAACTTATATATTTAAGGTGGTTTATATATTCTATAAATCTGTGGCTATTGAATCAATATACTGAGTGTATTTTGTACTTGAAAAGATTTCACTTCCATTCAGTTTGTAACAATCAATGATATCTTATTAATAAATTACAGGCATGAATGTATTTAGAATGAAATACGGTACTTATTCTTCAGTGAAACAAATACAGTCAAAACTGCCGAAGCGGCCACCCCTATTAAGCAGTCACCTTTCGTATGCGGTCATTTTATTTCCTCCCGATGAAAAATCCTATATAATTGCCCTCTAAAGAGCGGTTACCTGTCAAACGCGGTCAGCGGTCATCGTATTTTGATCCGAAACTGTACAGTCGACTTGCATTAGGCGGCCATTTTGGCCGGTCACATTATTTACACCTGGGGATTTTAAACATGGCTTCCGAATGTCGGGTGATAAACGTAAACAATAACTATACGCTTGAGGCGAGAAAAACCAAATAAATCGATGTATTTATAATACATAATTGGCAGATCAGATACAAATGGTATTCAAGTGAATTGTTTAAACATGTATTAACAATGTTTGTTTTATAAACATGAATGAAATAGGTGTCAAAAATGTCCGCGGCGAGGCAAGGAAAGAGAAAGAGAGAGAGAGAGAGAAAGGAAAGAGAAACAGAGAGAGATAATGAATGATAGGAGTGAACTAACTTTTAACGAGAAAGAAAAATGTTTGTTTTAAACCTGTTTTTATACCTTTTAAGTATAATTTTTAACTGATCCTTTTTTGTGATGTAATTTCATTACAAATATGATTATTGCTATAGAAAGCTAATGTATCATATTTTTATCCATTCAGATTTATAATCTTATGCATCAGATACAAGAAGATGATTTGGAAAACTTAGAGGTAAAGAATTATATTTAAAGGTAGTGTGTAAAGAAATTTTTACTTTCTACATATTTTTAGCTATATTCCTTAGGGAAAATCGATTCAATCTCATCCCGATTGGAAGAAATTTTTGATATACATGCCTCGACTCGGAAAAAAAGTTAGTTTAATAAATTAGGTTCTAAAGCTTTATCAAAGAACTGAGAACGCTAACACCCGTTTCCCGCCTACATTTTACATCCAAATATTTCGGAATTTCTGTCAGATATTGAAAAACTAATTTTTGTACTAAAAAGTATAATCAAATCCTAATCAATTTATATCAAAACAAAATTTGTAATAATATTATTTATTTTTAAACAAAAGTTTTCCTAACGAGGGGTCTAAAAAAATTCATTGAAATCGGTCTCTATGGGTGAGAAAATTTTATTTAGCGGCCAATATGTGCATAAAAACTTAATGATAACATATTTACTATATATATTAAAGTAAAATTTCATTTTAATTCATATCTGTTAATTAGTTTACGAAAATTTACAAAGCAAAATTCTTTTTTTGGAATGTATTTCGGTCTGTAGACATATGTTCCCCCCGGTGAAACAACAACCTTTAGTGAAAATATGCTAAATAACAATAATTAAAACCCCTCAAAAGGAATTTTTGTTTCACGGGGGGGGGGGGGGAGATGTTTTTAAAACATTTCCGTTTTCCGTTATTTTCTATTATGAAATGAGCTATTTTAACCCAAAATACAAAGTTATCTCGCTATGTTTGACCAAATCATTTATATTCAATGAAAATATACATAAATGTTTACATTATTATAAAAAATAACTTTAATTAGACAACTTTCAAAAAAATGACTTTTAGTTAGGCGGTTAGACAATGCTATCGTTCGCAGTCCTTTACTATTTTTTATATTGTTGATTTCGATTTAGCTGTTTTCAAATTTTCAGTTAATCTGAACTGAAGGATTTAATCTGATTTTCTAAACACACGTTTTCCGTAGTCCGTCCGGCCATCTGTTCCTTTGTATGTTTGAAAACTTTTCACATTTTTTTCTTCTTCTCTAGAACCACTCGGCCGAAAAACCAGTTACGTTAGTACTTGAAATTGTCTCTTTCTTCAAATATCATAAGAACTTTTAAAACAATGTTTATGAAAAGCTAGTTCTAAAAAAATGTTTTTTTCGAAAAGCTAACGTACGGCAATCCAAAAGTGCGATATATATGTACAGTGTATATACTTCGTCATCATTTTTGCAGTGGATTTATTAAGGCAGTCCATCCATAACAATCATATTTCATATCAAATAGATTTTAAGTTTGATCACTACTAAAATTTTAGTGAGAGTTTAAGGGGTTTAATAAATAAAAGGACTCGCTTTTGAAACTTAAAAAAAAAATTAAATTAACAGATTTATCGTATGTTGAAGTTAACATTGCAGTCTATAGGAAAAATGCATTTTCAAATATATTTCTTTAGTACAAATAATTTTCTCACATTTCTCTTAGTAAAAGATTGCAAAAGGTTCCCCTTTCTTCAAATATGCTACAATAGTTCATAGTTTACCATACATATTTTCGGATTTTTTTTTAATTTTCTTAATGGACAGACAACTATTTAAAAAAGTGTTAAGTGCAAAAACGTTTATTTATTTGACTACATACATACATACATACATGTACATCCGAGATTGGTTTATGTCAGCCTCATATTAGCTTAAAAAACGTATAGGTCAATCAAAACTGTTAAATTCGCTTAAGCTATGGATGGACTTCCTTAACATGGCACATTTTTCTGCATTAATATTACCCCAAGAATCAGTATTTCATGATAATAAATTTGAACCTTTTGCACTGAAAATTCAGCAACAGATATGCAACCATATTTTCCCTAAAATTGCCATTAATAACAAGTTATCTAGGATTGCTTGATAGATGTCAGGTGGAAGTCAATAATGTAAATGATATACTGTTTGTGAAGCCCTCAAATTATGTATCCTTAACAAGTTGGCATCAAGTCTCAGGGTTTTAAAAAAGCACCAACAAATCTGGACATGTAAAGATAAATAATAAACACATTTGAAATGCAAAAATACCCCCGTATACAACAAGATACATTTTAAAAAATATTATTTCATTGTGGCTTTAGACTCGTTGTCGATTTCATAAACAACCTCAGCAACAACCTCAGCACGTGAATTAAACCTGCATCACGTACAATTTCCAGCAAGTCCTTGCTCAGTTAAATATTACGTTGGAGTATCTAGCAAAAGACAATACCATACCATATAACGCTGGCAACGTGTGGAAAGATTCCGGTCACTCTTGCACCTGATTAGCAACAACAATATTACGAAGTCATTGCCTCTTCTTCAAATCAAATTCAGTATAAGTAGGAATTGCTTGATGTGTGCCTACTTTGGATCTTTACAGCAAAGAGGCTTTGTTGGTGAAGATCAACCAAAAGTTCATACCATTCTTGGCTCATGAATTCTTGAGTGTAATGTTTGGCCAACTTAATTGGTAAACCCAACAGTAAGTTCCAGGATTTCCTCTTCTAGATGTCTAGGAAAGTCGGGAACATCAATGTTCTTGTCATCTTCCATCCTCCAGACATATTGTTTCTTCCGCAAATTCTTTGATTCAACCTTAATCTGCAGCAGATTAGTCTGTGTAGAGAAATGACGCATCTTTGCAACTGTCTGCAAGCCATTATCCTCATTTTCACTGCTAAGAGGTAGCCTACAATAAAATTACAATTCAGTTAGAACGTTTGTAAAAGGACCTAAAATATGCTAAGGATTATGTTGATTTTATGGGCTTTGAGACTTGGGTAGCCTGGGAGCTGGGTACCGACCTCAAATGATACACTATCTAAAGTTAAACATCGAAAATGGGAAGCATGTTTGACAATCTTTTTTTCCAGAACTACAGTGTAAGTTTGTAGGATTACTATGCAAGCATCAGTGGCTATTGTTGATTCTAAAATGATAAAATCGTGACCCTAAAACTAATACTTTAACATAAAAGTTGAACATAAAAGTAAATAGGAAAATGTTTTAAAAATATTCTTCTAGAAAACTACAATGCTTGAATTACTATGTATGCATATTTGGATAATGTAGATTCAATATACTTTTTTTCGTAAATCGGATTTCCTTTTTTTTTTTTAATTGTGACCCCTTCAAAAATACTTAGGACCTAAGACGAACTAAAAGTGTAGGGTAGAAGCACATGTATATATATAAAATGTTCAAAAATCTTCTTGAGAGCTAAAACGCTTCAATTTGTCAGATTAAGAAGTTTTCTCAAATAGTATAGATTCTAAGTTATAAAAACAGTGAGCATCAATTTAATAATTGAGCCTTAGAAGGAATTCAAAGTCAATATAGAAATAGCATATGCTAGGAAATAGAATGTAACAAGGAACTGTTTACAGGTGAGCGACGTTGCCTATGGGCCTCTTGTATGATCATATATTTAGATATCCAGTTTCTTTTACAGACAAATTGGTAATAATATCATTCTACGGTTTCACACCATTTAAGATATCGTTTTAGTAGTTAATACCACTTTTCAACCACTCTTTAAAACTTTTAGTTTTTTTTAAAGAAAAAAATTATTACACCTTAGCAGTTCCTCTAATAAAACGTTTAGTCTCATTTCTGTTTTATTTTTACAATCGTTAAAAAAACAAATATCTCTCTATAAAGCAGTAGAAAGTGTTCTATCATTCTGAATCATTTAAATGTGTTATATTAGTTTTACAGATATACCAAGAATAAAGAAAAAAAAAAGAAAATCCATTACCAAAATAGATCAGGAACTGTTTTTCTGGAAATTTGATTTATACAGGACATTTCTATTGATTTGAGTCTCAAAATTATATCAACAATACCTTTACCTCTATACTGGATTCTGCCTACCTAAATATTTCTTTATTCCTAAATTTATTTTTAACAGAATTATATAAAACACTCTGTATTTTTAGTAGTCCTTTGTTTGTGAGGTTTGAAACTGGCCCGTTAAGAAGAATGTTGGTATTTATTATACAAACTTGTTATTTTTCTTGTTTTTTTAATAACTCAAATGGTTTTTCAAAATGTCAATATTGTTTTTCTAATTTTTTATTGTAACATACATTACCGATCAAACCCTACCTAACACCAGGGTAGACCCTAACTAAACCCTGGGTTTACTTGGGGTTTACTCTGGGTTTACTTTTTGGAAAATGGGGTCCACTCGGGGTTTAATTTGCGTTTACTTTGGGTTTACTCCGGGTTTACTTAGAAATCTACTTTTGAGGTCAACTGAACGCTTTATTTGTTCATCGTACCGCCTGTAATTCCTGCCCTTGTATAGTTAGCGTCTGCTTTCAGGGGTGTACTTCTAACTGGGTTTACTCTCTGTGCCCATTCTGGGTTTACTTTAGATTTACTCTGGCTTTTTTCGGGGTCCACTCTAATAAAATCGAAGTAAACCCAGCGTAAACCCAGAAAGTAAACCAGGGTTAAGTTGGGGTTTACTCTCTGTTCGGTTGGGTCTGATCGGTCTTGTACGCAACCTTTTACAGTAAAACATATACCTGTAGATCTTTTTAAATAACTAATTTCAATCAATTTCCAAGTACATGTAATTAGAACGCAGCAATTCATATCACTACTTAGTATATCATTTCTTAATGCACTCATAAATACTAGAAATCAATGTTAGTTTGAGCCTGTGGCACAATAGTCGAGGTACTAGACATTTGAAACGCCATTGTTTCGTGTCGATAATTCATGAAAACTTCATTTCGTGTGCAGCCACTTTCTGTACATTTACATGTAAGAAGTGGCATATTGAGCAACATTTTGTACGGTTGTATGAAGTATTGTGACATAAAGTTACGTACAGGTCTTCAACACACTTCTGATTTCTTCAGATAACATTATCAAATTATAAAACTTGTATATTTGTATTCTTCGTGTCTTTTAGTTTTTATAATTAATTTACATCGTTTTTTAGTATTTTAGTGTATTTGGAAATCTTATCCAAGAGAAATCAGGAATTAAGGATGCAAGCAAACCAGTAAGCTCTTCGTTATTTGAACTCACCAAAACAATATCGTCTATTGATTCAAAATCAAATTATTACATGTATGCAAAGTAACTCTTGTACTTAATGGTACATTTACATGTAAATCCTTTACTTTTATTCCGACTCATTCATTTCTATCAAAAGAGATTCTTATTTGTGGTCCGAGATTGGGGATGTCCACATGAATTTCCATACGGTGAGACTGGAGGAGAACTTTATGTTCGAAAGCAATTAACGGTAAGCAAAAAAAATCTCACAATAAATATATTACTAAGTTAAAGCACATATGATAATTAGAACACAAAAATCGTAAGGGCAAGAATATACAAAAAGATTCTAAAACCAGAAAAGCAACAGCATTAACAGCTACATGGTCAAATAAGGACATTTTACTTTTGACGAGCTCCATGAATTAGTTGCAAAAATCAAGTTTAATTATATATTCATTACTAAACAGCTTAGCCGGTCACTAAACATATCCCAAAAAGTCTCGAATTAGAGTGCACGAGACACCAATTCCCTGTTACATTTAGATGAATTACCTACCTACCTATCTAGTCATTGCTATGCCCGGGGGCACATAGGGCAAGGACTAGACTCCTCCACTTGTGCCTGTCTTGAGCCAACTTCTCCAGTCTCCCCACGTAAATTTGTGTTCCGTCATTTCTCTTTCCACGGTCCTTCTCCCAAGTGTTCTTGGGTCGACTGGGTTTCCTTTTCCCTTCTGATGTCCATCGCTGTGCTATTCTTGTCATATTACTATAGATCTAGATGAATTGATATAGATAATGCATCATAAAATAACCTTGAACTTTTCAAAATATGAGAAAGGAAGTTTGATTGCACGATAAAGCCCTACAAAACATGATAAGATAAACTTAATAATCCTGACTTTTTATAAGATAACCCATATTAAATTGATGGATGCATGGATAAAATTACCGTACTAACATACAGTATACATATAGCATGAAAAGATAAACATTACTGATCCAAGGATATTTTTTTTGTAAAAATACTTTGCTGTAATACTTTATGGAATGATATCACAATGTTATAATTGTTGTACATTTTGTATCTTAATGGAAGGGTTTCTGTTTTTAAATACTCATGAAAAACAGGAAGAAGATAATCAACATCAACAGCTGAAGATAGTTCGCAACAATCTGAATGGGGGCTTCCTCGAAATTGGTGGGTGTCTGTTACCCTATCCGGGCAAGGACGTTGCGACAAATCACCAATTTGCTGGACTTGTGAAAAGTAGGCTATATATATATATATATATATATATATATACAGTGGAGCCTCAGTTATCCGGACGCTTTCGTTCCCAAGTTGAATCGTCCGGATAGGCGAAGCGTCCGGATATCTGAAATGTGTCTATTGTTGTCATGAATGATAATGTATTTGTATGCAATGGCTCCCAGTGTTGATACTAGTTTTTTTGCCTTTCATACCATATAGCAACACATGCTAGAGTGAACGTTTTTAAGAGATAAAGAACTCTGCTTTATTTTATTATTTTGTCATGAAATATTAACCGGACAATAATGATAACCGAATCTAGCTGAATTCTTTCTGTCCAAGTGTGATATGTGTGTGATACACTGCAATTTTTCTAATTTTTGAAAGTGATTTGGGAAGTCAGTGTATTTATACAAGCTACTCATGAGGGTCTAGCACGTAAAAAAGGTGTGAAACTTAATTGACAGGGGTAATCTTTTGTACTGAGTAGGGTATCATCAAATTTTACCGACCGGTTAAATGAAGCAAGATTAGTAGTAAATTAGTGTTTTGTGGTAAAAACAGACCGTCCGGATCCGGAACGCGAAATTCCGGATAAATGAGACAAAATAACGTATAAAAAATCTGTTCCCAAATAAAATCGTCCGTAAACTGAAGCGTCCGGTTATCTGGCGTCCGGATATCTGAGGCCCCACTGTATATATATATATATATATATATATATATATATATATATATATATATATTTATATATATATATATATATATATATATATATATATATATGAATTAATATGATAACCGTAAGACCGTCAGTACAACCATTTTTTTAAACAGTTTGATTAAAATAAACCGACTATCGAATTCATTTCATGACCCAGTAGGTCAAATTTTTATTGGCTTAAGTCAGGCCTATTCAAATAAATTACACGTTGCGTGCTCTGTCTCTAAGTATGACGTTATATTAACTATTATTCGAAAAAAAAATATCTTTGGAAATATTTTAGCTATAGAAAGGAGACCTTAGGTATTTCTAATTTCTGATATTTTTTTCTTTCAATACGTATCAAATTTTAGAAGAATTTTAATGTTTATTAATTAAATTTTGGTACTTTATATGGTATCTAGAAATTTTTTAAAATTTTTATTTTCCCAATTTAAAATTTAAACACACTTTAAACAAGTCAAATTTACTGATTAGAACACCGTTGACACTACACATATGTATTTGGATAGCATAATCATTTTTTTTTAAAGTTACTTCAGAATGACGCTTTGGAAAGTTGTTAAAATAGTTTAAGGGGCATTGCATATCGATAAGCATTTGTCATTAAATGATCAAATGGAACATAATGGCGGTCAATATGGCGGGGCCAATGAGCTGAAAGAATGTTCTTTCTTAGTACACCTAATTTAATTCAGTTTTTATTGATTTTCTCATATATACGTGTTACTATTAAGCATCGCTTTGAAATGCGTGGTTTGCTCGCCTTTTTCTGCTATTGATATTACATACTTATAGAATCATTCATTATTACGAGTGTGGGTTAGTGAAATTCAATCGAGGGGACAAGATTCATGGTCTAGGACGAGGTTTTACCGAGACTTGACCGTGAATCTTGGCCCCGAGGTGGAATTTCACTATCCCACACGAGCATATAATGAATGATTTTTTTTCTCGCGTTATATTACCTTAAAAAATGATGTTAGAAAACTTTCTGTTATGACGTTTAAAGGTTTACTTTCAATTAATCCCTCCGCGTGCTTCAAATAGTGCAAGTCAAAATGAGAGCATACGACAATTTTTTAATTAAAAATATGATAAATTGTAATTAATTAAGCAATATAATTACTTAATGTATAATTCCAATGCACCATTTCGCATTTTTCTACCGCGGACATCGTTTGTTTCCGTTTTAAAACGGCGTAGTAATACACAGTGTAAGACAGAAATATCTCACACTGCTGTCTCACACCGGACAACCGATCTCACACCGCAAGAAAAATGTATATTGCAACCTATCACAATGTAATTGATAAAGCAGAAAAAATGCCATTTAATATTTTCTTCAAAATATATGTAATAACGAAGCACTGGTGAGTAAAGCAAACTTTAAGACTGTTAACCTCAATAAGAAATTATTGCAACAACCCAGCATGCCTTCTAGCATTCCGTCGAGAAAGTAAACATTGCGCTTTATTTCTTGCAATGGTCGATCAGGCTTCTGTGTTGCGTATATTAAGCAGTCGCTATAATTTCGATGTTCTAAAGTTCCCTTGTAATATTAGTTTTAAGCTCACCTGAGCTGAAAGCTAAAGTGAGCTTTTCTGATCATTTTTGTCCGGTGTCCGTCTGTCTGTCGGTCTGTTTACTTTTCTACATTTTCGACTTCTTCTCTAAAACTGTTGGGCCAATTTCAATCAAAATTTGCTCACATTGGGTAAAGGGGATTTAAGTTTGTAAAAATTAAGGAACATGCTCTCGTTCAAGGGAAAATAATTAGGCTTTATTGAAATTTTGTTGATATTTTTAAAAAATCTTCTTCTCATAAACCATTTGGCCAGAAAAGCTGAAGATGTGTTGAAGCATTCTTAGATAGTGAAGATTAAGGTTTGTTCAAATCGTGGTCCCCGTGTGTAAAGTGGGGCCAAAATGGGGGTCGAACTTTTACATAGAAATTACACAGGGCGTAAAACAATCTTTAAGCAAGTCCTTAAAGGTGGCTTAAAGATGACGTAAAGGTGGCTTAAAGGATATACAATCTTTAAGCCACCTTTATGTCACCTTAAAGCTGAGCTTATAGGTTTTGAATGTCCAAACTTCTTTCAGTCACCTTTAAGCTATCCTTAAGCCACCTTTGAGCATCTTGAAGTGGCATTTACGCTCCCTTTAACTTGTGTTTACACAAAAATTAAATTCCCTTTAAAGTAAATCCACCCTCCTGTGACGTCATACATTTTACATAAACCATGAATTCATTGAAATTCATGCAAGTAGATTTGTTTTTTCTATGTTATTATAGGTGCACATCAAAAACTCAAATCATTGTTTACTTGGACAAAGGGAAATAACTCTTTTTTACTTTTCTCTAAGTGATATATCTAAATTTATCATAATACGCGTTTTTCATCCTTATATTCGACATAATTCAATAATGAAAAAAGGGAAATAACCCTTTTCTACTTATCTCTAAGTGAGATATCTAAATGCTATAATTTTTCTAATGTAAACATTTTTTTCTTTCTTTTTTTTTAATTTAATTTTTGTTTTCTGGCATAGTAAGTAATACAATTTAAAAAGACAAACAAGTATACATTCAGTTTTAATTAAATGTTTAAATCAAAAAAGTTTGATTTTCAGATGATAATTTCAGCCTTTGGTTTTTATTACCTTACGTCTTAAATAGTATGGATACATATATATTTCATTTATTTGTTGATAAAATTAAAGTCCAATAAGTTAAAAAAGTTAAGTTTTTAACTTTGAACCCATGATTTTATAGGTACGGAGTTACCTTAAGTCCAGTTTGATCAAGCTGAACAGATTCAACTTAAATACATAAATTAAATCGGGCAGGATACTGCCGCTTTGTTTGTCTAGACATAGTTTTGTTCGTTTTTGAATATCTAATTAATGTATATTGTTTGTCCAACTTAAGAAAACCCCTGGAACTAGCACAGAAAATACAAGATATACACAATAGGTGTGTCGTCTGCCCAGGTGCACGTCAGTTTTTCTTTTAAAAAAAAAGCGTTGAAATTGTAGTATTTACGTGTGTACGATTAGTACAGTGAATAAAAGTTATTCATTTACATTTGTAAATCAATCTTAAAGTATTATTTCCTAACTCTAGGTTTTAAAAATGTTACGTCTACAAACTAAAGATACATGTATGTAAGAGTAAAATCTAGAGACTAATCAGTTACTGTACCAATGATCATAAATAGAAGTTAATTATTTTAATACATCTATATGGAAAAATATGTCACATACCCGGCCGGGTACATCATACAATTGTATGTACAAGTCATTTGCTATTGTCACGTCAGTAAATACGTCACCGGTAATTAGTAATGTTGTTTGTTATAGAATTGATATCATGTATGCAATGACATATCTAAACATATATAATTTAATTTGTTATTCTAGATCTGTTGTAAAAATATAATGATCAATATTAAAATCATAACATGCTGGAACGGCGGCGTGATTATAAAAACCAAGAAATTGCGTTGAACTTTTCACAGGATGAATCTCTGCCAATCAGTCAATTGAAAGGTGACTGAAAGGTAACTAAAATGTGACTGAATGGCATATGTGTGCCATTCAGTCACCTTTCCAGACCATTCAGTTATCATTTAGTTGACTGAATGGCAGAGATTTATCCTGTATTTACCCTAATAGTTTGAATGAATTGAAAAATAGTTAGGTGAACGTGTATCTACCCGGATTGAATTTATCATTTTAGTAATTAAGCCTAACAGTTTCCAATCAGGTATAATATATTTTTTTTCACTGAATACAATGTAACGTAATTCATTGTAAATGCATGCATGTAATTTATAAATCAGATAAAACTGATTTCTAAAAACTAAATGGAAGTCAAAATCTTTCAAAGTAAAAAATACACACACATTGCATTGATTCAATAGCCAACGATTTATTGGATATGAAAACCTTCGCTGAGAAATGAGTTGCCGTGGTGCAGTGGAAGAGAGGTGGTATTTAAAAAAACAAGAGATGATATTTGCAAACAAAGGGGCCCGGGTTCAGTACTCGTCTAAAGCATTTTGAATTTTAATTCATTAATATTTGTTCGAACAAAAACTGTTTTTAATACCTTCGATGTCTTGGCATCATTTTACTTGCGACAGAATATACATTACCAGTATTTACTTTTCTATCGTACATGTAGAATTTGGTAGAAAATTCGACAAGTGGCAGAACATATTTTATCAATATTTGAAAAGGATCCAGACATGATTTGGATGCAAAACTCGAATTATATATTTGTTAACAATCCAAATAATGTAAAGCAAATAAGTAATCATTTTTTTTGACAAATTTGTGACAAAGAAGATTCAATTTATTCGTAAATGATTTTATCAAGAACAAAAATCAACAATAGAATGAAACTTATTGTCCATAAATAATATTATGAACAAAGGAAAGCATCTTTTCATTGAAATTTATACCGATAAAATAAAATGACTCAAGCTTTGTTTGCAAAGCAAAGAATTATAACCAGTGGGAACTGTGACTCGCTTGTAACTCAATGATTGACTATCAGATTTTGAAAAAGCATTTCAAGCATCTATATAAACTATTGAACACATTTAAAATCAAAACTTATTTTTTGAAAAAAATGATTTCAAATCGTGTCTGTGTCCATTTAAACAATTATATATGAGGATATATATTTCTCATTTTATATTACAATTAATTATTGCAAAGCTTGAAAAACGAAATTCAGAATTCAACAGGGATGCTGGTGATGTCACTGTGCGTGAAGTAAATTGAAAACTTGTTTCCTCTATTTTGGAAAAGTTTTCAAATTTATAGGTGTAGATTGTACTTTCTATATTTTGGCATACGCACATGTCTTGTCTGTAGGGATAGCTTTGCTCTCATTTAAATCTTTATTAAGGTCTTCTGTTTCCAACGGAATTTTGTGCACGCGATTTTTCAAAAACTATTGGGCTGATTTCGACCTATTTTTTACATATGATTGCCAGAGGTCATAATTCTAGATATTTTTTTTAAATTTTGAAATCGTCACTTCCGGTACCGAGTTACGGTTGATTTTCTTTTTTATTACAACCTATTTTGTGTAGAGCTGATCTAAGAAACTATCAGTTATATGAATACGAAATTTTCAGGAGAGGTAGAATATAGTTTGAAATTGTGCACTCTTATGTTATTTTACGCCAGTGGCGCTTATTGCTTGGAGTTCGCCCGAGCGCAAAAATTGGTTAGGAATTTTGAATCCCCCCTATTTTCTTTGAAAGATTTCTCAGAGATGGCTTCATAGATTTTCTTAAAATTTGCAGGGGTTATAGAAAATGAAAATTTCTCGATGTTTTATTTTCATTTTTTTCAAACTTCGTTTCCTGTCGTCTGTTTCCTGTCACACAACAAAAAGCTTGTGACGTCAAGATCTCAATATTGATCAAGACTTTAATATTCAGGCTTTGTAGGATTATATACCAATAGTTGTAGATTTCTTTAAACTATTTTGTTTTGTTCGTCATAACTTCCGGACATAACCGAAAAGCACTTCAAAAAATAATGTTTTACTTTCCAACGGAAGACCTAGTAATTGTTTTTGTACTGTTTCTTATTAAGGTCTTCTGTTTCCAACAGAGGACCTTATTGTTTTCGTACTGTTTCTTATTTAGGTATTCTGTTTCAAACAGAACACCTTATTGTTTTCGTACTGTTTCTTCTTATTTCTTTTTTCCAAATTTTGTGCACGAGATTTCTCGAAATCTATTCGATCGATTTCGACCATTTTTCACAGATGTTTGGGGGTGTTCTAAACTTCATATAGTTTTTTTTCGTAGTCACTTCCGGTACCGAATTATTGGCCATTTTGTAATGTTTGACGATCCATTTTGTTCAGCTATAAACTCGGAAACCATGAAAGATATGAATATGAAATTTTCAGGATAGGTAGACTATAGTTTGAAGTTGTGCAGCATGTAGTTGTTTAACGCCTGTTGCGTCATTTCTTGGAGCTTGCCTAGGCACGAAAATTGGGTACGAATTTTCATTTAAAATTTTCATACGTTTTGATCCGTATCCTTTTAGAAGTTGCTATTTTTTAAAGACATATCTAACAAAAATAGTAGATAATCAAAAGTTCTTTCCAACAAAATAAAAAAAGAGGCTGGCTCTTTTTTAAAGGGGCCAAGGGACTCGTAAACTCTATTACAAATAACATAAAAACGATAAAGATATTGTAATCCATTATAGAAACAAAGTTGTGAATAATACCAATATTAAATAGAAAAAAAATCATTGCCACGCCCATTTATTACGTAATTAGAGATTTTAAGGGACCAAAGTACTTTAACTTTGACGAAATATACCTAGAGAAGTAGACATATTTTGTAAAGCATTGTAGAAGAGAAAATGTTAGCATTAATAGTTTAAATCTATTCCACTTATCAAAACACCAATGTATGTCCCCATAAGGGATCTAGAGGGCTGGCCCCTTAAATATTTAATCATTTGTATGTCAAAAATGAACAACAATTCTAGATGGGTGTAAGAACAAAAATGTTAGAATTCTGAAGGCCTTTTCAAAAAAAATCATGAAAAAGGGACAGGCCCCTTTAATTAGGGGCCAAGACACTCGTTAACTCTAATACAAATAACTAAAAAACAATAAAGATTTTGTAATGCATTATAGAAGCAAATTGTTGATCGTAACAATATCTCTCAGAAAAAATCATTGTCATGGCCATTTATTACGTAATAAGGGATTTTTAGGGGCCAAAGTACTTTAACTTTGACGTAATATATCTAGAGAAGGAGATATATTTCGTTAGACATCATAGAAAAGAAAATGTTTGCATTAATGGTTTAAATCTATTCCACTTATCAATACACCAATTTCTGTCCCCATAAGGGATCTACAGGGCTTGCCCCTTAAATATTTAATCATTTGTAATTAGGGATTTATAGGGCCAAATTACTTAAATTTTGACGCAATTTATCTAGAAAAGGAGACATATTTTGATAAGCATTGTAGAAGAGAAAATGTTAGCATTGATGATTTTAATCGATTCTATTAATCAAAGCACCAATGTCTGTCCCCATTAAGGATCTAGAGGGCTGGCCCCTAAAATATTCAATCATTTGTATATTAAAAGGAATAACAATTTTATATGGTTGTAAGAACAAAAAATGTTAGTATTCGTGGGACCTTTTGAATGAGTCAAGAAAAAGGGGCTGTTCCCTTAAATTAGGGGCCAAGAGACTCGTAAAGTCTCTTACACATACCTTAAAACGATCAAGATTTTGTAAAGCATTATGAAAGCAAAGTTGTTGATTGTAACAATATTAGTTTGTAGAACTCATTGCCACACCCATTGATGACGTAATTAGGGATTTTAGGGGACTAAAATCTTAAATCTTTAATGTGCTGTATGTAAAAAAGCAAAACCCTTTGTCAGCAATTTGATTTTGACAATCGTATACATTATAAAAAAAAAGGGAGGGCTCGAGTGAAAATTCTGAAATTTCATTGATATTTTAATGGTATCGTTTAAAAAACTGAACGGAAGACCTCCTCGTTACTCGTTATCTTCCGTTTCCAACAAAAGACCTTATTGTTATTGCTTTGTTTCTTTTCCCTATTATTAATATATTTTTTTTCTTCCTATTTTTGTTAACGCGATTTCTCAGAAACAGCTCGGCCAATCTCAATCAAATATTCAAATATGATAGATATTAGTATGAACCTGATTGGAAAAATTTGTGTTGATGACGTCACATCCGTTTTTGAGATATTGAGATTTCCATCTTAATGTTATAATTTAGATCCATCATTTCATCTAAGTTAACAGAAAACTTTATTCCAATTAAATTGAACGTTGTTTCTTCCCAATTAAATTTCCACCTTGTGTGGTGATTAACATTTTTTGAGAAATTTTTGCTACCTATCCATATAAGTTTTGTTTTACTGAAATTAATTTTAAGGCCTGATATTTCAGCAAAATAGTCTAATGTTTGTAGTGTACCATCTAGCGATGATGCTGACCCATCTGATATCAAGGATGTATCATCAGCTTATTGTGATATCTTATATTCTTCTCCGTCAATCTCAATTCCTTTAATATCTCTATTATTTCGGATTAAAATACCTAAAATTTCTGCGCAAAGAACAAATAAGTATGGAGATACTGGGTCTTCTTGTCTACAGCCTCTTTGAGGGTTAAACTATTGGGAGAGTGTACCATTTTGAATAACACAAGAGGATATATTCTAATAAAAACAATTGATCCACTTTTTGATTAAAACTCCAAAATAAAAGAATGTTTAAGTTTTGAATATAAAGTCCCATGAAACTGTATCAAATGCTTTTTTTCAAAATCTATTAACATCAATAGGCCTGGAATATCATTGAATTTAGTGTAACTCATAATATCATATACAATTCTAATATTTTCTCCAATAAATCTTTCTTTTAAAAAATTGGTTTGGTCATCATTTATTATTGTAAGCAGTTTTGTTTTTAACCTTTCTGTGATACAACCTGAAGCAATTTTGTAAACTACTGAGAAATTACTGAGTGTAATAGGTCTCAATTTTTTTAGAAGTTGCCTATTTTTATCAGGTGTTGGTATACAAGTTACCCCTAATTTTTGGTAATTGTAAATTCTCCTTTATTGTAAGAATCATTTATTGATCTTGTTCTATATTCACCTAAGTCTGCCCAGAAAAATTTGAAGAATTCTACAGTAAATCCATCTGCACCTGGGCTTTTATCATATTTCATTTGCTTTAGAGTTTTTAAAACTTCTGCTTTTGTGACCAAACCTTCTAAATTATTTGATTCTTGGTCTGTTAGTTTTTTGACTTTGTAATGTTTAAGTTTTTCAGCTAGATTATATCTTTCTAAAGCTTCCTTTTTTGGTATCGATTTTCATAAAACAACTTTGTTTTATTTAAGGTAACTCCATACTCGTGAAATTCTCTGATGAAAGTTGAAAAATTGAACTGATTTCAACTTAATAGACTTCAATGTCATCAATTGTTAGAAAAAATATACATGTCATCACACTTTTTGAGATGCCAGATAAACATAAACTAAAACATATTTTAGCATCAGAAAATTGTATTGATTTTTTGGTAAAAGTAAAATCCTTTAGGCAGATATGTGTTTAACTGTTTTAATTTTGATTTCAACTTTATCAGAAAAACTAAAACTACAAATGTATTTGAAAATTAATCTAAAAACTATAGGAATTAGACATACAACTGAGAGAAAAGTCAGAAAAGGGGTTATTTCCCCTTTGCATAGATAAGATGTATAAAACATTGGAAATTTAGGATAAAATGAAGCTGCGAAAATATCTTGAACCTACCAATAATTCTAATTACATCCATGTGATTATATTCACATAAGATAAATAAAACTATCTTGCACAAAGTTCAAAGAACTCAAAGTTTTACAAAAAAGTATGACATCACAGAACACTGGATCTACTTTAAAATTTCTTCTTGTGATTGTATAAGTTGACCATTTTCAATTTCTAGCTTTGATAATTGTTTATTGATAAAGTTGCGCGATTCTAGATTACAAAAATATTTTGTTGGTTTTTCTCGTTCTTCAATCCACTGTGCCCTTGATCTGATATAGTTTCCTTTAAGTTTATGTGCTCTCAAGTTTTCAAAATCAGACAATATTTGTTTGCTCGACTCATCTAAAAAAAAAATTTAAGTTTTTAATTTCATCTTCAAGTGTTTTTCTTCTTCTTTTAATTTTCTTTTATTTGTATGTGCTAAAAAAGATAGATTCCCCCTTATTTCCATTAATAGTGTATCAAAAAATAGGCTGTCAGATATTTGAAATACTATTTCGGAGTCTTTGATATTTTGAATTTCATTAATGTTATAAACAAGAGCAGCATATTGTCTTTTTATATCAATTATCAGTGTCTTTATTGTTTGTATATATTCTTTATCAGAAAGAAGAGAGTTGTTAAACTTCCAATATCCTCTGCCCTGTACAAAGTCTGTAGTTTTTATATGTAAAACAACTGGGCTGTGGTCTGAACGGTAACTATTTTCATATTCAATAGTTTGTACAAAGGGAGATAATTCACATGATATAAGAAAAAAAAATCAAGTCTTGCTTGTTTAATTGGACTTTTTCCTCCAGGTAAATCGTTTTAATTGTGGATTTGCACATCTAAATATATCACTCAAATTTAGGGATTCCATTTGAATAATTAATTCAGACCGAGCTTTGGGATCTTTTAAGTTTTTATAATTCATTGTATCTAAGTTCTTATCCATAACCATTTTGAAGTCACCACCCATAACAATGTAGTGATTATTTGCTACTGTTTCAATTTTTTCCCCTATATCTTTATAAAATTGTGGATTGTCTTCATTTGGTCCATATACATTTACTAGCAAGTATTGTTTATTTTCTATAGTTACATCTAACATTAGACTGTTACCATTAATATCTGAAAATGCATCATAAACTTTAAATTCAAAATTGTTTTTTTTTTAAAAATTGCCACTCCACGGGAATTAGATCTATAGGAACTAAAGTACATGTAAGCTTCAAAACCCCATTGTGTTTGTATCATTTTCTCACCTCTTGTATAAAATGTGTATCTTGCAGAAAAAAATGCTATATTTTTTATTATGAAGGTAGTTAATCACAATTTTCCTTTTACTTTTGTCTCCGAGGCCCTGACAGTTAACACTCAGTATTTTTTAGATAGTTTATATTATTATTATCCATTGTCAAACTTCTGATTTTGTGTTGTTTTCTTTGCTATCATCATAAACAATAAAAAAGGGGTCATGGATATTAAAAAGGGGATTGTTGAACTGTTTGGGATAGAGAGGGAAAGTTATGAATTCGGTGTCAATTTACAAAAGAATGATTAGGAGAGAGAAAAAATTGTGGTGTTGGGATATCCAAGGTGTTAGGTAATACTCAATACATTATGGTCCATTGTTTATAAAAATGATAATAAATGGATACAGTAACATTTGATAAAAGTAGTCAACTTTTCCTTAGTTTACAAAGAAATTGTTCTCTATGATCATATAAATTTACACAAAAGATAATTTATCAACAATGGTAGACAACAAAATTACCCGTTGAATATCAGTTTTCTATTTCATAGGTTTTGGGTATTTATTTTCATAAAATGTCAAGGTAAAGAAACCGACTCCAACGTCTTTACAAGATATCAGAATTCCCATTAAAAAACAATTGGTAAGGGAGAAAAAGATGGTAAATTACTTACATCACATGTAACCGTATATTAACCGGATGTTGACAGTCGCTGTATAAAACGTTAAACCCATGCCGGTTGAACCGGACAATTCTGACAAAAAGTAAAGGAGTTCAATGCAAAATAATACAGTATCCAAATATGGATGAGAAATAAATATTTACAACCTTATAATGCATAAGTTGTGTTTATTGTTTTTACATCACCGTCACAACAGCATTCACTTTTACGCCAAATTCGCGGTAGCACTCAAACCAGTTTCCAGTATATGACGGAATCGGCATGGGCCAATTTTACTATGGAACCACCTGGTGGCGACAACGAAGCAATTTTTAATATTATTGTATTTCATCTCTCGCAACAACGCCCGGCCAGCGCCATGTTCTTTATCATCATCACTGCCCTCATGCGTCACTCCTTCTGAATTAGTGAGGATGTATGCGTATACATTGTGGGTCGCGCTACTTACACGGGGTAGTCGGAGTATTTTTTTCAAGGCTTGGTTTACTTGTTTTACCGAGCTAACTTCAGCTACATATGATGAGAACCGGTTTCCGTTATCCTCTGTACGTTTTCCTTCGAATACTTTAGTTTCGATTTTGTCGCTCGAGGCATCGAGTAATTCTTTGGCTGACGGTCTGTTGACCTTTTCACGGTATACAGATCCGTTACTCGGGAACACAAGTTTGTAACCTTTGATCACCGTTGTGATTTGTCTCTCGTTATAACTATGTTGGAGATCGTACAGGCGCTTTCTGCGTTCTCTCATTTCTTCTGGAAAGTGATTGGAAATTCTCACTTGCGATTTTTTTCTTTTAACTTTGGAACTCTTGTCATGATTTTTTCTTTTTGGTGTAAATTTGCAAATTGAATAAATACTGATCTTGGAATCTTTCTATTTGTCTTTGGATCTCCTTGTCTGTAAAGTTTGATGATTCCAATATTGTTTACTTCCGATTCTTGCATTTCTAGAAAATAAAAAAAAATTGAACTAGAAGTGGAAGGTTTTCATTTTGGTTTTTATTTAATAGTCCTGTTATAATCGCATTACATTTCATTCTTTTGGTTATCATGTCAATACTTTGGTTGTTATGGAATTCCACTTTTTGTTCGAGTTTAATGACGATATTTCAAAAGACCAATTTCGTTTTTTCATGTTTTGATTCCAAATCTGTGAAATGGCCAATCGTATCATTGGCTTGCAACTATACTAATTGTAATCGTTCTTCAACTCCGTGTTTACCGTATATGTCCTGCTTAATGTTTGCAATTTTATTTCTGTGAGACTCAAAATTTATCATGAGATTCGCAAGTGTGCTTTGTATGTTTGATATGCCTTGCATAACATCTTTGAGTTCGTATTTTTCAACATATTCAAAGGACTTACGTGTACATTGCGTTTCTCCTTCACTGTCCTGCATACTATCGTGACTTCTTTTGTTACCGTCCTTTGTCCGGTCGACGGTTGCCATACTTTGAAAGATTGTTGGGTGATTACCTGTTCACTGCGCACTTCACTCGGTTTTCAGATAAAAAGTATAAACTGGTTAATTTTTCACGTGTTAATCAATGAGTTTGTTAATATCTTGACTTACTACCTCTAATTTTGATGTTTCAAACCGTCCCTTATATAATTTCTGTCATTTTTTTTCATAACACCCAGGAACTGAAAAAACACGTCTACATACCACCACCGGAACCGGAACTCCGAAGAAGCAAATATGTTTATCTTACTTTTATTTAGCCCAACAATATAACGATTTTCTCACGTGTTACGTAATTTGGGGGTTTTAGGGGTCAAACGTCCAAAACTTCGATCACCTATATATAAAAAAGGAACAATATTTTGAAATGCAGTGTAATAAAAAAAAAATGCTCAAAATGATGTACTATCAACATGCAACCTTAAGGATTTAGTTCAGCGGCCCCAATAAGGGGATATGGGAGTGACCCCTTAAACGTTTTTCACAGATATCTCAACAACTCAAGAATTTATAAAAGCCTGTTGAACAAAGTTCTTACACCTGAAACAAAATAGTGTCTGGCCCTTAAAATGTAGACCCTCTTTTCCTGTTTTAAATCATGTTTAGCTGTTAAATTGCAAAATCAAGATCGAACATAAATCTCAAGTTCTAAAATCAGACGGAAGCCCTCCTTGTTGCTCGCAACGAGATGGTGTCTAGTTTCTTTTATTTTTTCACTCTCATATAAACGTTATACTTTTTTCGATATTGTACTCTTTTCCTTCGCTTTACCGACGAATGGTATAATTGTTTTAAAAACTTTAAAAACTAAAAAAAAGTGGGTTTTGATCCATCCGCCCATTTAACTAAATAATTTCGTTTGTTATTCATAAATTTCGATTTCAACAATTTTTCAACTTCATGCCATTGTCCATTTGGCTTTTTATTATCTTTATCTTGATTAGCTCTGTCATTTGCATTATTTTGACCGATTTGCTTTGTTACCTCATCTCGATTTACATCATTTCGATTATTGTTCTGTACCTCACCATTCTTATCATTAACAGGTGGTGGTCGTATATCTCGCGGATCCTTAAATAACTTTAGGCGATTCGCATGAACCGACAATTTAATTCAATGTGATTATCACATCGACACACCTAAAGGAATGAAGTTTATGTTTTTTCCTGGAGTCAGTTTAATGATTATAAGTAGCACTTGATTTCTTATTTGAAATTGTGGTAGTTTTTCTATCATACCGTTGTTTATTTACTTTTTGTACATCTTTTACGTTTTATTTTGCGATTTCTTGAATAGTCTTTACTTTATAGATTAATTCTTTTACATATGCATCAGATGCTGTTTGTAATTCTTCAGTAGGCAACAACGCAATATCTAACGGTAAGGACATTTCTTTTCCAAAGATCATATAATACGGCGAAAACACCTTTGATTGCGTTGAGGGGCTTATTCTGAATGCCATCAAAATACTGGGCAAAACTTCATCCCACTGCGTTTGTTCCTTTTGACAATGGGCGCGTAACGATCGTGCAAGCGTGGAATTAATTCTCTCACAAGCTACATTGCTTTGTGGGTGATACGAACTTGTGACGTATCGTGTAACTTGGAATATTTTACACAAGACCTGCACTATTTTTGACATAAAATTCTGTCCTCTATCACTGACTAAAGTTCTATGAGCCTCATACCTAGTAACAATTTCCTCAGTAGCCTCCTGAGTTTTCATCGGCAACGCTTCTGACTAATGCGACCATGAATCTGTAACCAGTAGAATGTATTGATATCCTTGCTTAGTTTTTGGTAGCCCTGCCCAAATATTCATATGTCATCTATCAAAGGTACCTTGGACTGGCAAGTGATGCAATGGTGCATTGCGAGCTGATGTGTCTCGCTTAACCCTTCGACAGATGTCAAATGACATTACATAATCGTAGATATTTTGATACATCTTTGGCCAAAAGTATTTTTGCTTAATTGCCACATAAGTTCTTTGAACGCGTAAATGACAACCGCCTGCTATCGAATCATGATATAAACTGATGACATAATTTCTTAGTTTTTATGGAACAGCTAATTGTTTAAAAATTACTTCCGTTTTTGCCTTATTTTTAGTTCTGGGTTGGAATATATGAAACAATACATCATTTATAATTTCATATTGATTTGCTTCATACGGTATTGTTTTTGCATGATTTTTATTTGTTTGAAGAACTCCTTGTTGTATATAATCATAGATATGCTTAAAATATGGGCAATTTTGTTGTTCATTCTTAATTTGAGTTTGATCCGATAGTACATTTATAGTTGCGTTTTCATATCTTGTAACATTTTAAGTCATTTTTAAAATTTTCATTTTCATTTTGAGAGATGTTTTGATCTGGGCATGGCCTTTTTGTAAGAGCATCACAATTTTGATGTTTTATTCCTGGTCTATGTTTAATATCAAATGTATATTTTTGCAATTTTAAAGCCCATCGAATTAATTTTGCATTTGTATGTTTTATAGTTTTTAACCAGGTTAGCGCTTTGAGTTCGGTATTAACAATGAATTCATTGTTAATTAGATAAACGCGAAAATGATCAATAGCTGTTTAATGCTAACATTTCCTGTTCCGTAACAGAATATGATTTTCTTTATTGTTAAGCGCTCTTCCCCCATATGCGATTACATGTTCCTTATCATCATCCCCAATTTGTGACAAAACATAACCTATTGCCATTCCAGATGCATTGCAAGATAAAATAAATTGTTTTTGAAAATTTGGATACACGAAAATGGGAGTATTCGTTAAAGCTTGTTTCAATGAATCAAAAGCAATTTGACAATCTTGTGTCCATTTAAACGGCAATAACCTATTTAAAGGAAGCGCAATTTTGGAATAACCTTTGACAAATTTCCGATAATAATTTGCTAGACCAAGAAAACTGCAATCATCTTGCTGATTTTTAGGTAAAGGATAAGGTTTTACCGCGTCTTTTTAGATGGATTTACTTTTATTCCGTCTTTTGATATAATATGTCCCGAATAATTTACTTCTGGTCTGCAAATGAACATTTGAGTGCTTTTAATGTCAAAATGCGTCTCGTAACCTTTGACAAATTAAAGTAAGATGTTTTAAATGATTTTCAAAATTTTCTGAACATACAATGATATCATCGATGTAAACCAAACAATGTTTCCACTTAAGACCTTTTAAAATCATATTCATCAGCTTTTGAAAAGTCACAGGTGCATTTACTAATCTAAAAGGCATTCGTTAAAACTGATATAAATTGTCACGCGTAAAAAAGCAGTTTTATGTTTTGTTTGTTCATCTAAGGCAATTTGCCAATAACCGAAAGCCTAATCTAGGGTTGAAAATATCTGAGCTTTAGTTTGACCTACCACATCAAATACACCATCTCATCGCATAGAGGGAAATGTGTGAAATTGAGTGACCGCATTCAATTTTCTATAATCAATCGCAAATCTATACTCATTATTTGGCTTTATAACTATGACCACCATAGAAGCATAAGCAGAAGTACTTTCTTCAATTATATCGTATTTCAACATTTGTTTAATTTGTTTTTCAATTTCCATCTTTGCTTTTGGCGATGTTCTATATTGCTGCGATTGAATAGGTTTTTCAGTTTCTGTTTAAATGGAATGATAATAATTGTTGCATTTACCCAATTCTAATAAATCATTTGCAAAGACATCAATGTTAGAGACAATCATTGATTGCGGCGTCGACAGGCTCATCACTGGACTTAATAACACATTTCTTCTATATAACGCATGCACTCTAAGCAATTTCTATAGAATTTCCTTTACGATATATAAGCCAGGCGTATGCACATTTAGTCTTGCTTGACAACTTGTCGTATGTGTTGTTTGAGCATTTTGAATTCATCATGATAGAGACAGATAGAGAGAGATATTGATTCTCTGTCCTATTTACATTCATACATGTATCACAGTATCGATAACTCTGTTTGTTTACAATATCGTGTACATTATTGGTAGAGAATACTAAAAAGAAAAAAGAAAAAGTACCCCCAGAAGAAAAAACAACAAGCTCTAAAGAATCTTTAACTTTAAGTAGGTGCCTGCACAACATAGAATTTGCAGATCAACGTTTTCAATGACGAGTAGAAAGAAGCTATATATTTGATTTTTTCTTGAATTTCCTTTGATTTAAAAAAAAAATTAGTTGTTCTCAGTCTCTTTTTATGCTTGTGTTAAATACTACTCTTTTTCTATTCTAAGTTTATTGTACAAATTTAAAACTTTATGCAAAATGTTATTAGACCCTGAAATTGTTAAATGTTAACACTGAAAATTGTGCACGATTTCTTGCTTTTTTTAAAAAGAAAACTTCATTGATGTAAAAAAAAAAACCTGACCCTGTAGACAAAATGAATTGACATAATCAATAAGAGTTTAACAATCTCTAGGTGCAAGTCTGTAGCTCTTTGTCTAAAAAAGAATCGGATGGACGACCTAGGACCCAGATCGCCCATCCAAATTTCTTGAATATTGCCATTTCTTTCGTACGCGTACGCATGTTCACCAATACTAAATGGTTAGTATTTTAAGTTTTAACTGCATTGAAAGGTGATATTGACATTCCGATAATTTTGAAAATGATGAATAAAAAAAAAATAATTAAAAAATACCGTAAAATTACCGGCACCGGTCTTCCCCATGCGTGGATCTGGGAAGGAACCAGTCCCCTCTCTTCCTGCAAAATTCAAATGTATTCAAGTAACACGTTCACTATAAAATTACCAATTCGGAAAACAAAACTATTCCTTAAAATCCCCGGCTACAATTTCATGATCTTCGCCTATATTTTGTAGTGTGTGCCATACAATTATCAAAATGAAAAAGTGAGATAAAACCAGCCAAAAGTATGCAAACTTTTGTTGAGTAACAAGTAAACCTTAACTTAAAATATTACAGTACTACAAAAAATTTTCAACGTTAAACAGAATCTGAAAAATTTAGTCCGAATGTCCTCTGTTTTGCTAAAGGTTAGTCTTAGTTTGAGCCTAATTCGATTATATAGTAAAAATATCGAAGAAGATGGGGTAATAAGATGGCGCAAATGCCCATTCGGTTTAGTAGTGAAATACAATTAAATTAAATCTACATGTATTTTTCCCCAATTTAATCTATTCAAATATATTTTAATATACTTAAAGCTTTGCAAAAGCAAAATTTCTAACTATAGTCATTCTTTAATATATTTAACAAATGATAAGAAAAAAAAATAGTGTCGGAAATGTTGGTGGTATCGAACCCGTACCATAAAACCCTTAGATATATAAGGTTAGCTTATGCCAGGTACTCTAACCACTGAGCCATTTCAGACACAACAAAGTGGGCTTTTTAAATATTATGTGTGACTAAGGTCACGAACTACCGGACTTGTATTATTTTTTTCAATACAGTTCAGTTGTTGAGATACAAAATTATATTTTTAACGTATAGTGGGTCATCTCTCCACGTTTTTGTTGATTGAAATCGGTTTGTTTTCCAATAGACTTTAGTAAGACTATGAAAAAAATATGGAGCACTGACCCACTCTATAAAAGAAAATGCCTTGAAGTTCAAAAATGACAATATTTGCAGGTTTTGATAGTATGCGCCTCTTTGAGTCAACGCATTCCAAGTATTGAACATACCTATAGGTTACAAATCAATGATTTGTTAAATATATATTGTTTTAAATGATCCATCAGATTTATAGATACTTTAATTTTTCAGTTGTCTGTCCGACTGCGTATGGGCATTTTACACGCCTTATCCACCCATCTTCTTTATGTCAATAATAATTTATTTCATAGATACTTTTTGTTTTTAGAACAAATTTTACTCCTGAGATTCAGTGTGCGCTTGCTGCGTTCGATAAAAAATGCGTGTAAAATGTTTGGTCTTTTTACCTTCATACCCGGCATACCCACTGTGTGAATAAAATAGTCGTCCATATTCTGTCTATATTTGTGATCGGCTTTGGCCGATCACAGTTGTGTCCATATGAGGCATCCGGCAAATTTTACTATTTGCGCACGCATTGCGTCTTGCACTTCTTTATTTACTATGCAGTGACAACCCCATTTAAATGTTAAATTACACTTAGATTACTAAAAACGTTACTCTTATCCGTTTGCATTGAAAATAATACATTTATACAGTTACAAATATAATGATTCAAATCACTTTTTTCTTCGCATATGCGTAAGAATATTTAAAGGAAGTATAATTCGCCTAATAAAAGTAAAGCTTATTCTTGCCTTGCTATTTCAGAAATCAACAAAACGTATTTAAATGTATAGTTTTGTGCATGTAGCGTAATGCTTTCGTATTGCATTAACAGAGCTGACCAAAGATATTACATGCCGATCATTCCTTTAAAGCTATACACGCTATAATTTGCGTCAATTTTGAAAAAATTGGAAAATGTATGTGTTTGATTACTAATAAAAGTTACCTTTATGCTGTTAATTATAATGCTCAATTCGATCACGTAACAACTATATCAAATATTAAACAATAAAAAATATTTATTTTCCTGCCAGGAAAGTAATGCCTCCTCTTGAATATCAACCTATCACGTGATATCGACAGCTAAATTTAGTCTATCATATACCACAACTGGTGAACGGTCAACATCTTCATAATTGTGATAGTTTCACAAAGGAAAGGATATTTTCAGTAAAGCATAAATTTGTCCGATATACGAGTACAGACAAAGGAAAAAAATACAAGCCTGTGAGTAGATATGAATACTTCCTTTAAAAAAATGACGTAGACCTGTGTTTTCCCCTATGTGCTATTTATAGATCCTATAAGTGTTAATGCAGAAGTAAGGGTATCGTGAATGACAAACGTATTTTACTTATTATACATGTATGTATTTCAAATTAACAACTGTTAAGCATATTAAAAATCAAGTTGGATATTTAATTAGGCAAGCAATAACGACCACCTAGTTCTCCGCGGACATGCGCAATGAGGTCGGTTTCGCTCTTCCTTCATCAATATTCATGAAAAGGTATATTTTCCTGGTAGGAAAATAAACAAGTAAAAATTTATATCTTTGTAACGAGATGGAATTCACCATTGTAATTTACAGGTTAAGGATAACTTTTATAAGTAGACAAACACATGCGTTTTCACTGTCATTCAAAATTGACGTATATTATAGCGTGTATCGCTTTAAATGGAATACTTGTTAGTCAATTATGATGATTAAATAAGTTTCCTAAAATAACATGCACATTTAAAAAACAACATGCGGTGAACCAACTATAGACAACTTTAAAAAGTATTTATTTGTCTATATAGTATAGTACCACTTTTAGAGATGATCTTTTTATCAATCGCCTTGGTAATGATGCGCAAAAGTAAGTAAAATGTTGTTTGATTAAAATGAGAGGGTGATGGTCTGGAGGTAAAAAACAGATTTCTATACTGTATTATTGCTAAGAAAAAAGAAATAACTATTTTGTTTTAGATCTAATCAAGTTATGATGCTTTAGAAATAACCTAAATGGTACCGATAAGTTTCACATCCATTACGATGAACACGATGAAATACATTTCTAAGCATGCATCGTTAAAGAGTTTGCAATAGAGTCGTGCGGTAAAAAGAACAATCGATACCAGTTTTTTATCACTTCAAGACAATCCCCGAACAATTGATAAAAAGTGACTAATTAAGCCCTAAGAACCAAGAACCCACGACCAAGATATTTTCTTCCGATCTATGACCAAAAATACATGTATTAGCCTAATAAGGCTTAACGCATTAATATGGCGATAATAATGCAACATATCGATAGTGTGTCAATAAAGTTGCATGTATATGGCTCGAAGGCAATTGTACTTCATACAGAAATCATCATGAAATATACTCTTACGTAAATCAAAAGCACTAATCTTTTTTACTCAGTGTTAATACATCTAATATTGTAAAATAGTCAAGTATCAATTTTGTATTATGTCACAAGTATGATGCAGCTTCGTCGGAAGACTTAAACGTTACTTGCAACGAACCCATCTCTAGTTTTTATATAATTTCTTCTCTTCTACCAGTTTAACGTCATTTCCATCGGCAATTTAAAACAGTCTAAACGCTCTGAGCGAAATTCAACCAAACTGGACGTGTTTGTAATCTTAAGAGCAAAAGTCAAGGTCTCGGGTCGCAAACTGAGATCGAGGTACATGTAAATGCATCGTTTTTAAATATTTGAAAAATAAGTAGAAATCAATCACCCTGAAGACAAGACAATAAATGGAGTTATCTCACATAGTTAATACATTGAACTGGGTGAACACTTAAAAGTTGTGTTGAATGTATCTCTTCCGTACTATCACAGTCAAAGGAGATAAACTTAATACTTTGTTGTTCTTTAAATTATGATTTCCTGTTTTTGAATTATGAAAGTCAGAATGAGTCAGAAGTTGAGACTTTTAGATGGGGCGATGACAGAAATGGCGGTATTATTTCTACGTATTTTCCTTTCTATAGTATGTTTGTTGAAATAATCTGCATGTATGTGAGTACATTACAAATGAAACTGAATACAATAAAAAATTGACCATTAAAGTCCTGCATGTCTCTTTTATACCAAAAGGATACAATGTTTGCTGGGGTGTAGATAATGTTAGATTGTTCCGACTGTTGAACTAGCCCCCCCCCCCTTCCCCCTTTTCATGAATGATTTTTTTCCCCAAACATCAAATAATAAGAAGCAGGGGGTTCATTCAGAGGAGTCTAAGACTAAAGTTAAGACTTTAAAATGAAGCTTAAAATGCAGACATAAGATTCTTTTATATGTCAATCTCAGGGCTTTGATACTTAGGTAACCGTCAAGGCATGTTAGCCTCTGATAACAGTTCATTATATGGCAATTTTGTCTAAATATGCAGACACTTAATTAGAGATACCCGACAAAAGTATGGACAGTAATGATCTAAACCAAGTAAAATTTGATTAGTATTGTCAATACAAATAAATTATGACACAGTGTTTCTTAGAGCAAAAAAGATATGCGTTTCTAAATGAGTTGTTTTACAACATTTCCACAGATATAGAGGAGGATTTCTTGAAAGTTGTCAGAAAACTTGTACCCTATGTAATACCTGCAAACAAAGTGACACCAAAGCGAATGAACGGCAAAAACGTGAAAGGAAAGGAGATGCTTTCTTATATTAAAGTAAGAATAAAATCACATTTTTTAAAGAAGATACATCTATCTACTAGACACGCAGGTACGAATTGCTTTATTAATCTTTCTCTATCTGGAAAAAACCTGTATGTTTTCCTTTTCATTTATCTTTATATTCTATTCATTTATTAGAGTAATTCATTTTCAAAATATGTGAAAATTTTATGTAGATGATTAATAACCCTTTTACTTGCCACAAGCCTATTCCTTTCCTTAAATATCGCATCATCGAATGAGTGTGCTAACTTCATCTCGTAAAGTATGCAACCGATAAACGAATAAAAAAACGAATATTATTCCATATAAAGCAATGCTTTTTTACACAATGATTTTATCATTTTTTTTAAATAAAGTTTTTTGTATAAATAAAATCAATGCAAATATAAGTGAACTACATTGCATAAATTTGTCCCACTACATTAAAATAATAGACTCGAGTTTTCTTGCAAAACAGTATGTGTCTGATAAACAAATAGAAGACAAATATTTTTCTATAGAAAGAAATTGCATGCATACATGCGTTTATTGACAAATGTTTATATTGAAATTCTGAGCACTAAAATCTCTCTCTCTCTCTGTCTCTCTCTCTCTCTCTCTCTCTCTCTCTCTCTCTCTCTCTCTCTCTCCCTCTCTCTCTCTCTCTGACAAATTTGTTGACTGTCTGGGATTAAGAAAAACCGATTTATTATTAACCGAATGCTTAACACTGGTCGTTTAGACATAACACTTGGGTATCGATTGGATTCGGGAAAATGATTAATAAATAATGTTATTTTATTTGCCGACTTACCAGAATTGTTTATCACACAGTTATAGTCGGCAAAGAAAAACTTCAGACAAAAAGAAATATAATCAATATGAAAAAGTAGATAAAATAATTATACATTTGCAAGTTCACTTCCTATAACAACAGCTTCAATCCAACGTTTTATGAAATGTCCGCTCATTTATTTCCCGTCCATATCAATTGGTTTGACTGGAACAGGTTAAACTGACGTAAATTGTATATTTCCAATCTTGCCGGAAGTATCTAGCGTAAGGTGTATTCAAACGGAATACCTCTTGTTGTCTGCAACAAACGTCTAGTTAAAGTCTTCCGTTTCCAACGAAAGACCTTATTGATTTCGTTCTGTTTCTTATTAAAGTCTTCCGTTTCAAACGGAAGACCTTATAAAGGTTTTCCGTTTCAAAGGAAGACCTCATTATTAAGATCTTCTGTTTCCAACGGAAGACCTTATTGTTTTCGTACTGTTTCTTATTAGTTTGTGCACGCGATTTCTCAGAAACTATTGGACTGTGTTGCGATAGTATAGTGGTTACACTCTTTGAGTCAAATAGAAATGAAAACACGTCTGCACATGTTGACTGGTATATCTAGACTGATTTAAACATAAACATATTATTATAATGTTACCATGACGTCATGCTATGATGACGTCATGATAGCCGTGTTTCCTAACGTCACATGCAATTTGACAACGTATAAGATATTTACCAACATACTCCGGGCTGCAAAATGTACAAAATTACATTCTGAATTTATGTGATTCTTTCATATATTATCTTTTGACTATTTTTTAGATTTATGTCGAGTTATTGAGAAAGGGAGATTACCAGAATTTGGAAACAGCAGTTGAGGTTTGCAAATTTTAAACCGTTTAAAGAAAACCCATTGATTACTCTTGTATATATTCTTGTCTTCAATTTTTTAAAACATATTATATCATACACAATAAAGCCCAAGGTGGTCGGTGATTTATAGAAAAAATTAAAAAAGAAAACAAGAAAAACGTTCAATACAGCTTAAGGGGGAACAGGACGTCGTGGTCTGAAATTGTTTGTCAATGATCCCCCCCCCCTTTTTTTAACACATTAACATTAAAATATCCTCTACAACATATATTAATTTCATGACTACTTTCTTATCTTGCAAGGGATATATCTTGATAGGAATTATCCCCCTTTTCTGGCATTATGAATTTTTTAACGATTTTAATTTTTTGCTATAATTATTTTATTTGATGGAGTTTATTTGCAAATTATATTCATTAATATTAACGGAAACAAAGAACTATATATGATAAGAGTTAAATTTGGCTCTCATAATTCCCCATTTTTTAAGTGTTTCGGGTACAATAAAATGTTAACTAATTTTTTAGAAGAGTTGATATAAAATATATTTTTCATTTATTTATTTGATTTATTTGCTCTCACTGGCAGTACATGCAGTGTATATGACGTCAGAAGTGACGCCATTTCTATAATTCAATCAAAATCAGCCAAATATTGACATTTTTCCTATCTATTTACGAATGGGAAATATAAAGTGCATGCTTGAACAAGGACATTTTTTGTCACTTATCAGTCTTGGCTGTATACATCTCTGATTAAAATATTTTATTTGTTCAAAAATGCGCTCTATGTTTTCGGAAAGGAAAAACTGCTTGAAAACTAGCTGTTTTACGCTAAAAATGCAAAAATGGCGGGAAAGGGTTGTCTTTACAATGTCATATTTCTAAATTGTGTGCACTTGAACCAGAATGAATGATATGTAAACACATCAAATACATATCTGTACTAAGAAAACAAAGAATGATAGTAAAATGATGATGTTAATTTTAGGGGGCCATTTTAGGCCCTTATCATATATAGTCCTTTAAGAATTATTTACAACATTGTCTATTTTACATATCAATTACATAATCTTGTCAAAATAGTGCTAAAATTCAGCCCTTCAAATTTTGCAGATTTGTATTCTAAATTTGAACAAAATCTGATGGCTCATAAAAAATGTTCAATGTATTTTTCTTTAAAAGTTAAATATCAACCCTAGCATGTGCTTTATAAACTTTATTTTATTTGTAAATACATAAACAAAAATATTTAATTTCCACTCATACAAAACATAAAAGGATCGCGCATATGTTTTTCATTTGCAAATTATAATTTTGATTTTAATTATTGATGCTGCGATAAAATAATGCTCGACGTTTGTTTTTGTCAATCGTAACGTCAAAGTCTTAACTGACGACATCGTTAGACGTTGATTCCGTCCGATTTACGGTAGAAAGTTTTTTTTTTAAAATCCGTAGTGTCTTGAACATAAATTTTTAGAACGGTTTGCCTCCTTCAATTGCGATTCTACATATTCTGCAAGCTTCTCTGTTGGATATTGGCGTCCATTTACTAATGTTCTATATATATATATATATATATATATATATATATATATAAAACTTAAATAAATGAAAACACAAAGATCGAGTAAAACATAAGCGCTTTCATTTTCTTCAGATGTTTTACAATACTAACATGGTAACGTTTGTTATGACGTCATAATAGTTTAACGGCGTCTTCAAGTCTCTGAATGACGTCATATTTTCCCGTATTTTTAGATATCACAATACTAATAATAACAGATTATATAACACGGTTAAAACATGAATAAAACATTTAGAATACTCAGATGTTACATTAAGCTATTCAATTTAGGTTTAAAAGTTCTTATAAAATGTTTTTCTTTATCACGCCTTTCAACAGTATTAGAATTGTACATTTTATAGAACGGAAAAACAGTGAATGATTTTTTTCCGCACAGGTCAAGGTGTTCACTAACTTTTAGTTTGCGGTATTCCGGTTGGTTGATGTGCTGTTTGTGAATTCGGATTCTCTCCCGTAAGGTACTTCCCGTTTCTCCAATATATAGTTCCCCGCAACCTGAGCACGTGATAACGTATACTAGATTTCTGGTTTGACACGACATGTTGTTGTTAACGATAAACTGTTTCCCACCAAAATTAAAATGATGTCCTTGTTTAATATAGGGACAAGTGCCACATCGCGAATCCTGGCATTTAGTGACTTCAAACTCCGATTTGTGAATTCGGATTCTCTCCCGTAAGGTACTTCCCAATTCTAATTCTAATTCTGATACTGTTGAAAGGCGTGATAAAGAAAAACATTTTATAAGAACTTTTAAACCTAAATTGAATAGCTTAATGTAACATCTGAGTATTCTAAATGTTTTATTCATGTTTTAACCGTGTTATATAATCTGTTATTATTAGTATTGTGATATCTAAAAATACGGGAAAATATGACGTCATTCAGAGACTTGAAGACGCCGTTAAACTATTATGACGTCATAACAAACGTTACCATGTTAGTATTGTAAAACATCTGAAGAAAATGAAAGCGCTTATGTTTTACTCGATCTTTGTGTTTTCATTTATTTAAGTTTTATATATATTTCACCGACCACTGAGGTTTTTCTTGGATTTATCTATATATATATATATATATATATATATATATATATATATATATATATATATATATATATATATATATAATATATATATATATATATATATATATATATATATATATATATATATATATATATATATATATATATATATATATATATATATATATATTTATATATTTTATACAAATATTGACTGAGGTTGAGGGCAACATTGATTATATTAGCCCCCGAGGGACGAAATATTGCCCGACGCGAAGTGGAGGGCAATATTTTCGCCCCAAGGGGGCTAAAATAATCAATGTTGCCCGAAAACATAGTCCACATTGGTTTTGTTATAAGAAGAAACAAACCAAAATTTAAGAAAGTAATTGAAAACAGATCACCGTAATTTTTTCAGCTCAACATAGAATTCACGAATTCAATTTTGCGCAAAGTTCATTTCCAAAATATCCTCGACATCAATTGATCAGATGTGATATTCCACCGCCCGTAAGAATTAAGTTACAGATGTTCTATCTGATTTTACTTCAAAGTAACTCGCAAATCTTTATTTCCGTTATGATAGCAAACCGTCTCATTGCGCGTCCGTTGTTTGCTTGCTTTGACTGATTGCCTATTATGACGTCACCTTGTTTTGGAGTCGCGAAGAGTTATTTACGTCACCGTTTACGAATCAACAAATCAGAATCGATTAATTGAAAAAGAGGGAATATTGTCTAGATACTATTCCTAGCCGGTCAATATTAAAAAAATATTAACCGGTCAATATTTTTCGGACGAGCTTATATTACAATTATTGACTATTCGTCTATGTAGAGTTATATAGTGAGAATATACTACTGAATATAACAAATATATATATATTTAAAATGTTAAAATGTTAGCGTAAGACAATTGTAGCTATCCTTGCTGTACATTAATTTCACCAACAACTATTGACATATTTTTTACAGTCCTAACCAAGTCAAAGATATTGAAAAACCTGATCATATTGACAATTTCAACACGTTACGTTCATCAACATAGCATATATCTACACAGTGATCACGATGATCACACGAATTGTTAATGTTTTCCTATCAAACCATTAGAACATTCTTATTCGACAGCATTCTTTCAATGATGACATTTGTGTTATGATATCAAAAACAGGATTTTGCTAGTACAAAGAAATAAGAAATGGATGTGCCCTGTACATTACTTTTACAGGCGGGCGGGATTTTCCAAGTGACTTTTGAATGAAATCAGTGGACATGTTTAAAATTGTTCTAACAATTAGGAAAAAATAGTTTAATCTATTCAATTGATGTCATAGATGATGTGATAGGATTCATATTTACCATCAATTATTATATTTTAGGCCACAGCAGCAGCATGTAGAAAATCAGCATTTGAAAACGCATTCAAACAGTATGAGGATGAGATGGAAAAGGTAATAACAGTGCAGCTCATGAGTATTATGCATAAAAAAATTAAGTTGTATATGGCTTCACAAATAAACACAGTACAATTACAAATGTTTAAATTAAAAATTCGGCTAAATTATAAACATAGACAATGTTTCCCGAACAATACAATTAGACTGTAATAAGTAGATTTATTAAGTAGATGTATTAAAATAAGGCAAAAAAATGTCGAGTTTTGAACTGAATGTATTGTTAACAGATTTTTGAGAAGAAAAAAAACAAGGGATTCTAAAACTTTAATAAATTTACTTTAAGTGTTTTTTTTAATTAACTACACAACACTGGAACATGTTTGAACGTTATTAAATATTCGCTAAACGGTATGTTATCATGTATCTATTCGTCGGCCAGGCCTTTCTTTCTTGATGTTTACAATATATCATGCGTCTAGAACAACATTATTTTTAATTTTTTAAATATTGAGAGTATGGATGTTGTTCACAGGATTTTGATAAACTCCCGGGTTTTTCATAGTATTGATGCATTATACCATTTTTCGTCAAAAATGCAAGAACGTTGAAAAGGTTTTTTTTAGGAACGGAGTATTTTATGTACTCTAATATTATGAATATTTGAATTTCATATCTTATTTTTAAAATACTCTAAAACATGAAAAAACACGTTATTAACATCCTTATGATAAAAAAAACTGTACTTCTAAACACAAAATTGTTATAATGAGATATCTTTTTGTATAGTTTTTTTGTTTACGGTATTTTTACTAGCGTTTAGAAATGTGGAATTTTGTTTCCTTGGACGAACTGAAACTACATCACACACTTTCAAAGGAACAATCTTTGACTACATTCACGGATTCTCCCAGGATAAAAGTTGTTGAGCATGAAAATTCGTCTTTTATTGATCTGGAAAATAAAATAGAAGAAAAATACCACGCATGTGTAAAAAGAGTGCATGTAAGTACCTTTTCAATATGTCAACATGCGTAAGAAATATCTAATTACATTTATAATTACGTAACAAATATTCGAAAACCAAAAAAAAAACCCACTAAAGTGAAAGGCCAAATTGACCAAAGTTCAAAAGTACACACAACCATGTACGGACGTTGGTGTCAAAGGCAGCCTTCACTCGCATTAGTATCAATTATATTAGATATCAGACTTGATCTTTATTATTGTCCAATTTCTTCAATTTTTTATGTTGAACTTGCTTTGCCCCGTATCTCACAAATTATCATGAATATGCCTTCTAATCGCTTATAGTTACTGCAATTAACTCCGCCCTTATAAAACAGCAGAATAATATTTTTCACCTATCAATTCTGCGGGAACGGTGCATATTGCTTAATCAAATCCTTTCTCTGTGTTTATATCCCTCTGTTTATCTGTCTTAATCTCAGTTTAATAAACGTGGAAAGAGAATATTCAAAATGATATATATATATATATATATATATATATATATATATATATATATATATATATATATATATATATAACAAATAAACAGCAATGCCTTAAAGTTAACCGGGATCTGAAGTTGGTTGGTCACACGATCAAATCCTGGGAAGCCCGAGGGGCTTCTCGGTAGATTTGACCACGTACCGAACAACTTCATATACCGGTAAATTTTTTGACATTGCTGTTAATCAATTATATTTACGTTTGAAAAAGACAAATCATTCAGAACTTAAAATAACCGAGATTTTATGTTTACAATAATCCAAGCGACAAGCGATAAGCGCGTGCTATGATCATTGTGACGTCAGGAAAAAGTTCATACAGAATTGAACGTTTTCGCTAATCTATAGGTTCATATCAGAAAACATATTTGCAAATATATATATATATATATATATATATATATATATATATATATATATATATATATATATATATATATATATATATATATATATATAAAGCACTGAATAGAATCAACAACACTAGGCATCTTTAAAGTGTCGGATCTAATATATAGATACTAAGCCAGTAAACTGAATATAAAAAGCACTAAAAATGGCTAACGACACGAACAATAGAAATTGTCAAATTTTTGGGACAACCAGTCCCTTCTTCAGGACCAAAAAATAAATTACATGAGTACAAAACAAAGAAAACAAAATCTAAAGCTACTACTAAACTACTTAAGAAACTATAAAAAAGAACAGCTACATTATAAACATTTGTTTACATTCTTAAAGAAGGTGTTGCTACTGTCGCCGATCGCTCTAAAGTAATCAATCGACTTCCAGCTTCACGCCTCATTAAGTTAATTAGCTAATTAAAATTAACGTCCGAGTTAATAAATAAAAATTTGAATCCCCGTTGTTAACTCGTACGGCACTTATGATATATACTCGAATTTTTTATTAAAAAGAGATAAAATGAAAATAAATAAATAAAATTAAGAAAAAAATGATTTATAAATAAAAGGTAGTAAAGGAACTAATAAATGAAAGAGATGCAGTTGACAGATTTGATGAAATTATTATGTGGGTGTCAGGTGATGTATGGCTATTAGACGTTCATTGCGGTGAAGTCCATCTGTTTGTTCATGCCATCAGGTCTGAATGATTTGAGTCTGTGCATCCAGAACTTTTCCCTGCTTTTCCTCTCCGCGTCTGTCCAATGAGGATTATGGTCAATAACCAATACTGTCATGTCTTCCCATTTGTGGCCACTTGTATTAAGATGTTCTCCGACGGGCTCCTTGACTTTTTTGGTCTTTATGGTAGAGCGGTGGTTGTTGATCCATCTGCGGTGGTCACCTGTTTCACCAACGTATTGCTTAGAGCAGACTTTGCAACTGATGAGATAGGTGCAGTTGTCTGTGCGGCAAGAAGTGTTGCCAAATATTTTGTAGGTGCGACCCGTGATGGGGCTTTTAAAACTGTCCGCGTTGGTGCTGTGTTTGCACAAAAGGCATCTGGCATCGGAACATGTTTTAACACCACCATTTGGCAACGGGTTGTCTAATCTCGCCCTCACTACCATGTCCTTTAAGTTCCTCGAGCGTTTAAACGCAGCCGTTGGGTTGAGATTTCAAACGTGTACGGGTACGTGTACGTGAACTAGGGGAATCACCTAAATTCTTCGCGTATTACGTCATCAGTTTTTGTGACGACATGGTTTCTACACGTTCTCTAAACTTGTAGAGTGTCGTCTACACGTTAGTAAAAACGTGTAACTTTTTACAACAAATAAAATCTTATTGACGAGTGAATGTATTCTTGTGGTACATTATATAGATTTTTAAGCTTCATGTGCATAAAAATTGATAAGAAATTTGCCATTTATTTGGAATTAACTAAATAAATTCATGTCACAAAACTGCGTCGATTTACGTACACATGTATATCCTATATATTCCCAAATTATATTATATATTAAGAAATCTCAACTGATAAATTACAAAACCGTGTACGTGTACGTGTAGTATTAACACACGTACGCGTACCCGTACACGCTTTAAATCTCAACCTCTCTACTGATGAAAAATTAGGTTAAGTAGGTAGGGATTTTTTTTTATTTTATCATATTTTTTTCTGCATGAATCCTAAGAATGTTTGTTTGTGTAACATCATCTAAAAATGGTAGGATCGGGGCATTTTTGTAGGTTAGGTCGGGTAACCCTAAACACACAACATTTTTTAGGCCTTACAAAGATTTAATTTATGATGGGGTATGTTGAAATTAGATAGAATGATATATCGTTAAAATGACAGATGTCCTACGGACCCGGTTTGACCTGAGCGTAGCCTGGTCACGGTAAGATTATTCTTTCTATGTTGAAATCATTTTGAATTTACTAGGAATGCCGCGTGCAATTTTTCATCGTTATCATCGGAGTCTGTTGCAATATACATCACATTTCTGTACGTGTATATTTCATTGGCCATCTATAAACCACCCTGCAGATGTTAAGGTTACACTCTTAAAAGTATTGATTTTGACTGTTTGAGTTAAAGTGAGTAATTGCACCCCTTTTCAATGTGATTCGCATATAAATTTTAAAATCCTAATTAAATTACTTTTATCAAATATAACTATGCCTGTACGCAGTTCATTGCAAGTTTTGATCCGCCTGATGGAGGAATTTATAATGTAAGCTATAGTTTATTTCTTCGATCCTTCTTTTTACATATTTTTTTTATGAATCAGACTTTTTTCTAAGTTATAATATTCATGGAATTTAGAAATGATGGGGATGGTTTTTTTTAGTTCTTGAGAAATCAGAGAATGTATCACAGTAAGTACATCTGAAATAAATAAAAAGCTCTACTCCCTTCGACCTAGCTCTTTATTAACAGTTTATCTCCTCTTGGAAAAAATTAAAGTTTGTACCTTTTTCCTAAAATTGAAATATAGTTGTAAAGGGAAAAAAGAGGTGTTAGGTTACCCTTTCCCCCGGGGATCTCAACCTGCGAAAACCCAATAAATATTAACATAAACTATGAAAAAAGTTATCCCAAATATTAATAAAGACATCATAACTTTTTTTTGTGGGATTGTTGTTTGGGATGTTATTTAATCATAACCCATGAGAAGAAGACCTGGTCCCAGAATTATGAAGCAGTCTTAGAAAAAAGTCAAAATTTTTACACTCTTTTATTGTCTTGTGATTAAACAAATTGAAAAAATGAAATGCTAATAAAATGTGTCTCTATATTATATTATGCTGATATTTACAAATTTTAAGCGTAATTTATGATGTATTATATTTTTATTAACGATATTTCAGGTTTGATATTGGGTCCCTCCACTCCTCAAACAATCCTTTATACTGTCGGACCAAAATAATTACCAAATCTACCTTATTCTATAATAATTTAATGTGATAGACATTCATTGGCAATAGGTTCCACACCACTTCCACGATTTAAAAAATCGTCTGTTAATTTCAACAAATATATGTCTAATCATTTTTAGCTCACCTGAGCTGAAAGCTCAAGTGAGCTATTCTGATCACATTTTGTCCGTCGTCCGTCTGTCCGTCTGTCCGTCTGTCCGTCCGTCCGTCTGTCCGTCTGTCCGTCTGTAAACTTTTTACATTTTGAACTTCTTCTCTAAAACTGCTTATCCAATTTCAACCAAATTTGGCACAAAGCATCCTTATGGGAGGGCGAATGTAAATTGCAAAAATTAAAGTCCGATCTGTATTCAAAGCGGAGAAAACCTTGAAACTGTAGAAAAGGGGGGGGTGCATTTTTAAAAATCTTCTTCTCAAGAACTACCGAGGCAAATTCAACGTAGTTTAGCATAAATTATCCTTATGGGAAGGAAAATATAAATTGCAAAAATTAAGTGGTAATTTTGTTTCAAATCGAAGTTATTACGAAAATGATAATAAAGGAAAGGCGTATTTCAATCGGGCTCGGCATCCGGTAAAATGGGTAGGCAAGACTTGGCCTGGGCAAAACAAAAGATTGGCAGTTATTAATCTGCCAATCTCATTAAAATTTCAGGATATTTGATGGACTAGTATATTTGTATTCGCTGTAGATATTGCTGCAAAATAATGCGTATTTGGAATTGACAATTGCCGATCTGCCCTGGCATTTATTTTGCCACGGCCCGGGTTTGCATACCCATTTTACCAAGACTCGTATTCATACTTCTAAAACGAGGTTCTTTGTTTAAAGCAGCCATGACATTATACGAAAAAGGGTCGATCTGACTATGATGAATTTGCTTGTTGTGCAACAGTTCGCGTATGAAGGGAAGTTTTGAAACATGAAAAATATATTGGTGCCGATTTTGTGAAGTAAATTGAGGCTAAATATTTCAATGCGTTGACAGTTTTCACACATGACGTTGGTGTTAGCTTGTTCTGATTTTCGTTTCGTTTTCATTATTTATGCTTTGTAACCTGGAAACTATCGTCTGTATTTCGTGATTTTTCGTATCAAATCAATCAGAGACTTCGGTAAATCAAACAGTTACGTTAACTGTTTACCTGCGCATATTAAGCAAAGTCTGATGTAGGGGTACTGAAATACAATTCATTCTATCGGTAATTCGGCATTATCTTTTGCGTAATGTTAGATTAATGCAATAGGTTTTGTTGAGATGCTCGGCATTTTCTCTAGTTTATTCAGTTTAAATAGAGTTTAATATCGCTTACGGAAATATGTAGGTATATCCATGTATATATATATGATTCATTTCGAAAAAATAAATTGTTTTCTTTATTTGTTATACATGTAGTGCATGTTGTTTACAATTTCTATTTACTAACCATATTTGAGTGTTAAGCTTCGAATTATAAGCAAGATACAGAGAATTGCTCACAATTCTATGTTTGTACACAGATCTTAAAAGCTAAAGATTAAAAAAGTATAAAAAATTGTCAATATTTATTACGAAAATTTTCAAAATCTGTTCTTCCAGAAACCCACTTATTGAATTGTAAACTTAACCTTTTTAGCTCACCTGAGGATGGGACCACAATGGGGGGTCGAAGTTTAACATGAATATATAGAGTAACTCTTAAGAAATCTTCGTCTCAGAAACTAATCGGCCAGGAAAGCTGAAACTTGTGTGGAAGCATCTTCAGGTAGTGTAGATTCAAAGATGTGAAAATCATGACCCCTGGGGGTAGGGTGGGGCCACAATGGAGGGTCAAAGTTTAACATATGAATATAAAAAGTAAATCTTTAAAAATCTTCTTCTCAGAAACTAATCGGCCAGGAAAGCTAACACTTGTTTGGATGCATCCTTAGGTAGTGAAGATTCAAATTTGTGAAAATCATGACCCCTGAGGGTAGGGAGGGGCCACAATAGGGGATCAACGTTTTACATAGGAATATATACAGTAAATCTTTAAAAATCTTCTTCTCAGAAAATAATCAGACAGGAAAGCTGACACTTGTGTGGATGCATCCTCAGGTAGTGTAAATTTTAAAGTTGTGAAAATCATGACCCCCGGGGGTAGGGTGGGGCCACAATGGGGGATCGAAGTTTAACATAGGAATATATACAGTAAATCTTTAAAAATCTTCTTCTCAGAAACTAATTCGCCGGCAAAGCTGGAACTTGTGTGGAAGCATCCTCAGGTAGTGTAGATTCAAATTTGTGAAAATCATGACCCCTGGGGGTAGGTTTGGGCCACAATGGGAGGTCGATGTTTTACATAGGAATAAACAGAGTTATTCTTTAAAAATCTTCTTCTCAGAAACTAATCAGCCAGGAAAGCTGAAACTTGTGTGAAATCATCCTCAGGTAGTGTAGATTCAAAGTTGTGAAAATAATGATCCCCAGGGGTAGGGTGGGGCCACAATGGGGGGGGGGGGGTCAAAGTTTAACAAAGGAATATATAGGGTAAATCTTTAAAAATCTTCTCAAAAACTAATCAGCCAGATGATTCTTTATAATTGTTAAGACTTTGGCCCCAGGACAATTCTTTGGCCTCACGAGAAGGTTCAGAGTTTGATGTACGTTTATATCCCATATATAAACTATTGTTAGGGATCTTTTTTTAGATCTGCAATACTCAACATATGATATGACTATAAAATCATCCTGTTAGAAAAGGGACTAATGATTATAAACATAAGAATATCCAGGGGAAAATGGATTTTATTTATACAGGATTTACATGAATTATTGTACATTGTCCAGATAGTTTGTATTATGACTCCATTGAGCTGATTTTATCATACCTCTTGTTCCTCAGGTGAGCGATGTGGCCCATGGGCCTCTTGTTTTTCAATTGAGGTGATTTTTTTGGTTTTGTTTGCTTGTTTTGGGATTTTTTTTTCGGGGGGGGGGGCTTTGAAATTTGGTCCAACTTCCTGAATACAACAAGACCACTGGTTCAAATATAAAAAATGAAAAGATCAATACATGTATCACTATGTTTATCGAATTAGAGAGAGAGAGAGAGAGAGAGAGAGAGAGAGAGAGAGAGAGAGAGAGAGACAGACAGACAGACAGACAGACAGACAGACAGAGAGATTGCCAATCTGTAGTAAACAATAAGTAAAATTACACACCAAAAGAGCCCGGCTTTAAGTACTTCAGTACTTTGAGTTTTGTGGTTTTGTCCCAGTAATTATTCGCGAATATTTCGGGGTTTTTTTCCATAATATACTTGTGACAATGTAAAACTAAAGCTAAACTACAGATTCTGGAGAGTTTAAAAAGTAGAAAAATGTCCAACTTAAAGACAATATATTTGCAATATTATTGAGAGTCCAAAGACAGATTTTTGATATATTGTAAAGATAAATGTCTTTTTATATCTAGAAACAGATTTAGTGAATTTAAAGTGCCATTTTCTGACTTTTAAGCATTAAAAAAATGTATATTTTTATAATTTTACAAAAAGTTGGAAACATGCCAAATTCGTGACCTATCTGCACTTAACAGAAAGAATGTTTGGGAATTCTCACAAAATGATTTTCACAAGTGTATCTTGTTAGTGTTTACTCTAAATGACTTTTTGAATTTATATTTAAACTAAACTCAGAATTCTTAAAAATAATTTGGTGAATTATGCAAAATTTTATTCTTAAAAGGGTCAAAATGCTATTTTTAGTAACAGTGCTGTAGAACCAAGTTTAGACTGACCACATCAAAAAACATTCTGCGGCATATTATTTCATATAGATGCACACTGTTACACACAAAATATGAAGTTGATCAGAGAACCTTGCTCCCACCACCTGTTGCATGGTTTTCTCGTAGACATGCTCTTAAGTAGTTTAGTAGTAGCTTTAGATTTTGTTTTCTTTGTTTTTTACTCATGTAATACATTTTTGGTCCTGAAAAAGGGACTGGTTGTCCCGAAAATTTGACAATTTCTATTGTTCGTGTCGTTAGCCATTTTTAGTGCTTAATATATATATATATATATATATATATATATATATATATATATATATATATATATATATATATATATATATATATATAATTATAATTTAAAATGAGTGAACGGTGATATCACACAGTATAAATAATCAAAAAAGAAAAAGAAAACTAGATCTCCTTACGAGTAACGAGTAGGTCTTCTGTCAGATTTTGTTTTATGTGATACAATGAAATATCGATACTCTCTGCCAAATCTGAGATCCTGGTGAAACAAGGTGTTTTGTCTCGAGACCGGAAACTGGCGAACAGAAGTGATTAATGAAAATAAAAGCTAGGGTTTTTTTTATTTGCCTAGTGTACATCACTGTTTATTATCCTAGATGAAACACCAAAGACAATAAGTTAAACTTATTAAAAAAATGAATTGTATGAACTCTTCTCGTGAGTAACGGTTGACAAAGGAAACCCGTTAAACACATCTTCAATTGTCTATCATTCATAAATGTTCGTGTCTCAATCACGTACGGTGACTAAAATCTCGCTGATGTCAAATTTGTAAAAAGGATAGGTACCTGAGATATTTGATATTTGAGATCTCTCGGAGTCATTGTTTTTTGTCTCTTGACAGGAAACGGCCAAACGGAAATGCTCGGCGAAAATAAAAACTTAGTATTTTTTTAACATTAGACACTTGAACTTTATTGTTTATTAATTGAACTAAAATTGTCAAGGCAAAACAGTTAAACTTTCAAAGAGTTTGATTTGTTTTAACCCTTCCCATTAGGACCGGAAGTGACGGTTGACAAAATGAAAGCGATTAAAAGCATTTTCTATCGAATGTCTATTATCTACATAAGTTTCATGCATTGATCACTTGACTTTCTGAGAGTGGGTAAAACATTCATTTAAAAAACGCTTTCTGGGATATTTGAGATATCTCACTGGAAGTATAATTTTTTGTTTTTTTAACATCGGATACATGACATATGGAAGGATTATTACTTATATTTCAATTCTATATAAAACAAATTAAATGCAAATTGTTTTCGTACTGTTTCTTCTTATTATTTTTTCCACAAATTTTGTGCACGCGATTTCTCAAAAACTATTAGGCCGATTTTGACCATTTTTTCACAGATGATTGCCAGAGGTCATAATTCTAGACGTTTTTGAAATTTTAAAATCGTCACTTCCGGTACCGAGTTACGGCGGATTTTCTATTTTGTTACGACTTATTTTGTGCAGAGCTGATCTCTGAAACTATTTGAGATATGAATACGAAATTTTCCGGATATATAGTCTATAGTTTGAAGTTGTGCACTATTATATTGTTTAACGCCAGTGGCGCCATTTCTTTGACCTCGCCAAGGCACGAAAATTGGGTACGAATTTTCATTCAACATTTCCATCCGTTTTGATCTGTATCTTTTTATCAGTTGATAATTTGATAAGAGAGTATCGATATTTCATTGTATCACATAAAACTAAATCGGACGGAAGACCTACTCGTTACTCGTAAGGAGATCTAGTTTTCTTTTTCTTTATTGATTATATATATATATATATATATATATATATATATATATATATATATATATATATATATATATATATATATATATATATATATTGAAACACAATAAAATCCACAGTGGTCGGCGAGTTATAGATAAAAATTAAATAAGAAAACACGAAAAACGTTCAATATAGCTTAAGCGCTTTCATTTTAAAATCTTCAGAAGCTATATAATAAATTAAATAAATTGTTTACTGTTAGCGCTTTCAGCCATGTCGGCTCTTCAGACAGTTATTTTGTATAACTGTCTGAAGAGCCGACATGGCTGAAAGCGCTAACAGTAAACAATTTATTTAATTTGGACTATATATATATATATATGTGTGTGTGTGTGTGTGTGTGTGTGTGTGTGTGTGTGTGTGTGTGTGTGTGTGTGTGTGTGTGTGTGTGTGTGTGTGTGTGTGTGTGTGTGTGTGTTTTCCCTTGAACTAAAATGTCACTTTATCATTGGTTTAAACATAGCACGTGATTGCCTCATCTTTCTCTATATTTGTTCTGTGAGAAATAATATTAGGTAATATGGCCGTCATTTGTCGACGCTTCGCTTACTCATTTCGTCATTTCATAGTATTTAATACATAAACCGCATGCCGTAAGTTCTTAAAGTATTTGGAGTAGTTGCCTTTTGAAATTCTTTAAAATTAGAGTAGTTGCCCTTAGAATATTGACGTCACATTGTTTTGTCTCGAGCAAAACAAAATAGCAGCGTCGAAATGTGCTCAAATCTCTGCAGAGAAAAGGGAGAAAACATTTAGAATTGAATAGCAACAAAACATTGGTAAAGCAAAGATTAGAAAGGTGAGTTTTGAAGAGCTTAAATGAGTTAAATTGTATGATATGTTAGGCCTCTTGTACATGGCTTTGCGTAGATCATCGCTATTTGTGAATAAATATGTCGTTTGATAGTCCTCGGGAAAACAAAGCAATCATTAGGTTAGTTATATATTGGGTTGATCAATCTCATAGAGGCTTCGCCTCGCCATCTATGAGATTGAACAACCCAATATATTTCCGTAGTGAGTCAGTAACTAACGTAATAAATAATATTATATATATATATATATATATATATATATATATATATATATATATATATATATATATATATATATATATATATATATATATATATATATATATATATACACACACTGCACATAACAAATTTATTACAATTTCCTTTTAAAATGAAAAAAGAAACTTTTAATTCCGTGTAACTTAACATTAATTGATGGCTGGATAAAGTGTTATTTCAATTGTGAAAGCATGATTAGAGTCAATTCTTTCAATAATTCATATTTTATAAATTATTGTATCTTTAGGTTATAGCAGCAGAATACAGAAAATCAGCATTTCAAAATGCATACCAACTGTACAAAAATGAAATGAAAAAGGTAATACCTGCTCATTGTATTGATCTTTTAGAGAGAAAAAAAATAGAATTATAAAAAAATATAGTTTTGTGAAAGAAAAGCAAAACGGTTATAAATGAGCTATCTCTTTTATGTTTCTTGTATATTATCTATTTAATAGCGCTTCGAAATGTGGAATTTTTTATCCTTGGACGATCTGAATAAACATCACACACTTTCAAAGGAACAGTCTTTTACTACATTCATGGATTCTCTTCAAATAAAAGTTGTTGAGCTTGACACGATGTCTTGGAATGAACTTGAAAAGAAAATAGAAGCAAAATTTCATTTTTATGAAAAAAGCGCGCTCGTAAGTACCTCTTAAAATATGTGAACATGCATAGCAAATATCAATTCACACACACACACACACTACTACATAACCAATATTTGTACAATATTAAATCAGGGGTAAAGGTACAGGGATACAACATGTATAACTGTTGTCAAATAAAATCTCATACCATGGCATACAATTTCATAGATTCTAATTTTTTTGTAAAATACCATAGCATACCATAGCATACAAAAGGTTTTTACTCGGTTTAATGTTCTTTTAATCAAACGAATGAATGTTTACATTGCATATTAGTGGTTAACCATGGTTCTTATCTATTTACTTCCAAATGTTAGAACTCCTCTGCGTATGGAGGCGTTTTTGTTTAAATCACATAACCTACCAGAGCATAGCATAACATACCATATCAATAAGCTCTTCATTTCCATTTCTCATAGCAAAGCCTACAATGAAATTGACAACCCTACTTAAAAAAATATAGTCTTTATGGTTATATCCGTTTGTCCATCCGTCATAAAGTATTTTCACACACACGCATATGCTCTCTCTCTCTCTCCTTTCTTTTTCTCTCTCTCTCTTTCTCTCTCTCTCTCTCTCTCTCTCTCTCTCTCTCTCTCTCTCTCTCTCTCTCTACTGTAAATTCCTAATTTAAAGCGAGGAATTTAAATCCGCGTAAAATCGCGAGAAGCCCCAAAAGCGGATTCTAAAATCTCGCTTTAATTATTATGATCAATTGTGAACTCAAAGGATTTGAAATTCGCGATTCCTGATTTTTCTACCTAACCAGGTAGTTCTCACGCTTTATGTATGATTATTATACCATTTTAAAGCATTCGTTTAAATAAAACAGCAATTATCTACATTACATTTCATATTATTGTACTCGTTAGTCTGACGTTATTACATGAGAGATAACTCTTACTCTCGTTTCAGGCACAGTATATACAATGCATAAGTTAAAACGTTTTTATTGTAATGAGACACAACACTGTTATGGTTAAAAACAAATGATGCATAAAAATGTCCGATTATATTGATCAATTCTTGAGTCACTACTAGTATTCGATTCCGGCCATTGCCCACGCTTTCTTGATAAGTTCAATGTTTTCCGATATCTCGTCAACTGATTTCGTCACCCACTTCGCGTGTAGAGGTTTAACAACAGATAGCCGCAGGTCAAATTTAATGTCTTCCACTTTCACACCTTTTTTCATTTGATCCGCAACTTTGTTTTAATAGTAATTCTCAAAATGGGCCTTCATGTGTTTTTTAAACGGTGCGTTAATCGCCAAGTCTAACGGTTGTAATTGGTCGGTGCAACTGGCAGGGAAAAACACAACATGAATATTATTCTTCTGTAATTTGTTTAGAAACTGCTCCCCCCGATGAGCAGCATAAACATCAAAGATAACAAAGATGACAAAGAAAGATAACTCTTTTTATTTCGGAATACAACATTACACCGGTTTCGGTTTTTACTGTTAGTTAACAAGACCAGACGCGAATAATAAGTCCAACGCAATGTGGGATCGCGGTTTTAAGTTCTCGCGATTTGATACAGAACAGTCGGATCGCGGAATTAAGTACTCGCGTAAAATAAGGAATTTACAGTATCTCTCTCTCTCTTTATTTCTCTCTCTCTCTCTCTCTCTCTCTCTCTCTCTCTCTCTCTCAATAAATGACTTTGTTTTGCCTCGGACTAAACTCAAGGGTGAAACCAAGCCGTCTATGGACTTTACCGACCCCACAAATTTCTGCACATATTCAATAACAAACCTTATAAGTAATATTGTACTGTTGTCAAAAGTAATTTATGTTGGAGTTGGGTACACCAACTTTAATAAGACGTATCGATTGTGGTCAATTCGAGTTGAGTTTCATTTTATCTAGTTAGATTATCATTTACGTCCATAGGGTAGCTGGTTTGTTCAGTGATTAGAGAAGATATTTTTTGTACTGCAGATGTTATTAGTTTTTCAACTGTTGATGAATTAATAACATCAGCAGTAAAACTACATTTTCTCTTGCCAGCTACATGTACCATATCACTGTGTAGAAACAGACTAGGGTAACGCACTTTACCCTAGTCCATGATGGCGAAAGGGAAGCACGCTTCAAATTTTTTCGCACACGTATTCTCCTTTTCCATGGTTGATTCTAAAAATCATTGCGCAGTAAATGGTGGCCGGTGTTAGTTTTGAATGTCCACTCGTAAATCTGTCTTAAATTGCTCATACTTGTACAGATAACGCTTTGCGAAGACTGCTCCAAACTAGAGTAAAGTTGATAACGCGTATTTTGCGATTAGGGTCAATTATTTCTGTGACTAGGGTAAAGTTATTTGTTTTGCATAGTTTGACTTTGTTACTGCTTTTGAAAATTTATCGATTTGAAATAGACCTTTTTTCGATATCCATCACTGCTACTGTCGTTTTAAAAGACGTCACACCGATTGACGATATTTTTAAAGTATCGGATGTACAATTGAGACTGAAGCCTCGTGATATTCCGTTATGATCTCGGTAGATTACGGAGAATGGGAGATTGGAATAAATTTTCTAAATGTCGAAATATTTCTATTTTACATAATAAACAGTGAGGAATAAACAAATTATGAATTAATAAGGTTAAGTAAGAAATTCATTTGCCGTTGTATGGCGTTATTCCCCCCTCCCCCCGGCATAGTTTTGATAACGTGAAGAGATTAAAAACTTACTTAGTAAATTTTTCGGTGCGTGTGTAACGTATTCAAACGTGTTATAAGTCGTCTTAATCATTTATTTCGTAGATTTTGTTGCTCTGCATAATTTTATTTTGGATATTCGAGCGATTGCATGACCTATTTAATGAGTTTATTTTTTATCTCTAGTTTCATTAATGTGCACTCAACAAATTAAACATACATAACATTACATCTTTATTTTTCATTCACATTTATCATGTTAAACATATGAAGTGTTATTCAAACGTTTGTTCAATTTCTTTGCACGCAAGAAACACATCACATTGTGTTTTAGTATTGGGAATATAAAACATGATTTCATATATTTGATTTAAAACTACAGACTCTTAAATGTACTTCTTCACCACGTGCACACGCTCGCCAAACGGTGGTTCAACCGAAGCGCTTAACAGTTTTCACGAAACACTGCACGCTTTGCCCGACGCTAAACGGTTTGCAAAACGCTTTTGAAATTTAATTATTCACAGAATATATAGGGGTGACCTTTTGTAAATTCTAATTTTACTTGGTTGTAAATACATTCATTTGTTAATTTTGCATTTACACCAACCGAGAATAAATTAAAATTTTACAGCATGACGGGGGATGCTATTCAATCAAATGATTATTATTTTTTCTTTGATCAAAATAACTGCGCAGAAGAATATTCTCCGTACATGAAACCAGAAAAAATTCAAAACTACTAGAAGATTCGCATAACAAAATAAAAATGATTTTTTTTTTAAAACTCAAAACATTGTATTGGAAAGAACAAAATAAATGATTTAGATTTCAGACCATACATCTGTATACTAGTAACGGCGTATATTTCCTAGTTTCCTAGGACAAATTAATTGTAATCATTGTGATTAAGGATGACGTTTACTCAGAATATAAAAAAATTCCACTGATGATAATGAAAAACCAACTATTGTGTGTTATAGACCTTACACGGTAGTGTTATTCTTCACTTTCAAAAAAGTAGGTCAATGACCTACTTTTTGAATTAATGGCCATTGAATATTTTTTGAAAATTTAGGAAAAATGCATAAAAATTTACACTATGACTAAAATTTTCTTAATTGTGAAAATAATACAAATTGCTTAACTCTTTAACAAATGAAATAGTTTATGAATGGTAGTGATATTAAATGGATGCAAAGCATTAAGTTTTCAATCACACTTTTTATAGATATTCTAGTCCAAATTTCCCTTATCAGTTTTCAAATTACTACGCATTTTTGATTCAATATATCAAAATACTGAATGATGATAATGCTAAAACATTTATAGTATTAAAATAAGTATATTGACCTCTCTCTGCTGGCATAAAAGTTATATGAAGTCAATGATCAACATTTTAAAATAAGGTGTCTTTTATCATGTTTAAGCATTTTTCAATATGTTTTTTGTGTGTGCTATACGGTTATCTAAACGAAAAAGCAAAAAAAAAAAACCAACAGAAAATATGCAAAATTATGTTGACTAACAAATAAAATCTTACCTTTAAATAGTATAGTACTACAAAAAAAATTCAGATCTGAAAATGTTAGTCCGAATTTCCTCTGTTTTGCTAAAAGTCAAACTGTGTCAGAGCCTAATTCCATAATTTAGTAAAAATATCAATTGTTATGTCAATAATAATTCATTTCATAAATACTTTTTGCATTTAAAACAAATTTTACTAATGAATTTGAACTTTTTAACAATCCGGATTTGAGAACTCAAACCCTATCTACAACGTAAACAAGAGTTAACAACGTCCTGAAACATCTTACTATTTTCCGTTAAGAAGGTTGAGAAGAGTAAATAATTATATATGCATTTCAAATAATCATTTTTTTTTTCTTCTCTCACATTTCATAGATTATGAAAATGATATTTTTCACTCACTTTTCAACGAATAAAAGTTTGATGAAAAGATTGGTAAAGCAAATATTGTTTTATATGACTTGAATGTCCCTAATGATTTCTCATTAACCTGACATTTTATGCGGTTCTCGCACGCTTTCTTCGTAAGGCCTTACACCCTGATGCAACCTGCAATTCACAACTTCGCTGCAATGGTAAAAATATTTCTTCGAGCTGACATTTTGCTGAGTAAAAAGCTTAAAATTTAGATTTTTAACCCTCAAATTACAAGTTCCCAATCGTAAAGTATAGACTAAAATCAAATTACATGGTAACGGGAATATGCGTAAAGGTACATGATTGCAAGGAAAGGGGTTAAAATTGCGTGACGTCGACATTGTCATTGTAGAACACAAATTTTGTTAATAACGTTATTTTCATTGTAATATGTTGACAATTATTATTTATTTATTAGAAACCATGTATACATATGTGTTTGTCAAAGATCAAATAACAATACCTGTAATTAAATCGTGTATTTTTCAGTGTTGTGGTGTTTAACGCAATGGATTATCGGGTTTTCTACAAGAGTGCGTTTCATATCACAAAAAGCCTGTTAAGATAGACCATGAAAGTATATATAAAGACACGTATACTCCTTATATGACATTCCTTAAAGCGTTACCCTAATTACGTTTAAAGTTTTAAAAAATTTTACCCTAGTCACGAACTTGCTTATCCTTATCATAGTCGAAATTGTGCCTTGCTCTTTCGCTATTGTAAGGAAAGATTCTGCAAAATTTTTACAATTGTTACGTTTATACACTTCAAATTGTGTAAATTAGTGCATTTATTTCGTCATACTACCCCGACAAATGGATAAGTTTAAGGTAAAAAAAAATCAAAGCGTGCTTGACTATCGCCATCGTGGACTAGGGTAAAGTGCGTTACCCTAGTTCGTTTCTACACAGTGCTTATGGACGTAAATGATAATTATATGTATTATATTAACGTATATGTGTAGACCAGAATTTACATTGACTAGTACACATATTACGTAATATAGATAACAATCACATGTCTAGTATGCTTAACTCGATTATATTATTAATGATCATAAAACACAATTACTGTCTTTTTACTTTCAAACTGTATACAAAATTGTTTGCTTCGACTTTTGTTTGAATACACTGGAATAACTGTGACATCTAAAATACACAGATTTGTTATGCATGTCAATATACTTTCATTGAAGATAACTCAGATTATATATCAAAGCAAAATTAAGACAACATAGTATGAAATATCAGTTCTAAACATTTCAAAGGGACTGATTGTTGAAACATCAACACCTAACTACACATTTTGTCGATAGCGGTGTCGTATAAGAACCCGCTCAAGCGATATTTGCAGGAAAAATTAAATTGCTTAAGGTAATAGTCCATATCCCACTCGATAAGTAAAATGCGTGCACAATTTTTCAAACATGTATATGAGGATATGTTCTTATCAAATTTTACTCAGTTGGCTGGTCCATCGGTATTATTAAAGCTAGGGCCGTTGCTCAAAAAAGAACTGATTGCGGAACACGGCGCTTTTTTCCATAAATAAAGAATATAAGCTTAAGCCTGAAAATTGACTTTTACAAAATCATTTTTTGACTTATACCGTATGTAAAATGAAGGAATTATTATTTCAAAAAAAATAATTTGATGTTACACTTGCTTATTTACTAAAAAATAGATAAATCTGCTTATAAATGAGATAAAATGAAATAAATTTTCAAAGCGAATTTAATCTCTTGTAATTTTATTTACGCACAGAATTCTCTGAAATATTGATATTATTTACCCACTAACGTCCTTAATCAATTGAAAATAAAATTACCCAAAGGACCGGTCTTTACAGGATCAAAATAGGCGAATTTTTGGTAAAAATCATTAAAATATATATTTTGAAAAAAGATGTGAAAATAAAATTGTACATAGGTTTATTATATCATCACTCTAAAAAAAACATGTTTAGATTAATGTTAAATAGAAAACATGATTCAAAAAAACCATTGATTAATCTGTAATTATTCATTATGTATTATTTAAATCGCAAAAGATGGTTTCTTTTGATATCGTGTAGCGCGACCGAGCGTGCGGTCTTATTTCTCCACTATTCTCTATAAATTAATCCATTTTAATTCACCTCTAATTTCCTTCTTTGGTAGCGTAAATAAAAGTCCAATTATCTATTAACAAGTTTATTCCGTGTTACAAATTAACAATTTACACAAACGTAGGTCACTTTCTATCTCTGACTCTGAAACTAGAACTATACCTGTACATCTCATCTCACTCACGCTTTCACCAATATATACACATAACGGGGGCAGCTCCGCCGGAGCTGCTAGTACCCAGCAGCTGCCGGTCAGTGATTACGTAAAACACATACACACGCTTTTGTTGACAAACAAATCACTTTCTACAACTCCCCCCGACTAAGATTTTGGCCCCGTTCAAAATAAAAGTCAAGCAACGAAATTTAAAATAACACACACAAACACACAAACTACATAAACGAACAAATTGAAATATGCACATGAAACAATACAAACAAAATCAAGATAAAATCAACAACTTTTAAATTTTTTAAAACAATTCATAATTACACGGAATAATTTCCATGGCACTGGCGGTGTCTCTGTGTTTTAAAGTGTAGCAGAATTTCGGATAGAATGTCACTAATAAGGGCTTCCATGTCTACATCCCCGGGTGTAACGTTCTCGCTAAAGCACACATTGGTTCGGCGCTCTTCTTCCATATTCCCGTTGGGCATCACTGTTGTCGTACGCGTTAGAGATAGCGTTATCGAGTGCATGACACACGTACGTAGTTGTTTGGGAAGGACTGCCGCGGTCAGGCTCATTTTCTTCTTCAGGTGCAACCTCACCATGTACACTCGGCGCATTGTGTACTTGTGTCGGTTCTTTTCAAACACGGCTTCCTTTAAAATGTCGTCAACGAAATCCTCATGGAAATTCATTTCTGAATTTAGACTGAGAAAATGTAATGTTTCATCGTCATCTGGATTGTTAAACACTTCTTCATCTGATGAAATGTCTTCCACTTCGGGCGCGTAAATCAAATCATAGGTGCGTTCCAGCTCCATCGTGTCTTTATCTGAAGAAATGTCCTTGTATAAGGGCACGTACACCGCTTTCTTTCAGTTCATCCCTACTACGTTGCTTTGAGCTCGACATAGCGTTTGTCTCTGTTCCGTGTGCGGCTTTCAAATGTTTCTTCAAATTAAACTTTCGGGAAAACAGTCGTTCACAAAAGTCACATTTATATATATTTACACGCTCACTATGAATTTCTTTAATATGTTGATGAAGAGTCTATTTCTAAATAAAAATCCACACGTTTCACAAATCATCTGCTCATTTAGAAGTCCAAAATGGCTATGGTCAGTCTCTGAATCTGCTCGGTACTTTTATAAGGCACCAAGCCCTGGTCCGTGTAACAGGTTTGTCTGGAGTTCGTGTATTGCGCGTCTGGCGACTGTCGCTGTCCTCCCCAGCTGCAGCGCGGCAAGGGTCTGTGATCTTGTTCTTTCGGGTTTTCGCGACTTGTCGGTGCTTCTTTTATCTGCATGGCTCTTCGGAACAGGGACGGTCTCAGGCTCTTGGACATTTTGATGCTCGCAACTTTCCGCATTTATATTAATCAAAGTTTTTAGTTGACTTTGTGTTGTATTTCTTGTGCGGAATGGTTTTAAATTATCATTATGTACAATCGTTTGAAGTCTTTGAATGCTGTTTTTATTAAAGGATGTTACTTAGGCGTTTTATTATCATCCAAGGTCAAGTCCAGTTTCGCGAAAGCTTCAGTTTTGTTCCCCGCTTTTGTTTAGGTTGGTATAGTCGCACCACATCTCCCACTTCATGATTTTGTTGATTATTGTTTTTATTATACAGCTTCCTCTGTGTTGAAACCGAAGATCGAATTGTCTCTCTGGCTAAATCATGAGTTTTTTCCAAACTGTCACACACCTTTGTTACATAATCCGAATAACACTTTATATCCTTTAATTGAAAATCACTGAAATCACACAACACAGAAACTGGAACTGTCATTTCACAGCCAAAGAGCATGCGGTATCCATCCCGCCTGATCTCGGATGAAAAGCTATTGTTCGAGTTTTTGAAATTCATAATATTTCACAAAGCTGAGAAAATAGTTGGCTTTCGAATTGACTTCCATGATCGGTGTGAATTTCATACGGGCATCCATAACGTTTGATCCACCCGCGAAATACTGCATCAGCTATTGTTTCAGCCTCCATGTTAGGTAATGGATAAATCTCCGTGTACTTAGAAAAATAATATGCTACTACAAGAAAATACACATTTTCGTTTTCAGACTTAGGTAATGGTCCTGCTAAATCAGCTTCTATTCTCTCAAATCTTCCTCCCGACACATAACTTTTCATAAAATGTCTCTCTTCTTTTTGGAAGGATTTTTCTTTTCTTCACATTTATTACATGATTTTACATAGTCGCTGATATCTCGGTAAAAGTTGGGCCGATAATATAAACTCATATCGGCTCTTTTCCTAGTCTTTAAAACTCCTTGATGTCCAGATATAGGCAAATCATGAAAGTGCCACAATAAATCATTTCTTAATGTTTTTGGTGTACATATCCGTAATCGCATGGAATTTTCATGCATCGTTACCAGTTCACATCTTCCATACCAGAATCCACACTCGGGGTGCATATGAAATAATTCTTCAAATTTTGGCTCCATGTTTTTTAATCCAGTTACATGTAAGGATAAATCCTATAACCTCATCGTCTATTTGTATTTTTCTAATTCCAGAGTATGTTACGTCAACATCAGGCTCGGGTTCCGGTTTTGTTCGTCTTGGTCTATTCTTTTTTCCTCCTTTCACGGTTGATTGTTTGTTGTCAGTCTTGCTTTCAGTGGTGTTGAACAAATAATGTATATCACATATAGCTTGATCAATACACAAATCTGTCTCGCTTTGGTGTTTGCGCAACTCGTTAACGTGACTTCCTAGGGCTCCATCGTATACATCGTCAGGTTTTCTTTTACACTGTCTACACAGTCTCATTTGAGTTTACTAAGATCCTAGATAGACCATCTGCATTAGAACGCCTTTTTCCCGGGCGATGGACAATAATTATTTTATCATTTTAAAATTAAATGGTCCTATCTGCTGCAAACGTCGGCACATTTGTCCGTTGGGCTCTTTGAATCTGTGTAGCCAAGTGAGAGATCCATGGTCTGTGCGAAGAATAAATTATTTTCAAGTAGGTAATGTTTAAAGTATTTCATGAAATAAACTACTGCCAACATTTCTTTACGCGTAACACAATAGTTTCTTTCTGCTGTGGTCAACGCTCGACTACCATAAGCTATTACTCTCTCACAGTTTTCATGAACTTGAGATAATACACATCAAATAGCGTTATTACTAGCGTCAGTATCCATGATAAATTGTCCAGCTTTTGGCTCAAGGTATCCAAGGATTGGAGCACTTACAAGTTTCTCTTTCAGTGTATGAAAAGCATAGTCGCATTCATCAGTCCAGTTCCATTTAGTTTCTTTGCATTTTAACACATGTAGGCACTTTGCTATCTTTGCAAAATCCTTCACAAATTTCCGATAATATGACATCAGTCCCAAGAAACTTCGTAATACACTGACATTTGTTGGTCTTGCGGCATTTCTAATCACCTCTGTTTTAACAGGATCAGTTTTAAGTCCACTTGCTGTTACTACATGTCCCAGGAATTGAACTTCCGGTTTAAAGAATTAGCATTTCTTTGCTTTTACTTTCAAATTCAATTCATTTAGTGGACCAAATACTTTCTCAAGGTTAGAGATATGTTGTTCAAAATTCTTTCCAAAGACCACTATTTCATATAGGTATAGCACATTGTAATCCACTCAAGGTTTTCTCAAAATCCGTTGAAATGTCTCAGGCGCATTACATAAACCACATGGCATTACGGTATACTGAAACAAGCCTCCTATAGGTGTTGCAAAAGCTGTTTTCTTTTTATCTTGTTCTGCCATCGGCACTTGATGGAACGCCATATTTAAATCTCCTGTTGTAAACCCCTTAGATCCAGCGAGGGCATCTAAATCATCCTCTATACTGGGAATGGGGTAAGCATCGTTAACTGTTATTGCATTTAGACGGCGGTAATCTACACATACACGCCAGCTTCCGTCTTTTTTCTTCACCAGTACTAGTTGTGAGGACCATGGACTATTTCTCGACCAGGCCCTGTTTCTCCAATTTTAGTATCTCAGCATCTAAAATTTCTCTCTTAAAGATTGGCACTCTTCTCGGCTCTTCTTTAAATGGTTCCTCGTCCATAAGTTTTATACGATGCTCTCCTATTCTAACCCGTTCCATTTTTCTTTCTGATTAGCAAATACACGTTCTCTCCGTATAAGGAATTCCTTGAATTTCTTTGACTCCTCAGCAGTCAAGTGATAACATCCATCGTCGTAGACAGCCTTTAAATGTTGCGGCATTTCACTGTTTTCCTCATTAACAGTGCTAACTTCGTCACAACAATTTTCAATTGCTTCACTAACATACTCCACTGGTATGAATGATGATATCAATGTACCCCTCTTGATCAATCTAGGTTTCTCTCCAGGATTGAAAACACGAATAAACACAACGCCAGTTTTTGCATTCAGTATTGCTTTTGTGACAGTCATTTGATGTGATACAACAAAACTTTGCATAGGTAGTGGTAGTCCGTTGATTTCCTCTGTATATGTCAGCTTGGATGGTATACATGTAATAGCTTCGTGATCTCCAGGAACTTGTACGGTCTCTGTACAAAATATGTAATTAATTCGTTTCCCTTCCGTAGGTTCACATTTCATTAAAAGTTCATTGGTGTCATGTTCCGATACACACTTATATTTCACATAAAAGTCTTCACCTAACAAATTGTTTTTTACTCCTCCCACAAATATTCGCTGTTCTATATTCACATTTCCCTGTGTTAAAGTAATTTAAGAAGTTGCAAGAGTATTTATTTCTTGTCTATCAGCACTTATGAATTTTGTCTTTACTCGTTCTTGTACCGGCCTATTTTCAGGGATGATGTTGTAATAGGTTTCCTCAGTTATAACAGATCTACTTGCACCTGTATCGACTTTCCAAATCACCTTCGTTCCCTGTATTAGCTTTTTCCAGGAATTCGCACTTCTAAACTCTCAATTCTTGGACTAAGATTTCAGTACAACTGCGATTTATGGATACTCTTGTCCTTAAAACCTGGTCAGTTTCGTGGAGCTGCAATTCTCCAGAATCGTCTGTCCGATTAACACTGATGTGTTTCTCTTGCGCCCTACTGCTGCCATATCCAAGGGAAGATCACACTTTGCTGCTGTACAAGGCCTTTCAGGTTTCTCGACCGGCGCACGGCCTACTGCCTCGGTCCTGAACTTTTTAACGGCCGATCCACATTTTTCCTAATTTTGGAACTGTTCTGCTTTCCTCCACTTCTTTTGTTAATTGGGCATTGATATGATAAATGATCAGTAGAATTACCCTGGAAACATCTCTTTGGCTGTTTTTTTATTTCCCTCAAATCTCGGTTTCATCTGCTGTGTTGATTTGTTGGCATTCGCATTTCGGAAGGCTTCAGAAACGGCGTACACTGTGCGTCTGTTTGTTCTAGCATAATGTTGTCGAGAGTTTTCCCTAATTCTAATACACTCCTTCTGCATAAGAGCTGTAATGGCATCTTGTAGTGTCTTTGGACGAATTCTTTTAACAGCATAACGAAATTCACTGTCTTCACTACAATTATCCAAGATTGTCTTTAGGCTACTCTCTTGAAAGTACTCTCTGTTATCTGGGTATGCCCTCCGGTACAGATCTTCTATTGCTTGACCAAAATCTCTAAAGGTTTCATTGGTACATGTGTACGTTTCCTTCGCATTTTGACCTCCGCTATATAACTTTCTTTCATCACTCTATGGCCAAACTGATTTTCCATAGCTCGCTTTAATTCTGTCCAACTGTTTCTAATTTCCTCGGTCAATCCATAGGCGTATGTTTCTGCTTGTCCTCGCAGTACAGTGAAAAATACTTTTCTCGTCCTATTTTTGTTCCAGTCATTTATCGATACAATGTTCTCAAAATACCTTATGTACTCCGTCCAAATATCCTCTCCATCTCATTTGAACGTTCTCTTCACTGGTTTTTGATATCCGGATGCCGTACTTGAAAAACTGCTTGCTTCATTCCTGGCTCTTGGGTTAAATGTTGGCGTCGTTAAACTTGGAGTAAATCTAACGTTACAATTTGATGTTGATTGGTCCGTGTTCTGTGTAAATGGAGAGGGTGGTACACAGACTATATTTTCACGATTTCACAACTTTAGAACAACGCTAAACAAAATAAGGCATACTAATCCAAGTATTCCAGAAATCATGAATTCCTTGGTCAAACAAAGTACCATATATCGCGGAAAGTAGGTGTAAATGGCATAAGCAACTGCACATCCGGATAATATCACTAGAATCCGGAAGGTAATAAATCTGTTACACGAAAACACTTCCCGAGGACCATGTGATTCATTCATCTCCCCTCTATAACTATCGTCGTCAATAGGAGTACTTGCAATCATAGGCTCCGTATTTTCAATTGTATTCCTTTCTGCTATTGGGTAGGCATCTTCACTTTCTATGAATGAATTCAGTAGTGATCTTTTATCATTCCGCTGAAATCGAGGAGTTTCCGGCGTCGCTGGTTCATTATCAATATCCGTAAAATCCATTTTCCGTGACGAATACGCACTATCCTGGGAAAACATTGTTTTGAATTAACACTTTTAAGTTGTTATTCTACATCCACATGAAAGAGAACAAACAAATCTCATCTATAAATCCAGTCAAATAAATTTGAGACACGCCATGAATAAGTTCTCTCCGTAATCCATAATCATTGTCACAGTTTCACAAACAAATAATCCAGTTCGAAATCAATATTTTAGAAAGTATCCAACCGCTGCCACCAGTTGTAACGCGACCGAGCGTGCGGTCTTATTTCTCCACTAATCTTTATAAATTAATCCATTTTAATTCACCTCTAATTTCCTTCTTTGGTAGCGTAAATAAAAGTCCAATTATCTAATAACATAATTTCGTGAAACATATTAACAATTTACACAAACGTAGGTCACTTTCTATCTCTGACTCTCAAACTAGAACTCTACCTGTACATCTCATCTTACTCACGCTTTCACCCATATATATATACATAACGGGGGCAGCTCCGCCGGAGCTGCTAGTACCCAGTGGCTTCTCCATAGCTGCCGGTCAGTGATTACGTAATACACATACACACGCTTTTGTTGACAAACAAATCATTTTTTACAACTGTTAAGTACGCGGGGGTGTTAAGGAAGCATATGGAATCTAAGTTACATGTAATTTCGTGAAATCACAAATCTTAGTTATTATGTACATATTCAAAAATCTAAGCAACGAAACTTAGACCAAACACAAATAAAAAATACTGAAGACAATTTTTCTCCAGAAATTAGTTTGTATTACGTAGATTTACACATTGATGACGTCATGACTAAAAGTTGAATGTCGTGTGAATTTGATCGGAAAGCATTGTAATCATTATCAAAAAATGACTAATCTAAGAACTCTAATAAAGTATTGTGGTGTGGTTTATTGAGAACTGAACATATGAATACTGGTAAAGATGTTAGTTTTATCAATCATTCGCTAAAAGGTATGTAAATTTGCTTTTATTTCTCGGCCAGGCTTTCCTCTGTCGTTGTTTACGATACAAAAATCCGTTTAGAACAACACTACCCCGTATATATTGAACTTGAAATTTTATACGTATCGTTAGTTTGATCAATGCTTAAATTAAAAAGTGCTGCTAGAATCCCATGTTGTGTGTTGCTTTGATGCAATTTGCCGTTTTCCAAGCAAACTTTATAAAAGTTGGGGAGGTTTTACGAGAACCAGATGAATAACTTTTAAATAAGGAAAAACATAGGATTCTAGCAGCGGTTTTGATTAAACTGAGATGTTTTGCCTTCACTTGGTATGTTTATTTTATTTTGGAAACTGCGGGATAGTGTTGTTCTACCTCATTTTATGTTAAGGAATATACGTAAGCTATTTATAGTTGTCACGTGATAATGCACCAATGTGGCAGTAATGTACTACCCAATTTTATTGCACTGACATCTATTTTAAAGGAGAATACTAAGTTTTTGATTTTATTCAGAATAATTATTTAATTTCACGATTTTGAATATAACAATCAAAATAAGACGCTAAATTGCCCATATGCTTCCTTTACACCCCCGCGTATTATGGATCGAGATCGGTATTTAGAAAATGCAGTCACACACGTGGATAATGCTGATACCTGATATGCTTTTAAGACAAAACCTCTATTCAAACTTTACTTTACTGCTTTAAGGACAGTTCTTAAAATGAAATAACTTTTCTTCAGCTTCTGATTTTAATTCTGAAAACATTTTTTGTGTGCGGGAAAATGTATCTATGCTCGTTGCTAAGCGAATAAGATAAAGATGATATAGGTCAAATTATTTCCCCTTCAGGCCTTATGTATTTATCTCCCTTATGCACTGGAGTAGATCTCGGTCTGGATTTCATTTTGGATGTTTATGGACTTTCAGGAATTATTGTTCAAAGATTTGGATTAAATTCAATCTGATAATGCATTGATGTTTATGCAGGACAAAAGTAAGCGATCCCTATATTCAAACAAAGTACGCAATCGACACAACTTAGTCAAGTTTTCATTTCGCTGATTAACAGGCCTAACTGATTGCAGATGTCTTGATTTTTCATAGATTTGTTTTTAATCAATTTCTAGGTCAGCTTGATTTTTAAAATACAACTTTTGCGTTGTCTCTAAATACGATCGGGCACGGACAAGATGTAATAACGCATAAATTACGTCAGATGGTGTTTTGTGACGTATGGATAATTACCTTAATAATCCATCTCTCACAACTGAATTTAAATTTACTAACAATTCCGATATATACCGACATTGTCCTTATTATAAATTCACTGTACATCTACTAACAAAACTACGGTATTCTACTGTCTCCTGTTATATTCTACTGTACGATACAACGTATTATGGCGTAATAATAATAATGATAACTAGAAACGATATCGTTGCAACCAACGAGGAGGTCTTCCGTCCGATTTTTAGAAAGTGATAAGACGTCATCGACTTTAATTTTCAACAACAAAACATGATCTTTTCTAAGTTCTCTTAAGTTGCTTTTTTAAATACGCGGGTGTGATAAGGCAAATCTCAGCGATCGATTGAGTAACAATTCCTCTGATCATTATGACGTCACAATAAGCAGTATGATGCCATATTTTAAGGTAGCTCGCGGGTTTACCTGCTTGTGAGAAAACCTACCTTGAAAATTGGTCCACGTGATCCATAGGTTTGATAGTTTTATTTCTAAAATTTATTGAAGATTCGTCTGCGCGGTAATAATGTTATCGTGTTTCAAATACAGTGTCATTAATAAAATCAAGCAACGCCATTTCAATGAAATATATAGTAAAATTCACATTTTAACCGAGAAACGCATTACAAAACTATGCTCCAAACTTTTGAACGATTCAGACGAAATTAATCACACTCAACACAGAAACAGAGGAGATAATTATGAATCAATTCATAAAAAAATATCAGTATGTGTTCTCGGCCAATTTTTGGCAAAAAAACTTTAAAGATTTAAAAGATTTCTCAAAACCTTATATTTTCATTACGACGTTAGTCTGACGTCATCATTTCCTTACTTCTTAGAACACCAAAATTGAAATGCATTTATTGACAAGACTAGCTGTTTAACACATTTTAGAACATGTAAATGCTTAATAAACATTATTGTGAATGTTATCAAATGCAATTACTGTAAAGCTTTAAAGATACAGAAAATTGCTATTTTTGTTTTTATGAAACTCTGAGTCAATGAATGCAAAAATAAAATGCCAGACAACTACTGACATTATTTTAAAGTAAGTAATCGAATAAAACAGTTATCTCAAGCCAAATGAAATTTAAGAATTTAATCGGTAGTACAGATTACGGAAGTTATAATTGTAAAAAAAAAAAAAAGCGAAGTTAATGCATACATTCAATTTTAAAACATGACTTTAAATGGAAGAGTTCTAACGCACACTCATTCTTTATCTTTATAGAACAAAATGTGACAATGTATGTGACATCTTTCAATTTTCAGCACTTGATATTATAAATCTTTGTATAAACAGTCATGAACCGCATATAAGCTTTTTAAAATATTTTCTTTTATACTTCAAATTATCTCATTTGTCATTAAAAAAAAAATTATGAGTTTACTATGACGGTCAACTCTTTGCGTCGATTCCTATTGTGACGTCAGCAAACCCGCGAGCTACGTTAATCAGACACATGTCAATTTTTACTTTATCTCTGGTCTAAAATATAAAAAAATACAGGGGTAAAATGTCTCTAGAAACTCTTATAACTGAATATATCTTTGATTTCTCTGTATTACGTATAATTATCATTGATGACGTCACATGCATGTTAATAGCAAAGATCAATGTCGGGAGACAAATCATCGGACTGCAGTGTAAACACTGCCAAAATAAGACTTATTTCATACTGATACACACTATTTAGATGATTGTCAGTTTGGATATAATCAGGATAATATTTTGTTTTATTAGCGAGTGTTATAAGGTAAGCAGACAAACATTTATGTGGCTTGACCGGCCTTTCCTCTGTCAGTGTGTACAAAAAAGGCAAAAGTGTAACACTACCCCGAATATTCGGAAAGTTGAATTTGGCATATATGAAAAGCATATGACCTTAACTACTTGAAAATGGTGTTGCTAGAATCTTGTGCTTCGTTGTTGAAAAAAACATACGTAGTAATTTCAATGGAATTGAAGAATTCGAAGAGGTTTTCGATAAATAATGATAATATTCATTTTATGCGATTAAGAATAGGATTCCAGCAGTAATACTAACATACATTCAAATGAACTTCGGGGTAGTGTTACACTTTTTGATTGTTTGTTAAGGTAAAAAAGTTATCTATTTTCAACGTGATACCATGGCTTGACAGCTTCAAAAATCGACTCGATTCCGAAGCAGAAAAATAATATAATGGCAAACACATTCACTCGATATAGATATTCAGCACTGGTTTCATAAAAGTAAACAATTTTCAAATTAGTCGTAATATCAATGGTCATTAAACTCGGAGTTGCCTTAACCTACCTGCGTACTTGCATTTCTTCCAATTGAGATAGAAAATATTAAACTTTTTTACCTCTGGCCCCTAAAATCCATAACTAGGTAGCACATGAGAAAATCGTTATATTGTCAGGATATATAAACGTATTGTACTTAATTTTGCTTTTATAACCCATTACAATACATGACAAGGTAAATGACTGTATAGATGAGAGACTTTAGGCCCATCTTGATCCCTAATTTGGGGAGACAGTCCCTTTTTCTTATTATCAAATGAAAGGTCGTTTATTTATAAACACATTGTGTTAAACAAGTGTTTAAAAAGTCATTACCGTTCCTGATATATATGTGAAAGAAGTTATTGGGACCGATCCCTAATCTCCTTATAAGGGCCGTTTAACGACATTTTAAAGGTTGAATATGGTTTTGTGCATCATTTTGAGCATCTTTGCTTCTATACTGCATTTCCAAAGATTTTTCCTTTCTGATTTATAGATAATTAATTTTTTCGGACATTTGACCTCTGAAAACCTCTGATTATGTACTGCATGGTAAAATCATGACATTGCTTGGATACATAACTGTAAGATAACATATCTGCTTTTATTACCTTTCACAAAATATCTCTCAGACTTGAGAACCCTCTGGTCCCCTAATTTGAGAGGCAAGTCCTCTTTTCTTGATATCTAATGAAAGATCAAATATCAAATGATATATGGGTGATCACATTTTTGGACGTAAGACCCCTAAAAACCTAATTACGTAACACATGATAAAATCAATAGATTCCTTGGATATATACCAGTTGAGATCGAATCAAAATTTGAAATTTTGTTTAACGTGATTTTGAATGACAACAGTTGTGAATGGAATTGGAGATCATTTTGGAGAATAAACAGGTATTGAAAATATTTCATGCACAGGATCATGCATATGACTAATAAAGTGTCTTACATATGTAAATCTTAATGTTAAAGCTGATTGGTCCGATTTTCATTAAAACAATTGTATGCTTTTAAACGATGGTTAGGCTAAGTATGTGTGCAATTCAATATACCTTGCAGTAATTTTCCCGGTCAATTAAGCAATATTTTAATGAAAAATAATGTACATGTCGAAACTCGTTGGATCCGGATGTTGTGTATTCCGGCATGCTGTCCAATCCGGCGACATTATTCAGCCCCTTGACATTTTCCTAACATTTTTTGTTTAAAAAATATTGTGCAATTCGGATCCTGTCTATTTTGTAAACCGGCGCGATGAAAAAAAACCCGACTGCTTATAATTAGTGAGAATTATTTCCCGTAGTCCGGCCACTTACATGTATCGATCGATCGGCCTTCTGGGAGATACTCAAATATCGACCAATTTTCTGTCATTGCTATTGATTTAAACAACTGTGAATATAGATGCAAAGTAGCAACTTATTTAAGGAATGAATTCAATATTTATTAGTTTTATACGATATAAAATGGTTTGAGGCAGTTTTCGCTTTATAAAGCGGTTTATTAAAAAGCGTAAACTGTTTCAAACCATTTTATATCGTATAAAACTAATGAATTTTGAATTTATTGGTTATAATTCAATTTTTTTACTCTTTATTGTATATAAAAACGGTCATTTGACCTTTAAATTGACGTACATGTACAATTGTACAAAACGTAACCTCAGGCGTATTGATGCGTTTTTGACGTTAGTCTTACTTGGACGTAGGCAACATTCTTTAAACGATATTAAATCATTTTAAATCATTTTTTAGCCAATCAGAATGCGCGTTACAAACAAAATTAAATTATTTCAGTTTATGATTTGGGATTGGGCACAAGTTCTATACCTTTGAACGCCCTCTCCCAATACAAAGATATAATACAATATATGTGTACACAACATAAATAAAGGTCAGTGGATAGAATGGCAGTATAAACACTGTGCCGGATAATTATGCCAGTGCCAGTGAATTTATTTTAGAGAGAGGGAGAGAGAGAAAGAGAGAGAGAGAGAATATATATTGGCCATCTGAGTAGTGTCCAAGTATAATCTTTTGCTATTCCATTTCTTATCAAATGAATTTTTTCTTTCTTTTCTTATAAATTACATGTTTTCAAACAATACTATGTATAGTGCGCATACGATTCCATGAACAAATTTACAAAGCTTTGGATTTTGGTTGCACATTGAAAAAATGAGGGATTGAAAATACATGCTCAATTTGAAATTTAATGCATTGTTGATTTCTTTTACTAGACAGAGATATCTAGAAAATGTTAAAAGTATATCCGATAGTTTCTGAGATCAGCTGTGCACAAAATATGTCGTAAAAATTTACAAAATTGGCTGATAAATCGGTACCGGAAGTGACGATAAATAAAATTAAAAAATGTAATATATTCACATCTAGTCCCATCTGTGAAAAAATGGTTAAATACGGTCGAATACTTTACGAAAAATCGCGAAATTTGGAAGGAAGAAATATTAATAAGAAACAGTACGAAAACAACTTGATACGATCTGGATACAAGTAGGTCTTCTGTGCGATTTCGTTTTTAAATAATACCACTTAATTTCAATACAATTTCAGAATCCCCCCCCTCCACTTAAAACGTATGAAAATTTTATTAAAAATTCGCTTGAAACGGAAGACCTCAATAAGAAACAGTACGAAAACTATAATGCCTTCCGCTGGAAAAAGAGGACCATAAAAAACTCTTTAATTTTAACATAACATTGCAGCTTTAGTTTGTAAACCTTTTTCTCGTAACTTTAAATTGTATGAGTATCAGGCAGGATAAAAGATAACGAGATTGGTCAAATATTATACTTTTTAAACATATTGTTAATCAATGCACGGACCAATATATATATAAAATAAGAAAACGATTTAAAGAGAGTTTTGAATTATGTTACAGTATTTTGAATATCATTATCGTTGCAATAAACACTTTAAACAGAGGCTGTATAACAGCCTCAGTATATTGTAATTGTCTTGCCCGTGACGTCAAATAATAAGGATTTCTTAAGCACCATCTAGCGGTGGCCAAAACAATAAATAATCATGAGATTCAATGAAATGAATAGATGAAACATGGTGTGGTTTTTTATCGTTCGCGTATTATCAATTCTCCTGCGGAAAGGTGTCTTTCTTTATAGCTGCACACCCAACCCAACCCCGCATCTATTGATTCTCAGCCTGCTAATTCAAAACCAACTGCAGTTTGTGTGATTATCTGTGAAGCTTGAATAATATAAATCTGAATTCCCTTAAGTACTTTCAACCGTGATCGTAGTATGACGTTTTCGTTTCGTTTACCATGTTGTTTACCACTTTCTTCGATTAATTTCGTTTTGACTATTATCAGTACAGTGTTCTGGCATGCCTACCAAGCCTACTATATATAAGGATAATGAAAGCTTTAAACAGAAACAAATAAATTGAATATCCTGCAGATTTTACTCTTTAGTGCGAAATAAAGCAACACAGTCAGTACATGGTGCATAGGAAGTATGTGGGTCACGTTTGGCGAGGCCTTACCAGCCTCACGTCGATAAAAAGAGTGATTTGGGATGTCAGCGTGTTTTTACAGTCAGCTCAAGTATATCTTTTACAACATACACCATATCATAGCATAGCATTAAAATCTCATACCATAGCATAGCATTGGAATCTCATACCATAGCATACAATCTCGTAGAATCTCATTCGTCATATCATACCATAGCATAGCATACTTTTATTTGAAAGAATAAATGCTCACATTGCAGATTAGTGGTTAATTTTGGCTTTTTATCATTTAACTTCCAAATTTGTGGAACTCTTCTGTTTATGGAAGCGGGTTTTTTTTAATCTCATAGCATACCATAGCATAGCATACCATATCAATAAGCCCTTAATGTCAATTTCTCATAGCAAAGCAAAAAAAAAATCATAGCATTGCAGTAAGTCGCATACCATAGCATAGCATTAAATTGTAAAAGATATGCAATGAGTGTAAGAGTGTTGCGTGTGAAAAAAAGTTAGATACATTTGACAAAAATGTTTTCAAAAAATTAAACAGTCAACTACGGGGTCTTATAACACATATCATTTCCCAAAAATATTGTTAAAAATAGGCATGGCCACTATAAATCTAACAATAATATAAGCAATAGCCATAATAACATTAAACCTGGTTTCATTTAACTGAACTTGAATTTTCTGATAAAAATCAATAGCAAAATCATGTGTTTATTGTGTTCATGGTGCTGGTCGAGAGATTTTTATTTATAATATTGAAAAGCGACATCATTTGCTCCTTGTTTTTTATTTACCTAGCAATTTAGAATAATAGGTGGTAATAACAATTGTGTTCTCAACACAGCAACACAAGCTGTATACATTTCAAAATAGTAAACATGTATTTAATAAGAAATGAATTAAAAATGAATGCAATAAATTCTATTCTAAAAACTGTAAAACCACTATAATAATTTCCGTTTAAAAATGTCGTTTACAGACAATCTCCCCCTTAATCAAATCGGTAAGGCGGAGATTCTCCAATTATTAGGTTCCAAAGGTTGACAAGTATGCATTTAAATCACACAAGGAAACCTGAATGTCAGACTATAAAGGGAATGATGCATTTACAAGATCTCGGCCTATTATATTTAAAATAAGTTTTAAAGAGACATTAAAGTTAATTTTATTCATGTTGGTTTTTCCCGTTTTTAAGCACAGTTCGATAAAAGAATATAATTTGTTGAATAATTAAACACATTGTGTGTTCAAGATTTTTCTAAAATTCGTATGTTATCTTTGAAATATTAAGATATATAGCAGGCTCCAGTAAATGTTCTACCAACCCTCTCTCTTTACTCCTTATTAAAAGTCTGAAGAAGTGAAGGAGAAACTTCAACAGTACTGTACAACAATATACTTCAGAGTGGGGGAATCAGATGTGAATATTAAAAAACTCTAAAGAATTATTAGAAACTTTGAGGTCACAAAATCTTACCAAAATCAATATCATCAAAACGTACGATTTTTCAACGCTTTATACCATTATTCCCCATGACAAATTATATGACTGCCGTCATGAGAAAAGGGCCCTTATCTTTTGACGTCACAATGCTCAGAAAACGACGTCAAAGTAGCGCCATTGTAAACGCAGTTTTTTATTTGCTCTTTCAATTTTTTTCCGCGTCTGTGTTGTGCTTTTTGAATAACTAGAGTCTAGCTTTGTTTTAATACCGCGATTAATATTTTTTCAATCAAATATTACATGTTGATTTAAAAAATAAACATTTAATAAGTGAAATATAAACATGTAACGTCAATATCTACACATTTCGAACGCGTAAAATTGCATATGATTGATGCTGAAGTATCATAAAAATGATGCTTTTGCATCAGCTATGAAACTTAAAAACCACATTTTCCATTCTAGTGTTATGAAATATATATGCCCTAATTGGGATATCACTGTTTTTATAAATCATCTTTGGAAAACAAAGACCCGTTTCGCATACGCTTGCGCGTATGATTGAATGCGACTGATCATTGATTTACGATGATGATTTATAAAGTATAAAATCTAGACTTTTTGATATCATCGACAGTTGTTTCTTCAATAAAAATGGAAGTCGTAAAAATGCTTACCTTGTCATTGGAAATCTAAAAAATTATTTTGTTAAAAACCATTCTGATTACTCTAAAGTTGCCGTTAAAAATATACTCGAGTTTCTGATAGACAACATCTATGTAGTTTTTTTGAAATCAAGTCTACCAAAAATCGATTGCAATTCCCATGGGTATTAAATTGTGTCTCATTGTAAGCAGACCTATTTTTGTATTCTTATTAATAAGAATTTATTCAAAGCTCGTATGTGAAAAAAAATAAATCACTCGTTTTGGCCTTCAACTCAACATTCAGATATATCGATGACGTATTATCAATTAACACTTGTTATTTCCTTATTAAAGTCGACATATTCCAGTGAACTTGAAAAAGAAGATACCATAGAGTCTGCGTCATCTGATTCATATTTGGATATTTTACTGGAAATGGACATTGATGGTTACCTAACAACAGAACTTAATGATAAACGCGATTACTTCAATTTTTCTATAATCACCTTTCCTTACTTATGTATCAATAATCCTTCATCACCTACATATGGTGTTTTTGTCTCTTAGTTAATTCGATACACAAGGGCATCCTCTTCGTATGAACAGTTTATAAGGCGAGGCAAGATACGGACAAAAAAGTTGGTAAAACAGGACTATTAACAGTCTCGTTTGAGGTAATCTTTTCGTAAATTCTATGGTAGATACAACGACCTTGTCAGTAAATACAATCTGCCACTGGGTCGCATGCTGACTGACGTTTTTCATATTAATTGTTGGACCATAATTAATCACCTATTTGTCTACGGACTTTTCCGGGGGGGGTTTCTGATAACAACAAAGAGCACACGGCTGGTGTGACCGATCAGCAGAGGATGCTCACTCCTCCTAGGCACCTGATCCTACCTTTATCTATTTGGAGGTGCGTGTTGCTCTGCTTTGAATTTGTATTTCGTTAAATGGATTTCTGAGATGGTTGACGGTTTGTTATTGTCATATTTTACATTATGGAATTTTGATTGACAGCAGTTGTCAGTGAAATTGGAGGTTTATATGAGGTTTATAAAAATTGAACAGTTTTATACAAAAACACAGGCTATGAAAATAATTTATGCACAGGATCACCACACACAAGACAAATTAAGCGTCATATGAACGAAATGTTACACAGGATGAAGCTCTGTCATTCAATGGAACTGAAAAGTTGACTGAATGGCACAGTTTCATCCTGTGCTAAAAACGTCCTTCATATAGTACGACCTCGGAACATAACGTAAAATTGACAAAAAGGGACATGATTATGATCGGCAGTTCTATATCTAAAAAAAATCCTATAACAAAATGAGATTTTAATTACACTTGTAGATTCACATTTTTTTCCTTTTACATATTCATATTTTGTCTTCATCTCTTTTGACCCTTTTCATGTCAAATGCCAAAATGCGAGGTTTTTTTATTCTCTTGCAAAAAGCAACGCTGAATTGTTTTTTTAATAATGGATGCGAATACTACCACTATTACACTTTTTATCAGAAAGATGAGCTAGCAAAATTTGCTGTATGAACCGTCTAAAATTATTAATGTTAACGATAAATTGAGAACATTTTAACTCAAAGCATTATTTTTGCAAAGTTTGTACTTTTTTATTTTTGCAAGAATATCCATCAGTGTTAAAGGAAAATTGTCATTTTATAGTGTTTGCGCAAAATGAGATGTAACGTTTCTTTTATATAAACATTTTACATATATTATTTTTTGGAAAAGCTAAATTAACAAGCATTCTGAGAGTATTGCATAAGCAATACACGTTCCCTACCGGTTTGTGGAAATTGTGAAAACAATGCACTGATATGCAGAATATCGAACCCGAATATTAAAAAATTGGAATATAAAGAATTAATTTTCTCTAATATATGTCAACCAGATGCTACAAAAGTGTAAACTTGATCTAAAGTTTGACATTTTGAAGCTGTTCAGCAAATTTCATATTCCTCAAACGCATGAACAAAAAAAGTATGGAAAACTGAAGTGGGACAGACAGACGGACGGACATACGGAGAGACAGACGGACGGACTGACGGACGGAAAGCTACAGTCCCCTCCGGTGAAAACCGGTAGGGGACTAAAAAAATATATTTATATTTGATCACTATTTACAATCGAATCATACTATCTGTAAAGTCTGCGAGATTGAGATCATGTTACCTAATATTAGGGGTTTTCAAGCAGGGGCGAAGCATGATTAGACTTAATCTTTATAAACAAATCATATCATACACTTTGTTGTGTGTTTAGGAAAAAGCAGCAGAAGACAGAAAATCAGCATTTAAACAAGCATACAAACAGTATAAAGAAGAGATGGAAAAGGTAAAAGCCGTACAGTGTATTCATATTTTATTGATAAAAAATTTAAATTTCAATAAAAGTATACTTCTTTGTGACAGAAGAGCAAAATGGTTATTATAAGTTATCTTTTAAACAGTTTTTTTTGTTCACTTATTTTTTTGCTAGTGTTGCAAAACAAGGTTTTTTAAATCCTTTGACGATCTGCAAAATCACCACGAACTTACAAAGGCAGAGCTTGTGATTAAATTTGAGAAATCTCCTACGATGAAAGTTCCTGAGCAGGACAAAAAGTCTTCTAAAGAACTTAAAGAGAAAATAGAAGAAAAATATGACTTCTATGCAACAGAAGCAGTTGTAAGTATCTTTTAAAAGATGTGAACATACATAGCAAATAACATCTCATATTAACATTATTATTCATTAATGATTTTATTTTTCATTTTTTCTTTTGAATTTGGGCCTAACTCGCTTTTTGTTTGTTATTGAAATTGACTCTCTCTCTCTCTCTTTCTCTCTCTCTCTTTCTCTCTCTCTCTCTCTCTCTCTCTCTCTCTCTCTCTTTATCTCTCTCATAATAAACACATGTTATCATTCAAAATTTTATCTCAACTATATTGTGCGTGAGCAGAAAAAACAATTACTGCCGTTTCACTTTCTGAATTAAAATTTAAATCTAAATTGGCACTTCGACATTTTTTTAGAACAAAGCGGAATAACACTGAGACAAATATGTTATGTTCAAAACAATAAACTTTAACCAAAGATCACAGTATAAAATATCAGTTCGAAATATTTACAAAGGGACTGATTGTTGAATTATCACGCTTCAAACAAAATTGTAGGCAATTGATTGGATAAAATCAAATCACATGACGCCCTGAAAGAACTTGGTTCACTAACCACCAAAAACGGCCCTGTGACCAAAATTGTTCATTTCATACTTAAAGAATGTTCATGAGGTTACCTTTTTCAAGAAATTAAAATTTTTCAATTATCTCAATATTTAGGTGTCCAGGAGGTTTCTAAAAAATAGCTCACCAGTTTGCCAAATAGCCGTATTATTGCAATGAAGGCATACTGCATGCTGAATTGAAATTAGTTGGTTTATCTTATACTCATTTATAAATGATGGTTTCCTGTCAATAATAATCAGAAGAAAAAGTCTGCACTCAACTTTTAAACAAGTTTAATAATTGTTAAGGTTACCATGGCAACCACAGAATCTGATTAAATCATCATTCATATATATATTTATAAATACATGTGAGTGTTTACACTGATGACTATTATTTCAAACACAATGATTTTTTCTTTCAAAAGTTACCTGTTTTATATAATGTACTAAATATTTGATATAATGGAATAAATAACAATTTCCATGGTAACCAATTAAACTTGTCACTTAGCAACGTTATATATCATATATAGTTATAATAAGAACAACAATGAATCAGTTTCTACAGTACATGTAGCTAAATGTAGCTCCACAAAATACAACTGCTCATCTGTTTCCTTTTGCATAGATTTTTTTATACAGTGTTATCAATTCTGAACATTTTACACCATACAATATCATTTTTACAATTGAGATCAATATTCAGAATGCACAGTTTTAATTATATGTAGATAATTCAAAGAATGCATAATTATTTATACATATGCATTATATGTACACTTACTTTTTTACATCCACATTTATATTCTTCAAGACAATTATTTAATGCAATCATTACATGTATATGGCATAATATTATAAACCATTTTTTAAAAGCATGACAAATTAATTAAGTTAGCAGAATCAAAGTTAGTTCATTGAAGAAACAAGTTAAATACCCTGACAAGAAATGTATAATTACATCAATAAAGTAAATGTATTAACTACAAGTCATGTTACAATGCACTCTATTTATTCAACAACAATTGAGCTACCACCAAGATATCCTTGTACATGCTTTTGACAATAAATCAAATTACAATCACACATGGCACTCGAACACACATACATGCACATGTACACTCATAAAAATCATTCTTCAGGCAAACTTTCACCACTATCACTATCAGACTCATCAACACTTGCTGGAATATCAGCTGCATCCAAGACATGTTTGCACCAATCTCTCACACCCAATGATTTATCACTACCATACCTTGCACTGCTAAGGTACCAAATAACTGCTGCAATGTGGGAGCACATCCCGACAACTCTTGCTCCTGCTCTACATGTGCAGTACCAAGATTCCACTGTACTCTCACTGTAATGGATCCAAAGTTGGTACTTCTTGGACGAAATATGTCTACTCTGGATCTTTGCTCTGAGGAGTGTGTTGTCCTCTTCATGAAAGTAAATGTCACTCTCACCATCCAAATGCTCCTGCATATAACTAGACGATAACTTCAGTTGATATGTTCCGCAGGTAAGATTCCTGAGTTCCTCATCATCAAGTCTAGGAAACGAATCCAAATCTACTTCTGAGGCCGATTTCAATACAGCAATTTTCCTCTGCAGTCCATTCTCATCAACAAACGTCTTCAAGTGATTAACCTGATTTAAAATCCATTTCAATAATATTTCAAACTGTTTCGGAAAATTTTCAGCATCCATTTACAATAAATATTATACAATGCATTAGTGTAAGTAAACAAATTGTATTGATACAAAACAAGTTAATGTTTAAACAAAAACCTATATCATTTTTAAGACAAATACTGGTATTTGCATTTGATTCCTTACCTGCTTGGACAGATGAAGCATTTTAGCAGCTTCTGCATCATCCTCATCTTTGCTGGTACAGGAGCTCAATGGAGGTGAGAATTTATTGGACACTGCACACACGATCCTTACATATTCTCCTATGTTCGGAATCTGAATGGTTGGCAAAACACGGTCCAGATATCTCCATCTCTTGATACGAGCATTTGATGACTCAACGACCCAACGCACCTGACGAAAAATATACTTATCATTAATTATTTGTGATTTATATTAACATAGACTTTGCTAAATTAGTACCGGTATGCTTTTTTGGAGACCGAGTACCAGATGTAAACAATTTGTCAGTGGTATAATATTTCACAAATGTGTTCATTGCACTTAAAAAAAAACCATTATTACTGATACATACCTTTGTCACTAGCCGACTCATATTGGCATCCTCTGTTGACATCTGCTTTTGTCCAGCCTTCAAAAATGTTGGCATTTCGGCCTGTATCCCTAGATCAGCCAACAAAGGCAGGGCATCTCTGAAGCCCCTGTCCACGACGAATACATCATCTTCATTAAGCCAGGAGCGGATACTTTCAGCATTGCTGTTGATAATGTGACTGAGGATGGATGCATCATTGTTACTTCTATCAGCTACATGTAAATAGGGGCCCAGTTTAGACACAAAATACCCTGTTGTTGTAACCACCACCATTGGCTTTATGAGGGGTCTCCCTTTATGGATGCTGTATGACCGTCGCTGAAAGTGAAAATTGTTACTTTTGTTTACATAGATGTATGTTCCATCCAAAACTAAGATGACTTGGTTTTTTTCAATACTTCCAAACAAAGTCTAAGCAAGTGGTCGGGTGTGTTTGTTGATGATCTCTTCTCGTGAGATGTTGGTAAAACCAAGATTTTCTGGTACAAACTTAATTAACAAAGCCTTCCTGACAGCAGAAATTGCTCTCCTCAAACTGGATTTGGATGTTCGAAATAAAGTTGAGAGAATAACATTTGAGATTCCAGTTTTCATTTTACAGAAAAAAATGGCAACAGAAATAGTTAGGCTTCTGGCGGGTGTGTTCTTGATCAAACCCTCCACAGAGTCACAAAGTTCTCGAAAGTTTGCTTTGGTGATCCCTAATAAACTTTTGTAGTCTGTGTCTGTCAGAGCTTTAGCATCATCGAAGTCCAAACACTGTTTTTCATTTTGCTGACACAATAAACGCATCTGCTGTAAAAGATCAGTAATAGTTGTTCGATTCACGAAAGAATTTTCAGTTGTATGAAGTTGTTTGACAGCATCACTGGTAAACATCCCATCATGCAAATGAGCAGGACAACATCTGTTTCCTGGTGGTATAAGAATATTTTTCTCAACAAAAACTGCTGTTCTACTCTCTGCTGCAACAACCACCAACTTTGGTCCTTGCTTTTTGCACACACAGCAATATGCATGAGATTTAGTAGTGGAGGCCAGGGGAAGCGACACAGATGGTGGGCTTGACATGCTTTTCTTCTGTTTGTTTTGGTCCTCTGATGATAACACTGAGGTACATGGAACATGGGTACACACATCTGATCTTTTAGTTCCTTGTGTTTCAGTTCTATACACATGGCGGCATCTGTTGCATATTACAGAGTTTTCTGAAGGAGCCTCAATAAGGAATTTCCTTCGCAGATACTTCCTGATGTTCTGATTTATTTTTCTTCTGTCTGACGGTTTTGTTCTCTTTGAGCAAAGTATGAACAAAAAGTAGTCTTTTTTATGACCAGGCATTATGCCATATTGAACATATCTGCAATTAGAAAAGAAACACATGTAATGCAAATATAAATACAAAAAATGTATAGGATCTACACACACAAACGGTAATAATTAAATGATGAAATAATAAAAACTCTTGATATATATGAGAATGTATTGCAACTGGTATCAAAAATATGCATGCATCCTACAAAGAGGCTTATCTTTTTAGTAACAGCACTTAATTCCTCCTAAACACACCTAAAAATATCTTCAGTTTACATATATATTAATGTTTAACTGTGTACTAGATCCTGATAGGCTATATACTGATATTGGAACACATATGAACATTTTCTCTGCATTGGCATTATTATAATATCATAAACTATAATATATAAAATTATGTATGTTTGTATGTACATGTACAAATGTATACATAATTGGTTGACAGTACATGTAAATATTTTTATCTCTCAGACATTTATGTGCCATATGTATCATACTCATAGATTATATCTAAATCATGTAAGTATACACTGTTTAGAAGTGTGAAAAGTGCACTGAATGGGTTGATTATGACAGGAGCGACAGGAAAATTCTCTCTCTCTCTCTCTCTCTCTCTCTCTCTCTCTCTCTCTCTCTCTCTCTCTCTCTCTCTCAAACATTCACATACTATAGCATGTATAGGTAGGCCATTTTAAGCTTACAACTATTATCCTAGCTAGAATAAAATCAAATGATTTGTAACTAATGATAAATCATAAGCAAATATTGTAAATAAAACACATCGATCAAGTCCTGTCTATAGTTCGAATTATCTCGAACGTAAACAAAGCGTGCAAGTACTGCTGTACACTTTTACCTTAGTTTGTACTTGAGGAAATTAAGAAATACGGTCAGAAATATGCATTAAGGGTCATGTCTTACCAATTTTTCATATTTGGTTAAAATTTTTTGGTTACAGACACACTGATCAGCTGACGCAGACGACAGCTAATTTTACATAACGTTACACAGAGCGATATCGTTACGTGCACATTACAGTTTTATATTTCACTTATCAATGTGAAATATCGGGATGATTACTTACCTCACAAAGTCGTGAGCTCTATATAGTCCAAAAACACTGGGTCATAAAGGCTGTTGACATCCAGGTACAACTTCACCATGCTTGAAATTTTGACGTTTGTATGACAGACGTATAATCGATTTTTAGAGTGCGGGTTTCCCGTCTAAAAAAAATTGTGTCGTTCGAATGCATAAAGTCGACTAAATTCAGTTCGCAAATATGAAATAACTCTTTAAATAATTGTATTTTATTTCCCTTATCGTCTTTTTAAGGAAATATTTCATATTTTGACCATTTATTATAGAATCCGGAATGCCATATTCTTCTAAAAATAAAATTTTAAGTATGGCGCCACATCTCGCCCAAAATGAAATTTAGCGATATCGTTTGGTTGTTTTAAGCTGTTTAATTTTATGAAACAATTGTCGTGGGCGAGGCATGGCACCCATGCAAAATTTGACATAGAAGTTGAAAAATTTGTGAAAATTGGTAAAATTGAGTAAGCATATCCGGTTTTAACCGTTATATTTACAGAACGTGGGGGTTTCCCGCCAATAATTCATGCGGATTTCAAGAACCCATTCCGAATAAAGTGTATTCAGAGAAAGGATGGCTTTCGATATAAAAGTTGATTTTTCATAAAAATACAGGGCCAAATATTATAGTTTGTGCACCAAGTTCTTTCTTGATACACCGTGTACGAAAACAAGGGGGGTGTATTAATCGTCGAGCGTGAGATTCTGTTCTGTCGTTTCAAACAAAATGGCGGCAAGTAAACGGTTTGCGCAGACGACTGTTGAATAAGTGCAACAGAAGAGATTTAAGGTGAATTCTTCAAACACAATCATATGTAACAACAAAGCTGTTAACGTATTACGCGAATGTTTAAAGGAAAAGGGAAAGGATTCGAATGTTGATCGTTTGATGTAGTTCAATTCAATGAAGTTTTGGGACACTTTTAAATTGATGCCCGGAAACCTGATGGAGAGAAGTACAAAACAACTTCTCCAGAAAACATTCGACACTCGCTCAACAGATTCCTGAGGTCGCCGCCACATATTAAATGCTTTGATATTGTCAAGGACGCCGATTTTCAAGATGCAAACCAGAACTTTGAGGATATGATGGCAGAATTGAAAGGAGAAGGATTAGGTACCATTACACACCATCCCGTAATTGCTTCGCCTCGCAAAATACGGATTTCCTTTTCACACCCTAGATGACTCCGTATTATGTCCCAAACTGACTGTGTAACTGATAATATCAACATTTCACAACACGTGGGCCGATCATTTTATCATGTTTGAAAACCAGCACAAAACGATGTTTGCATAAAAATGAATAATGCATCTCTCACTGCTGAATTCAAAATTTACTAATAATCCCGATAATTTCCTGCATAACCGCTGTCCTTTACTGTAAAAAAATATGTACATATACTGTAAAGACATACAATAGTCACTGTATGTTACTCTATCCCTCTCTGTACACTACTGTTTAATTCTTTAGTTTTCCACTGTACAGCACAGTAATGAAACAAAACTCGGAATCGAAATCATTTATCCTATTCTGTCTACCTGACCTGAGTAATAAGCACCTCTGATTTATTACTCTTTTATAATCTTCGGTGACCATTTGGGTTGGGAGAGTATATAAGCAGGTTGTTAGTTTATTGCAGCCTATAGTGGAGGATGTTCACTTCATACTAAATGATACAAAGTGAGGACAAACCATTGATAATAGGATGTCTTACGGGCCTGAATAAGGCTTTCGAAAATTACTTTGATATATTGTATTAGCTAATAATAGTTGACGGCGTTAGTTGTAAGCGCGTGCGCTCCACGATAGAGTGGGATATTGTAAATATAACTGACTAAAATATTTTATTAAGAAATTGACAGTTAATTAATATATTTCTTAAAATGCTCAGGCATACCGGCCGAATATCCCCACCCAGAAACGTTGCATACATTTTGTTGAATTCGGCAAGAAATATATTTTATATCAATGATTTAAAATCGGAATACACAAAAAAAATGAAAGAAATGAAGAAATTAAATGTTTGGTGACCAGTTGCGAGCGATTGCGCAAAGAGATAGAGAACTAGAGCAGAGCTTGTAGCAAACCCACTAGTAGGTCTTCCGCTGTTGCTGCAAGTTGAAAATATATATGATTTGGTGTCAAACGATTATAATTACTAAACTTTCAGTTCTGCTTTTGTTACAAAATCGTTTTATATGATTGAAAGACTGTATAAAAACGTGTTTTTAAGAGGACAAGAAGAAAATGTTTTAGGAAAACTATTTGTCAACACAGTTTTAATACATTGAAATTTTTAATGGCGAGTTAAATTTTCATAAGGTAGCAAGCATTGTTATATACGGCATGTACTCATGATACATGTCGGCGATTGTATTTATAAAAAAAAGATCCCGCCTACAAAACACGTAACTTTTTCTCTAGGATAACCTCTGTACTTAAATCTTTCTAATTTTTTGAAGACTATGTGCAAGTTCAGATTGTTCAATGCTGTCAAAATTTAGTAATTAGTCAAAATTGATGGCATCTCTGGACTTTTCTCTATTGAAGTGTGTGTCGTCTGATATTATTAAATGATACAAGTAGACAGCTATCAGAGATCAGCGAGAGAATTATGTAAAAGTGAGCATCTGAATTTTACACCAGATTGTGCTGTTTCATAGAGACACCGCTATGTAACGTAAAATTAAATAACCTTATTTAGAGAAATGAATATCATTTCTCTCGACGATGCAATTATATGCAAAATCCTCATTTTTAGGTCAGTGGGTTGACTAATTAAATTGAATTGCACTTGCGTAAATCGGAATTCTAGGAAGAAATTAGACAATTCGTGTTAGAGAAATTCGAAGAGGTTATGAAACTGGACCGTTTCAAGGTCAAACTGTGCATAGATGTATTGAAGGACTGTTAATGGTATCGTCTGTAGCTACGGTCCGGAATCCGTATTTGCAGTCATACATTGTACATGTATGTACATAGATACACCTTACCTCCTCACCTACAGCAATGCAAATGAGGGTGCAACCTTCATGTACACGTGTACATTATTATAGTTCTGGTAACTATTTATCTTGTATTTTAATAGATTGGGTATTCATTGTTCACCTAAAATTAGTATACCACTGGCTGTAGTTAACCTTGTAAGTAAATTAAGTTGCATTACAACCTCATACTACACAACTTCAATAAAAAGTTGTTTTTTTATCAATTTGATTTGTCTGCATTGCATAATGTAGTCGTATTTCATAACTTCTAATCCCAAGAACAAATTTCCTTTGACGTTTAATTATATTATATTAAAAAGTATTCTGTTCATAGCTATAGAAGTTTAGCGTGTTCAACAGATTAATTAATATATTATCCACAATCTCAAATTACGATCTCACACCTTTTATGTGAAGATGATTGACTTCGAATAATGGTCTTAGTGTTAAACAATTGACCACTGTAGCATTGTATTGTTTATTACCAAGAACCATACGATTTATAGGTTTAACATATATACAAAAGTAAATTGAACAAACATATGTAGACATTTTTTAAAAACATCACAATCTTGTATTACACTCCATGTGCACATATTAATGCACCCTTCAACTGTTACTCAATTACATAAGTTCTAAGCTGTGTGCACAGAAGCGACACAAGATTTCCAGTCGCACGTAGCGAATGAAATAACACAGGCTGACCGAATAAACAAACGGATTGGAAAGTGAAACACGTTCAATGTTACACATAAGAAGTCACCAGAATTTTTTTTTCGATAGATCTGGATATCTTCTCGCAAACTTAAAAAAAAACAATTCAGTGCAAACACTTGGCAGCGGGAGAGGAGGAGGGGGGGGGGGGGGCAACGCACCAATTAGTTCGTTTCCACAATGAAACGAACGACCATGTAGAAAAACGACAGAAGTAATGAATATGTGACCGATAGAATCTTATCTAAACTTGTTTAAAAACTTCTGTGAATATTCTTTAAAACAAGAATAGAATTCCTGGGTCCCCCGCCGGTCAAGCAGTATGCTAGTATACTGTTTATTGGAATATTTTCAAACATTCAGGGCTGTTCCAGAATTAAACATTTTTTTACCCCCACCACCCATTTTTTTCTCTATTTTTCCAGTCGCAAATATATCTAAAATACTACAATCTTAAAGAACTTGACCAAAGTATGAGTGGTATAAACATTTAGTATAAACTTAATGAAAATCCGTCAAAATTTGTAGGCATGAGAGCGCTTACAAGGTCAATTTTTGGATAAAACGGAGTCATTATTGTGATCAAAGTCCCATAACTCCAGCAAAAAGTATCAACCAATGCTTATTTTCGAACATGACCAAAGTATTAGTGGTATAAACATTTTAAATAAATTTAATGAAAATCCGTCAAAATTTGTAGGCATGAGAGCGCTTACAAGGTCAATTTTTGGATAAAACGGTGTCATTATTGTGATCAAAGTCCCATAACTCCAACAAAAAGTATCGACCAATGCTGATTTTCGAACTTGACCAAAGTATTAGTGGTATCAACATTTGGTAAAAATTTAATGAAAATCCGTCAAAATTTGTAGGTACATGTATAAGAGCGCTTACAAGGTCAATTTTTGGATAAAACGGAGTCATTAATGTGGTCAAAGTCCCATAATTCCAACAAAAAGTATCGACCAATGCTGATTTTCTTAGTTGACCAAAGTATTAGTAGTATAAACATTTGGTATAAATTTAATGAAAATCCGTCAAAATTTGTAGGCATGAGAGCGCTTACAAAAAAGTGTGACGGAGGACATACGGACGCACGGACACACGGACGCACGGACGCACGGACGGACGCCCGGCATTTCTATGTCCCCGCTCCGCGTAGCGGCGGGGGACAATAATCATCGAATGCTTCAATTCAGGACATTCCTTTATCGTGCCAGCACATACCCCAAACGGGCGCCTGTAAAGTGCGAAACGAAATTGAACGAAACAAAACAAACCCAATCGAAACGAAAAGAAACCAATCGAAACGAAACAAAACCAAACGAAACGAAACCAAAATTCGAAACGAAACGAAACGGAATTTACACAAAAACTTAATATCAATTTTGACTACATAAAAGTGAAAATAAATTCATTGAAATAAAGTTTTGAACCATGAAATTTAACTACCTGTATGTTTCAGATTGTCGCTGTAAATGTTTGAGCCGATTATCCGAAATTTAAAAAAAATTATATAATTATGTAAATAACTGATGTACATTCCAATACCTTTTAATGTTTCTAATTTGTTTCATTAAATGATATTCAGACGTTGAGAGAGAGAGAGAGAGAGAGAGAGAGAGAGAGAGAGAGAGAGAGAGAGAGAGAGAGAGAGAGACCTTAAAACTTTTCAGCGACATCACATAATCGCAATGTATATACGCAAGTTTGGGAGAAAGAGAGAAAGAAAGAGAGATATAGATATGATGATGATACTGAAGGACACATTCTAACAACAATTTGATTTGAAATATTGTAAAAATGAAACTATCGGTTACAATGTAATTAAGAGCATACTGGTTGGTTACCAGTTTCTAACATATAATAAGAATTGTTTTAATATGTATAGCATGAATTTGGACGTAGTAATTTGACACAATTAACTTGCAATTGTAAAGAGGTTTTTTATTTTACCAAACATAATCCCCTCTTTCACTCCCTTTCACACGGACGCACATTTTATTTGATTCATTTTTACAACATTTCATATCAATATAAAAAAATATTGTGGTTGGAATGTCTCGTTTCCGTTTACTCGTTTACTGTAAACGTACTATAACACTGTGCCGGATAATTATGCCCGTGCCAAGGTGGCATTGTTGCACCCATCTAAGCTGCATTTATCGAAAAACTCAAAAATGTCATATCAAAGACCATTGTTTAAAGAGTTAACAACCACCTTTGTTATCATTGTATCTTAACTGTCAGGTGAAATATTTACGTTTCAAAAACGAATTCCTGTAGGAAAATAATTTTTCCCATAAGAAAAACAAAATTCCTATCGGTAATTTAGAATTTCCAATAGGAATACAAAAACTTCCTACAGGGATTTTAATTCCGATAAGATTTGATAAAATCCGATAGGAAAACTTGATATCCTACAGTAAGACTTCATGTCTGAATCAAATTCCTACAGGAAATACATTTCTCCTATAGGAAATATAATTCCTATAGGACTTTTTAAAATCCTATCGGATTGTCAATATTTCCTGTAGGTGAATCAATTCTCCTATGGGAATTATCATTTTCTTATAGGATATTAATTTTTAAAGGTGAATATCTCACCTGTCAGGTGAAACACTCTAAAAACAAAAGTGAATATATACTCTCTAGACAATGGTCCATCATTCGGTATAAATGGATTTTCCCCAAACTTTATCTTAAGCGGGTGCAAAAATGCCACCTTGGCACTGGCATAATTATCCGGCACAGTGTTCTATATTAAAGGTGTACAATATCTGGCGGAATATAATTTTTCAACAAGTTAGCATGGATTTGATTTAGCGCATTTCTGAATTTACCTTTTAATCTAGTTATATATTTAACATTTGGCAATGTACTTGATTTTGCGGACGCCGTTTTCCGCCAAAAACGCAAAATAGAATACACAGCCAAAGGACTAAAGACAGTGTTTTAATACGTTTACAGTAAAATCATCTGAATATTGCAAGTTAATTTTGTCAAATTACGACGTCCAAATTCATACATATTAAAACAATTCTTTTTACATGTTAGAAACTGATAACCAACCAATATGCTCTAAATCACATTGTATTTGACCGTTTCAGTTTTACAATATTTCAAATCGATTGAGAGAAAATTGTTGTTAGAATGTGCCCTTCAGTATCATCATCATCATCATCATCATCATATCTCTCTCTTTTTTACTTTCTCTCTCTCCCAAACGTACATATATACTTTGCGATTATGTGATGTCGCTGATAAGTTTTAAGGCATCTCTCTCTCTCTCTCTCTCTCTCTCTCTCTCTCTCTCTCTCTCTCTCTCTCTCAACGTCTGAATATCATTTAATGAAACAAATTAGAAACATTAAAAGGTGTAGGAATGTACATCAGTTATTTAAATAATAATATAATTTTTCAAATTTCGGATAATCGGCTCTAACATTTACAGCGGCAATCTGAAACATACATGTAGTTATATTTTATGGTTCAAAAATATATTTTAAGTCAAAATTGGTATTAGTTTTGTTTTAAATTCCTTCCGTTTCGTTTCGTGTCGATTTTTGGTTTTGTTTCGTTTCGTTTCGTTTCGTTCAATTTCGTTTCGATTGGTTTCGTTTTGTTTCGATTGGTTTCGTTTCGTTTCGATTTCGTTTCGCACTTTACAGGCGCCCGTTAAACTGATGAGCATCAAGATATGGTTAGCGCGCGGCAAAGAGTTCGAGTGCCGTCGAAGGCAAATACATTATTAAATACTTCTGTTTCATTAGCAAATGGCCATATAATAGACAAAAAGATTACCATATCAGAGCAAAAGTGTTAAAGGAAAATTTTCATTTTATAGTGTTTGCGCAAAATGAGATGTAGTGTTTCTTTTATATAAACATTTTACTTATATTATTTTTTAGAAAAGCTATAATGAAAAAATATATTTGATCACTTTTTACAATCGAATCACACATTCTGTAAAGTCTGCCAGATTGAGATCATGTTACCTAACATTAGGGGTTTTCAAGCAGGAGCGAAGTATGATTAGAGTTAATTTTTATAAACAAATCATATCATACGCTTTGTTGTGTGTTTAGAAAAACGCAGCAGAAGACAGACAATCAGCATTTAAACAAGCATACAAACAGTATAAAGAAGAGATGGAAAAGGTAATAGCCGTACAGTGTATTCATATTTTGTTTATAAAGATTTTTAAATTTCAATAAAAGTATACTTTTTGTGATAGAAGAGCAAAATGATTATTATAAGTTATCTTTTAAACAGGGTTTTTTGTTTACTTATTTTTTTGCTAGTGTTGCGAAATAAGGTCTTTTGAATCCTTTGACGATATGCAAAATCATCACAAGCTTACAAAGGAAGAGTTGTTGACTCAATTTGAGGAATCTCTTACGATGAAAATTCCTGAGCAGGACAGAGAGTCTTCTAAAGAACTTAAAGAGAAAATAGAAGAAAAATATGACTTGTATGCAACTGAAGCAGTTGTAAGTATCTTTTAAAAGATGTGAACATACATAGCAAATAATATCTCATATTAACATTATTATTCATTAATGATATTATTTTTCATTCTTTTGAATTTGGGCCTAAATCGCTTTTTGTTTGTTATTGATATTGACCACCTCTCTCTCTCTCTCTCTCTCTCTCTCTCTCTCTCTCTCTCTCTCTCTCTCTCTCTCTCTTTCTCTCTCTCTCTCTCTCTCTCTCTCTCTCTCTCTCATTACTAACATATCTTATCATTCAAGAATTAATCTCGACTATATTGTGCGTGAGCAGAAAAAACAATTACCGCTGTTTCACTTTCTAAATTTAAACAGAATTGGCGCTTCGACTTTTTAGATCAAAGCGGAATAACTCTGAGACAAATACTTTATGATCAAGACAATATACTTTATTCCAACATAACCGAAATGATATATCAAATCTATCTTTACATATCACAATACAAAATATCAGTACGAAATAATTACAAAGGGACTGATTGTTGAATTATCCTGCTTCAGACAAAATTTAAGGCAATTGATTGGATAAAATCAAATCACATGACGCCCTGAAATTTTTTAATACACCGTGTACGAAAATTCTTGGAGGGGGTGTAATAATCGTCGGACGAGAGATTCTGTTCCGTCATTTCAAACAAAATGGCGGCAAGTAAACGGTTTGCGCAGACGACTGTTGAATAAGTGCAACAGAAGAGATTTAAGGTGAATTCTTCAAACACAATCATATGTAACAACAAAGCTGTTAACGTATTACGCGAGTGTTTAAAGGAAAAGGGAAAGGATTGTTGATCGTTTGATGTAGTTCAATTCAATGAAGTTTTGGGACACTTTTAAATTGATGCCCGGAAACCTGATGGAGAGAAGTACAAAACAACTTCTCCAGAAAACATTCGACACTTGCTCAACAGATTCCTGAGGTCGCCGCCGCATAATAAATGCTTTGATATTGTCAAAGACGCCGATTTTCAAGATGAAAAACAAAACTTTGAGGATATGATGGCAGAATTGAAAAAGAGAAGGATTAGGTACCATTACACACCATCCCGTAATTGAAGAACACAGGGCGAAAAACAATTTTTAAGCAAGTCCTTAAAGGTGGCTTAAAGGTGGCGTAAAGGTGGCTTAAAGGATATACCATCTTTAAGCCACCTTTAAGTCACCTCTAAGCTGAGCTTTTAGGTCCTTAATGTCCAAACTTCTTAAAGTCACATTTAAGCCATCTTTAAGCCGCCTTTAAGCATCTTTAAGTGGCATTTAAGCTCCCTTTAAGTTGTCTTTAAACCATCTTTCCCTTTAAAGTTCCCTTTAAGTCGAGTTTGATCAAGCTGAACAATAAAAACATATATTAAATGAAAAGCTCTTTTATAGTGATGGGAGGGAGTCATCCGAATGATAATATAATTTCCAAGGAAGGGGGTGGTGTTCCAGGCGGTTTTAATTGTCGCTCGACTAAACACAGATCGCTATCATCAACACCGCTCCGATGGACACTGATTGCCGTTATAAAATGATTTATAATTTTTTTTTTTTTTTTTGGGGGGGGGGGGTTCAAAAATATTGTAGGGGTGAGCGCAGTTTCTGTATCTTAATCTGTGCATGAAACTAATTAAAGTATGTTTGTTTCCTATTATAAATTAATCGGTGAAATATCTCTCTCTCTCTCTCTCTCTCTCTCTCTCTCTCTCTCTCTCTCTCTCTCTCTCTCAGTTCATCTGGTTATTAAACAAAATAAAGATAAATAATAAAGGCATGATTTAATTTGATAATCGGTTTAAGGTTTGTATTTATTTTTTCAATTTTCAATATTTCTAGGTCTAACTCTAGATCTGCTAGATACAAGACTCTCAACTGCCTTTGTTATAACGGGCAGGATATTACTGTTTTGTTTGTCTAGACATAGTTTTGTTCGTTTGTGTATATCTAAATAGAGTCTATTGTTTGTCAAACTTAAGAAAACCCCTGGAACTAACACAGAATATACAAGATATACACAACAGTTGTGTCGTGTGCCTAGGTGCAGGTTTGTGTATATCTAATTAAAGTCTATTGTTTGTCAAACTTAAAAAAAACCCTGGAACTAACACAGAATATACAAGATATACACAACAGGTGTGTCGTGTGCCCAGGTGCACGTCAGGGTTTCTAAAGGCGTTGAATCTTAGTATGTACGAGTACACGATAAGTCTAGTGAATCAAAGTTAATTTACATTTGTAATTCATTTTCAAACTACTATTTCCTAGCTTACGTCTACAAATTAACGATACATGTATATAAGAGTAAAATCTTGAGGCTAATTAATTAATATACCGGTGATCATCAATAGGGGTTAATTATTTAAATATATGTATAATGGAAAATATATCACATACCCGGCCTGGTACATCATACAATTGTACGTACAAGTATATGTGTACATCATTTGCAATTGCCACATGCAGTAAATACGTCACCGGTTATTAAGGTCTTCCGTTTCCAACGGAAGACCTTATTGTTTGCGTACTGTTTATTAAGGTCTTCCGTTTCCAACGGAAGACCTTATAGTTTTCGTACTGTTTCTTATTATTTTTTTTTCTCCAAATTTTGTGCACGAGATTTCTCGAAAACTGTTCAACCGATTTCAACCATTTTTTCACAGAAGATGAGACTTGATGTAAACTTAATACGTTTTTTGAGATTTTTCCTGTCGTCACTTCCGGTACTGATTTATCGGCCATTTTGTACATTTTTACGACCTATTTTGTGCAGAGCTGATCTCAGAAACTATCAGAGAAATGACTATGAAATTTTCAGGATAGGTAGTCTATAGTTTGAAGTTGTGCACTATTATGTTGTTTTACGCCAGGGGCGCCATTTCGTGGAGCTCGCCTGGGCACGAAAATTGGGTACGAATTTCTATTCAAAATTTTCATACGTTTTGATCTGTATCTTTTTATCAGTTGATATTTTGTTAAGACATATATAACAAAAGTGGTAGAGATTCAAAAGTTCTTTCTAACGAAATCAAGAAAAAGGGGCTGGCCCCTTTATTTAGGGGCCAAGACATTCGTAAACTCTATTACAAATAACTTGAAAACAATAAAAATGTTGTAATTCATTATAGAAGCAAAGTTGTTGATCGTACCAATATCTATCAGAAAAAATTATTGCCACGCCCATTTATAACGTAATTAGGGATTTTTAGGGGCTAAAGTACTTAAACTTGGACGCAATATATCTAGAGAAGTAGACATATTTTGTTAGACATCATAGAAGAGAAAATGTTTGAATTTATGATTTAAATCGATTCCACTTATCAAAACTCGAATTTTGTCCCCATTAAGGATCTAAAGGGCTGACCCCTAAAATATTAAATCATTTGTATCTAAAAAATGATCAACAATTTATGATGGGTATAAGAACAAAATATGTTAGTATTCTTAAAACCTTTTCAAAGATATCAAGAAAAAGGGGCTTGCCCTTTTTTTTGGGGGGGGGGATAAGAGACTCGTAAAGTCTACTACAAATTACATAAAAACGATTAAGATTTCGTAATGCATTATAGAAACAAAGTTGTTGATTGTAGCAATACCTATCTGGAAAACTCATTGCCACACCCATTTGTGTGTGTGGGGGAGATAATTCTGAAATTGTATCGATTATTCATGGTATGATTTAAAACAGAAATCGCAAGGAAGACCTACTCGTTACTCGTAACGAGATCGTATCTAGTTATTATTTTTTTTTCCCAAATTTTGTGCACGCGATTTCTCAAAAACTACTCAACTGATCTCAACAATTTTTTCACAGATGATGGGACATTATCTGAATTTTATATATTTGTGAATTTGTTGTCGTCGTCACTTCTGGTCCGGATTTACGGTCGATTTTGTAATTTTTTACGACCAATTTTGTGCAGAGCTGATCTCAGAAACTATAAGAGATATGACTTTGAAATTTTCAGGATAGGTAGAGCATGGTTTGAAGTTGTGCACTATTTAGTTATTTTGCACCAGTGGCGCTAATTCTTGTAGCTTGCTTAGGCACGAAAATGGGGTACAGATTTCGAATCAAAATTTTCATATGTTTTGATCAGTATCTTTTTATCAGTTGATATTTTGTTAAGACATATATAACAAAAGTAGTAGAGAATCCAATCTTTTATCCAATAAAATCAAGAAAAAGGGACTGGCCCCTTTAATTAGGGACCAAGAGACTCGTAAAGTCTATTACGAATAACTTGAAAACAATAAATATTTTGTTATGCATTATAAAATCAAAGTTGTTGATCTCTACATTATCGGTTTGAAAAAGTCATCCTCAGGCCCATGTTTTACGTAATTAGGGTTTTTATTCTTTATCTTCAAAATGGGGGGGGGGGGTAATTTTGATATTGTATCGATATTTCATGGTATCATTTAAACTAAAAAAAAAATCGGACGGAAGACCTACTCGTTACTCGTAACGAGGTCGTATCTAGTTGGTAATATTGTTTGTTATGAAATTGATAGTTTAAAAATCATGTATACAATTAAATATTTAAACATACTGGAACGGCGCCGCGATCATGAAAACCGGGAAATTGCGGGAAATTGAGCAAATACCATAATAGTTTCAATGCATTTAATAAAAGAAATGATTTCATTTTCTTTCTTACATTTTATAGTTATAAATTAAATGAACGTATATCTACTCGGTTTAAATTTATTAACTAAGAAAGCCTACTAGTGAGCCTAACGGTTTCCATTTAGGTATAACATATTTTTGTTCACTGAAGACCAAGTTCCGTATTTCATTCTAAATACATGCATGCATGTAATTTATAAATTAGATATACATGTAATTGATTGTTACAAACTGAATGGTTTGTCAAAATCTTTTCAAATACATTCAATACATTGATTCAATATGCACTGATATATACGATATAAAAACACCGGGAAATATGTAAGTTACCGTGACGCAGGGGAAGTGGGGTGATGCTAGTAAACTAAGTAAGGGTCCCGGGTTCAATTCTCGCCATGGGCGTTTTTTGTTTTGTTTTGGGTTTTTTTTCTAGAACAAAAACCGTTTTTAATACCTTTTCTTTCATAAAGTTAATACATTTTGTTGGTAAATAAAGCACAATATTTAATTATTTTTTTATTAATGGCTTAAAGGTGGCTTAAAGGTAGCTTAAAGGTAGCTTAAATGTGGCTTAAAGAATTTTGGACATTAAGGACGTATAAGTTGTCCTTAAAGATGGCTTAAAGGTGGCTTAAAGATAGTCTTTAAGCTGCCTTTAAGCCATCTTTACGCTTTCTTTAGGCCACCTTTAAGCAACACATATAGCTTAAAGGTGGCTTAAAGATTGTCGTTAAGCTACCTTTAAACACCTTTAAGCTATCTTTAAGGAGAACTTAAAGATGGTCATTCATCCTGTGGAAGCAGATCGTAAGAAGTTGTTCACATCACTTAATCCAACGTCAAATGGCCTGTTTAACAAGGTTCACTTTGATATCTGGCTGCACTTTTCGCCTCGCACAATACGGATTTCCTTTTCACACCCTAGATGACTCCGTATTATGTCCCAAACTGACTGTGTAACTGATAATATCAACATTTCACAACACGTGGGCCGATCATTTTATCATGTTTGAAAACCAGCACAAAACGATGTTTGCATAAAAATGAATAATGCATCTCTCACTGCTGAATTCAAAATTTACTAATAATCCCAATAATTTCCTGTATAACCGCTGTCCTTTACTGTAAAATACATTGTACATCTACTGTATAGACCTACAATAGTCAATGTATGTTACTCTATCCCACTGCACACTACTATTTAATTCTTTAGTTTTCCACTGTACAGCACTGTACTGAAACAAATGTCGGAATCGATCGAAATCATTTATCCCATTCTGTCAACCTGACCTGAGCACGTCTGATTTATCACTCTTTTATAATCTTCGGTGATCATCTGGGTTGTGAGAGTATATAAGCAGGTTGTTAGTCAGTTGTAGCCTATAGTGGAGGATGGTCACTTCATACTAAGTGAGGACAAACCATTGATAATAGGATGTCTTACGGGCCCGAATGAGGCTTTCGAAACTTACTTCAATATATTGTATTAGCTAGTTATAGCTGTAGGCGTTAATTGTAAGCGCGTGTGCTCCACGATAGAGTGGGATATTGTAAATATAACTGAATCAAATATTTGATAAAAAATTGATAGTTAAATTATATATTTTTTAAAATGCTCAGGCATACCGGCCGAATATCCCCACCCAGAAACGTTGCATAAATTTGGTTGAATTAGGCAAGAAATATAATTTATATCAATGGTTCTAAATCGATATACACAAAAAAGATGATAGAAATGAAGAAATTACATGCTTAGAGACCAGTTGCGAGCGATTGCGCAAAGAGATAGAGAACTAGAGCAGAGCTTGTGGCAAAGCCACTAGTAGGTCTTCCGTTGTTGCTGCAAGTTGAATAAATATATATATGATTTGGTGTCAAACGATTGTAATGACTAAATCCTCAGTTCTGCTTTTGTTACAAAATCGTGTTTAATGATTGAAAGACTGTATAAAAACGTGTTTTGAAGAAGAAAAGAAGAAAATGCTTTAGGAAAACTATTTGTCGATTACAGTTTGTGTAATAGTTCCAAAAATTCTTTTAACATTGAGATGTTTAATGGCGAGTTAAAATTTTCATAGGGTAGCAAGCATTGTAATATACGGCATGTACTCATGATTAATGTCAGGGATTGTATTTATAAAAAACGACCCCGCCTACAAAACACGTAACTTTTTCTCTAGGATAACTTCTGTATTTAAATCTTTCTAAATTTTTGAAGACTATGTGCAAGTTCAAATTGTTGCATGCTGTCAAAACTTAGTAACTAGTCAAAACTGATGGCATCTCTGAACTTTTCTCTATTGAAGTGTGTGTTGTCTGATATTATTAAATGATACAAGTAGACTTGGACATTCAGAATAATAGTCAGCTATCAAAGATCAGCGGGGGAGTTTATGTAAAAGTGAGCATCTTAATTTTACACTAGATTGTGCTGTTTCATAGAGACACCGCTATGTAACGTGAAATGAAATGACCTTATTTAGAGAAATGAATGTCACTTCTCTTGACGATGCAATAAAATGCATTTTTAAAAAACATCACAATCTTGTATTACACTGCGTGTGCACATGTAAATGCACACTTCAACTGTTTCTCAATTACATAAGTTCTGAGCTGTGTGCACTGAACCGACACGAGATTTCCAGTCGCACGTGGCGAATGAAATAACACAGACTGACCGAATAAGAACAAACAAACGGGTGGGAAAGTGAAACACGTTAAATGTTACACATAAGAAGAAGTCACTAAAAACAATTTTTGTCAGAACTGGATATCTGTTCGCAAATTTAAAAAACAAATCCAGTTCAAACATTTGGCAGCTGGGCGGGAGGAGGGGGGGGGGGGGGGGGGGCAACGCAGCAATAAGTTCGTTTCCACAATAAAACGAACCACCATGTAGAAAAACTACAGAAGTAATTAATATGTGACCGATAGAATCTTATCTAAACTTGTTCAAAAAATATTTCATTCAATATTTCTCTCCCACTCTTGATCTCAGATGATTGGAATTTTAAAACCCTTTTTGTGTAGAAATGTCATTTGTTGGAGTTCATTTTTAAACGGTTTAGTGTTGTTGTTTTTTTTATTTCCAAGAACAACAAAATATTCAAAACCTTCAAGCACAACAATCAGCCTACATTCCTTAATTTTGATACGAATGTTGACGTAAATGTTCATGTTCTCATTGAGAATCACGGTAAAAAGAATATTTTTTTAAAAGTTGTCAAAAAAGCAACATATTATCAAATTAAAAAAAATATATATGTTTAATTTTGGTAAATAACTTTATATGGTTTATCAAATAAAACACAAGCAGCGAAAATCTTTAGAGTTGCATAGATAGGACTTAACATTTTTGCGTATAATATATGTATAAAAAAGTAACAATAGTGTATAAATTTGAAAAAAAAACTGGCATATAACTTTTTAAAAGTACAAAAAGGGCGATGTAAGCAATATATAGATATCAGGTATGGGCTAATTTTAATTTGTAATGGTAATTGAGTGTTATTAATTACAACAAATTCTGATGTAATAGAAAATAATGTGTAATTTTCCTATTATTCATTTACATGTAATACTAATTTAATTAAATCTTTAAAAAAGACATGTAATTCAAAACACTTTTAATTTGCACACTGATGTATGTATGAATAAGAAAGCTGTCCACTGTCCATTGTATATGTTTTCCAAACTTCCAACAGTACAAAAATATAAAACGATACAAATATAAGATCAAATTAGGAAGAGTACTTAAAATTTGTTGAACTTTCAGAAAATATACATAAAGTTTTTAAAGGCGTCGAGTTAATGCTCAGCAGTCTTCTAATGATCGTCTGGATTGCCAATCGTCCATGCGCATTAGAAATAAGTTCTTCAAAAAATTGCAGGATTTTTATTCCATTTATTCAACTAAATTGTGTACAAAACTCAGATTTGCCTCCCTGATTATTGACAACTTATTGCATAACTAAAAATTCGCTTATTCAAGAAATGTCGGATGAATACAATAAAACAGTAAAAATTGACTAAATGTTATATTATTTTATCGCTTAAATATTATTTTCACACCGTGCCCGTACGATAAAATTTGATATGTAAATTCAATTGTTATCGGGCATGGTCTCTAAAATGAACGAAACCGATACATTTATCTAGTGATTTTGGGGGAATTAGTAAACATGACAAATGCAGTTTTTGTTCAATCTATTCATATCGAAAGGATTCGAGGCCCCCTTCTACATGTGTATTAGTTATTGCCCCTGAAAGTATTTAAGTTTCTATAAAATCACTTCCAACTTTTTTATTAGTCCCCCACCGGTTTTCACCGGAGGGGACTATAGCTTTCCTCTGCGTCCGTCAGTCCGTCCGTCCGTCCGTCTTCTGTCTGTCTGTCTGTCTGTCTCTCTGTCTGTCCCACTTCAGTTTTCCACACTTTTTTTCTTTATGCGTTTGAGGAATAATATGAAATTTGCTGAACATCTTTAAAATGTCAAACTACAGACCAAATTTACAATTTTGTAGCGTCTGGTTGACACTTTTTCGAGAAAATTAATTTTTTATATTCCAATTTTTTAATGTTCGGGTTCGTTATCGGGCTCGATATGTATCAAATAAACGAGGAAAATATGTTGTCAGTTATAATATCGTGCATTTCTTGGACCATTCCTTTTATTGTTCCTAACTAACAAATAAGTTCTGTAAAATAGTGTCAAGCATTGTGTTGTAAATTAAATCGACAGGGTTTTATGTATTTAAGTCATTCCACCTTTCAGGTGAAAGACCTTTTGTATGTAGGTCTTTCCACCTTTCAGGTGAAAGACATATTGTATTTCTTCTGTTTTGTATTATTATTAGGTCTTTACACCACAGTGTAAAGGCCTATTGATATTGTTCTGTTTATTTTTAGGTCTTTCCACCTTTCAGGTGAAAGACCTTTTGTATTTCTTATGTTTTTTTTTTATTAGGTCTTTCCACCTTTCAGGTGAAAGACCTTTTGTATTTCTTATGTTTTAAGGTCTCTCCACCTTTCAGGTGAAAGACCTTTTGTATTTCTTATGTTTTTTTATTATTAGGTCTTTCCACCTTTCAGGTGAAAGATCTTTTGTATTTCTTATGTTTTTAGGTCTTTCCACCTTTCAGGTGAAAGACCTTTTGTTTTTCTTATGTTTTTAGGTCTTTCCACCTTTCAGGTGAAAGACCTGTTGTATTTCTTATGATTTTTATTATTAGGTCTTTCCACCTTTCAGGTGAAAGACCTTTTGTTTTCTTTATGTTTTTTATTATTCTTATTATTTTTCTTTTCTATTTTCCAAGGACAGCTTTTTTATTATAAGACATATTGAAACAATTTTTTCTTCATGTAATTGACCATTCAAAGTTATGGTACCAAATGACCTTGTTCCTGATAACCCCCAGAACTTACAAAGTTATTGCCCTTGTTTACGAAAAGCTTGTTATCGCTACTTCTCTGAAACCATAAGAGACAGAGACCTAAAACTTTTACCAATGTCTTCAGTACACTTAGAGGGTTCTTAATCTACTAATACCGAAAAGATCCGAGACCCCGTTCTATCAGTTACTGCCCCTGAAAGTATTTGAATTTCCATAAAATCACTTCCAACTATTTTATTATTTATCATAGAGACTTCGGACCACTTGGGATGGAAGCGTCTACCTTGACCGACCAAAAAAACATAAAGGTCAAAGGTCAAGGTCATTTAGAAATCCGTTAATTAATGAGTTTTTAGAACTCTTTTGTTTAGGGTGGTAGAGAAAAACTTTTTTATGGATGTAATAGGACATCTTAAGACATTTTGAAATATAACCCCTTGGCTCCTTATTTTATATAATAACAGAGTTATTGCCCTTATTGTACGAAAAGCTTGTTATCGCTACTCCTCTGAAACCATAAGAGATAGAAACTTGGAACTTTTACCAATGTCTTCAGAACACTTTGAGAGTTCTTCAACCTATTCATACCAAAAGGATCTGAGGCCCCCTTCTAGTAATTTTTGCCCCTGAAATTATTTACATATCTATAAAATCACTTCCAACTTTTTTATTATTTGTCATAGAGACTTCGGACCACTTGGGATGGAAGCGTCGCCCTTGGCCGAACAAAATAACATAAAGGTCAAAGGTCATGGTCATTGGGAAATCTATAAACTAATGAGTTTTAAGATCTCTTTTGCTTAGGGTGGTAGAAAAAAACTTTTTCAAGGATGTAGTAAGACATCATATGAAATTTCAAAATATAACCCTTTGACCCTTACCATGTTACAATTATAGAGTTACTGCCCCTATTTACGAAAAGCTTGTTATCGCTACTCCTCATTAACCGTTAGAGATAGAGACTTAAAACTTTTACTAATGTATTCAGTACACTAAGATATTTCTTCAGTCTATTCATACCGAAAGGGTCCAAAGTCCCTTTCCAGCAGTTATTGCCCCTGAACGTTTCGAACATTCAATAAAAAACACAAATAACCTTTGAATTAATAATCATAGATACAGCGGACGACTTGGTATTGAAGCGTCTACATTGTCAGATCAAAATGACATAAAGGTCCAAGGTCAAGGTCAAGCAATAACAAATTGCAAACTTAATCGTTTGACAATTTTTTATGAAGTAACTAAGAAAAAATACTTTATTCTGTTGAAGCAATCTTATTTCAAACATAAAACACACTGAGGTGGAAAGACCTCTAATTGTTCGAGAACAATTAGTCTACTAGTTAGGTCTTTCCACCTTTCAGGTGAAAGACCTTTTGTATTTCTTATGTTTTTTATTATTATTATTATTATTATTATTATTATTATTATTATTATTATTATTATTATTCTCTTTTTTTCCAGGGACAGCTTTTTTATTTCAAGAGATATTGAAACAATGTTTTCTTTATGTTATTGGCCATTAAAAGTTATGGTACCAAATGACCCTTTGCTCAATAGCTCCCAGAACTTACAAAGTTATTGCCCTTGTGTACAAAAAGATTGTTATCGCTACTCCTCTGAAACCATAAGAGATAGAGACTTGGAACTTTTACCAATGTCTTAAGTACACTTAGAGGGTTCTCCAATCTATTCATACCGAAAGGATCTGAGCCCCCCTTCTATTAGTTATTGCCCCTGAAAGTATTTACATTTCTATAAAACCCCTTCCAACTTTTTTATTATTTGTCATAGAGACTTCGGACTACTTGGGATGGAAGCGTCTACCTTGGCCAAACATAATGATATAAAGGTCAAAGGTCAAGGTCATTTGGAAATTTCTTAATTAATGAGTTTTTAGATTTCTTTTGTTAAGGGTGGTAGAGAAAAACTTTTTCATGGATATAGTAGGCCATCTTAAGACATTTTTAAATATAGCCCCTTGTTTCATGCCTTTGAATAATTACAGAGTTATTGCCCCTTTTGTACGAAATGCTTGTTATCGCTACTCCTCTGAAACCATAAGAGATAGAGACTTGGAACTTTTATCAATGTCTTCAGTACACTTACAGGGTTCTTCAATCTATTCATAATGAAATGATCTGAGGCCCCCTTCTAGTAGTTATTGCCCCTGAAAGAATTTAAATTTCCATAAAATCACTTCTAACTTTTTTATTACTTATCATAGAGACTTCGGACCACTTGGGATGGAAGCGTCTATTTTGGCCGAACAAAATGACATAAAGGTCAAAGGTCAAGATCATCTGAGAATCTCTTAATTTATGAGTTTTTGTATTTTTTTGGTTTTGGATGGTAGAGAAACACTTTTTCATGGATGTAGTAGGACATCTTAGGACATTTCAAAATATAACCCTTTGACCGTTACCATGTAACAATTATAAAGTTATTGCCTCTATTGTACAAAATGCTTGTTATCGCTACTCCTCATTAACCGTTAGAGATCCTCCCTTTAAAAAGTTACAGTGTTATTGTCCCTATTGTATAAAATGCTTCTTATCGCTACTCCTCATTAACCGTAAGAGATAGAGACTTGGAACTTTTACCAATGTCTTCAGTACACTTAGAGGGTTCTTCAATCTGTTAATACCAAAAAGATCTGAGGCCCCCTTCTAGTAGTTATTGCCCCTGAAAGTATTTGAATTTCTATAGAATCACTTTTAACTTTTTTATTATTTATCATAGAGACTTCGGACCACTTGGGATGGAAGCGTCTACCTTGGCCGAACAAAATGACATAAAGGTCAAAGGTCAAGGTCATTCAGAAATCCGTTAATTAATGAGTTTTTAGATCTCTTTTCTTTGGGGTACTAGAGAAAAACTTGTTCATGGATGTAGTAGGACATTTTAAGACATTTCAAAATATAACCCATTGACCCTTACCATGTAACAATTATAGAGTTATTGCCCCTATTGTACAAAATGCTTGTTATCGCTACTCCTCATTAACCGTTAGAGATAGAGACTTGAAACATTTACGAATTATTCAGTACACTTAGACATTCCTTCAATTTATTCATACCGAAAGGGTCCAAAGTCCCATTTTAGCAGTTATTGCCCCTGAAAGTTTCGAACATTTAATAAAAACACAAATAATTTTTGAATCAATAATCATAGATACATCGGACCACTTGGTATTGAAGCGTCTACCTTGTCAGATCAAAATGACATAAAGGTCAAAGGTCAAGGTCAAGCAATAAAAAATGCAAACCTAATTGTTTGACACTTTTTTATGAAGTTACGCAGAAAAAATACTTTATTCTATTAAAGCAATCTTATTTCAAACATAAAAAACAAAAAGGTGGAAAGACCTCTAATTGTTCGAGAACGTTAGTCTACTAATTAGGTCTTTCCACCTTTCAGGTGAAAGACCTTTTGTTTTCTTTATGTTTTTCATTCTTATTTTTTTCTCTTTTTTCCAAGGGACAGCTTTTTTATTATAAGACATATTGAAACAATTTTTCCTTCATGTAATTGACCATTTAAAATTATGATACCAAATTACCCTGTTCCTGATACCCCCTGGAACTTACAAAGTTATTGCCCTTGTTTACGAAAAGCTTGTTATCACTACTCCTTTGAAACCATAAGAGATAGAATCTTGGAATTTTTACCAATGTCTTCAGTACACTTAGAGGGTTCTTTAATCTATCATACCGAAAGGATCTGAGGCCCCATTCTAGTAGTTATTGCCCCTGAAAGTATTTGAATTTCTATAAAATCACTTCCAACTTTTTTATTATTTGTCACAGAGACTTTGGACCACTTGGGATGGAAGCGTCTACCTTGGCCGATCAAAATGACATCAAGGTCAAAGGTCAAGGTCATTTGGAAATCCATTAATTATTGAGTTATTAGATCTCTTTTGTCTAGTGTGGTAGAGAAAAACTTTTTCATCAATGAAATAGGACATCTTAAGACATTTTAAAATATAGCCCCTTGGCTTTTTCTTTTAAATGTTAACAGAGTTATTGCCCCTATTGTACAAAATGCTTGTTATCGCTACTCCTCATTAATCGTAAGAGATAGAGACTTGAAACTTTTACCAATGTCTTCAGTATACTTAGAGGGTTCTTCAATCTATTCATTCCGAAAGGATCTGAGGTCCCCTTCTAGCAGTTATTGCCCCTGAAAGTATTTAAATTTCTATAAAATCACTTCCAACTTTGTTATTATATGTCATAGAGACTTCGGATTACTTGGGATGGAAGCGTCTACCTTGGCCAAACAAAATGACATAAAGGTCAAAGGTCAAGGTCAAGCAATAAAAAAATTGCAAACTTTATCGTTTGACCCTTTTTTTATGAAGTAACGCAGAAAAAATACTTTAATCTATTAAAGCAATTTTATTTCAAACATAAAAAAAAACAATGAGATGGAAAGACCTCTAATTGTTCGAGAACAATTAGTCTACTAGTTCTTATTTTTTTTCTTCTCTTTTTTTCCAGGGACAGCTTTTTTATTTCAAGAGATATTGAAATAATTTTTTTCGTTATGTTGTTGGCCATTAAAAGTTATGGTACCAAATGACCCTTTGCTCGATAACTCCCAGAACTTACAAAGTTATTGCCCTTGTGTACAAAAAGCTTGTTATCGCTTCTCCTCTGAAACCATAAGAGATATAAACTTGGAACTTTTACCAATGTCTTCAGTACACTTAGAGGGTTCTTCAATCTTTTCATACCGAAAGGATCTGAGCCCGCCTTCTAGTAGTTATTGCCCCTGAAAGTATTTGAATTTCTATAAAATCACTTTTAACTTTTTTATTATTTATCATAGAGACTTCGGACCACTTGGGATGGAAGCGTCTACCTTGGCCGAACAAAATGACATAAAGGTCAAAGGTCAAGGTCATTCAGAAATCCGTTAATTAATGAGTTTTTAGATCTCTTTTCTTTGGGGTACTAGAGAAAAACTTGTTCATGGATGTAGTAGGACATTTTAAGACATTTCAAAATATAACCCATTGACCCTTACCATGTAACAATTATAGAGTTATTGCCCCTATTGTACAAAATGCTTGTTATCGCTACTCCTCATTAAACGTTAGAGATAGAGACTTGAAACATTTACGAATTATTCAGTACACTTAGACATTCCTTCAATTTATTCATACCGAAAGGGTCCAAAGTCCCATTTTAGCAGTTATTGCCCCTGAAAGTTTCGAACATTTAATAAAAACACAAATAATTTTTGAATCAATAATCATAGATACATCGGACCACTTGGTATTGAAGCGTCTACCTTGTCAGATCAAAATGACATAAAGGTCAAAGGTCAAGGTCAAGCAATAAAAAATGCAAACCTAATTGTTTGACACTTTTTTATGAAGTTACGCAGAAAAAATACTTTATTCTATTAAAGCAATCTTATTTCAAACATAAAAAACAAAAAGGTGGAAAGACCTCTAATTGTTCGAGAACGTTAGTCTACTAATTAGGTCTTTCCACCTTTCAGGTGAAAGACCTTTTGTTTTCTTTATGTTTTTCATTCTTATTTTTTTCTCTTTTTTCCAAGGGACAGCTTTTTTATTATAAGACATATTGAAACAATTTTTCCTTCATGTAATTGACCATTTAAAATTATGATACCAAATTACCCTGTTCCTGATACCCCCTGGAACTTACAAAGTTATTGCCCTTGTTTACGAAAAGCTTGTTATCACTACTCCTTTGAAACCATAAGAGATAGAATCTTGGAATTTTTACCAATGTCTTCAGTACACTTAGAGGGTTCTTTAATCTATCATACCGAAAGGATCTGAGGCCCCATTCTAGTAGTTATTGCCCCTGAAAGTATTTGAATTTCTATAAAATCACTTCCAACTTTTTTATTATTTGTCACAGAGACTTTGGACCACTTGGGATGGAAGCGTCTACCTTGGCCGATCAAAATGACATCAAGGTCAAAGGTCAAGGTCATTTGGAAATCCATTAATTATTGAGTTATTAGATCTCTTTTGTCTAGTGTGGTAGAGAAAAACTTTTTCATCAATGAAATAGGACATCTTAAGACATTTTAAAATATAGCCCCTTGGCTTTTTCTTTTAAATGTTAACAGAGTTATTGCCCCTATTGTACAAAATGCTTGTTATCGCTACTCCTCATTAATCGTAAGAGATAGAGACTTGAAACTTTTACCAATGTCTTCAGTATACTTAGAGGGTTCTTCAATCTATTCATTCCGAAAGGATCTGAGGTCCCCTTCTAGCAGTTATTGCCCCTGAAAGTATTTAAATTTCTATAAAATCACTTCCAACTTTGTTATTATATGTCATAGAGACTTCGGATTACTTGGGATGGAAGCGTCTACCTTGGCCAAACAAAATGACATAAAGGTCAAAGGTCAAGGTCAAGCAATAAAAAAATTGCAAACTTTATCGTTTGACCCTTTTTTTATGAAGTAACGCAGAAAAAATACTTTAATCTATTAAAGCAATTTTATTTCAAACATAAAAAAAAACAATGAGATGGAAAGACCTCTAATTGTTCGAGAACAATTAGTCTACTAGTTCTTATTTTTTTTCTTCTCTTTTTTTCCAGGGACAGCTTTTTTATTTCAAGAGATATTGAAATAATTTTTTTCGTTATGTTGTTGGCCATTAAAAGTTATGGTACCAAATGACCCTTTGCTCGATAACTCCCAGAACTTACAAAGTTATTGCCCTTGTGTACAAAAAGCTTGTTATCGCTTCTCCTCTGAAACCATAAGAGATATAAACTTGGAACTTTTACCAATGTCTTCAGTACACTTAGAGGGTTCTTCAATCTTTTCATACCGAAAGGATCTGAGCCCGCCTTCTAGTAGTTATTGCCCCTGAAAGTATTTGAATTTCTATAAAATCACTTTTAACTTTTTTATTATTTATCATAGAGACTTCGGACCACTTGGGATGGAAGCGTCTACCTTGGCCGAACAAAATGACATAAAGGTCAAAGGTCAAGGTCATTCAGAAATCCGTTAATTAATGAGTTTTTAGATCTCTTTTCTTTGGGGTACTAGAGAAAAACTTGTTCATGGATGTAGTAGGACATTTTAAGACATTTCAAAATATAACCCATTGACCCTTACCATGTAACAATTATAGAGTTATTGCCCCTATTGTACAAAATGCTTGTTATCGCTACTCCTCATTAAACGTTAGAGATAGAGACTTGAAACATTTACGAATTATTCAGTACACTTAGACATTCCTTCAATTTATTCATACCGAAAGGGTCCAAAGTCCCATTTTAGCAGTTATTGCCCCTGAAAGTTTCGAACATTTAATAAAAACACAAATAATTTTTGAATCAATAATCATAGATACATCGGACCACTTGGTATTGAAGCGTCTACCTTGTCAGATCAAAATGACATAAAGGTCAAAGGTCAAGGTCAAGCAATAAAAAATGCAAACCTAATTGTTTGACACTTTTTTATGAAGTTACGCAGAAAAAATACTTTATTCTATTAAAGCAATCTTATTTCAAACATAAAAAACAAAAAGGTGGAAAGACCTCTAATTGTTCGAGAACGTTAGTCTACTAATTAGGTCTTTCCACCTTTCAGGTGAAAGACCTTTTGTTTTCTTTATGTTTTTCATTCTTATTTTTTTCTCTTTTTTCCAAGGGACAGCTTTTTTATTATAAGACATATTGAAACAATTTTTCCTTCATGTAATTGACCATTTAAAATTATGATACCAAATTACCCTGTTCCTGATACCCCCTGGAACTTACAAAGTTATTGCCCTTGTTTACGAAAAGCTTGTTATCACTACTCCTTTGAAACCATAAGAGATAGAATCTTGGAATTTTTACCAATGTCTTCAGTACACTTAGAGGGTTCTTTAATCTATCATACCGAAAGGATCTGAGGCCCCATTCTAGTAGTTATTGCCCCTGAAAGTATTTGAATTTCTATAAAATCACTTCCAACTTTTTTATTATTTGTCACAGAGACTTTGGACCACTTGGGATGGAAGCGTCTACCTTGGCCGATCAAAATGACATCAAGGTCAAAGGTCAAGGTCATTTGGAAATCCATTAATTATTGAGTTATTAGATCTCTTTTGTCTAGTGTGGTAGAGAAAAACTTTTTCATCAATGAAATAGGACATCTTAAGACATTTTAAAATATAGCCCCTTGGCTTTTTCTTTTAAATGTTAACAGAGTTATTGCCCCTATTGTACAAAATGCTTGTTATCGCTACTCCTCATTAATCGTAAGAGATAGAGACTTGAAACTTTTACCAATGTCTTCAGTATACTTAGAGGGTTCTTCAATCTATTCATTCCGAAAGGATCTGAGGTCCCCTTCTAGCAGTTATTGCCCCTGAAAGTATTTAAATTTCTATAAAATCACTTCCAACTTTGTTATTATATGTCATAGAGACTTCGGATTACTTGGGATGGAAGCGTCTACCTTGGCCAAACAAAATGACATAAAGGTCAAAGGTCAAGGTCAAGCAATAAAAAAATTGCAAACTTTATCGTTTGACCCTTTTTTATGAAGTAACGCAGAAAAAATACTTTAATCTATTAAAGCAATTTTATTTCAAACATAAAAAAAAACAATGAGATGGAAAGACCTCTAATTGTTCGAGAACAATTAGTCTACTAGTTCTTATTTTTTTTCTTCTCTTTTTTTCCAGGGACAGCTTTTTTATTTCAAGAGATATTGAAATAATTTTTTTCGTTATGTTGTTGGCCATTAAAAGTTATGGTACCAAATGACCCTTTGCTCGATAACTCCCAGAACTTACAAAGTTATTGCCCTTGTGTACAAAAAGCTTGTTATCGCTTCTCCTCTGAAACCATAAGAGATATAAACTTGGAACTTTTACCAATGTCTTCAGTACACTTAGAGGGTTCTTCAATCTTTTCATACCGAAAGGATCTGAGCCCGCCTTCTAGTAGTTATTGCCCCTGAAAGTATTTGAATTTCTATAAAATCACTTTTAACTTTTTTATTATTTATCATAGAGACTTCGGACCACTTGGGATGGAAGCGTCTACCTTGGCCGAACAAAATGACATAAAGGTCAAAGGTCAAGGTCATTCAGAAATCCGTTAATTAATGAGTTTTTAGATCTCTTTTCTTTGGGGTACTAGAGAAAAACTTGTTCATGGATGTAGTAGGACATTTTAAGACATTTCAAAATATAACCCATTGACCCTTACCATGTAACAATTATAGAGTTATTGCCCCTATTGTACAAAATGCTTGTTATCGCTACTCCTCATTAAACGTTAGAGATAGAGACTTGAAACATTTACGAATTATTCAGTACACTTAGACATTCCTTCAATTTATTCATACCGAAAGGGTCCAAAGTCCCATTTTAGCAGTTATTGCCCCTGAAAGTTTCGAACATTTAATAAAAACACAAATAATTTTTGAATCAATAATCATAGATACATCGGACCACTTGGTATTGAAGCGTCTACCTTGTCAGATCAAAATGACATAAAGGTCAAAGGTCAAGGTCAAGCAATAAAAAATGCAAACCTAATTGTTTGACACTTTTTTATGAAGTTACGCAGAAAAAATACTTTATTCTATTAAAGCAATCTTATTTCAAACATAAAAAACAAAAAGGTGGAAAGACCTCTAATTGTTCGAGAACGTTAGTCTACTAATTAGGTCTTTCCACCTTTCAGGTGAAAGACCTTTTGTTTTCTTTATGTTTTTCATTCTTATTTTTTTCTCTTTTTTCCAAGGGACAGCTTTTTTATTATAAGACATATTGAAACAATTTTTCCTTCATGTAATTGACCATTTAAAATTATGATACCAAATTACCCTGTTCCTGATACCCCCTGGAACTTACAAAGTTATTGCCCTTGTTTACGAAAAGCTTGTTATCACTACTCCTTTGAAACCATAAGAGATAGAATCTTGGAATTTTTACCAATGTCTTCAGTACACTTAGAGGGTTCTTTAATCTATCATACCGAAAGGATCTGAGGCCCCATTCTAGTAGTTATTGCCCCTGAAAGTATTTGAATTTCTATAAAATCACTTCCAACTTTTTTATTATTTGTCACAGAGACTTTGGACCACTTGGGATGGAAGCGTCTACCTTGGCCGATCAAAATGACATCAAGGTCAAAGGTCAAGGTCATTTGGAAATCCATTAATTATTGAGTTATTAGATCTCTTTTGTCTAGTGTGGTAGAGAAAAACTTTTTCATCAATGAAATAGGACATCTTAAGACATTTTAAAATATAGCCCCTTGGCTTTTTCTTTTAAATGTTAACAGAGTTATTGCCCCTATTGTACAAAATGCTTGTTATCGCTACTCCTCATTAATCGTAAGAGATAGAGACTTGAAACTTTTACCAATGTCTTCAGTATACTTAGAGGGTTCTTCAATCTATTCATTCCGAAAGGATCTGAGGTCCCCTTCTAGCAGTTATTGCCCCTGAAAGTATTTAAATTTCTATAAAATCACTTCCAACTTTGTTATTATATGTCATAGAGACTTCGGATTACTTGGGATGGAAGCGTCTACCTTGGCCAAACAAAATGACATAAAGGTCAAAGGTCAAGGTCAAGCAATAAAAAAATTGCAAACTTTATCGTTTGACCCTTTTTTTATGAAGTAACGCAGAAAAAATACTTTAATCTATTAAAGCAATTTTATTTCAAACATAAAAAAAAACAATGAGATGGAAAGACCTCTAATTGTTCGAGAACAATTAGTCTACTAGTTCTTATTTTTTTTCTTCTCTTTTTTTCCAGGGACAGCTTTTTTATTTCAAGAGATATTGAAATAATTTTTTTCGTTATGTTGTTGGCCATTAAAAGTTATGGTACCAAATGACCCTTTGCTCGATAACTCCCAGAACTTACAAAGTTATTGCCCTTGTGTACAAAAAGCTTGTTATCGCTTCTCCTCTGAAACCATAAGAGATATAAACTTGGAACTTTTACCAATGTCTTCAGTACACTTAGAGGGTTCTTCAATCTTTTCATACCGAAAGGATCTGAGCCCGCCTTCTAGTAGTTATTGCCCCTGAAAGTATTTGAATTTCTATAAAATCACTTTTAACTTTTTTATTATTTATCATAGAGACTTCGGACCACTTGGGATGGAAGCGTCTACCTTGGCCGAACAAAATGACATAAAGGTCAAAGGTCAAGGTCATTCAGAAATCCGTTAATTAATGAGTTTTTAGATCTCTTTTCTTTGGGGTACTAGAGAAAAACTTGTTCATGGATGTAGTAGGACATTTTAAGACATTTCAAAATATAACCCATTGACCCTTACCATGTAACAATTATAGAGTTATTGCCCCTATTGTACAAAATGCTTGTTATCGCTACTCCTCATTAAACGTTAGAGATAGAGACTTGAAACATTTACGAATTATTCAGTACACTTAGACATTCCTTCAATTTATTCATACCGAAAGGGTCCAAAGTCCCATTTTAGCAGTTATTGCCCCTGAAAGTTTCGAACATTTAATAAAAACACAAATAATTTTTGAATCAATAATCATAGATACATCGGACCACTTGGTATTGAAGCGTCTACCTTGTCAGATCAAAATGACATAAAGGTCAAAGGTCAAGGTCAAGCAATAAAAAATGCAAACCTAATTGTTTGACACTTTTTTATGAAGTTACGCAGAAAAAATACTTTATTCTATTAAAGCAATCTTATTTCAAACATAAAAAACAAAAAGGTGGAAAGACCTCTAATTGTTCGAGAACGTTAGTCTACTAATTAGGTCTTTCCACCTTTCAGGTGAAAGACCTTTTGTTTTCTTTATGTTTTTCATTCTTATTTTTTTCTCTTTTTTCCAAGGGACAGCTTTTTTATTATAAGACATATTGAAACAATTTTTCCTTCATGTAATTGACCATTTAAAATTATGATACCAAATTACCCTGTTCCTGATACCCCCTGGAACTTACAAAGTTATTGCCCTTGTTTACGAAAAGCTTGTTATCACTACTCCTTTGAAACCATAAGAGATAGAATCTTGGAATTTTTACCAATGTCTTCAGTACACTTAGAGGGTTCTTTAATCTATCATACCGAAAGGATCTGAGGCCCCATTCTAGTAGTTATTGCCCCTGAAAGTATTTGAATTTCTATAAAATCACTTCCAACTTTTTTATTATTTGTCACAGAGACTTTGGACCACTTGGGATGGAAGCGTCTACCTTGGCCGATCAAAATGACATCAAGGTCAAAGGTCAAGGTCATTTGGAAATCCATTAATTATTGAGTTATTAGATCTCTTTTGTCTAGTGTGGTAGAGAAAAACTTTTTCATCAATGAAATAGGACATCTTAAGACATTTTAAAATATAGCCCCTTGGCTTTTTCTTTTAAATGTTAACAGAGTTATTGCCCCTATTGTACAAAATGCTTGTTATCGCTACTCCTCATTAATCGTAAGAGATAGAGACTTGAAACTTTTACCAATGTCTTCAGTATACTTAGAGGGTTCTTCAATCTATTCATTCCGAAAGGATCTGAGGTCCCCTTCTAGCAGTTATTGCCCCTGAAAGTATTTAAATTTCTATAAAATCACTTCCAACTTTGTTATTATATGTCATAGAGACTTCGGATTACTTGGGATGGAAGCGTCTACCTTGGCCAAACAAAATGACATAAAGGTCAAAGGTCAAGGTCAAGCAATAAAAAAATTGCAAACTTTATCGTTTGACCCTTTTTTTATGAAGTAACGCAGAAAAAATACTTTAATCTATTAAAGCAATTTTATTTCAAACATAAAAAAAAACAATGAGATGGAAAGACCTCTAATTGTTCGAGAACAATTAGTCTACTAGTTCTTATTTTTTTTCTTCTCTTTTTTTCCAGGGACAGCTTTTTTATTTCAAGAGATATTGAAATAATTTTTTTCGTTATGTTGTTGGCCATTAAAAGTTATGGTACCAAATGACCCTTTGCTCGATAACTCCCAGAACTTACAAAGTTATTGCCCTTGTGTACAAAAAGCTTGTTATCGCTTCTCCTCTGAAACCATAAGAGATATAAACTTGGAACTTTTACCAATGTCTTCAGTACACTTAGAGGGTTCTTCAATCTTTTCATACCGAAAGGATCTGAGCCCGCCTTCTAGTAGTTATTGCCCCTGAAAGTATTTGAATTTCTATAAAATCACTTTTAACTTTTTTATTATTTATCATAGAGACTTCGGACCACTTGGGATGGAAGCGTCTACCTTGGCCGAACAAAATGACATAAAGGTCAAAGGTCAAGGTCATTCAGAAATCCGTTAATTAATGAGTTTTTAGATCTCTTTTCTTTGGGGTACTAGAGAAAAACTTGTTCATGGATGTAGTAGGACATTTTAAGACATTTCAAAATATAACCCATTGACCCTTACCATGTAACAATTATAGAGTTATTGCCCCTATTGTACAAAATGCTTGTTATCGCTACTCCTCATTAAACGTTAGAGATAGAGACTTGAAACATTTACGAATTATTCAGTACACTTAGACATTCCTTCAATTTATTCATACCGAAAGGGTCCAAAGTCCCATTTTAGCAGTTATTGCCCCTGAAAGTTTCGAACATTTAATAAAAACACAAATAATTTTTGAATCAATAATCATAGATACATCGGACCACTTGGTATTGAAGCGTCTACCTTGTCAGATCAAAATGACATAAAGGTCAAAGGTCAAGGTCAAGCAATAAAAAATGCAAACCTAATTGTTTGACACTTTTTTATGAAGTTACGCAGAAAAAATACTTTATTCTATTAAAGCAATCTTATTTCAAACATAAAAAACAAAAAGGTGGAAAGACCTCTAATTGTTCGAGAACGTTAGTCTACTAATTAGGTCTTTCCACCTTTCAGGTGAAAGACCTTTTGTTTTCTTTATGTTTTTCATTCTTATTTTTTTCTCTTTTTTCCAAGGGACAGCTTTTTTATTATAAGACATATTGAAACAATTTTTCCTTCATGTAATTGACCATTTAAAATTATGATACCAAATTACCCTGTTCCTGATACCCCCTGGAACTTACAAAGTTATTGCCCTTGTTTACGAAAAGCTTGTTATCACTACTCCTTTGAAACCATAAGAGATAGAATCTTGGAATTTTTACCAATGTCTTCAGTACACTTAGAGGGTTCTTTAATCTATCATACCGAAAGGATCTGAGGCCCCATTCTAGTAGTTATTGCCCCTGAAAGTATTTGAATTTCTATAAAATCACTTCCAACTTTTTTATTATTTGTCACAGAGACTTTGGACCACTTGGGATGGAAGCGTCTACCTTGGCCGATCAAAATGACATCAAGGTCAAAGGTCAAGGTCATTTGGAAATCCATTAATTATTGAGTTATTAGATCTCTTTTGTCTAGTGTGGTAGAGAAAAACTTTTTCATCAATGAAATAGGACATCTTAAGACATTTTAAAATATAGCCCCTTGGCTTTTTCTTTTAAATGTTAACAGAGTTATTGCCCCTATTGTACAAAATGCTTGTTATCGCTACTCCTCATTAATCGTAAGAGATAGAGACTTGAAACTTTTACCAATGTCTTCAGTATACTTAGAGGGTTCTTCAATCTATTCATTCCGAAAGGATCTGAGGTCCCCTTCTAGCAGTTATTGCCCCTGAAAGTATTTAAATTTCTATAAAATCACTTCCAACTTTGTTATTATATGTCATAGAGACTTCGGATTACTTGGGATGGAAGCGTCTACCTTGGCCAAACAAAATGACATAAAGGTCAAAGGTCAAGGTCAAGCAATAAAAAAATTGCAAACTTTATCGTTTGACCCTTTTTTTATGAAGTAACGCAGAAAAAATACTTTAATCTATTAAAGCAATTTTATTTCAAACATAAAAAAAAACAATGAGATGGAAAGACCTCTAATTGTTCGAGAACAATTAGTCTACTAGTTCTTATTTTTTTTCTTCTCTTTTTTTCCAGGGACAGCTTTTTTATTTCAAGAGATATTGAAATAATTTTTTTCGTTATGTTGTTGGCCATTAAAAGTTATGGTACCAAATGACCCTTTGCTCGATAACTCCCAGAACTTACAAAGTTATTGCCCTTGTGTACAAAAAGCTTGTTATCGCTTCTCCTCTGAAACCATAAGAGATATAAACTTGGAACTTTTACCAATGTCTTCAGTACACTTAGAGGTTTCTTCAATCTTTTCATACCGAAAGGATCTGAGCCCGCCTTCTAGTAGTTATTGCCCCTGAAAGTATTTGAATTTCTATAAAATCACTTTTAACTTTTTTATTATTTATCATAGAGACTTCGGACCACTTGGGATGGAAGCGTCTACCTTGGCCGAACAAAATGACATAAAGGTCAAAGGTCAAGGTCATTCAGAAATCCGTTAATTAATGAGTTTTTAGATCTCTTTTCTTTGGGGTACTAGAGAAAAACTTGTTCATGGATGTAGTAGGACATTTTAAGACATTTCAAAATATAACCCATTGACCCTTACCATGTAACAATTATAGAGTTATTGCCCCTATTGTACAAAATGCTTGTTATCGCTACTCCTCATTAAACGTTAGAGATAGAGACTTGAAACATTTACGAATTATTCAGTACACTTAGACATTCCTTCAATTTATTCATACCGAAAGGGTCCAAAGTCCCATTTTAGCAGTTATTGCCCCTGAAAGTTTCGAACATTTAATAAAAACACAAATAATTTTTGAATCAATAATCATAGATACATCGGACCACTTGGTATTGAAGCGTCTACCTTGTCAGATCAAAATGACATAAAGGTCAAAGGTCAAGGTCAAGCAATAAAAAATGCAAACCTAATTGTTTGACACTTTTTTATGAAGTTACGCAGAAAAAATACTTTATTCTATTAAAGCAATCTTATTTCAAACATAAAAAACAAAAAGGTGGAAAGACCTCTAATTGTTCGAGAACGTTAGTCTACTAATTAGGTCTTTCCACCTTTCAGGTGAAAGACCTTTTGTTTTCTTTATGTTTTTCATTCTTATTTTTTTCTCTTTTTTCCAAGGGACAGCTTTTTTATTATAAGACATATTGAAACAATTTTTCCTTCATGTAATTGACCATTTAAAATTATGATACCAAATTACCCTGTTCCTGATACCCCCTGGAACTTACAAAGTTATTGCCCTTGTTTACGAAAAGCTTGTTATCACTACTCCTTTGAAACCATAAGAGATAGAATCTTGGAATTTTTACCAATGTCTTCAGTACACTTAGAGGGTTCTTTAATCTATCATACCGAAAGGATCTGAGGCCCCATTCTAGTAGTTATTGCCCCTGAAAGTATTTGAATTTCTATAAAATCACTTCCAACTTTTTTATTATTTGTCACAGAGACTTTGGACCACTTGGGATGGAAGCGTCTACCTTGGCCGATCAAAATGACATCAAGGTCAAAGGTCAAGGTCATTTGGAAATCCATTAATTATTGAGTTATTAGATCTCTTTTGTCTAGTGTGGTAGAGAAAAACTTTTTCATCAATGAAATAGGACATCTTAAGACATTTTAAAATATAGCCCCTTGGCTTTTTCTTTTAAATGTTAACAGAGTTATTGCCCCTATTGTACAAAATGCTTGTTATCGCTACTCCTCATTAATCGTAAGAGATAGAGACTTGAAACTTTTACCAATGTCTTCAGTATACTTAGAGGGTTCTTCAATCTATTCATTCCGAAAGGATCTGAGGTCCCCTTCTAGCAGTTATTGCCCCTGAAAGTATTTAAATTTCTATAAAATCACTTCCAACTTTGTTATTATATGTCATAGAGACTTCGGATTACTTGGGATGGAAGCGTCTACCTTGGCCAAACAAAATGACATAAAGGTCAAAGGTCAAGGTCAAGCAATAAAAAAATTGCAAACTTTATCGTTTGACCCTTTTTTATGAAGTAACGCAGAAAAAATACTTTAATCTATTAAAGCAATTTTATTTCAAACATAAAAAAAAACAATGAGATGGAAAGACCTCTAATTGTTCGAGAACAATTAGTCTACTAGTTCTTATTTTTTTTCTTCTCTTTTTTTCCAGGGACAGTTTTTTTATTTCAAGAGATATTGAAATAATTTTTTTCGTTATGTTGTTGGCCATTAAAAGTTATGGTACCAAATGACCCTTTGCTCGATAACTCCCAGAACTTACAAAGTTATTGCCCTTGTGTACAAAAAGCTTGTTATCGCTTCTCCTCTGAAACCATAAGAGATATAAACTTGGAACTTTTACCAATGTCTTCAGTACACTTAGAGAGTTCTTCAATCTTTTCATACCGAAAGGATCTGAGCCCGCCTTCTAGTAGTTATTGTCCTTGAAATTATCTACATATCTATAAAATCACTTCCAACTTTTTTATTATTTGTCATAGAGACTTCGGACCACTTGGGATAGAAGCGTTTATCTTGGCCGAACAAAATGACATAAAGGACAATGGTCAAGGTCATCTGAAAATCTCCCAATTAATGAGTTTTTAGATCTCTATTGTTTAGTGTGGTAGAGAAAAACTTTTTCATGGATGTAATAGGACATCTTCAGACATTTTAAAATATAGCCCCTTGGCTCCTTCCTTTAAAAAGTTACAGAGTTATTACCCCTTTTGTATAAAATGCTTCTTATTGCTACTCCTCATTAACCGTAAAAGATAGTGACTTTGAACTTTTACCAATGCCTTCAGTACACTTAGAGGGTTCTTCAATCTATTCATACCGAAAAGATCTGAGGCCCCCTTCTAGTAGTTATTGCCCCTGAAAGTATTTACATTTCTATGAAATCACTTCTAACTTTTTTATTATTTGTCTTAGAGACTTTGGACCACTTGGGATTGAAGCGTCTACCTTGGCCGAACAAATTGACATAAAGGTCAAAGGTCAAGATCATTCAGAAATCCGTTAATTAATGAGTTTTTAGATCTCTTTTCTGTGGGGTGCTAGATAAAAGCTTGTTCATGGATGTAGTAGGACATCTTAAGACATTTCAAAATATAACCCATTGACCCTTACCATGTAACAATTATAGAGTTATTGCCCCTATTGTACAAAATGCTTGTTATCGCTACTCCTCATTAACCGTAAAAGATAGTGACTTTGAACTTTTACCAATGCCTTCAGTACACTTAGAGGGTTCTTCAATCTATTCATACCGAAAAGATCTGAGGCCCCCTTCTAGTAGTTATTGCCCCTGAAAGTATTTACATTTCTATGAAATCACTTCTAACTTTTTTATTATTTGTCATAGAGACTTTGGACCACTTGGGATTGAAGCGTCTACCTTGGCCGAACAAATTGACATAAAGGTCAAGGGTCAAGATCATTCAGAAATCCGTTAATTAATGAGTTTTTAGATCTCTTTTCTGTGGGGTGCTAGATAAAAGCTTGTTCATGGATGTAGTAGGACATCTTAAGACATTTCAAAATATAACCCATTGACCCTTACCATGTAACAATTATAGAGTTATTGCCCCTATTGTACAAAATGCTTGTTATCGCTACTCCTCATTAACCGTTAGAGATAGAGACTTGAAACGTTTACTAATTATTCAGTACACTTAGACACTCCCTCAATTTATTCATGCCGAAAGGGCCCAAAGTCCCTTTCTAGCAGTTATTGACCCTGAAAGTTTCGAACATTTAATAAAAACACAAATAATTTTTGAATCAATAATCATAGATACATCGGACCAATTGGTATTGAAGCGTCTACCTTGTCAGATCAATATGACATAAATGTCAAAGGTCAAGGTCAACAATAAAAAATTGCAAATTTATTCGTTTGACACTATTTTATGAAGTTACGCAGTAAAAATACTTTATTCTATTTAAGCAGTCTTATTTCAAGTATAAAAAACAATGAGGTAGAAAGACCTTTAATTGTTCGTGAACAATTAGTCTACTAGTATTACAATCGGGTTCGTTATCGGGTTGGTCTGTTGAGACGGTAAGAAATGATATTCTGCATAGTGTTCATTGTTTTCACAAATTTCTACAAAGCAGTAGGAGACGTGTATTGCTTATGCAATGCTCACAGAATGCTTGTTATTTGTCATAGAGACTTTGGACCGCTTGGGATGTAAGCATCTACCTTGTCCGACCAAAGTGAGATAAAGGTCAAAAGTCAAGGTCATTTGAAAATCCGTTAATCAATGAGTTATTAGATCTCTTTTGTTTAGGGTGGTAGAAAAAAACTTTTTCATGGATGTAGTAGGACATCTTAAGACATTTAAGAATATAATCATTCAGCCCCTATTTATACAATTATAGAGTTATTGCCCCTATAGTACAAAATGCTTGTTATATTTACTTCTCATAAACCGTTGGAGATAGAGATTTTAAACTTTTAACAATATCTTCAGTAATTTTTTAGGGTTCTTCAATTTATTTAAACCGAAAAGGGCCCGAGGCCCCCTTCTAGCAGTTATTGCCCCTGAAAGTTTCTTAAGTTTTTGAAAACTTTTAAACCCTACTTTGTAGGGCCATCAAACCACTTTAAATTCAAATATTGACCTTTACCAGTGACTTTTGACATAAGGGTCAAAAGTCAAGGTCAAACAAAAAAACTTGCATATTTAAGTTTTTGACTTTTTTATAAAGTAATGCAGAGAAAATGTTTTATTATTTATATTGAAACGAAACATAAAAAGATAATGAAGTGAAAGACCTTTTGTATTTCTTTTATTATTCTTATTTTTAGGTCTTTCCACCTTTCAGGTGAAAGACCTTTTATATTTCTTATGTTTATTACGTTTTTCCACCTTTCAGGTGAAAGACCTTTTGTATTTCTTATGTTTTTTATTATTTTTTTTCTTCTCTTTTTTTCCAGGGACAGCTTTTTTATTTCAAGAGATATTGAAACAATTTTTTCTTTATGTTATTGACCATTAAAAGTTATGGTACCAAATGACCCTTTGCTTGACAACTCTCAGAACTTACAAAGTTATTGCCCTTGTGTGTCGAAAGCAGGCTTGGGGCGAATTACATTGTAAAGTAATGCATTACATTACCATTACTTCATTAATTTGGGCATTAAATTACCATTACCATTACTTGATGTTCTTGAAGTAATGCATTACATTACCATTACATGAGTAAAGTAATGCATTACCATTACCATTACTTTGTTTTAAAAAAGTAAAGCTAATAACGAGTTTTTGCAAATATTTCAAATATAAAACACTCTTTAACATATATCTACAGGTTCATGTTCAGTATCAGGTTCAAATTCAATGACTATATATACAAGAGTCATTCTTTATTTGCTCAATATATTTCATCTTGGGGCATTATGAACAAGATATTACATATTAAGTAAAAAGATCTTTATAGACATTTGGCATGATACAATGTTAGATATGATATAAAGACACAGATTTCATATTCATGGATAATAGAAAACAATTTATGGAATAATGTTGCCGTTATTAAAAAGCTAAATAGAGATATTTCCCCAGATTACACAAATCTTTATAATTTTGGACACTTAATTCTATTAAATTATAAACAGAGGGTTTTCCCCAGTTATATTTCTTAATATATTTTAATCAGATTTCCTTATGCTGAAGACACTTTAAGACAAAAGATAGCGGTTTCACTTTATAATCAAAGTTTCAAAGGTTTCATCTTTTAACTGCATCCTATTAGTTTGAAAACCTTCCCAGCTATACTAAATAAACGTTCTACAGGATCATTGGAAGCTGGGACTGAAATATTGTTTGATAATCTTTATTTTAGGATATATTAAGTGCAAAAATAGAAAAAATACATTACTCTTGTATTTTCTATCAGTCCAAACTAATGTACTTAATATATATATAAGAGAGAGAGAGAGAGAGAGAGAGAGAGAGAGAGAGAGAGTAAATTATTTTCAAATGGGTTATAATATTGGAAGTGATTTTGATTTTCATCATGGATGGACAGTGCATTCATTTTCCCCTTAAAGGTACATGTCTGTCCTCTATTCTATTTGGACATGACGTAGGGAAGGGGATTGGGGTGTTTAGCACTTCTTATAACAATAGATTGTTTTGAAACCTAGGTTATCCTGGGGGCCATAGTGTGTTGTTGACACATCTTTATTGAAGTGCAAACTAATTGGAGTAAATTGTTTAAATGATTTAAAACTCTAAATAACAACACTCATAAAAATGTTATGAAACTGTGAACAATTTAAAAATGATTTTTTTATTAATCTTTTTTAATAATACATCTAAACATTTTTATTTCAAGAATTATATTTTTCTTCTTTATAATCAAATTATTAAAATTCAATTTCAGCTATTCATTTATTCATCACATTTTTAAAGTGAACATTCATAAATAAGCATAGTAATAAAAAGTAATGCCATGTAATGCCAGCATTACACTAAATTTTGGAAAGTAATGAATTACATTACCATAACTTGTAATGCTAATTTTGTGGCATTACACATTACTAGCATTACTTTGAAAACATGTAATGCATTGCAATGCATTACCATTACATTTAGCATTACCCCAAGCCTGGTTGAAAGCTTGTTATCGCTACTCCTCTGAAACCATAAGACATAGAAACTTGGAACTTTAACCAATGTTTTCAGTACACTTAGAGGGTTCTCCAATCTATTCATACCGAAAAGATTGGAGGCCCCTTTCTAGTAGTTATTGCCCCTGAAAGTATTTACATTTCTATAAATCACATTTAAAAGTTATGGTACCAAATGACCCTTTGCTTGACAACTCTCAAAGTTATTGCCCTTGTGTGTCGAAAGCTTGTTATCGCTACTCCTCTGAAACCATAAGACATAGAAACTTGGAACTTTAACCAATGTCTTCAGTACACTTAGACGCTCCTTCAATCTTTCATACCGAGAGGATTTGAGGCCCCCTTCTAGTAGTTATTGCCCCTGAAAGTATTTACATTTCTATAAAATCACTTCCAACTTTTTTTATTATTTGTCATAGAGACCTAGGACTACTTGGGATGGAGGCGTCTACCTTGCCCAAACAAAAAGACATAAAGGTCAAAGGTCAAGGTCATTTGAATATCCGTTAATAAATGAGTTTTTCAATCTCTTATGTTTAGGGTAAAGAGAAAAACTTTTTCATGGATGTAGTAGGACATCTTAAAACATTTTGAAATATAGCCCCTCGGATTCTTTCTTTAAATAATTACAGAGTTATTGCCCCTATTTACGAAAAGCTTGTTAATGCTACTACTCTGAAACCATAAGAGATAGAAACTTGCAACTTTTACTAATGTCCTCATTACACATACAGGGTTCTTCAATCTATTCTTAGCGAAAGGATCTGAGGCCCCCTTTCAGCAGTTATTGGCCTTGCACTTGAGATTAGAAACAGATTAGGTGAATTTAAAGTGTCATGTTTTTACTTTTAAGCTTTTAAAAATGTATATTTTTACAATTTTACAAAAAGTTGGAAACATGCCAGATTCGTGACCTATCTGCACTTAATAGAAAGAATATTTGGGAATTCTCATAAAATGGTTTACACTAGTGTATCTTGTTAGTGCTAACTCTAAATGACTATTTGAATTTATATTTAAACTTAACTCAGAATTCTTAATTATAATTTGATGAATTATGCACAATTTAATTCTTAAAAAGATCAAAATGTAATTTTAGTAACAGGGCTGCAGGACTGACCATATCAAAAAATGTTTTGTGGAAAATTAATTTATATGGATGCACACTGTTACACACAAAATATTTAGTTGATCAGAGAACCTTGTTCCCATTACCTTTTGCATGGTTTTCTCGTAGACATGGTCTTAAAAGAACAACAAATATTATTTTCCACTTATTTAAAAATTGAACTGGTTTAGCATGATTTGTTTCTTACTTTTCAAAACGGATCATAGAAGAATACAATCAACACAAAAACAACGCAGGTTACCATATATTTTACCGAGTTACAATGTCAGGTGCACACCCACCCACCCTCTTCCACCCCCAAATGTGAAAGAATACTTATTCCTTATTCCATTATAATTGATGTAAATTTAAGTAAATGTCACAAAATCAATCAATTTAAACAAATCAAATAAAAGCTGATTATATAATCATTTAGAGACATATAATTATGACGGCTTGAACCTGATATTACTCAAATATTGTTGAATCAGCAACAATAAACACATAGTGAAATAGGTTTCCTATTATTGTTTAAAGACAATGTTTTTTTAAGATCAAATAGCAAATACATCTATCTAGAGTATGTACATGTATATTCGAAATGAGTAATAGATTTTTAAATCATTGTAAACATTTACAAAAATGACATGTCAAAAACAAACACACTGTCAGTGAAGATTGATACTCTGTTTTTATGCACCATTTACATGTTACTCGAAATAAATCATTCACATTAGTTATCATTCACAATAATTAAACCAATATGTTAGTTATATAAGCTGACATATAATCTTGGATACTTTAATCTAGAAAATTCAGTTACTGCAGATGCTTTAATTTTTTTTTGCTTTTTTTTTGCTGATATTAATATTTTGCTTTTACATGCAATAGAGGAACGTGGTGTAAACTATATGTTGAAATCACTCTCACCGCGTACTGCAGCAGCTTGAACAATACAAATGTTCTCACTTAGTTAACATCTCGGGCCTTTGACGTTTTCTCAGTAACACATTCTATTTAGCGCTTTTGGCGGAATGCAGCTTCCGCTAAATCAAGTGTATCGCTGAATGCCATGTGTAAGCCTTTTGTCTTACGGATCCACTTAAGAGTCAGCTCGCACTTAGTAATCACCAAGGACAGTATTTCTTTCTCAGGCGGTTTTATTAAAGCGTGATGGTATAGTCAAAGTTACAACTATTAAAAGCGGCCAATATCAACTAGTCTCTATAAGCGGAATCAAATCCCAAAAATACAATTCAAAATAAAAATTCTAAAATTCTTGAACTCTCAAAATATGTCTAACATCATTTTACAAGGGTATATATAACATTGTACTTATGATTGACAGTTCTGAGCAGTTCGGCCCATCTACGATGATCATGAGTGAACATTTAGTGTTCAAATTCCAGATTAATATTTTATTTCTAAATCAAAGAGTACTAATGCGGGATTTGAGTCTCCGAGTCCTGAGTTTCGGAGTCCCCAATCTAGGTATGAGGCATCACTTACTCATAAAAAGTTCATTCATACATGGCAAAAAAAAAGTTACAACGGTTAATATATAGAATATACAATTCATGACTCAATATAGAGTACCAGGCTCCGCCGTCACCAAACTTTTCAAACCCCTCAACTCATTCCTCAACTCAAATCCTGTAAAGAAAAGTGCATAAACTTGAGATTTGAGGCTGAGTATTGACTTGAGGAAATATGGTGACGACGGAGCCTGAGCTATCGTTGTAGACACAGAAACGCCAAATATGACACTTGTTTATAAACTCTCAATTGGGATATTATTATGCCCGTATTATTCACCTGGTTTCATAACATCATGTAGGAATACTACGCAGTGCTACAAGAGTCACAGAGTTCATTCTGTTAGTTATCATGTTCAAAAACTAATTTCCGCCAAATATCGTACACGCCAAATATAATACGTTTACAGTATTCCAGAGTGTTCATATCAGATATCTGTCCTTTACTGTTAGAAGTCTGGCAATTCCATTTTCTTAATTACCAACACAGAAAAATCAAGAGGTTGTATGAAACTAATGCAGAATATTTGATTGTCTGCCAATGTCACTAACTCTACAGACCTCCCTTTGCCCAATTTTCAGGAAATGATTTCATTTGATGGTCCGGCAAATATAAACTTTGAACTTTTAGCCCAAAATAAGACAAAAAAATGAATGTTTTGAAAGGTTCCTGGCGATGACGACTTTGTATAAAGACATTTTATTGCGTATAATTAAACAATAAAATGCTGTCTTTGGTAATTCATTCGGGATATGAAGGTAGCGACATTGCAGGAAAGTTTTTTCTGCAATGATCACTACCTTCATAACTAATTCATAAATTGATTATGAAAAGTTAGTAAAATTCACTAAATTACTGTTTATGTAAGTACGATAACTAAAAGAAAAAACCAAATCGTCTCCAATGAGTTTTTGAATCCGGTATCATCATGATTATTTCGTGCAGTCCGTGATTTTACTTAGGTCGCTGTAGGTTCAGACCAATCGATAAACAGGGCGTGTCAATTTCAGTCCTGTCACTTTCAGCCACTGTAGATTTCGACCAGTCGATAAATGGGGCGTGTAAATTTCAGTCTGGCTGTTTCTATAGAGCTATGAATTGACTATAACTTTCCGTAAGAAATAGAGGAAATTATACTTGGTAGATTTAAATATATATTAATAAATGTAAATGAATGAACGAATATTATCAATACAAATATCATCTTTGTTCCAATATATTGGTCTTATAATTATGGTGGAATATGTCTGCCCCTACATGCAAGATAAACTATCTCAAAATGCAAGATAATTTATGTCTACATTCAAGATAATTATGTCTTCATGCAAGATGATTTTGTTGTCATGTAAGTTACAAATCTACGGAAACGTATAACTGCCTCTTGATGTTGTATTAGAACTCTAAATGGCAAATTAAAATCAAAGTCATCTTCTATAAAATGTATATATTGTCAAAATTATGAAGAATTGAACAAAGAAAAAATACAAGTTGGTATATTTTGGATTATTTAACCGCTCATTTCAAGCTTTGTTGAATTTAATTAAGTCATTATATTATTTTGCGTTATGAAATTGTCGCATTTATATAAATGCGTAGAAATTTTCTCGCTATCTTTTATATTAATTATGTTGAAATTGTACAATTTGTGAGGCGGTGTATTGAAGATCAGATATTTTAGTCCCCTAAAAATCTCTATTTACGTGATAAATGGGTGAAAAATGGGCGTGGCAATGATTTTTTGAAAACAGATATCGTAACGATCAACAACTATAATGCATTATAAAATCTTGATTGTTGTTCAGTTATTTGTAACAGATTTTACGAGCCTACGAGTGCTTAGGTTTTATGTCCAGCAAATTTCAAGGTCATATCAATGGGTCGAAGGTCAAATATGATGACGTCATCTAGGATTTTTATCAATTTTTACCTGTGTCAAATATACTTAAAATTATATACATATATATATATATATATATATATATATATATATATATATATATATATATATATATATATATATATATATATTTTAATTACAGGGTCATGATAATCATACTGTTTTTGTCTTAAAAGAGAATTCGCAAGCGCTAGTTTTACATTATATCGCATCAGAAATTATCTTAAGTTACCAGTCGGAATTTATTTCAGTATCTTTAAGTAACAAGAATGTCTATTGTATAAATATTTGTAATATGTTGAAAATAACCTAATGGCATGGGAAATCATAACAGTGACTATATCATTTTAAACTCTACTGAAAGGAGATTCAAATGGTCTGTTTGGGGCGATGTGGGCAAAAATTTTGAGGTCGGATTTTGTTCAAATTTTACGAATTTAATTTTTTTTTTTTAAATCAGAAAAAATTTATAATAGGAAAAATTTAGCTTATCTGTTTTGTACTACCTTAAGGATAAGAAGACGCACATTTTTTGTGTAAGCTATACTATTATACCTATTTGTTTATAGATATATCTTAACAATTCAGGTTTTGGTCACAATTTCCTTTCAAAAATTAAAAAAGAATATGTATTCTCTACATTTAAACTTCAATTGTTGTCTGGATTAGGTGTTAATATTCAATATTAGTATTAGTTATAATAAAAGTCACTTTATATCAGAAAACCATATGCTTAGTCGTATTTTTTAGAGCAAAGCAGAAAAAGATAGAAAAGCAGCATTTCAAAAAGCATACCAAAGTTACGAGGATGAGATGAAAAAGGTAAAAGCCGTGCAGTTAATTAGTAAATTATTTAAAGAAATAAATGATAAACACGGAAAGATATTCAATACAATCTAGAATATATTGCCAAAGATTTTCTAATCGTAGAGATTTACTATTATAGTATTATATCATTTTCTGTAATGTTTCAAATTATCTTTTTACTAGCTGTCAAAGAATTCGGATTTGGAATGGTCGGACAAACTGAAATCTCATCATAAAAAAATAAAGGAAAAATCGTTGAATGAATTGAAAAACAGTTCCAGGATGAAAATTCCAGAGGGCGAAAAGTCGGATTTGGGGAAATTAAGCGAGAAAATTAAAGACAAATATTGCTCATATGAAGAAAATACCAAGGATTTTAAGATGGTAGATTTTGCTTCAAAAGTGACTTTGCCGAGTGGTATAGCCGTCTCAATCGCTACTGGATTGGCATTAGCATCGCCGGTAGCATTAGTAGGTGGTGGAGTTATAAGTTTTGGTCTAGGTATTTATTTTACTTATCGGAAATCAAATATGAAACTCAAATCACCATAATATTAATTGCCCTAACTGTATTATATATGGAATTTTCTGACCATGTATAAACCATATTAGGTGAACTACAAACCATATAACGATTATATCTCACCGAATGCCTTTTTTAATGATAAAAAGTAAATAAAACAATGGAAATTAAGCTTTTATAATAAGATTACAAGTTTCAATTTGAGTACGAAACCTGACGTCATAATGCTCTAAAATGACGTCATAATGCTCGAAGGGGTAATATTTTTCACTGACTATGTTTGGAATATACATAGTCTCTACGTGACTGCTGATAGCCAATAATTTATCTACAATTTAGCACAAGGAAGTTATATATATATATATATATATATATATATATATATATATATATATATATATATATATATATATATATATATATATATATAGGATGGCAGTCGGTTACAAAATTGCTATCGGTTAACCGAATGACGTTCCGACCGATTAACCGGTTAATCGTATCACAAAAAAATACTTTTTTGGTGACCCACTTGTTTATTTCGAATAAACTTTATTCAAATGTGTCAAAAAAAGTTGCAATTTATATTTTGCTTTTCATAAGGATAATTTATGCTAAATTACGTAAAATTTAACTCAGTAGTTCTTGAAAAAAAGATTTTGTAAAAATGCACCCCTCCCTTTTTCTTTAATTTCAATGTTTTCTCCGCTTTGAATGAACATCTGTTTTTCAGTTCTGCAATTTTTTTGGCCTTTTCAAAAGGATGCTCTGTGCCTTAAGCTCACTATATAAAATGATTTTAGTTAAGAGGTTTTTAAGAACAATTTCAAAATGAAAAAAGATTACAGACGGGCAGACGGACGACGGACAAAATTTGATCAGAATAGCTCATATGAGCTTTCAGCTCAGGTGAGCTAATAAAAGGAATAGCCAACGTGGATGAGAATTTTTGTCTGTTGGCATAACTTGCAGTCCGTAATTCTTGAAAGATTGATTTTTAAAAAACTGATAAGAACTGTATCATGCAGATTTAAGCCCTGTCAGATTCTATCGAATAACAAATACAAGAGAAACACTCAGTGAATGTTTATATATTATTGTCACAGACGTTAATGTGATGGTTTATATATATATATATATATTGTTTGTTATTATCATTTTGTACAAAAGCCTTTCTGGTACATTAAATTAATCAGTGACAATGGATTTAGATGCACAGTCATAATCTCATAATAAACAATCCTTACTTCTAATTTTCTTTTTTGTTATTAATCATAAGATAACATTCAATCATAAGAATGTCCAATTTATAAGTATAATTATCATAGGAAAAGATAGTGAGCAGTACATTCATAAATATATATTGACCCAGTTTAAAATACTTAAAGCATTTCTACAAAGTGCAAAATTGTATTTTTAGACACAAATCTCTTTGGTTATTTTTAGAGTACATCAATATTGTTTTGTGTTATTCGTTATGCAAGAAACCGTCATATGATGTGTTTCTGATTTGTTTTAAGATCTACGAAACATTTTAAGCTTATCAATCTTATATGCAAAGAAAGACAGCATTGTATCAAGAAATTGTGTTTTTGCATTCCGTTAAAAAAAAGCTCCCAGTATAACTTGTTTCCATTGTAGACCACAATGTAACATATTGTTGCAACATATTGACAAGCAAAAAGTAAATGGTTTACATCTTCAATATTACTACACCTTATACCAAAAGAAGATTGCCTACATTTACATTTAAAAAGATAACTGTTACAACACAAGAAAGAAAGATCGATCGATCGATCAATCGATCGATAGATAGAGAGATTTGGTATCATGTGATCATATATAGTAAAGAAATATAGCTGCATTTTTCATGTTGAATGTTTTTTACTTAAATGTTCTTTTCTACTAAAATAACAAAACTATCATGGTTTTTAAATTTCTGTTAGCCATATTTTTGAGGAAAAGGTCGTTAAGAAGCCTTTTTAGCAAAATTGAATTATTGTGGTCCTGTAAAAAAAATTATTTGCTATTTATTCCTTAGAAGAGAAATGTTTCCTTTGACAAAAAGTTAATGTTTTTTTAAATATTATTTATTATAAAAGTTTAAGTTATATGCAGACTTATCATACTAGCCCTCCGGTTTTTGCAGCAAAATAAAATTCTAAAAAATACAGCACATATTGCTTTAAACATAGGTATTGTTCAATATTTACACTTACAAATGTTTCCCTTATATAACACTCTTTGCACAATCCGCTGTTATTCCTAAACGTGGGTCAAAAGTATGAATGAATGTATGTATGGAACGCCATAGCTGCCTTAAGGTCAATTTCATATTATATGAATTGCTATATCTTTGCAATAGTAATATCATTATATGCAGTGGTAACATCATTATATGCAGTGCTAACATCATTATATACTGGAATTTCGCCATTATATTCAGGGTTAAAATCTTTATATAAAGTGGTAACAACATTACGTTATGTCATAAGATCATTATGTGCAGTGGTATATTCATTATATGCTATGAGTAAATCTTTAAATGATATGATAAACTCATTTTATACAGAGCTAAACTCATAATGAACTATTGTTCAATCGTTATGTTATATGGTACACTCTTTGCAAAATCCTTTTATGCAGTGCAACTTCTCGACATTAGGTGATAAGTTCATTATATGCAGTACTAACATCATGTTATGGTGTATTAAAACCATTATGTATGGTGGTTAAACCTTTATGTATTGTGGTGAAAGCTTTACATGCAATTGTATACTTTATATGATGTGACAATTTTATAATATGCCGTTGCATAAAAGGATTTTGCAACTGCACTTGAAGAGTGTACCCTATAACATAACGATTGAACAATAGTACAATATGAGTTTAGCTCTGTATGAAATGCGTTTATCATATCATATAAAGATTTACTCATAGCATATAATGAATATACCATTGCAACATAACTTAATGATGTTACCACTTTATATAAAGATTTTACCCCTGAGTAAAATGGCGAAATTACAGTATATAATGATGTAAGCACTGCATATAATGATGTTACCACTACATATAATGGTGTTAGCACTGCATATAATGATGTTTCCACTGCATATAATGATATCACTATTGCATATAAATGAAATACCAATTCATATAATATGAAATTGACCTTAAGGCAGCTATGGCGTTCCATATGTATGCATGAATAATCTAGGTCACTACTTTTTTATGTACTCAGACTAACCGACTTATAATAAAACACAACTAATATTGTAATGAAAACATAATTTAGACATAGATAAAAATAAGAAGTATATGCATTTTGTTATACAATGTTTGATTCATTCATTTTCTTAAAAAATATAGCATTATTTGCGGGAATAAATGATCCTGGATTAAGATTCACGTAAGATAGGCCTATAAATAGAACAATTTATAGATCGACATCACAACAAAGCGTTCTTTAGAATTACAATCGCAATGTCAAAGGAGTTAAAATCAATTAAAATTTATTCTTACTCGTATAACAAACGTCGCAAACGCAATATCACATGATGTTCGTGTTTAGTCAAATCACGATCAAATTTAACTCCCTCTGCTTCTCTGTCCGTTTTGTTCCGTAATCGCTTTCCTCTAAAATGTCAAGGGAAAATTAGTATGCTCTTGAATCTGATTCTGCAATAGGGTTTCCCCTGAAAATTCCTGAGTAGACTTTAACTCTTTCAATTGCTTTGTTTTCAATTTTCTAACCGCTCTACCACTTCAACAAAGGTAGTACTAGGCCCTATTCTGCCAAGCTTCAGTCTTTTTTTTTCAATTGTAAAAGTGATTTTTCTTTACTGTCTCACTTTATTACAAAAAAGATTTTTCTTGTCCAAAATAGTGGCATGTTTATTTATCATTATAATCAAATACTTGCAACATTGTTGTACCATATTTTGTCATATTCATGCTTATCTAATTTCACTTTGATTCTCTTTGATCCTTCATTGTCTGCTTAATTCTATGTTGCTACATTCTCTTCTTATTCGTGTAAATTCTTTCTTCTATCTCTGTTACAAACGTGAATTCAAACACGCAAACCATAAAATAAAGACGAATACAAGTTGCATGAATTTAATGCTGTATTATGACGCCAGGCGGCAGTGTGCGCGCTACAATTGCTCCCCCCCCCCAAAAAAAAACAACAACGTAGCTAGTTTAAAAAAAAAATGTGGGATGTTTTGCACCATGACATTTTGCTCCTATGTTTATATGTTCTGATCAAGAAATGGAGGGGAGGTTTATGTACTAAGGGATACATTATAATTTTGTTTGCCGGGGAGGGGGTGGGGGTAGGTCGAGGTAGGTCGAGTTCTATTTTTCAGTAGGATTACTATGTGAATTTTAAAAAGTTTGAATTTTCAAGGATGGTGGGGTGACTGGACCCCCCCCCCCCAAAAAAAAAAAATAATAAAATAAATTCTACGTCTGCCCATCAGTGTTATATATATGAGACGATATAATCTTACAGTTCTCAAAATTAGCATCCGTATCATAATTATCATTATCGCAAGCTTGATATGGAAGTCGGTCGACAGGTAGACATGTCTGAGGTTCATGTCCCTAGTTACATGTATCATAGCTTAAACACCTTCAATTCTAAACATGGACATTCAGTTACATGTACACGATTTATATTAAAATAAACAAACCTACAATAAGCATGGCTGTGAATGATACATACACATTTTGATCACTTCGAAAATTTGTGTAAATAAGAAGCATACATTATTTATATTTTGTATTTTGGAAGACAAAATATTCTATTTAGAACTTTATATAATTTTTTTTATTAAGATTTGATTTAGATTGTAAACCAAAACGTATAAACAGTCATATCACATACCGTATTTGAATCTCTTTGCCTTTTTTGTTTTCGTTTACTCATGGTGTAATTAACGAGGCCGGGTCTAATTTGTTCTGCCCTAGATTTTTGGATGAAACTCTTTACATGAATTTCTACTGATATAATTATTATTTTACGATTAAAAAATAAGACATTTACCACACCGTTTGTTTAGGGGGTAATCTCAAAGTTTGTTAATCTTTAACATAGGACCCTATGGGATTTTGCTTGAAATGTATCAATTTTGCATATTTTTTACATTTTTTCAAAACTTCTGCCCTAGGGATTTCTTTTTGTGTTCTACATATTAAAGTTATTGCTAAAAGGCATCAAATGGTCAAATAAAAAAAACCTTTTACCTCCTGGTTTGTTCCAGGGGTCTTATCAAAGTTGATTTTTGTATGCCCAATTTCCCGGATTAGTCAGATAATGGCTATTTTTTATTTGACAAAGGCGGAAAAGATGATCTATATAGTATTATTAAAACATTCAGACATAGTTAAGTAATAAACAAATATATAACATCACATATTAAGGGTCATTAATATAAAATACATGGTTATTTTCTTGAAATATATGAATTAAGCTATATTTAGGCGGGTTAAGAAAACGTGACAGAGGGCTAGGCTTGCTGAATCCTCTTCACGTTTTCGACCCGAGCCCAAATATAGCTTATACTTCGAGACATTTATGTTTATTCCACAATATAACATTATTTTTACGCATCAAACGAGATATTTTCAACAATTTTCGCTGAATATCTGCAGTTGAAACTATCACGCCATGGCGTCAACCAAGCAAAAAGATGACGTCACAATACAAATGAAACGCTGCGCGAAAGCGTGCGTACTCGTTCTGTACTCGGCCTCGTTAAGTCACTGATACTTTAGATTCGTTAATTTTACCGCGTATACGTATATTTATTTCTGCGATTCTACCGATCTGTCCCGAATTGCAAGAATATAAAATCGCATGCGCCAATTTTTTTTTCATATCACAAGTTCAAAACTTTTAGAAAAATAAGTGAGATTTTAAAACCTGTAGTTTTAAGTTTTTAACCCGGAATTTCACGCGGATATCAATTCATTGCATTTAATCAGGGATACACAGTACTGTAGCCTAACGAGAGATACATAGTGATTCATGCAAGTGATAATTTTCACACGTACTAGAGTACAAGAAAAGCTACTTCTAAGCATTTCGTACCCTAGTCCTATCATTGTTTTTCAAAAACATCTTTAAATTTGGTTTATTTTATTTCTATTTCATCAACATGTTCCACGGGTACCTCTGGACAGAACCGTGCACCACCCCACCTCTTTTTACTTCAAATGAAAACAAGGGCACCGCTAAGCGGAGCATCCCCTCGCGACGTAGTTATTGTGTGGGGGATGCATTGTTTAGGAATATATAGTTATATAAATGGAAGACCACATTTACTAACCCTCCATTACTACAATCAAAGTACTGAAGTACTGAAAGCCGGGCTCTTTTGGTGTGTCTTTATGCATATTGTGTATTAAAGACTGACAATCTCTCTCTCTGTCTCTCTGTCTCTCTGTCTCTCTCTCTCTCTCTCTCAAATTCTTTTAATTTCGGCAAAGCGTCAGAGAACGACCACATTTTGTAAGCGGCTATAAACAAAAATATGTCTGTCCAGTAGAAAAAAGTTCAACAGTTGCTGCACTGAATTTTGACACAAGCGTTATATATTTAATCCCCATTTCTTCAACGCGCAGCAAAGTAGTTCATGGAAATTCATGCGCATTGTATGTGTCCAAAATGCATAGTCTTGTTTTTAAAACATGTTATTAATAAGAAAACTAAAAATATAGACAATTCTCTCGAAATTAAAAAAAAGAAATAAAATACACTTTTGACAAAAGGTGGCTCTTTTTGTAACTATTTAGTGTAGCGGAAGCTTTTACTTTGACGCTGTTTGGTTTTTTGTTTACTTTTGCAGTTGTGCTATTTATAGTAACGTTGGCGATTTGCCTGCCTAAGGCCAGGACTCTGTTTCCAGCAAAGCCCGGCTAAGAACTACTTTTTCTTTACCTGTACTAAATCTAATTTCAAAAAATATCACGTTGTTGATTTGAACTGCTTACTTTCACTTTGCTTTCACAGAAGAGAGAAGCAGAAGTAGTTGTTGTCAAGTATAAAATTTGTAAAAATTGTTATTTCAACGATATATTAAAGAGTAATAACTAATTGACTTGAAAATCCACAGGGTTTGTCCTTTTACCATGCCAAATAAGTGTACGAAGTTTGATAAAAATCAGTGCAAGAGTTTTCTTTTAAACTTGTTTCCAAGCTGAACACAAACACACACGCACAGCAGCGATCCTATATCTCCTTCGCAAAAAGTTGCGCCAGGGGATAATAACAAACATTCAAATACACATTAAGCTATTGACTCTATTAACTCGCCGTAACGTTGTTCTGTCACGTTTCTTTCGCTCTAGGTGATTGATAACCCTTACTCAGAAATTTCGATTGATAACTTGTATACAAAGTTGATTATGACATTGATTTAATGAAATAATAATTTGTAATAGTATTTATGGTTTGGAAAGGCACCTGCATTTTTTATTTGTTAGTTTACAGAAGTGTGTCCATGATAAATATTATTAGTTTTGAACGAATTTTGTCATAATGTATACCCCCTCCTTTACAATGGTGTAATTTGATCTAAGTTTTTGCATAAAAATTTGACCAATGAATATGAAATTGCATTTGTTTTAATCTTTTACAATAAAGCATATTTGTGCAAAGCTTGATGAAATTCTATTAGAAGATATTTTTTTTAATTTACTAGAAAATTGAAATGGGGTGCACACACACACACACACCCACCCACCCCCACGCACACGCACACGCACGCACGCACACACGCACACACACACACACACACACACGCACGGTAGCAATGCTAGAACCCCTTCGCAACAAGTTGCGCGAGGGGATAATAAAGTCCTGTCGACATGTACTTACAATGTATGACATGTTCCTCTTCTAAAATTTAACCGTTCATGCAAATAATTGTTACTGCATATATACACGATACATTGCATTGCGGGTCTAGAATGAGATCAGATCCACCCCTTAATGGAAAATTCACACTTATTTAATTAACCAATAAAATAGTTAATACAAAATTATCTCTGAGAACCCCTCCCCCTATGATGTTTTTTAGAACCGCGCGGAGGCATTGTACATGTATACAAAAACAAAACAGTATCTTTTTGAGCCTGTGTATATCATGGCTTGTTAAAAGTTGACTATATTTACATGTTTTTCATATTTCTATATTTAGCCCTTAATTTGAGATGTTTTCACGAGTTTATTAAATTTATGCCATTTTTTAGTTTCGTTTTAATAAATCTTTGGGAGCAGCAATTGTAGCGCACACACTGCCGCCTGGCGTCATAATGCAGCATTAAATTCATGCAACTTGTATTCGTCTTTACTCATAGTGCCTTATGGTTTGCGTGTTTGAATTCACGTTTGTAACAGAGATAAAAGAAAGAATTTACACGAATAAGAAGAGAATATTGCAAAATAGAAATAAGCAAACATTAAAGAATCAAAGAGAAATAAGATAAGCATGAATATGAAAACAATAAAGTGACATGCAAGTGTAAATGTACTGAAGAATAAAGAAGTAAGCATAATAAGAGTAAAAGCAACATACATAGAATTTTGGCGGTAATCCCTTCCATATAATCGAAGCGGTTTTATCGTTATAAGTGACGATAAGAAAGTTATCATCACATGTTATGCAACCAGGCAGAAGCTAGCAGCCACTAACAGTAGCCACTAAGCCCGTAGAAGTTAGCAGCCAATAAGGAAATTCATCAAAGTACTGAGAGTACTCGAACCGAAAATTATATTTTACTTAATTATCGACATATTTTAATTAATATCAAAATGATTAATGCCCAATAATTTGTACGAGCATTGAGGACTTCCGAAGCAGTAAAGCTCGCCTTGATAAGAATTATAAATGCGTTTTTGATGGATAGAAATGAATTACGTCTTTACGGGTTCTTAGTTATGAAAATAATGTTATCCTAAGTGTAGTCTTATTGATACAAATAGAAAAACTATATGCATCGTATAAAGTGATATGCAAACGTATTATGATATAAAAGCCATGATAAATTAAAAGGCCGCAAAAAACGATACAAATACAATAAAAACCCAAGCCAATCCAGTGTTGCAGGATAATTTGTTTACATCGAACTTGAACATGTGTGTGTTCAAAAATTTATCCGTGGGCCTTTTCACTCCCCCGGAAACAACATCAATTGAAAATTAAAAAGACATCGTATTATTACGAATATGCGACAATAGAACACCCAGCATTGTAATTTTTATTCCCATAAAAAATTATCATATGTCGCAGTCAAAAACAGCAAAAATCATCCGGGGAAATTGGGATTATTTTCTCTCAGCCATGTTTTGACGTAAACCTTCGAAAAATACAACCATGACAATGAAAAGTGTCGGTTTAGCTCACCCGAACGGATACCAGGGCAGTGTAGGGGACCTATGGGGCTATTATTTCCCGGTCTCAATGTGAAATGCTAAAATATGACAAAGTTCGGGTGAGCTAATTGAACTCTTGCAGGGGTCATATGTGCCCTTAAACGCTTGTTATGAATACCCTTGAGGTCCTCTACTTAATCCTAGTGTTTCCAAGTTCTTGTGGTCAATCTCAAGTGAGATGTAAACCCCTGAAATGAGCCAGAACCCCTGGGAGCCACTTGGTGGTGCCCCTACAGCCCAAATTTGAGACCAGGAAATAATAGCCCCATAGGTCCCCTACATTGCCCTGGTATCTGTTTGATGCACACTTCAAAGATAAAAGAGATAATGGTCCGCCTTTCACCCCTATATCATTGTGAAATGCTAAAATATGACAAAGTTCGGGTGAGCTAATTGAACCCTTGCAGGGATCATAGGTGCCATTTAGCGCTTATTATGAATACCCTTTGAGGTCCTCTACTTAATCCTAGTGTTTTATGAGATATAAACCCCTGAAATGAGCCGAAAACCTTGGGAGCCACTTGGTGGTACCTCTACAGCCCAAATTTGAGACCGGGAAATAATAGCCCCATTGCTCACCTACATTGCCCTGGTATCCGTTTAATGCACACTTTAAAAATAAAAGATATAATGCCCCGCCTTTCACCCCTATATGATTGTGAAATGCTAAAATATGACAAAGTTCGGGTGAACTAATTGAACCCTTGCAGGGGTCATAGGTGCCCTTCAACGCTTATTATGAATACCCTTGAGGTCCTCTACTTAATCCTAGTGTTTCCAAGTTCTTGTGGTCAATCTCAAGTGAGATGTAAACCCCTGAAATGAGCCAGAACCCCTGGGAGCCACTTGGTGGTGCCCCTACAGCCCAAATTTGAGACCAGGAAATAATAGCCCTATAGGTCCCCTACATTGCCCTGGTATCCGTTTGATGCACACTTCAAAGATAAAAGAGATAATGGTCCGCCTTTCACCCCTATATCATTGTGAAATGCTAAAATATGACAAAGTTCGGGTGAGCTAATTGAACCCTTGCAGGGATCATAGGTGCCATTTAACGCTTATTATGAATACCCTTTGAGGTCCTATACTTAAGCCTAGTGTTTTGTGAGATATAAACCCCTGAAATGAGCCGAAAACCTTGGGAGCCACTTGGTGGTACCTCTACAGCCCAAATTTGAGACCGGGAAATAATAGCCCCATAGGTCCCCTACATTGCCCTGGTATCCGTTTGATGCACACTTCAAAGATAAAAGAGATAATGGTCCGCCTTTCACCCCTATATCATTGTGAAATGCTAAAATATGACAAAGTTCGGGTGAGCTAATTGAACCCTTGCAGGGATCATAGGTGCCATTTAGCGCTTATTATGAATACCCCTTGAGGTCCTCTACTTAATCTTAGTGTTTCCAAGTTCTTGTGGTCAATCTCAAGTGAGATATAAACCCCTGAAATGAGCCGGAAACCTTGGAAGCCACTTGGTGGTACCCTTACAGCCCAAATTGGAGACCGGGAAATAATAGCCCAATAGGTCCCCTACATTACCCTGGTATCCGTTTGATGCACACTTTAAAGATAAAAGAGATAATGCCCCGCTTTTCACCCCTATATCATTGTGAAATGCTAAAATATGAAAAAGTTCGGGTGAGCTAAACCGTCTCTTTACATTGTCATTGTTGTATTTTCGAAGGTTCACGTCAAAACATGGCTGAGACAAAATAATCCCAATTTCACCTGATGATGTTTATGACTGTGGCATACGACAATTTTTTTTATGAGAATAAAATCAGAATGCTGGGTGTTATATTGTCGCATATTCTTAATCATACGGTGTCTTTTTAATTTTCGATTGATGTTGTATCTGGGGGAGTGAAAATGCCAGAGGATAAATTTTTAAACACGCACATGCTCAGCTCCGATGTAAACAAATTATCCTGCCACACTGGATTGGCTTGGGTTTTTTATTGTATTTGTATCGTTTTATGCCTTTTAATATACTTTAATTTATCATGTCTGTTATATCATAATACGATTGCATATCACTTTATACGATGCATATAGGTTTTTTTTTCTATTTGTACTAATAAGACTACACTAAGGATAACATTATTCTCATAACTTAAATTATGACTCGTATAGACGTAATTCATTTCTATCCAACAAAGACGCATTTTTAACTCTTATCCAGGCGAGCTTTACTGCTTCGGAAGTCGTCAATGCTCGTTCAAATCATTGAGCATTAATCATTTTGATATTAATTAAAATATGTCGATAATTAAGTAAAATATAATTTTCGGTTCGAGTACTCTCAGTACTTTGATGAATTTCCTTATTGGCTGCTAGCTTCTACGGGCTTAGTGGCTGCTGTTAGTGGCTGCTAGCTTCAGCCTGGTTGTTATGCAACAAATGTTATTTTTAGAAATAAGGCATCATTTTTGGGTGTATATCGGGATATAAATACGGGTTAGTACGTGAACAAATCTTCCATAAAGCCATTCGGGCCCCTCGTTTATATCACGATATGCATGTACATCCAAAATTGATACCTTATTTCTTAATTATACGCTTCAATAATAGTTAAAAGTTGAAAGACATGGTATTTGAAAGATATAATAAATCTGATACCAGGATAACAAATGAAAGCCAAACGCTTATTTTCAACAGGGCTTTTTCGATATGATATCGAACATTACTTTTATCAGTTTTTAACGACACTGCTATATAGGTTTGTAAAAATGTGTTGGCACTGTGTTTATCATAGTATACACAGCACTATAAACATGTACTGATTATACATATATCATTAATTATATGTATTTGGTTAAGTTATATACTGTCTAGTAGTGCAAAATATTGCAATTTTATTCTAAATTGCTCTTTTGTAAAATTGAACTTTCAAGTTTTAAAACACCCTTTCCATTGGAACATTTAACCTGAAATGGTAAAAAAAAATCCACTATAGTAGAAAATGTCGGCTTGACATGCCTTGACACAAAGTACGAAAAAATTTCATTAGAATATGCTCTTGTGTTATCGTTCACATACATGTACAGCAGATCTCAGTGTAAAATGTTCATGTAAATAGGACAATGCACTACCATGCACTTCCGTGATAGATAAATGCATTATTTGTATCGTTTAGTCTATGTTGTCAAATACTGTAACACAATAGCCGATAACGTTACATGATATCATTTATACCATTCTGAAGATATTAAGGTAGCTCCATACTCGTAAAATTCTCTGAGGAAAGTTGAAAAACCGAACTGATTTCGACTTAATAGACTTAAATGTCATCAATTGTTAGAAAAAATATACATGTCATCACACTTTTTGAGATGCCAGATAAATATAAACTAAAGCATATTTTAGCATTAGAAAAATGTATTTTTTTCTGTTAAAAGTAAAATCTTGTAGGCAGAAATTTGTTTTTCTTGTTTAAATTTAATGTCAACTTTATCAGAAAACTAAAATTACAAAAATGTTTTAAAATTAATCTTTGGAATAAGAAAAACTATAGCATTTAGACATACAACTGAGAGAAAAGTCAGAAAAAGATTTATTTCCCCTTTGCATAGATAAAATATATAAAAATTTGGAAATTTAGCATAAAATTAAGTGCGAAAATGTCTTTAACCTACCAATAATTCTAATTACATCCATGTGATTATATTCACATAAAATAAATAAAACTATCTTGCACAATTTTTAAAGAATTCAAAGTTTTACAAAAAAGTGTGACGTCACAGAAAACTGGATCTACTTTAAACAATAAATGATTATTAGAAAATGTTAAATACTGTAACAAGTCGAGCGGTCCTTGCCACAAAAGAAAAACACCGTTTTTCTAACACACAACAATTTATTCAGGATGGCAAAATATCAATATCACAACACAGACTTAGATGCTGACCATTTCAAACAATACAACCTGAAACCCGGGGCTATCACCGTTTTAAAAACTACTCGTCATAAAAATAAAGAAAATGCTACTAGTTCTCGTATCTGCAGGATTTGTCGTTCTCAAGCTCAATATCAACAATAAACAGCGTATAAGAATTGTACTGAATAATAAATATTAAAATGCATAAACTTGCGCCGATCCGGACAGCTAAACTCGACACACGCAGTCTAATTCTATCTGGTAAAATCACACCCCCTCCCCATTTCTACTAAGTATGCTAATTAAGTCCTCATAATTTCCAGTAAACTGTAAATAATCTAGTCAGCCTTATCCGGATACCCGGACATCTCATTATAAAAATGAATAACCTATTTGAACTAATGAACTAAGAAAATCCGAACAACAATAATGCGGATTCCGAACAATCCGGACAACTCGTAATTCTAAACTTGAAACAGTTCAAATAAATATAACAGTTCCTTTTATAGACCACAACTAATAACTAGAACTATAACACTGGAAAGACTGGTCTACATGGTTGTTATACTATACGGATTCTGTCCGGACGACGAAGTCCTTATAAAAATTAGCATCGTCTACGACCAGGTTCATCTTGGTTATTTACCTTATATGGAGTTCTCAGAGGAGTGCTCAACTGAACGGGATGTGATCGAGTGATCAAGTGATACTGCTGCTGGAACTAGCCTATATTTATAAACTTCTCCAACCAATGAGTACTTGTCCTTCTCTGTCCGGACACTAACAACCAATCAAATATCTGTACGGATTCTGGACATTCCGGACAAGGTTCCTAATTTCCGAACAAGCATATTTAAATAATAAATAAACATTTTATTCCTATACAAAGCCTTGTCCGGATTAATTTAATTTCACGGACACATATTTCTAAATCAAAATACGCATATAGCTTTAATACACATCTTTGCGATATTTTACACTAAAGGAATTTTGAAATTAAGCGCCTTCTGAAGTAGTGCGCGTAGCGATACACTTGAATACGGAAGTTCGCTACGAAGACATAGTTCATCAATCGAGGTGACAGATAAAAGCAATCACCGATCATACTGAGGTAAAAATACGGAAAAATAGTGATCAGCATCTAAATACAATAATACATGATATAATAAGGCATAAAACAATGTTGATAACACAAAAATAAGTGGCAGAATACGTTTGCATGTCGATGAGTGAAGCGGTCCGTCAAACAGCATGTTCCGTACAGAGAAGTGTGTGAGCGGTAAAATGACGATTATCTCGCGGAAAGAGCATTAAAATGGCATGAAACTGAAGAGGGTGATTAATCTGGTAAATATAAACATGTTTAAAACAGTTATGTATTTACTCGATCTAATTACGGGTCAAAGCAGATAATTCGATCTCGTAAAAATGTAAACAAAGTACGGGGGTAGTGTCAAAACACGAACGATAATTCAGAACATGTAAACATTGGTATTTTGATAAATCACGCCTATAACAGGTCTTTGACAGGTAAACAATAAATAATTGAACTTGATACGAGGCATTTTAACTAGAATTGCATGTCTGATGAAATACACAATGAAATATTAATAGAAATACTTAATTGATCATAGATGATCATATTACACCACCACCCACTTAAAAAAAATGAAATTCTCCCGAATTTAGGACAGTCTAAGTGGAACATTTTTAGCATTGATAATATTAATGACAGAGTCCATGGTCTTTTTCCTCTGCAGGAAAGCAGCCTCGAGCATCACAACGAACATATTGTCGTCCAGAGAATGAACACCTTTTCTTGCAAGAGCACACAGTTGTTTGTAATTGTAAAATCTAAGCTTCCTGTCCATCTCTTCTTCTTTGATCATGACTGGCTTGGCTGACCCAGGAAGACAAAGGAACTTATATTTGCAGAGGAGGGCAGATCTGGATGAGGTCAGAGAGGAAGAATTGATCACACCATCTGTCTCAAGGGAGAGGGCCGTGAACTCCCACGCCTGCAGTTTCTGATCTGAAGTCATGGTTTCCCATCCTGAAGGTGGCCAAGTGAGTTTGGGCCTATCTGGAGAAATGGGGAATGGTGCAACTCCTGACCAGTTTCTCCTTGCTGGTGGCAACAGTGGCATTCCATCAAACTCTAACAGAGTTCGCGCCCGGTCCAAAATAATATGGCTCTCCAACAAGTCCATGCTCGAAGTTAAACTGGTTCCTGCAGCGTCAGAACTGGTGGAACTGGATGCCGTAGTGTTGGGGACAGCTGGAGCAAGGGGATCGGCATAAAAAGAACTGGCTGGCTTGCTTCGCTGGCTGTCTCCTCCTGTGCAAAGAGGTGGTACGTTGATGAGGGAGGCCAGGGCGTCTGGATCTGCCAGTTCCACCAGAATGGATCCACTTGCAATGCTGGCTGGGTCTTCGGCAGGAGTGTCCTTGGCCAGAGAAATTTCAGGTGGCCCTCTGAAACCCACAGGAATGGCAAAAGTTGGCTGGTCTGAGAGAATAACAGGATGTTCATTGGAAGGGGGACCTCTGGCTGGCTGTCAATGGTAGGGGGGCCCTCTGGCTGGCTGTCGATGGTAGGGGGGCCCTCTGGCTGGCTATCAATGGAGAAGAGATCCTGGAGCTGGCATGGAATGGTGGAGCTCTCTGGTTGACCTGGGATGGGAGAAGGATCCTGCGGATGGCATGCACTGGACATCTTAGATGGTACATATGCTGGGGGGCAGGTTCCATTCCTGATGCTCTGAAAGTGCTCAGGACCCACAGCCAGGACAATGGACAGCACTTTCTTTATGGATGGGGAGGTCACGGGAGTCATGGTGGGCGGTGTCTGGAAAAATGGATCATGGGTCAGTGTCTGGGACTTCCTCATGAAAGAAGACAGAAGTTGAGGATTCCGAGCTGCCTCTGGAGTCAGGGTGACGTTATAGACTTCATCCTCCTTGGTGATATAGACGCTTATCACTCCACCCTCTAGACTGATGGTCTTGAGCTGAAAGTCACTAGTGAGGTCAGGTCTGGAGGGGGAGTACTCCCTGGCTCTCTTCCGTGCTTGTAGGTCTTCCTCAGGCTCCTCGCTGTAGTCCGGCACGAACTTCTCCTCCGGTGTCAATGAGGGTGCACGGGCTGCCTCCCATCCCTGTTCCAATTCCTGTAGACGGCGCTTGCTCAGCTGGTTTACTCTAATCCACCTAATCATCTCAGTCCGTGCCCGCACAGCCGCATCAGCCCGCCAAGAATTAGGAGTGATCAGCTTCAGATAATCCTTGGGGTGTACTGCCAGCCAGAACCCATTCGCCTCAGAGAAGAAATCGGAAGGAAGGCTGTCTGATGAAATCCTTTTCTCCGCTTTGTGGCTATCTGCGATGTGCACTTTGAGGTCACTCATACGACGCAGAGACTTCTCCTTCTTACCATCTCGGAGGGGACAGAAAGGGCACAGGACCCGCATCCGCTCATGAGGCCTCGAAATCAGGTGGTTTTTGCGGTCTCTGTTGGACTTGAACTTCTCTGGGCACAGCCAACAGGCAAATGAAGACATGCTGAAAATGAAAACTGCAGGTAAGGCTCAGTTCATACTCTGAGCAGAAAACACAAAATTCCTGCAGATACGACACCTGAACTATATTACATAGTTCACTGCTAGTGACTACCTAACTTTTTTTAAATTCTAAAATCCACCCCCCAACCCAATATCAGGTACAACTACTGTACAACTACCCATAATAAAATAAGTAAGTAGGGAAAGGGATGGCCAGCTGAACCACACAACAAAAAAAAATCAACAAGTCAACAACATTACAACAAGACGGGGGTAAAAATAATTCTGATTAAGGAGGTTACACAAAAACACAGACCAACAGACATCCTCCCTAAGGATTCTACAAGGTCACATAAAACCACGGGGTTGCATAATGGATGATCAGGCCATATGCCTATACCCTCAAAACTCGCCCGCGGACCTACAGTGCCCTGCCACTGCTACCATTGGAACCACAAATACTCCTCTAATCAGTAAACACAGATATTTAAAAAGAACAAACATATCCCCCTGTAGTTACTCAACAGGAATACTAATTGCCCGGATTTGAAGAAGAGTAATCATAATCGCAAAAACAGAAGATCAAACACTCCTTCCAGAGACATCATCTAGAAAAACATCTCAACAGGAATTGCAACTGCTCGAAGACCATGATACTTTCAACAACAAAAACAATAGATCAAAATTCCTTCCAGAAATACTACATGTCTACAAAACCATTCCCATTGATCTCTATCAATAATCTCTTAATCCATGCTGGCACATCCCTTCCCTTATAAACAGACAGGCGGTCAATATGGTATAACTTGGCTTCTTTTCTGGGACTTTGCTTAACTCTGTAAGTGGTATCATCTATCTTCTCAATGACAACACAAGGCCCACTCCAAGGACATGACAACTTCTTGCAAACGCCCTTCTTCTGTAAAGGTTCATAGAGCCACACCAATTGACCTATGGGCAGCGAAAATCTACTGGACTTGATATCATAGTAACGTTTCTGGCGCTCTGCACTGGTCTTGAGATTCTGCCTGGCTAATTCATGAATAGATTGGAGCTTGGTTTGAAGGTCAGTAATGTAATCATCTGGTTCTGTTTCATTTACTGTAGATGGGGAGCAAACAACAGCTTCTAGAGGCATGGTGTTGTTTCTACCTAAGACCATCATGTTTGGAGTGAAATGAGTACTACTGTGGACTGAAGAACGGTATGCCATCATGACCTGGGGCAGAAATTCATCCCATTTGTTCTGTTCTTTTTCACAATACATGGTAAGCATAGCAGCTAATGTGCGGTTAAAACGTTCTATATTTCCATTGCTCTGGGGTCGCATACTGGTTGTTCTTCTCTTATGAATTTGAAACAGCTGACACATATGTTGAAATAACTGGGACTCAAAGTTGCGCCCTTGATCAGTGTGTATCTGTAGAGGTGAACCGAATCGACAAATGAACTCATTTACAAATATTCTGCATACTGTCTCTGCTTCCTGGTTTGGTATTGCATATGCCTCAGTCCACTTAGTGAAACAATCACAGACAACAAGAATAAATCCGTTGCCTTTGAGGGATAGGGGAAGGCTCCATAGGCTCACCAACTAAATACTGTCTAAGGGGAGCTACTCTTTTGTCAGGGGTTTTCTTTCTTGCAGAGCACCTGGAACAGGTATTTATGTAATTCTCAACAGATTTCTTTATTGCTGGCCAGTAAAACTTATTTTTGATTCTTTCCAGGGTCTTTTCAATGCCAAGATGTCCAGCTGATGGAATGTCGTGGAAATATTTCATAACTTCAGTCTGTTTCTCCAAGGGTACAACAAGCTGTGTCTTAACTTCATGATCACCTGGTTGCCATTTGCGGTACAATACACCATCATGTAGAACTAATCTGTCCCATTGTTTCCATATTCGTTTTGCAGTGCACGACAGGTGGGAGATATCATTCCATCCAGGTCTATTGGAACCATCATCAAGGAGCGTCATGATCGGGGAGATGTCCTTATCCCAACCAGGCAGAGTAACTTTATTAGGGGGAGTGGTAGGTCCGCTTGTCCTCTGCTGTCCTCTTGTAATGACACAGACATGGCCTACTTCAGCATATGGGTTTGTTTCATCTTCTGCATTTTCTGTCTGACTCTCAATATCATCATTGGTTTGCTGTCGTTTACAGGCACTGCATGGTTTTCTTGACAAGGCATCCGCATTGCTGTGCTTTGTTCCTGGGCGATGGACCACTGTCAGATTGTATGTACCCAGCTCCTGCAACCATCGGGCAACTTGACCAGTAGGGTTCTTCAAGTTTCTCATCCAGTTTACTGCTGCATTATCTGTTCTAAGTAGGACTGGTTGACCATACAGGTATGGGTGAAAATGCTTCAGGGCGCACACTACAGCAAGGAGTTCTTTGCGGGTTGTGCAGTAAACCTGTTCATGTTTGTTCAAAGCTTTACTGTAATATGAAACAACTTTCTCACAGTCATCCTGTATTTGGGAAAGGACTGCACCCACCGCGGTGTTGCTAGCATCTGTATCTAAAATGAAACTTTTACCAGGGACTGGATATGTTAAAATAGGGGGAGAAACAAGAGCACCTTTGAGCTTCTGGAATGCCTCAGTACATTCATCTGTCCAATGAAATTTCTTATTCTTTTGACAAGCTTGGTGAAGGGGTCGAGCAATAGTTGCAAAACCCATGACAAAACGCCTATAATAGGAGCAGAGTCCTAGAAAACTTCTTATTTCTTTTGTACTAGTAGGTATTGGCCAATCTTGAACAGCCTTTGTCTTATCTGGATCTGTATGTACTCCAGTCTCTGAAACAACATGTCCTAATACTGTGATTTCTTTTTGAAACAGATTACACTTTGATGGCTTGAGCTTGAGCACTACTGGCTCTAAAAAGTACTGAAAGTGCCATTTTTTACTGATAGTTTCTGATATTTACTGATATTGCACTGTTAGTGCTGAGAATTGCTGATATTTACTGATAATTTTACTGCTGTTACTGATAATTGCTGTTGGTTCTGATATTTACTGATATTTACTGATGCTTTTGCTGTGAGCTCTGATAATTACTGATATTTACTGAGATTTACTGTTGGTACTGAGAATTGCTGATAATTACTGAGAATTACAGGCAGGGGATTTTTAAGAGATTAATTTTAATTGCTGTAACATGCAAATTATATTTATTTAAAATTATCGGTAAACAAATACCGGGCATTTTTTTAAAAGAAATATGTAAGATCTAACTAAAGTTTTATCAACAGTAACTTCTTTTTTACAACTACAAAAATTAGATTTGATTATTCTTCTTATAATTTGCTTATTATTTCAATGCATATTTTTTCTGTTTGTTCTTGTTCTAAGTTTTAATTTAGCTGATTAACACAATTCAGCACATAAATAAATGAATGTAGAAATTGCAGAATTGCTATATATCCCATCCCCGTGCGCCAATCCACTCGATAATACAGTGTCACATTGTATATATAGAACAATCCATAGTTTAAAAAAAAACTATAAAGATTTTAACCACTTTATGTAATTGATAAACATCTGTGTAATGATTCTAAATTTTGAGCGATCAACTCTTTAATTGAACCGTGTTAAATATATATATATTTATAATAATAAACTTAAGATGTTTTTATCCCGGCCATAATCACTAATTTTGTTTTCAAAATAAAATCAAACACTTGTGTTTCACATTGTATTTCCCGGCCATTTATATTTGTTTATTCTGAGGCTGCAAGACATATACACAGGTGGTCAATTTTCACACCTTGTCACGGTCACTCTGTCGTGTATATATTCTGAGCGCTGTCTGTTAGTTCTGAGGGTTTTCTTGATCCCAGACATACAAACGAATCTTTTCAGCGACTGCCAGACATATACACAGGTGGTCAATTTTCACACCTTGCCGTGGTCACCCTGTCGTGTGTATAGTCTGAGTGCTCTCTGTTAGTTCTGAGGTTATTCTTAATCCCAGACATACAAAAATTTTTCTGCTTGCTTTTAGGCGTGGAGATTAAATATCTAAGCATTCATAGATTAAGGAAAATCAGTTAAATTGTGTCTTATTTTCAAAATTATATAGCCGGTGGTCATATAACCGCATACAAGTGAATAAAGTATTAATGAGAGAGAGAGAGAGAGAGAGGGGGGGGATTAATCAAATCGCTGTTGCAATCGGTTATAATACTGTAATGGGACATAATCATGCTTATGCCTTTCTGCATTTGCGCCTCAAAATACGTTATAATAGATTATCTGAGAGAGAGAGAGAGAGAGAGAGAGAGAGAGAGAGAGAGAGAGAGAGAATTTAAGCATGATAAGCCGTAACACTTTTTTACTATATTAAGCTCTTCTTTGTACAATGTTCTTTGTAGTCTTAGAATAGTTTACACTCGAAATCTGTGTTTGAAATGGCGGTTGTGATGCTGAAATAGAACTTTATCGTGCTAATGCCGTTATGCCATTTTGACTCAGAAACTCAAATTTTAGGACTAGATAATATATGCGAGCAAGAGAGAGAGAGAGAGAGAGAGAGAGCAGGGTGGGCAGATTTACAATAATAGAACTAGATCATGACAACATTACTTAATTAGCCGTGCAACAGAAGATATATTACATATGTATTAAAAGAAAAAGAGTGAAAGGTCGGACAATAAAAATTATTCTTCGCCGATTGTTACCTATTTTGATTTCAGCAAATGGTAGGAGAGAGAGAGAGAGAGAGAGATATTATTTATCCAACTTTTTTGAATCAATTGAATGCGGAACAAATAAGATGATGAATATGAAAATCATTCTAATACGTTATTTATATTGTTGTCAATAAAAAAAATACTTTTCTCTTTGAATAAATATTCTCAAGATCATGGATTCCTGTATACGGATATTACGTAATGTCATACACAAGGTGCCAGACTGACAATTTACAAGGTTGAATTGCGACATTCAAACCTCTTGATCTGCTGAAAGTATGTATACTATACACAGATACTGCCTCGCTAATCTTTCTGTGAAGTAAAACCTCAAAGACATTATAAAGTCCTGACCGGGTATCTCTCTATTTTGAAAAGAAAAATAATCATGTTAAGAATTATGGGGTTTTTCATTGTTGAAAAAAAATGTCCACCGCATTTAGAAATTAAAATTTTTGTGGAGTCTGCCTTAAGTACCAATTTTTGACCGGCTTTCTAATATTGTCTAAAATGTGATCTGTGAGTTTCCGAAGTTCAAAAGAAGCTAAATATCAAACAAATAAAACTTAAGAATATATAATTAAATAAATTGTGTTAAATCTGAAATATGTGTTATTTAATAATTAAAAGACAATGTTTTGGGTCTTAAAATATTCTCAGTAATTATTAGCAATTCTCAGTACCAACAGTAAATCTCAGTAATTATCAGAGCTCACAGCAAAAGCATCAGTAAATATCAGAACCAACAGCAATTATCAATAACAGCAGTAAAATTATCAGTAAATATCAGCAATTCTCAGCACTAACAGTACAATATCAGTAAATATCAGAAATTATCAGTAAAAAATGGCACTTTCAGTACTTTTTAGAGCCAGTAGTGGAGGTTGGCTGTTTGCAGTCTCTCCAAAACATGTTCTAATCTTTGCAGAGTTTCCTCTACTGTTTTTCCAGGTACAATAATGTCATCAATATAGATGAGGCATTCACTCCACTGAAGTCCACGAAATACATCTTCCATCAGCCGCTTAAAGGTCGAAGGAGAATTGGCAAGTCCGAATGGCATAACAGTAAACTGATAAAGACCCTGACTTGTAGAAAATGCTGTTTTATGTTTGTCACCCTCTGTCATTCCAATCTGCCAAAACCCTGAGTTCAAGTCCATGCTGCTAAACCATTTCGATCCTGACAATGAATCCAGGCATTCGTCAATGCGAGGTAAGGGATAGGCATCTTTGACTGTGACATCGTTTAGTTTGCGATAGTCAACACAAAATCTGGTGGACCCATCTTTCTTGGTGACAAGGACGATCGGTGATGACCAGGCGCTGCTAGATGGCTCTATCACATTTCGCCTCAACATTTTTTCTAGTTCCTGTTTTTCCACCTCACGTTTTCCGAATGGCAACCGCCTGGGACATTGTCTGATCGGATTGGCTGGACCGGTGTTGATAGTGTGTTGGACCAAATCTGTCCTCCCTAGGTCATCAGAGGATGTTGCAAAGACACTCTGGAATTTTATGAGCAGTTTCTTTAATTTCAGGGACTCTTCAAAATCTAAATGCTTGGTACTACGGGTCATCAGATCAAATAGATGTTCAGGCAAACCAGAGGTGGTATTGGTTGAAGTAGTAGGAGGCTTAGCTACTCTGCAGCAATTGCCAGCAGGAGTTTTCTCATAGTAGGATTCACAGGTACCTAATTTCATGTTTGGATAAAGAGTTATAGGATTGCTGCTGAAATTCTGGATTACTGCTTGTAGATCCTGTGATTTGGTGTCAACTATTCCAGGGATCAGAGAGAAGTTCTTTTGGCTGATTACAGTTGCAGGGGTTTCTACAAGGCCTAATTCTGCTAGATGGTCCTTCTTTGGAATAGTAATTGGTATTACAGACCTAGTTTCAGGTGAAATGATGACTGTTTGCTTGACTGCTACACTGCAAACCATAACTGCTTCACCCCCTGTCCAGCACTGGATATTGCCTTGATCTGTAATGAGCATCATCTTCTGCAAGTCTAGCTTCTGTACATTTTTCATCAGGAAATCTTGACCAAGTATGCCTTCATTCAGAACATCACAAACAACTACAGGCAAACTGCATTTTACTGAACCAAAAGTTACTGGAATCTCTGCATGACCGTAGATGGTAATTTCTCTGTTGTTCACATCCACCAGTGTCCTCTCTTCATCTCTGAGTCGAGGTTTGACATCAGCAGCCATGTTGTCAAAAATGCTCTTTGAAATGATCGTTGCTGTCGATCCGGTATCAACTAAAAAATTTACGTTAATTCCACCCACCAACCCAGATACATAAAGGCCATCATCCCATTTCTTTTCAGTTTTACTAATATGCCCTAAACGAATATATTCATCCCAGTCTAAATTTTTCTTAGGCCATTTATGTCCATCATCCGCCGTACTCAGACCTAATAAGTCGACGGTTTGAAGTTTCCCTGGTTGTTGGATCCTTGTTGCTTTCCATTGCCACCGTAAGGTCTGTTCCTGGTCTCTTGCTTTTTTTGAAACATCGGACATTCCCTCATGAAATGATCAGGGGCGCGGCAGATGAAACACTGCCTGTTGTTCTGATTCTTTCTTCCACCAAACTTTGGCGTCTGTCCGGATTCCAGGCGTTCCAATCTCGTCAATATTTGCTTCAGGGTATCCGTCAGTTCTGGTTGGATTGTATCTGCACTGCCGCCAGCGTTACTCCTCTTGACGTCCTTGTCGTCACCAATCGCTCTGACAGCCTGTTTCCGCTTTTCTCCTTCACCAAGAACGGCCTCGTAACGCTCAATGACTTCTACCGCGTCTGCTATGGTCTGGCAATCCTTGTCTATGCAGCGGCATTTCATTTCTAAAGTGATACTTTTATAAAGCTGATTAATGGACAGTGCTTCTTGCGCTAATGCATCTAAGTTTGGGTAGCCTTTCTGTGACATTTGTCTCAAATCATCGGCAAGTGCCGCTATAGATTCATTAGGGGTTCGTCTCCTAGATTCAAATCTGGATAACCAACGATTCTGTTGCCTGGAACTTCCAAATCTCTGCTCTAGTTTGTCAACCAGTACTGCGTATGGCTGTCTGGACTCTATGGGTAGACTTATATAAAACGTGCGAGCGGGACCTCGGAGACAAGCTGCTAGCGCCAACACTTTCTCGTGATCGTTCCATCTTCCCAACTCCGCACAGACCTCAAAATGTGAAATGTACTCCTGCCAATCATCACCACCAGTAAAAGGCTTCCGGTTTCAGGTTCAATCCTCTCGCCGCTCCGCGTCTCGGCTGCCAGTCACCGCCACCTCGTCTTTCTTGGTCAGCATCAAAGTATTCCTCAAGATCATTCGGACGATCGTCGTCAACTTCCGGGTCTTGAACATTTAGAATAACTTCAGGATCGGGGGAGGCCATTATAACACCAAGAGATATCTCAACCACAAGAAGATACTTGAAAAGAAAACAACAACTTTGAAAATTATCAAAATCCCCCACCAAACAACAGACGAAGTTCAAATCCTGGATGCTGCTTATAAAATACAACATCCCACTTCTGACACCAGGGACCTTATTCACAAAGCCTCCGTAACGTTACCGCACCCGTAAACGTTGCGGAAACGTTCCGGAATGTTAAATTTGGTATTCACGAAACTACCGCAAATTCCGCACCCGTTAACTTTGCGGAAAAACTCCGTAAAACTTGCGTCTATTTTACGGAAGGTCATGACTATCCGTATACCTTGCGGAAGTGGGGCACTTGTTTTGATAGTATTTTATTTATTTATTTATTTTTATTTTGTCAATCGCATTTTTGATGTGATATAAAAAAAAAAAAAACATATTGTAACGTTTAATATATTTGGACGTATTTTAAAAACAGCCAGCTGCCTCATCTTTAAACAATCCTTACCGTTTAAATGACATATTAATGAACAATATAGAAAACATTGAGTTTTCAAATTTCACAAGTCTAGAGTTTCCTTCACGATAATATGGGATTTGTATGTCTTCATTTTCCAAAATTTGCTAATTTAACGTCATTTATTACTGTTACGTTATTTGTGACGTCATTTTCAATGCAATGGCGTTTCAGATAATGTTCCAGCCCTCAAATAACAGAGTATCCATTAGAAAAGATAGGGTATTTCGAGATTGGTCACATCCGTTAGATATCTACGATGACGCTGAATTGATTCGACGGTACCGAATGCCAAGACACTGCATACTCGATTTAATAGATACCCTACCAACTGACTTAGAGCCTCCAACGATGAGATCTCACAGCATCCCTGCATCACTACAGCTAATTGCAGCGCTCCGCTACTATGCGACAGGCTCATTTCAGCAGGTATATATAAATTATATATATGAACAATACTTATCGTAATGTTTCTAGATACTTGCATGTACTAATAACATTTTGCCAATGGACTAAAAAAATACCCACAGGCATGTTCACGAAACTTTCCTATATAAGATGTGAAGTAAGTGTGTTCCTAAGCTTTGACTTTGAAAAAAAGTTAGGAACATCCAAATATATAATATCAACTTAGAACATCTTAAGATGTAGCTCGATGGTAACTTATGAGCATCTTAAATTAAAATATCCTAACCTACTAAAATCATTCGACTTATTTTTCACATCAATTCATACAGATAGAATTTGAGAGACTTGTGTAGGGAAAAAAACATTAAACATTTTGCCAAAAAATTAATACAGTTTATTCAACAATACGGATTTTTTAAAGATTATGTCTCAGTATGAAGCGTTAAAAATTAAGAATGATTACGCATGGCAAGATGTAGATTTACTATTTAACAAAGGACATTTGAAACATTTTTGGTCAATGCTAGAAAAAAAACCAATGAATGTAACTTACTTAGTGTATTAAAAATAATTTTCTGATCCCAGAGTCAGTATTTGCGAAACGAAAAAAAAAATGTTGAATTTGTCAGCTTCCATGCAGGCATTAGCAACGGAGAAGTGGAAACGGAGAAGTGGAGAGAGAGAGAGAGAGAGAGAGAGAGAGAGAGAGAGAGAGAGAGAGAGAGATGGCCTAATTTTGTCCTCTCTCTAAAATTCTTATTTGCGACAGGGATAAAAATTCAAGTAAAATTCGGCTCATAGAACACAATTCAGATGTACGTCCCACTAAATATCTCCCTACTTGTTTGAAAAAAAAGTTTGCTGTTAATTTCCAGTCAGCTGCAAAAAAAGGAATTAAGGCCACCTACGTGTATGTGTGTGTGTATATATATATATATATATATATATATATATCCAATTCAGTTTAGATTTTCATCCCTGAAAAAGAATATGTAAAGAGGGCAGTTAGGAGCAATTTTGGAGACAGTACATTTCGTGCAGTCCGTGATTTTTTTTAAGTTCTGCAGTTTCTCTAGAGCTATGAATTAACTAAAGTTTCCGTAAGAAATGGACTAAAAACAATCAGTAAATCTTCATAATCTGCTGGGAAAAGGACTTCCAATGTTATGATAATACTGAATACTATTCAGCTTTCCCAACTATTTCAAATTAATTTGTTTGTCCTGTACATGTAACATAACAAGAAATTAAAACTTTGATTGTGCTTTAACAGGTTATCGGAGATATCTCTGGATTGAGTCAACCATCCGTTTCAAGAATTATTCAGAAAACTTCAAAAATTTTATCTCAACGAGCCAATGATTGCATAACGTTTCCCACCACCCCCGCAGCCCAATTAGCGGTTAAACAAGGCTTCTCCTCAGAGTTTAACATGCCCAACACTTTAGGATGCGTGGATGGGACTTTAATTGCAATAAAGCCGCCAACAGAGAGAGAAGATGCATACGTGTGCTGGAAGGGATACCATGCCATCAACGTCAGGGTGTGTGCGACCACCGGAAAATACTTACCAACATTAATGTTCAATGGCCAGGCAGCACACACGATGCCTACATTTGGGGTAATAGCAGGCTGAGAGAATGGTTGGAAGGCCAACCTTACATTGGGCATCTCCTGGGGATCAGGCGTACCCTTTAAAGCAATACCTGATGACACCGTTAAGGAATCCCCACACGCAGGCTGACCGTGCCTTCAATGCTGCCCATAAAAAGGCCCGACAGAGGATTGAGGACACATTTGGGCGGTGGAAGAGCAGATGGATGTGCATACACAAATATGGTAAATTTTTCATGAAATATTGATGACAGGGTGGACAACGTCGTGCAGGATCAAAGTGGGCAGCAAATCAGAGCCATGATCATCAGAGATAGGTTTTAGGTAAAACAATTCTAAGAAATATCTCTCATGTTGGCATGTATAACTGTATTCGTACTAGTTATTCACTGCCCCCCCCCCCCTCTCTCTCTCGATTTGATATTTTTGTTATACTTTTTTCATTATTTAAAAATCCTTTACCCTTTCTTTTGTAGATTTTTAAGAAGATTAAAATCGAATGCAATGGAAACAGTTTTAGTTTAAATAACAACAATTACACAGTTATAATTGCGTGGAGATCTTTCGAAGTGTATTTCATTTACCATGTACGTCTTTTATGCTTTTTTGTTCTAATAAATAATAACATTCAATTTCAAAAATGTGTGATCTTTTTCCATTAGACTCAAGAATGAAACTTAATATATTCAATACAGGTAACAAAAGTGTAGCGTTAAAACATTTTGAAGAAGATATAACTTAATATTCTATGGAAAATATCCCTTAAATTTGCATAAATGCTCCGTGGAAGAGCTCATGGTCCATTTGTAGGGTACGACGTTCCTCTGGTTGTTTGTATGCGGTACAGACACCCCTCGTCCGCTCCTCCATCTCCAACCGCCGGCGCTCGATGTATAACCTCTCCCGCTGTATGCCAAGTCTCTCTTTCTCGACATCCAACCACTCTCTTTGAATTTTAATTAGTTCTCTTTGCATTCATGCTATACATATTAAAACAATTCTTATTCTTATGTTAGAAACTGGCAACCAACCAGTATGCTCAAAATCACATTGTATTCGATCGTTTCATTTTTACAATATTTCAAATCGATAGAGAGAAAATCGTTGTTAGAATGTCCTATTCAGTATCATCATCATCATATCTCTATCTCTCTTTCTTTCTTTCTTTCTCTCTCTCTCTCTCTCTCTCCCAAACTTGCATACATACTTTGCTATGTGATGTCGCTGATAACTTTTAAGGCATCTCTCTCTCTCTCTCTCTCTCTCTCTCTCTCTCTCTCTCTCTCTCTCTCTCTCTCTCTCTCTCTCTAAACGTCTGAATATCATTCAATGAAACAAATTAGAAACATTAAAAGGTATAGGAATGTACATCAGTTATTTACATAATTATATAAATTTTGCAAATTTCGGATATTCGGCTTAAAAATTTGAAACAAAAGTCTGAAACATACCGGAGTACTTGTAGTTATATCTTATGGTTCAAAAATTTATTTCAATGAATATATTTTCACTTTTATGTAGTCAAAATTGATATTAGTTTTGTTTAAATTCCGTTTCGTTTCGTTTCGATTTTTGGTTTGGTTTCGTTTCGATTGGTTTCGTTTCGTTTCGTTCGATTTCGTTTCGTTTCGTTTCGATTTCGTTTCGCACTTTACAGGCGCCCGGTGAATCTTGATAATTCGAACCTCATGGAATCATGATTAAACTTCGAGAGATCAAAAGTTCGAGTCATCTTGTGTCATCTTTGTATAATATTTATAGAGTACCTCAGAACAATTCTGTATTATAACTATACCCCTAATAAGACATACAATGGCAATAAACAAATTAATATAAAATACTCAAATGAGTTTCATAATAAACTGCATTATTCAAATATTCGATAATATGAAAACTTAAAAAGTACATGTAGCCTAGTAGCAAATACAGGAAATTCAATCATTACGACATTAATTCTTATTATAAGGAACACTATTTAGACCCGATGTGTACATTTACACTCTAAGCAACTATAAATCTGCAAAACTGTTTAAGCTTTTACATGTGAGAGTTGAGAAAGTGACCAGTTTCTAGCCGAGAATAAGTTTCATTATCTCACTGCATCGCCAAAGGCATGGACTTATAAGTAACACAAACGAGGTAACTGAACGTTGTTTACTTACAAGGGGAATCATTGTGTCGACATAGGAGCTGAATCCGAAGATTCGCTCCTCTCCCATTACTGACACAATGTCCTCTACCATTGCACTAAGCGGCATAATATCTAACTTCCCGCTCCCCGTCTTACACCGCTCTTTGTGTACGGCAGATGCCCTCTTCTTTGTCCCCCTCTTCACATCGTCCCATTTCTTTTTTAATTCGTCAACCGTTCTTGTCGAGAAAGATACCGCGTTGACGGCCTCCATCACTTCGAACCACGCTTGCTTCTTCTTCGAGTTATTGATTACATCACTGAATTTTGAATTTATGATGTCCGATCTTTCCTTAACACCCTGAACAAGCAGTTCAATTTCTTTCTCACTGAATCGTTTCTTCTTTCTATCCTCCATGATCTCGCAGCGTTGTCGTTTTAGTGACGTCATTTTTACGTCATGACGTCACAATTTGAACCCTCACGCAAAATACCGAGGTTTTATTTAAAAAATCATTACTTTATATTTTATGATATTTATACTTTTGTTAAACTTTGAATCATAGTATGTTAAACTCGAGTTTAAAAAAAATAGGAGTTTGAATCAGTTGATTATAATATAACAACAACAAAGTATTCAATATGACATAAAATTATGACAATATGTTTTCATATTCTTTAATAAATCCCCCCCCGGCCCGTATAATATCTAGTAAAACAAATCGTGTAATAATTTGTAAAACTTTGACAAAATATTACATAAATTTGTCATATAATTTATGTGAAAAGGCACTAACCATTTAATATTTCTAGTATCGATACATTCACTACTTTATTTCTCATGGGTCACATATACACGTGAATGTTTTCATGAATAACCCAACATACTCAGCAATTCAGATAAAAAAAAAAATACTAGAAGGCTTTTCACAATTCTTCAATGCAGGTGCCCGTCGAGTGCGCAAAACTTCCGCAAAATTTCCGTAAATTTCGCTTTGTTTGCGGGAGCTTTGTGAATAAGCCGTAAACCACCCGTAATCTTTCCGTAAAGTTTCCGCAAGCCTCCCGTAAACTCAGCGCGGCTGCGGAATTTACGGAGGCTTTGTGAATAAGGTCCCAGTTTGTAACAAGTCGAGCGGTCCTTGCCACAAAAGAAAAACACCGTTTTTCTAACACACAACAATTTATTCAGGATGGCAAAATATCAATATCACAACACAGACTTAGATGCTGACCATTTCAAACAATACAACCTGAAACCCGGGGCTATCACCGTTTTAAAAACTACTCGTCATAAAAATAAAGAAAATGCTACTAGTTCTTCGTATCTGCAGGATTTGTCGTTCTCAAGCTCAATATCAACAATAAACAGCGTATAAGAATTGTACTGAATAATAAATATTAAAATGCATAAACTTGCGCCGATCCGGACAGCTAAACTCGACACACGCAGTCTAATTCTATCTGGTAAAATCACACCCCCTCCCCATTTCTACTAAGTATGCTAATTAAGTCCTCATAATTTCCAGTAAACTGTAAATAATCTAGTCAGCCTTATCCGGATACCCGGACATCTCATTATAAAAATGAATAACCTATTTGAACTAATGAACTAAGAAAATCCGAACAACAATAATGCGGATTCCGAACAATCCGGACAACTCGTAATTCTAAACTTGAAACAGTTCAAATAAATATAACAGTTCCTTTTATAGACCACAACTAATAACTAGAACTATAACACTGGAAAGACTGGTCTTCATGGTTGTTATACTATACGGATTCTGTCCGGACGACGAAGTCCTTATAAAAATTAGCATCGTCTACGACCAGGTTCATCTTGGTTATTTACCTTATATGGAGTTCTCAGAGGAGTGCTCAACTGAACGGGATGTGATCGAGTGATCAAGTGATACTGCTGCTGGAACTAGCCTATATTTATAAACTTCTCCAACCAATGAGTACTTGTCCTTCTCTGTCCGGACACTAACAACCAATCAAATATCTGTACGGATTCTGGACATTCCGGACAAGGTTCCTAATTTCCGAACAAGCATATTTAAATAATAAATAAACATTTTATTCCTATACAAAGCCTTGTCCGGATTAATTTAATTACACGGACACATATTTCTAAATCAAAATACGCATCCTTGCGATATTTTACACTAAAGGAATTTTGAAATTAAGCGCCTTCTGAAGTAGTGCGCGTAGCGATACACTTGAATACGGAAGTTCGTTACGAAGACATAGTTCATCAATCGAGGTGACAGATAAAAGCAATCACCGATCATACTGAGGTAAAAATACGGAAAAATAGTGATCAGCATCTAAATACAATAATACATGATATAATAAGGCATACAACAATGTTGATAACACAAAAATAAGTGTCAGAATACGTTTGCATGTCGATGAGTGAAGCGGTCCGTCAAACAGCATGTTCCGTACAGAGAAGTGTGTGAGCGGTAAAATGACGATTATCTCGCGGAAAGAGCATTAAAGTGGCATGAAACTGAACAGGGTGATTAATCTGGTAAATATAAACATGTTTAAAACAGTTATCATGTATTTACTCGATCTAATTACGGGTCAAAGCAGATAATTCGATCTCGTAAAAATGTAAACAAAGTACGGGGGTAGTGTCAAAACACGAACGATAATTCAGAACATGTAAACATTGGTATTTTGATAAATCACGCCTATAACAGGTCTTTGACAGGTAAACAATAAATAATTGAACTTGATACGAGGCATTTTAACGAGAATTGCATGTCTGATGAAATACACAATGAAATATTAATAGAAATACTTAATTGATCATAGATGATCATATTACAATACTATTTACGATAAATTATCTGTGCTGAATTAAATGTTTAAAACGAGGAAACGAAAACTTGAACGTGTCCTTAGACATACGTATAAAATGACCCTATTCTGTAATTAAAGTATCAAAGACCAACCAAATTTCTCCATACAGTAATTTCGAATATACAATATTCATCATTACTCTATTTTTGGTCTAAATTGTTGCTTTACCTAGACATTCAGTTTCCAGTGTAGCTGACTTCAAAGGGGATGGCCAGTGCATTAGCCTGAGGACATTTGCCTCTGATGTTATGGCCAGCAGAGCATCACCTTGACGAGGTGTGGTCAGAGGGAAGAGAATGGACTGTCTTAACCGTGATCAATGCGTTAAAGCCTACGCATACGGGCGAAAATGCGGAACTTTGCATTCTTCAATCAGCACTAACTTTACATCAAGTACAATTTTTGCTCAGATCTTGTAAAACCCAGCGCCCAACTTTTTTCCATCGTTCCCCGGTTCCTCTTCATGCAAGAAACTTCCAAAGGGTCTGCAGTGAACGAACTGTGGGATATCAACTTACGTTAAGAACTGTTAATAACTTTGTGGGACACTTTCAATAAAAGGACTGTGCGAAAGTTTTTTATTCTAAGGCCGTGCGTGAAACTGTGCTCGGATTCGGAAGGACTGTTAACGAAATGACTTCGATTGGTTCTAGTTTATTTTTATTTATTTTTTTAAATTTTATTTTTCTTACTTTTTATTTTAAATTTAAAGGATTAAAAATCACTATTGTAATTTAATTGAGTTAATCTTTAAACACAACGCGGAGATAATTTCCTTTCATTTTTTTAAATTGTACGATCTATTTTATTATTTTGTATTTGTAAAAAAAAACTTCAATTATACCTGTTGATAACTTTTGTGATTATTAAGTAATAATTGCGATTGTCTTACACAGGTAAAAAATATTGGTGCCGTGACCAGGAAAGAGGAACGGGATTGAGATCAAGATAATTCGCAACGGACAAACAGTTCAAATTTTTATTGTAAGTTTTTCGCTTTCATATTTATAATGGAAAGTACACAGACAGAGCAGGGCGCTTTTTGGGGTCTGAGAGAAAAATTAAATCTATTAATTGATTCGTTAAGTACTTTATAATGTGCTCAATTAATTAATCCTAATATGAAGTGGACCCTTAACAATTTAAGGACTCGATTTAGTCCATTGAAAAGTGTTCTTATCTTACACTTATCTGATGTTCATTTACAATCAGCAAATGGAGAGTCTTTAGAAATTGAGGGGAAAGTAGATCTGACACTTCAGATAGGAGGTCTCACAATGTCTCATCCATTTTATGTAGTTCAAGGAAAGAACCGCAATTTCATTTTAGGTAGGGATTGGTTGATACGAATTGGGGTTAGAATTTATTACGATTTAGGTACAATGAGGATAAATGATGTTGATGTACCTTTACAAGAGGATATACACATTTCCTCATTGTTACGCATTGCAAAATCGGTAGTATTGAAGCCACAAGCCGGGAAAGTTTGTTTAACGATCAACAATCTGCTTTAGATTTTTACCTAATGAGGTGTTGAGTCTGAAAAGATGGATCAAAGTTTTGTAAATGGAACAAAACCTTGACTTTCTTTAAATGAATCTTTAGCTACTCCAAACACAAAGAACAGAATTCCGGTCTTATTAACAAATGCTACTAATAAAGCCTACAAATTAAAGAAAAGATGTGCTATGGGTCGAGTAGACAAATTGGGTCAAGATCAAATTAAAAGTAGGAGATCAAGTTTTCTACGTTAACAATCAACGACAAGGCAAACTTCAGAACAAATGGCAACCTTTCTATAGGATCATAAAGCAAACTGGTCGTGTCACATTTTAAATGACAAAATAAACTCACAGCAAGAGTGACTAAAGCCCATCAAAAACTCTTGCGATTGGCACCTATTGATGAGTGGAAAACTCCTTAAGATGCTGAGGGAAGACCCAATCGAAAAGCAACCTACTTTGTTCCCCCAGAAACTGGAACTAGTGAAGATGAGGAGTCAGAAATAGATTTAGAGCCTCAGCCAATAAATGAGTTGTGATCGAATTCAGATAAAAAACCATCTGAAAAATGTACCCCTGTCGAAATTGGCTAAACGCTATCGTAAAGAGTGGGATGACTGCTCATCTGAGGATGACGTTCCTTTAATGGAACTCTCTAAACGGATTAAGCAGCGAGACGCGTCAATATCAGAAACTTACGAACAATTTAGTGAAGATGAGCCATTCGTGAATGGCGATGGACATTTTGATAGTGATAATGCAATGCCTATTGACGCTTTTAATTTGGGGGCACCAAAAACAATGTTTAATGGTCAAAGTAAATTTAATCTCGAGTCAGTGAATTAAGTGAATAACTTAGCAATTAAGATTGTAATTTTTTTTCATTTTTTTGGGGGGGGGGGGGGGGGGAGGGGGGTTATTCTTGTAGGAGATGCTATCCTGTCTGAGTATCATAATTCTGTTGTTTACGGTGTCAGATTCATTACTGGTACGTGAGAATGTAATATTTGAGAAGCTACATGAAATTTCAACCATGCATAGTCGCCGGATGATTGCATAAGTTACAGAACTTACCCCTTATCAGGTACTCATTGACGACCTATATACCAATCCTAATGAAATCAATCCAATTACTATGGCTTTAATGGTACATTTTAAATTGCCGTGTTAAGGAAACTTTCTTTTTACCTATAAAGGGCTTGAAACCGAAATAATTATTTAAATAGATGCCTAGGAGGAAATTTTAACTTCATTTCAGGATGTTAAATCCTTAAATCACCGATGGAAAAGAGATTTGCTTCCGATTGTTGGAAAAGTTTTGAGTTTTCTAATGGTACTGTAAGTGAGGATGATTTAAACGCCACATGGGGTAGTATCAATAACTTGTCTGTTAATCAAGAGAAAGTAATTCATTTGCTTAATTACTGATTTGTTCAACAACCGTTGATGATTTTAAAATATATGCTGTTGTGTCTGTTCCATTATTGATTCTTCTGGGAAAGTAAAAAATTTTAAGGCTCACATATTACATTGTGTTATGTCTAAAACTACACTTGGTTCAAATATGATTTAGTAGCACAATAAACGCTCGAAGCACCTACACTTGCATGCAGTTGATGCTAGTCGTGTTCAATACTTCTTACTTACAGCGTTGCTCAGATCAAATCATAAGATTTTGTGCATTTAAAAGACTTAGATATTGAACTAACATATCCAAATTTCGTATTAAAATTTTTTTTATGCAAAACGAGCGTAATATTTACGAATACTGTCAAATCCGTGTACGTACTTATTCAATTCTGCCTATGGCTAATTATGTTACTGATGGTCAATGTGTTTTTTCGACACAAGGACAGATAAAATTTGCGATAGTTTGAATGAGGTCGCTTTTGCATCGCATACAAATTGTACCATCACTGTTGAACCACTTATCCAAATTGTATCTATATCCTAAAGTTAGAGAAGTCACTGTTATTATCAATGAAGAAAATGTTCATGTTTTATTACTTTCAACGCAAAAGTTCCTATTTAGGTTTAGTGATATATTCAGTCGCCTCCATACTTATTCAATATAGATTCGCTTGGCCCATTATTTATTATATAAAATATCCTTTATATCGTTACTAAACTAACAAGAAAGATAGTTATAACAATATTTATAACTACAGCAAAGCTTGTTGCAAAGCAACGAGTGGGTCTTTCGTTGACGAAAGTAAAGTTATAAGTTCCAGAAAGAAGCAGAGTTCTTAAACCAATAACAAGAGTAACTAAAACAAAAATATAAAAAATTGAATAATTCTTGGTACGACTTAACAAAATCCGAATGATTTTAAGTACGAACTAACAAAAACCTTAACGATTTACAGAAAAAGTTAACAAGAAAAATGTGAATGTGTTCAAGTACGATTTAGCAATTAATTTTTAGGTACGAATTAATTTAACCTAGAACTTAATAAACACCACTTTCTTAACCAAGTTTAGCTTTTTAAAAAAAGCTTACCGTCTTTAAAAGAGCGAACCCGAAACAGCAGTTAGTTATCAAAGACAATTTAATTCTTTTTCTTTTTTATATAAATGCAACCTTCCTCTACATACCATGGCGTTTGGATCATTTTATGTCATTATGTGTCTTTAAAGCCTGCGTGTCAAAAACTGAGAAATGCGTACAAGAGCTTCTTCATTGATATCGACTATAGTAGGGTAAAAGAGGTCTTAAGAAGGGTCGTAGACTCGTATTATTTTGATAAAATCAAAGTTATATCGCTGCATTCAGCATTTTAATTTTGTTGAACAAATATTACTTGTAGTTTTACATATCTAAGGTGCAAACAACTTTACCGATTTTAGCCATACCGCATCATTTTTTTTTTTACATTTTTGTATTTAAATAAAAATAATAAAAGAAAAGAAAACATATTCAATAGATATTATAGAATATTGTTTTCAACTAGTTGGACCGAAAGACTGAATTTCATTCATAGCAATTTGTATTGCTTTTTCGTTTTCTCACTTTTTAAGATTCGAAATCTACGAAATTCGTTAGGTCGTACGTGAAAAATATCATCAGAAAATTACCTCCCTTGCGCCGAACACTATTTCAACCAATGAGATAAATGTAAATTTTCACATCATGTATTTTCTACCAATCACAAGGGAGAGGAAGTGCACATCGCGATATCAAAATTTTCGGAAAACCAATTTTTAAATTTAGAAAAGAGTAGACTTTAGAGCTATCCTTCCCCCTAACTGGACGTGCCAGCCACCTTTTCTTGATATTAAATAAAAGGTCTCTTTAATATTAACATTTTTAAAAGAAATGTTAAAGAAAGGTTGACTGTTTAATACATATCTGAACAATTGCATTTTAGGGAACAACCTTTAAATTCCTCAACGGGGCCCACCAACAAAAATACTTTTTAGGTAGCATTTTGTTTAAGACTTATTCTAAGCAAATTTTCCTCCACACTGCTTTTCAATGGTTATGTTAGCGTATTGTGTGTTTGTTGCACTATCACATGTCAGAAACTTACCGATGTATAGTTTACTATGTCCAATCCACCTACATTTTGTGTTATTTTACCTCCCGTTTGTAAGCTGTAATTTCATTGTGTAAAATAAAAAAAACTGTCATAGCCGCAAGTTTCACAATCATTTTCTGCTTCTCATGTACTTAACATAAGGGGCCTTCATATTGCATACTAATTCCAACAATGGACATCCCTCAAACCTAAATCATTTAAATCCATTTCATGAATCTTAACAACACTCATAAGTCTTTCAGTACAGCAACTCTCAATTTTACAAAAATATTAAGAGGTACTTTATCCGAAACTGTCCCTTAAGCTTGCTACCTTTAACTTGATAAATACACTTACATTTTTGGAAAAGACGTTTTGTCTTAGAATTAGAATTAATGCAATTCTGAGAAAAGGTATACAACAAATACAGATTCATAGGGTTCTCCAAAGTAAAACATCTTTACCTGACCTTTTAGAGGTCAATCGTTGTTTACCTTCCATTAATCAGAAGCTAAAGTGATTTGCAGTTTTATTACATTTAACTACACAACTAACTAATTTCATTCATTATTTAAATTTAAATTTTCTATGAAAAAATATATTTTAATTCAATTTGTGAAGATAGAACTAGTGATGTGTAAAACACAGGAAAATCTTTATAACTAGGCCCCTAAAGCGTTGAAGCGATGGGCTGTGTTATAAATAATCACGATTAGAAGTATTTGAAATAACCTGTTTGATAAAGCAAAGTTTATCCCACGGGTAGTATACACCACACTTCTTCTTCTTCTTCTTCTTCTTCTTCTTCTAGTCCTTTTTGAAGGAGAAGTAAATGGGTATTTTAGTCTTCACTTGGAATTGAAATTGGTATATTTAATTCATTGCATTTAAAAGTCTTTGGAAAAAACACAATACCTCTCTTTAAAAAAAATATGTATTTGTGTACATGCCGTGGGACAAAGGTAAGATGTCATTACGATTGACGCGTATGTGACATGTACTGCAATTCGAAAAAAAAAAGCTGTCAAGAAAGTCTTTACCTCTTTTAAGGTGCATTAAAAGATGCTGTCTTATAGTAGATCTCTAGATCCAGTTATATACCGTGTGTAAGGAATTGGAAACATGTATGATAATATATTATATTCATTCTATATACCTTGTAAGGAATTGGAAACATGTATGATAATATATTATCATCATTCTATAAAATTAACACAATAAACAAAATGCAGGTAAAAATAAATCTGAATTATTTTAGAGGAAAGGTTTTAAATTTTATTTTATTTTTCATTTTTCGGAAATCGATATTCCAACGTCCTTCATATAAAGGCAAAAGTGTTGCCTTTATATGAAGGACGTAGGAATATCGATAATTTTGAAAATTGACATAATAATGTACATGTAGAAAGTAATTTTTCACACAGAAAAACGCTACTTTCTGGGTTGTATTTTTTCATTAATTTTGTTTTTGACAAATATTAAAAAGATATAAACCTCTTAGATTATCATGATGACACGTGGTGATAACGAACAGTAATCAAAATCAAAAGTCCAAAAGTAAAAGACATAACAGGAACAGAACAAAAACGGACCTCTTATGAAATGAGAGGTTGGACTAGGTGCCATGGAGGATTAAGCATCCTCTGCTGACCAGTCACACCTGCCGTGTGTTCTTTTTCGTAATCGGGAAAACGGAGAAATCCGTAGACAATTAGGTGAGTAATTATGTTGAAACAATAAGATTGAAAAACAACAGTCGCTAGTTGTATTTGCTGAAAAGGTCGTTGTAACGACCATAGAACAACGACCTTAGAACTTGCGAAAAGATGATTTCAATCGAGACTGTTGGTAGTCCCGTTTCATCAACTTGTTTGTCAGTAGCTTGTCTCGTTTTAGAACTGTTCATACGTAGAGCATGTCCTTGCGTATCGGATTAACTGAGAGATAAAAACTTTATATGCAGGTGAAAAAGATATACATGTATTGCTACACAAGTAGGGAAAGTTGACTATAGAAAAATTAAAGTCGATCATCACGTTTATTCTAAAGTTTTGTTGTTAGGTCAATGTCTTCAAGTAAAATATTCACATATGAAGTAGATTACGCAGACTCTGTGGTATCTTTCAGTTCAAGTTTGCTGGGATATATCGAGTCGAGATTAATATGGAAGTAACAATTGTTAATTTATAATATGTCGTCGATATACCCGAATGTCGAGTTGAAGGCCACAGCGAGTGTTTTATTTTTTCACGTACAAGTTTTTAAATAAACTTTTCTTCATCTCAATACAAAAATAGGTCTGCTTACAATGGGGCGCTATTGGTATTTATGGGAATTTCAACAAATTGTGGAAGATCTGATTTTCCAAAAACCACATAAATGTTATCTATCAAAAACTCAAGCATTTTTTCAAAATCTACCTCAGAGTGCTTGTGTGTAAAATCCGAATGGTATTTGACAAAATAGTTTTTTAAAGACCGATGACAATGTAAGTTATAGTTAAAGTACATTTATCGAGTATATCATGGATACCCAAGAGGGCGGTGACGAGTTTGCGCAGCAAACGAGTCTCTGCCCTCTTGGGTATCCATGATTTACGAGATGAAATATACTTTAACTGGCTTGTATCAAGGACCAATCAAATCTTTCGAATTATATGCTCGTGAAAAAAAAAATATCCGTAACATTGCCCGCGAAATGATCGACAACATTCGTATGATTCCGGTGAATTTTCCGCTTCAGCATCTAAATGCCGCCAAATGTATCATTTTCGGCAGATCACGTGCATCAAATCCCGATCAATTTGAGTCATTATTAGCCTAAAACCGGACGAAGATGGACATGGAGGATCAACAGAGCTTGTTGACGATAGACCTGGGCGATCTCGACTTTTTATGCGGGGATATTATAACAGATGAAGACCTTCAACTATCACAAGTTTGTGAAGAAATAGAGCAGGAACATGATATTTCCGAAGGTTTGTGCCAAATATTTAGCCTCAATGTTGATGTAAATACGGACGCGAAAGGGGGTGCTGAGTTCGGTTCATTTGAAATGGATTATCATAATGCTTGCCCAGAAACGACGGATTCTGCCCCGAAACTACCAGCTGCAAAATTGGAACCCAGTGAGGATGACGATACCCGTTTCGGAGAACCTGCGACGGACGAGGACATTTCCAAGCTAATCGCATCAACTGAGAATGCAAACACCAAAAAAAATTCTGCATGGGCTTTGAGGGTTTTTGAAGAATGGCGAAACCAGCGACTTCGCAACTCTGGTGCTGAAATCCCGTTTTTGCACGTGATGGCTGCGGAGCAGCTGAACTTTTACCTTGGACGGTTCATTATGGAAACCCGTAGGAAAGACGGCGTCGAATACCCACCTCGATCCCTATACCTTATTACCTGTGGATTATTGCGCCATCTTAAGGACAAAAATGTCTTTGACAAAAACATCTTGGACAACAATGACTGTAGATTTAGTGAGTTCCGGAAAATTCTCGATAGCAAGATGAAAGACCTCTTGAAGCGCGGTTTTGGAACATCGATAAAGCAAGCGGAGCCCATCATGCCGCAGGATGAAGAAAGCATGTGGAACAAAGGAATATTCGGCGATAAAGATTCAGAAACTCTTCAGCATACCATGTTCTATTACAACTGCAAACTCTTTGGTTTACGTGGACATGACGAACACCACGAACTTGAGTGTAGTCAGTTTGTTCTTGGGACTGACAACTCCGGAAAATATGTAGAATTCATCGGGCGTGCCAGCAAGACGTACAAGGGCGGTTTGGCGCAAATGCAGCTACCAAATAAGTGCATACGACATCACAGTTCAGCTGGTAAGTTAACATTAAAAATAATCCATTTATCTAAGTAAATCAATGAATCATTTATAAATAGTAAAATAGTTGTATAGTGGTAAATGCCTTATTTTTGTTTTGACCCGACCCTCTACCCCCTAGAGAATTTTAAATTTTAAAATTTACAGTAGAAGTTGCAAAGAGAAGGCCTCGACCCCCTCCCCCCTCCCCGACAAAAACAATTATCTAGTATGGGACACCAACCCCGGGGAGTTTGTATATCTGCACCTGTTGAAAGATTGTGTAAGAAATTGAGGTTTCGATATGATCTGATTAACTATCAACTCATTTATCGTTATTACATGTTACTTATTTTGATTATGTTTCAAAGAATTTTGTTTTTTCTTCCATCTTAGGTGAGCGTTGTATCGCAGACTACTATAAAATGTATTTGGATGGTCTGGATAATGGGGGGTCATTCTATCGACGCCCGTTGCAAGGAAGCCCGCCAAAATATGGAAACCAACTCGTCGGTGTGAACAAACTGAAATCAATGATGAAAGTGATCTGCAAAAAGGCTGGATTGGAGGGAAATTACAGTAACCACTCCGATAAACGCACCTGCGCAACACAATTATACATGGCAGGGGTGGACGAACAAGAGATAATGAGGAGGACGGGTCATCGCTCAGAAAAGGCAGTAAGAAAATACAAACAACCGTGCGACGATATTCTTAAGAAGGTGTCTGCAGTATTGGAACCTATTCCTGGGGTGGCAAAATCCTTGGAGAAAAGAAAGCGCGAGGACGACATGGAAACTAATACCGACCTGCCGTGTCGTCCAACAAAAACATTACGCTCCTTTGGTTCTGACATAACTAATGCCAAAAATGGACAGTACTTTCAAAAGTGTAATATTTCTTTCAATTTTTGAATAGTCTGAGAAATTGTGCATTCTCTTAATTTCTAAAAATTCGTTTCTTTTTTTTTTTCCTTTTTTTTTTTTGTTGCTTGTAAGACAATTTTTCAAGCTAATAAATTGATGTTCTTGGATTTTGTTTTCATGTAATAAAGGTGGAAGTTGTTGTACAGCTACCTGTACAATAACTTCCCGACACTGGAAGTTATTGTACAAATGGTAACTCCGCCTCCTCAAGGTATCATGATTTATTGAACAGCCACAAACGAGAGAAAATGCACAGGGCCGTGTTACAAGTTAATTTACATGATCCATTTTTATTGAAATGTAGCTATCAATGATGTCAAAAAGCCTTGACTTTAATTATCGTTTAATTTATCGGTAGTTGTATAAAGTGTAGTAAAGTCATAAGTTTTGATGCTATTGATTCTGGTAAAATTATTTTGGGATTTCAAATTTTCTTAAGGTTCCTTGGAATTCTTAAGTATCTAAATCTGATTTACATTGCATCTTGAATATACTGTTGCACAGTCCTACTGAAGTTTCTCCTTTACTGCTGTTAAGGCTGTTCAAAAAAATTCTACATTTAACGTAACCCGCACGCGTAGGTTTCGGCGAAATTATTGTTTTAAAAAAACAACAAACAAATCCGGATATGAAAAAGTCGTTCCATTTGGGTTTTCATTCAGCGAATTAATTCTACATTCTGTATGAGAGAAAAACATGCTCAAAAGCAGCATCGAAGTATTCATTTTTCATAACAAGGAGAAAATGAGAGTCTACGCCACTATCAAAGTAAAAAAAAAAACATTTGAAAACGAACAAAAATGGATTGGACAAACACATGATCGAAGTCGACAGTAAAAATCTTAATTTGAAATTGTATAATGTCGGTTGTCAAGTCACAGAGCTACAGCCTGAACCATGCTGAACCAACTTTCGCCCTAAAACGAGGTTTGTTTATTATTTATTAATAAATTATTATTTATTAAAGTAGTCCATCAACAACTGAAATGACTACCCATCTTATTAAAAAAATCAAAATGTGTACGGTAAAGTTACGCTTTTTGCCTTTTTATCAAGAAGAGGAAAGCTTAAGCAACTTCTTACCAACACTGTACTGAAAAGATATAAAAAGACTTTTTATAAAATTATAACTTTCCCCATAGACTCCAATGTTAGCTTCAAGATGTGATAAATTTGTTATTATTTAACTTTTATCCAATTTCAAAGGTGAATGAACCTTATAAAATCATATTAAGATTTTAGTGTTGAAACTAACAATATTTGACTTTAAGTATGATAATTATGGATGTAATTCCTTGAGGTGAAAGACAAAGAAGAAAGCCCCAACGCTAGGCATTAAAGCAATATGAGTCGTATTTTTTTAGAATTTTATTTTGGTTCAAAAACCTGTTAGAATGATAAGTCTGCATGTTACTTAAACTTTTATGAGAAATAACATTTGAAAAACTCATTAATTTTTATCATAAGAAAGATTTCTCTTCTAAGGAATATATAGCAAATCAATTTTTGAACAGGATGACAATAATTCTATTTTGCTTCAATTCAGGCTTCTTAATAGCTTTTCCCACAAAAATAAAGCTAACAGAAATTTAAAAGCCTTGATATTTTATGTCATTTTAGCAGAAAAAAACCTTTTCGTAAAAAAAATTAACCACGAAAATTGCAGCTCATATTGCTTTAAGTCAGCATAATATACTGATTTAGATTAGAGTTCTCGACTGCAAACCCCTTACATTTGAAATGTATCTACATTTTTAATATCATGTTCAGAAATGATAATACATTCATTCATAATACATAATAGGAAGAACCTAACAGTTGGCCTAGCTTAAGGTAGCTCGCGGGTTTACCTACTTGTGAGAAATCCTACCTTGAAAATTTATCCACGTGATTCATACTTTTCAGTGTTTTATTTCTTAAATTTATTTGATATTCGTCATCGCGGTAATATTGTTATCGTGTTTCAAATACAGTGTCATTGATAAAAGCAAGCAACGCCATTTGAATGTAATATATAGTAATATGCACATCTTAGTCGAGAAACGCATTACAAAACTAGGCTCCAAACTTTTAAACAATTCAGACGAAATTAATTTTACTCAACACAATAACAGAGGAGATAATTATGAATCAATTCATTAAAAAAAAAAACAGTATGTGTTCTCGGCCAATTTTTGGCAAAACAACTCTAAAGATTTAAAAGATTTCTCAAAACCTTATATTTTCGTTACGACGTTAGCCCGACGTCATCATTTCCTTACGTCTGAGAACCCAAAAATTGAAATGCATTTATTGTCAAGACTAGCTGATTAACACATTTTAGAACATTTAAATACTAATTAGACATTATTGTGAATGTTATTAAATGCACAAATGCAATTATCGTAAGGCTGTAAAGATACAGAAAATTGCTATTTTTGTTTTTATGAATCTCTGAGTCTATCAATGCAAAAAAAATTGCCAGGCAACTACTAATATAATAAGTTTGTTATCATATAAAATAATTAGCTCAAGCCGAAAGAATTTAAAAAAATTGAGCGCGGTAGTTAAAATTACGGAAGTTATAATTGTAACAAAAAAGCGAGGTTGATGCATATTAAAAAAAAATGTATGAGTTTACTATGACGGTCAACTCTTTACGTCGATTCCTATTGTGATGTCAGCAAACCCGCGAGCTACGTTGAAGAACGGAAATAGTGGAATACACTTGTAGGGTGGCAGTTATTTCAAGAACACTGTCTTGAGTTTTTAGAAGTAGGTACAGTGAATCTTACAACACAACTCTGATATGTTAAATTTTAAAATGTGTCATTATGAAAATGTATGAAATGTCATTATTTTGATTGTAGATAATCTGTGAGTTGCGCAACATTTTCCACGAAAAGAAAAAGTTTTCCCTTAGGTTGTTATGTTTATGGGGATGAAAATCCATTGGATGTACCACTTGATGGGCTTGCAAGTCACTCCACTTCTCGTCCAGTATACATGATGTACCGTTAGAAAGGACATAAACATAAATAACACAAAAGTATTTGATTGGAAAATGCAAATATTAACATGGACCGAATTCTACAATATGTATTATATGACAGTATTGATGTTATGATAACTGAATGGGTGACTCTCAATAAATACACATTTGTTTGAAGTTTTTGTTTGTTTATTTTTTCCTCCCTTCCTCGTAGGTTTTAAATTTTCATGTGACGTTAAACGTAGAATTAATTATAAACAGCCTAAAATTTTTGTAAGGAGAAAAGAAACTTCGTAGAACATTTACTGGAACCCGCTATATATCTTTGTTAATAAGGGTGTTTTTTTATGAAGTTTGGTATGTAATATAGGTAAGGTAATTCAAATTGATTTTGGTTGTTTGGAATATTGAAAATATTTAAACTTGACATATGGTTTCTAAACATTTTAATCAAAAAGGAAGGATACATTGCCTTAAAATCTTAATAATATCATTTTATGCAAACGCTTTAAATGATTTCAAGACTTACCGTTCACATTTTTACGTTAACAGTGTATTAACCATTTTACTTATTGGATTTTAAGCATTATATCTTGTAATCTTTTTTCTAGCAAAGTGGAAGTTGACAAATCTCAGACATGACAAATCGTCACTATGCTACTAAACTTATATTTATAATTTTATAATTCAGCATTGTGGTGGTTGGGTTTTCTATTTTTTCCTTATTTTCGTTCTGCAAATTAAAAATATACATATATATTTCTTTTATTTTTTTCTGTTTAATCATTTAATGCAGTTTATGGGTGGGTTTTTTTAGGTACACCGACGAGATTCACAAATAGACTTATAGGTGATAGCAACACTTTCTTTAATACTAATAGTCATATGGTGATGTATAACCAAGGAGGCGACTTCAACGGAACAGTGTCCACGTGTCCAAGTCCATAATTATATCCCATTCATCACTTTTTCTTGCTATAATGGCATCAGGATCTATAAAATTTCCAAAAGTTAACCCTTGCAACACTACAAAAATGACAAATGTATTTTAATTTATCAATGTTTATTCATAATTAAAAACTAAAAACATATTCATCTATTTGTTCACATTTTAAAATGTGGGCCAGAAACAAAATATTGGGATTAAAAACAACAACAAATGTATGAATCATTAGACACTCTACGCAATCGTGTGCAGTAAAGGAAGAAAGAGGACCAGACATTATTAGGTCGTCTAGGATATTAAACTTATTATGTAATTCTAAATAAATGCTCTTGTGAATGATAGCATAGGATCTTATTGTCGTACCATAAAAGCATATAAGTTCCTAAAATCCCTCTACTGTTTTCTTTCATGTTATAGCAGAACCCACAAAAATACTAACATGCCTTGTATGTTATGTACCTTTGCATTTGAATCTGCAGAACACAAGTTAAACAAAATGATTAAAGAAAGTTTTTAAAATATCTCCAAGGAATTAAACGTGTCAAAACGCCATTAGAAAAAGAGCGCTTAACTTGGAATATTCTATACAAAGCAGAGACATGGTCAAATCCCCGAAGGGTTGACAGGTTTCTTTCACATACATTTCTGTTGTTATTTCTACTTGTTTTTGCAACAACTGAATCAAGTACCTCTCCCCTACATCAACTTGCTAATGCTTCCACTGGTTTCCATGACAACGGCCTTCACAAGCTATACATAAAGATGGACGCCTTAGAGAGAACCGCACAGAACAGAACTTTGAGACGAATGTACTGGAAAAGTCAACACGCATGGACACGCTGATGAGATAGGTATTGATCAATTTTAATGAGATGGATGCCAAGATTGAAACAAGCATCTGAATAGCTTGAGTGTCGAAAGAAAGAAAACTCTTGTGAAGAATATAATAGGTAAATCATTTTAAAGAATAAAATAATTTTTGTGACTAATTGGTTAGGGTTGGTTTGTTTATGGAAGGCGATGTGATTCGGCAGTCTAGATGTTTTGTTTTGTCGACGACCAAAGCTTTTAAAAGTAATTAGAACTACTCAGATAAACATATAAAAGTTTTGAGAGTTTACATATATACTAGTAGTTACTTCTTGCAAACTGACCATTACGTATTTACAACCTATTCAGCAGCCCATTTGCATACTATGGGGGAAATGTTACAGTTCATTACAACCACTGTTAGAATTTATATCAATTAAATCAAAACTTATATATTGGTGAATATTCAGATAATGTTTTTGTGTAAATATGTAATTAATACACTGCATTCATATGCTGAATTGAAATAATTAACAATAACATTTCTAAATTTATGAAAACAATACTAAAGACATACTTAATTCACCTCTACCGGCCGCCTAAGTTTTGGTTAAATTTTCCTAGCTAGGTACTCTTCTAGCTACGGACTTAAGTCTAAGAATGTACTTAAGTCCTACTTAAGCACTGTCTAAGACTTAAGTACCCTTTATTTTCCGAGCCCCTGGACTCTATCTCTTTCAGGTGTCTGTGATAACTTTTTCTGTCACTAATGGGATCAGGATTTACCCAAATTTCCAACAGTTAATCCTTGCATTTTCTGGTGCTAGTCCGCAAGCAAATGGATCGTCAATGTCTACAGCCACGTGGTTAGAAATCAGTGATGAGGTGTATTTACGACCACATAAATCCTCATTGGATGAAGATTTTAACTCTGTATTTACCGGTGTCAAAATAATTTGAATTTTTTTTTAATTGCCTCTTTCATCGAAGTGAAAAAGTGATATGTTTGTCCCCCTTTTATTGATATGTAAATAAAGCATTAAATGTTTGCTGTTTTCATTTTTATATTTTTTTTCCTGTGTTTAGTTAAGTGGTCGATCAAAACACGATAAAAGTAAAATCTTATCCCTTATCATATTTGCAATGTGTATTGTAACCTTAATAACGGGCCGCAAAATGGCGGTCAGTTATATGATATGAACGTGAAAAGTAGCTGATGAGTATGCGTTTTCGCGGAGCTATTATCAGCGTCTAGTTCAACAAAAATCTGTATTGATAAAACAAAGCCTTGCTTAGGGAGAGCGTGTGTTGTTTGAAATGTACTCACTATTTTTATGAGAAATGGTATTGTGTATCCATTTTGATCATATATAAATTAGTGCGACTTTGTCCATATATCTATGATTGGATTCTTCATCTACTGCAAAAGTTCGATCTTTTTCATTCCTCATTTTTATTCGTAAAAAAACCCAACATTTTTTGGCCGTTCTTCAAACGCTTGTGCCCTTTTTTCTTGTCGAATTATGTGATAGAAAAAAACATAATTCTTGAATAAATCAGGAAAAGGTTGAATGTGTAAAGTCTTCGGGATTTGCAAACCTAAGATAATTTGTTAAATATTTTTGGTTTGGAACTTGGCATTTTAAAAATGAAAACAAATCAAATAATTGTGCTATTCACCATTCTATAACGTTAATGTGTGTGTGGCTGCGGCTTGGGGTAAAATGCTGACGATGAACCCTCCACTTTGGACGGTCCATAGTGGAGGGGGTGGAGCTTGGTGTGTCAATCTTAATTCAGAGTCTGTTTGATCTGTCATTCTAATTTCATCATGCACCTGATAGCTAAAACATTTGGGGTTTTTTTTAGAAATTAAAAAAAGGAGAGGGAGGGAGGTCCTAACATTGAATGAATTTAGCAACTTCAAATGAACTTTATCAGGATACATAAATTACTCTATGTTTGTTTAACAATTATTCTGAGTCCAGTGGGACTGTGAACAGGAAGTTAACTTACCTCAACGTTGAGATATTTATTTTTTTTAAATGTTGATAAATAAATAGTAAAAAAAATGCTATGGATGTGGACAATAATATCTGAGTCCGAATTCCAAGTCACCAAGAGTGTCAGCTATGTTGCAAAATACGTATTACCATGTTAATACAGATTGTTGTCGGAGACAATGTCCGGTCTCGCCATGTCATAGTACATTCAGAAATTTCAGCACAATTATCTTCAGGACATATGAACATTTAAAGGAAATGTAATTTAACAATAATTAAATTAATTATTTTTACAAGACTAAAACTTTTGTAGAATAAAATTCATAAGCTGTTATAAATTTTAATCATTTTGTCCATTTCAGCAATAATGCAGCTGTAATGAACTAATGAACAATACGTACTTTTAAAAAAAACCCAGCTCCTAAATGAAAGTGCCACCATTCATCATCGTCAGTTAGGGGAGAGAAGTTTTACTTGCTTGTGTTTAAAAGTCATATAAATAAAACAATGTACCCCATTCTGTTTCTGATAACATAATTGGAATGACAGATCAAACGGACTCTGAATTAAGACTGACACATCAAGCTCCACCCTGTCCACTATGGACCCTCCAAAGTGGAGGGTCCATCGTCAGCATTTTACCCTAATACATGTTGCTGCCCTCTTTTCTCAATAGCTGATGTTTAGAATTCTAGTCATACTGGACAAGTGTACAGTCTGGACCATTTTTTCTGACGACAAGGATATCGAATATCGGTATATGATTTCTTTCCTTAATCAAATTCTTAGGTTTGTAACAAAAAAAAATTAACGTTTAAAAATCAACTCAATGTCACAGGATGAAACTCTACCATTCAGTAACTAAATGCTAAAAGATAACATAATGGGGACTGAATGGCATATATCTGTCAATCAGTCATCTTTCCAGACCTTACAGTTAACATTCAGTTGTCTGAATAGCACTAGGTGATATTGTGTGTGATGTTAAGCAAGATGAAAGACATTTAAACATACAGTAAATTAAACTTCAAAAGCTTTCACTATAGAGATCAGCATTACATGTAACTATTGGTAGATACTAATTATAATTACTCATTGGTAGCAATGTCTTCCATCCAAAACAATTTTCTAAATGGTTGGACGACATAGTTTACAGTAAAAAACAGATTTTATTTTCAGAATTGTCAGACCATACAAGTGCCAATAGGCAATTACCATGCAGTATCTTTCAATTATATAACAATATAGCATTTCAATAATAACATTATGACCCTGTTCCGTTTATAATATAAATTATTCACACAATCCATGCAATCATGTAATTTTTAAAACAACATAGGTAAATAAAATTTTAATCATTAGACGACTTTTATTTTATTTTTCAAAATTGGTGTAATAGCAAAGCAGAATGCTCTGACCAACGTAACATTTAGATGAACTTAAAAGGACAGACGCAAAAACAGGAATTAACACAACTTCTTTGTGAAATAAATTATTTCTGTTCTTTCAATTACTAGTACATGAACTTTTCGATCTCAAACTTAAAAATTCATCACCATAAAAATTATGGAAGGGTGTTTAAAAGGCAAAAAGTGCAAAAACGTATTTATAAAAATAATTAAGAATGCATTTTTAGAAAAGTTTAAAACAAACAAGAATAAAAAAATATTCCTTTATTTTGATTAAACAAGCAATTACTCGGTTTTCATTCGGATTGAGGAAAATCGCCATGACCATCAATAGAGAATTAAAATAGATGTAATATTGCTTTCTTTTTAAAAAAAAAATATTTTATGTTCACGCATTGAAAGAGCAAAATGTTCTATTGATTCTTTTATACTCACTCATCTTAACTTAGATTTTCTAACGATTGACCAAGATTTGAGTCTTGCATTTCGTGCGATATACAGAGCTCATGGTTCTGTGTTAATGAAATACAACTCTTGCCATTTTATAATTATTTTTATACATTGTAGAGTTATCCTACATGGGAAATACGTTAATATTTTTTTGCAACTTCTGTTTATTTGTGGTAGCTTCATGTTCATGAACCTCAATGATACGACTTATGCATGAGTCGACATCTTCTCTTGCTTTTGGCTTTCGTGGGGAAATAGGGAATTTTCTTTCTGGAACAGGGACCCTCGACACATAGAAATTACATCTCCTAAAAACTCCTTAAAATTTTCGCCGACCGTACCTGGCAACACTTTTATTTAATATCTTTGCACATAAAAAACGCTAGTATTTTGGAAAAAGTTCGATTGTAAACGAACAAATTCATATTGCTTAATCTAGAAGTTTGTCTTTCTAATATAATCATGATTACTGTAGAATACCGCGGTCCAATATGTGTAGATTCAATTCATTCGAGATTTTTTACCATCATTTAATTCTAATGTCACGTTCAGATATATATTTTAAAATTAATTAAACATGATGATAAGACTAAAGGAACACACAATTAAACACTCTTAATGGAAAGTTACCCCAGAAGACAAGAAAGGCATAATTTTAATATAAGGGGTGACTTTTTTATTTGAAATTTTTCGTATCAACTACAGTTTTATAACTTGAAAGTACACATATTGTAAAAATGTAACAGTGTTGACTGCACTTTCGGTTACGATGACAAGCCTACACCTTAAACTAATTTAAGACTACAGATATTTTTATTCGAATTTTAGGATGTTTATCTCCTCTCGGCTAAAAGGTCAAGTGAGCTTGTCTTATGTCCGGCGTCTGTCGGTGTGTCTTTTCGTCTGTTCGTCTGCATGGCTGTTAGTCAGTCCGTATATAAACAAACATTTTTTAACTTCTCCATAAATGGAATATTTTTAACCAAACTTTACACAAAGCATCCTTAGGTACTGAAGACTCAAATGTGTTAAAATAAAAGACAACGCATTATCTAGGGGAAGATGATCAAGATTTTTTTAAAAAGAAAACCTTCTCAAACTCCATTTGGCCATAAAAGCTGAAACTAATGCTGAAGCGTCCCCAGATGGCAAGAATGATGTTTGTTTAAAAAACATCCCCGGAGGCAAATATGAGAGGGAGATGAAATCAAAAACCTAAAGCTAAAACCTGTATGAAAGTATCCCTAGGCAGTGAAAAAATAGAAAAAGAAATCTTTCAAAATTCTCTCTTTAAAATCCTTTAGATGGAAAAGCTTTTTTAAATACATGGAATCATCCTCAGGTAGGTTGGATTCAAGTTCGATAAAAGGTTATCTAGCCTGGGTAGTGTTACAACAATGTGGTAGAATTTTTACAGAGGAAAACAATTTTTTTGAAATGACACAAAAAAGGGTCTTGATGTTTTATATACTTTACTTCATTGTCGATAAAATATTTTTTGTATTAGATACTATAGAGATGATTATTTTTAGTTATGGCTATTGTTGCTCAGTGAGTGATGTGGCTCCTAGGCTTCTTGGGGTTTTTTTGTGCATTCAGTAGGTTTTATTGTAAATATGTGCAAGCAAGTGACTAAAAAAATTAGGACTTTATTTACAAAGTACATAAAAATGAACCAATAAAAGTGTCATTGCAAAAATTTACTCCTGCTGTTGCACGACAAATTAAGACTAATCATATTTCAAAATTCTGAACTTAATACATGAACCTTGACATGTGATAATAAGAGAAGGAACAACACAACTCGTATGTGTAACGCTAACTTTAAAAAATGCTTTTGTTATTCAAAACAAGATGGGCGAAATTACTCGTACATCTACAGAATGTCGTATGAGTAAAAGCTGTTTTAGATATTAATACATTTTGTGGGGTAATATGATAACAGGTTACATCTTTGTATTAATGAAACAGACGATGATGAATTCTGGTTTTCTAAAAATGGACAAAAGCTCTGTTCCAATTTTAGTTTGTGATCACAAATTTCAGCAACTCGAGAGTTGTAAGAAAAAGACAAACAGAAAGATACTGAAAAGAACAAAAAAATGTTGTAGTTGATAACAAGTTTATTAGTATGAATTATATGTACTCTACTAAACATACACTTTATGTCTACAATGTTTAATATCACTACAAATTAAAATTCTTAAACTTGTGAATTATTAACAAAAATGATGAGCACTCATTTTTTACAATATGACGTACGAATTAGCAACTAAATAATGCAAAGGGGCTTAATCAGCGTTTATAAGGTCAATTTTGAGACATCAACTCAAGACTGTCGGCCAAAATAATACAAGGCGTATTTTCTAAAAAAAAAATTATACACTTGAAATTTGAATGTAAAGGTACAAAATATTGCAGTAAAACTCTTTTCTTTTCAAACTATCCTAATCTGTACTATAATTTTAAGTATTTTCTATTTTGTATTAGTAACAACTATCACTTTCTAAAAATATTTAATGAGTATTACGTCACATGGACGTCACTTAAGCATTAAACAGATACAATATAAGAGTTTTCCACAATATAGATATACGAAAGTGGCATCACTACATGTAACATCTCTCAAACAGACATACTAGTGTTTGCATAACCTATTGCACTAATTTATGATGATAGATTATAAGTAAGCACGATAAAGTCCAAAAATATTATCAGGGGAAAAAGCGTCTTCCCTGCCTTTGCGAAAACAGCATGCATGATATGTTGTTGCCTCCTTTCTCATTTGCTGCACTGTTTAACCTTTGAAAAAAAGAAGAGATAATGTAGATTGCAAGCAACAAATATGAAGTCCTACGTAAACTTGGAAACCATTGGAAATCAAAATTCCTACCAAAAAAGGGAATTTCTAAAGATTGGTTTTAAACATAACAAGTAAATTCATTGAATACGTTTGTCCATAAAAAATCATTCATTAAATAATGAACCACAATAGTATTCTTGTATCTTTTTTGCGCAATACTTTGCTAAATGAAAATATTAAGTAGTCAAACATTTAGATGCTTTGCACTTTTTGCATTACATGTTGTTTCTCCTCTAAAGTTCTGCAATGATCTATCGTCTCATCCAATCATAAATAGATATCCAGTTAAATCTAATCGTTAAATTGGAGCTCACTGGTTTCAAAAGCTAGTCATATCAATCTAGCCAATTTCAAACATAAATACATCCAAACCCTCCACACAAAATGTTGATAACAGTATGTACATCTTTTAAAGAAGATTGGAATAACAATGCCAGTTTGGTTTAGTGGTGTTATCTTACGTAACTTCTTCCTGCATTGATCTTACATGATTTATTATGCATCCAAAATAGCATCTAGGGAATCAAATCCTATATTGTGTTTGTTCGATACACTTCTGCTGCGCGAATCAAGCTTAGCAAATTATATAACTATCTAATGTTTACAAAATCATGGCCCCGATCCAAAATTGCATAATTGGAATTCTTAGGCAAAGTATTTTCTTACGGGGTTAAAGAAACTACTGTTACATATAAAAAAAATTCTAAAAAGTCATTGAACTAAGTATGCTTTATGGTAATGTTAAGGTTGATTACATCTTTCATAAAAGAAGTCTAAAGTGACCTTTCTATATTACACGTAATCTTTTCCAAAGATGTTAAAATGTAAAAATCAGCTTACTTTATATAAAAAGTACAGACGAAAAATGAATACATCAGAATCATGCACAGGATTCCTTGAAAAGAGTTCCAAACAAGGTTTGCCTGTTTAGAGCAAAACCATACACCTTCTTGGCTTTTACTGCGGCCTATGAAACCATACCCTACTAACCCATACCTAACCGAACAAAACGCTCCCTCTACCAAACATAAAGAAAAATCATTTCACAAAGATAGTAGTAAATAAGAAAGGTTGATATACTGTGCAGATATCAGCAAATAAATTGAATAAATTAACAAGTCTGATAACAGCAAAAGAAGATGGTTTTAGTTCCCTAAATATTAAGTGATGTTGTAATGATATATAATATCGTTTTCAAATGTGACACGGCGACAACGCCGTTAACGTTGAGTGACTTCCGGTCATTTAGGAGGGCTGGATGGTCGTGGCCATTTTTAAACTGTATTGATCTCCATTAAAAGGAAAGCTCCTTATAAAAATATAGGACGATGGCAAAACTCAAAAGGTAAAACATCCAACTTTTCTTTACTAAATCATAGTTTTTAGCGAAACAAATGTTATCTTTAAAATTTAAGGTAAATTTGATGGTTAATGTGTTGACTATCCAGCCACCTAAAAGGAAAAATGATAAATCCCTGAATCGATGAAAAGTCTAGCCTGTGATATGATGGTTGAATTTGTCAAAATGATAAATAAATTTCATATAAGTTTTGAAAATTGATTCAAAACTCTTCAGTTGGAAAATGTAAAACAGTAACACACAACCTGCCATCTTTTGCAGCAAAAAAAGTGTTTGTGCGAAAAATACATTGTATTTTCATTTAACCAATTTTTCTGTAAAACTATCCACATGCATATTAAGAATGTATGTTATGAGTCCGTTATTATTATTTGTACTGTAAGTATTGGGCCAGAAAGATGCTATGTTAATGAAACCAACGTGGAGCTACATGTAAATGTGTATTTCATATATAAAATAATCAAAAGAAAACTACAGGTATATGCAATTTCAGGTATGTGTATCAAACATTATATTGATGCGAAAACAATATTGTGTGTTATACGTTTACAGAAAAAAAATGTAAGCAGTCACTTTCACGAAACATGAATAAAATCACTCATCAAAAGATTTAAAATAATGAATGCAATTTAATCTTCTCGCTTACCACACGTTTAATCAAAATAATCTTGACATATTTCGTTAATTGTCATAACATGACTAAATTGTTTTTAAAACGGATGCGATCAACCAAAATATCAAGTACATGTACGAACATACAAATTAAAAGAATGGTTAAAATAATTTTTGAGGCATAAACGATCTGGTTCGTCACTTTGGAGAAAACAATGATTAACATTCTTCAACCTCATTTTCCCTAACTTATTTAATGAGAAAACGTTTATATCATTTATATAAAGGAAAGACTCAAAAGTCTTTAAAAAAGAGGAAAAAATGAAAAGATATAATAATTTACCGTACATCAGGTTATTTTCGATTGTCACAATTTTTTTAATAAAAGATAAATCTGAAGCTTTTTTTATAATTGTGCAATTCAGATTTGCAGTTTTAAATATTTATAGAGATAAACAATAGACTAAGTTTCTTCGTATTGCTTTTTAACATGAATGCGAAAATAAGATAATCGCAAAAATAACCGTGTGTATGGTAACTGAATGAATTGTTCACCCACTTCTAAAGCAAGGGTAGGGTACATAGCGTGACCCTGATCGTCGGACACAGATCCTAAGATGGCCCCGTTTGTCTGCGGGCCCCGCCTTCTCCTTGCTTTCCCCATTTTCGCCCTGATTGTCCAGAAATCCCTCATTTGCTTCTGAGGTCATGACCTCTGGGTTAACCTTTCCTTCCTCCACCAGCTGAAAAGTGATAAAAGAAGAGAACTCATATTAGTATCACAAGGGAACTTCTGTATCTTTTGGTTTGCATACACTTAATTATTTGATTTCGAAAGAAGAGACCGACCTTAAACGAAAAAAGACTTCCAGAGAAATAATAGAACATCAAGATTCCTGATGAAGCTATATTATGGAATAGGAGATGCACTTTAAATAGATATAGGTTCCCCAATCCCATTTTGAGAACTAGATTAGTTAGATATATAGTAATTAGTGTCAGGATTTTTCATCTCGTTTGGGCTTTTTCCATCTACATGCCTATCCTAGTAGAACGATTCTCGTTTTGTTTATTCTCTAAATCGTGTGAAGTTGCAAAGTCTCGCGGGATGTCTTGTAGACTTACGAGAAACACGAATGTCTCAATTAGTTAATTAAATTTCTACCACAATCAGTCTAGGTTGAAAGGTGTGCGGGGATGTTCCGGTTTTATATGTTCCCTACTGGCAATATCATATAGCTGTTTCAATCGATTGCGGATGGCAGTTGTCTGTTCAAATATTTAAGAAAGTGACATTTTCATGCAGTTGCGGCTAGAATTTAATTCATCAAATGCAACATTTTTAACCTTGCAAATTAACCCAAATTGAAAACTTAATTTTGCTAAAATATTTATGAGACAGAAGTAAACAGTTTAGCCATCGTTTTATCATTCTGTAACAGAACTTGCGATCGCCTGTAAATTATTGGCATTCCTGCGCAATAGGGTTTTTTCAATGCAAAGTCTTGGGAATCTAATGCATTTGCTTCTTTTGATCACAGAGTCTGATGCTAAATTGATTTTTATGATATCAATAGCTATTGTATGAAAAACACTTTACTTCTGTTTGCTCTGTTAATAAAACAAAACGCATAAATTCTATATCTGTACGAAGTGAATCCCACCATTATTTTTGTATCTTTGTACGATGTAGTCTCGCAATTGACCAGTAATGAACCAGTTTGCGTGGTGTGTTTCCGAACGTTTATCAAAATACAACTGATTTTTTATAAATCTGTTTCGCGTCGAGAAATATTCATTTTGATTAAAATCAGATCTTGGATCCGCTCCGACAATTTCGATGTCACTACTCAAATCATTACTTATTACGGTGCTTACTCGATCACACAATGCATCAAGCTAATTATATTATCATTATGATTGATTTTATCAACATTTTATTGATATTTTAATATCACTTGCACGTTTCCCTCCATACATGTACGCTAAAAAGATTAGTATCTATAAAACTTTGGATGGACAGTTTCCATGTTGGGTTTCATGACTACGTGTAATTTAATATCAATAACGAAATAATCTGGAAAATACACTTTGCATTCATTCACCGTGTTCAATATCCTTGCCGTGGTGTTTTATGTATATTTACAGAAACCACTGGTGTATTTTTTTTTTAAATATATTTCAGGGAAACTCTTTTATGTATATTTACAGAAACCACTGGTGTATTTTTTTTTAAATATATTTCAGGGAAACTCTATAGCTTTATAATTATGAATATCACACTTATCAATAATTCTACCATCTCCAACTTTTTTCTTTATTTATTCATGTTTAAAACGAAACACTGTTAACCAATAACGGCATTATTTTACATTACAATTACCATTTACAATATACCAAACAAATAATATAAAGATTGTATTGCAATTTGAATCGTTACTATTTTTGAACTGTTTGTTTTAAAATAAAAATTTATAGCACAAAAAACACCTACAATTTATTGGAAAATTCACATTGCAATAACCTTGTACCGACGTCAAATGAAGGCCAACATACAACTTAATGAAAAATCTCCAAGGATTTTAGCCAATAATCTAAACAATTCACACGGCATCAATAGACATTGGAACGAGAACCTGCCATTATGGAATGACAATAGAAGGTTTAATTATTTGTTATTTTCACCAGATGTGTCCCTTTAAAGTAGAATGGTACATTGGTCCTTACTTAGTGCTTCCATTTATGATGACTGCCATTCTGTTTCAAGTAATTCCCCTATCAAACAAAATTGACTTGTTACAGAAGAACTTTCACAGACTACAAAGAGGCATCCTGAAATATTTCAAGAATCCAACTAATGCAGTTTCAATTTTTTTTTATTTCAAAGACTCTTTAATGCAACATGGTGGGTTTTTTTCAATCCATGATATTGCATAGAGATCAAAGCCTGACGTCGCAGACCAAGAATTAACATTTGTCTTTTAATTATTTTTAATGTGAGAAAAAATTTGCCAGTGTAAAAAATATTTTAAATGAAGAGAGATAGAGGTGGGAATTTGGCCTTATTCAAGAAAATAAAAGTTCAATTGAAAACCAATATGACACTAAACTAAATTCGTTCTTTAACAAGTACTAAAACGGCCTAATGTTTCCCTAAAAGAGATTATTATTGCATAATATCATACTTTGTTACTCATCGTGCTGTTGATATTGACGCAATAATTTTCAGTTATTCATAAATTCGCAATGCTCCGAAAAATACACCAATTCTCTTTTCTTCTTCCGTTCAATGCATGAAGATATATGATTCTTTTCCATTGTTGAGCAATATTCAACCAAAGCCCATTCTTTAAGTTACTTGCGTAATATTTGAATTCTCGAATGATAAAACATTCATTTGCCGGTAATGGTTTAAATGTGAGGTGAAAAAACAATAAGATATTCTTTTATAATTATGTTGCGAAGATAGTACTCTAAGTAATGTCATCCCAACGAAACACAGTCATGTAGTTCAATCGAGGTCGGTCCATGATATTTACTGAGATCCTCCCGATTGTCGATAAAATTAACGCTCATAGTATGCCCACATTAATCAAAAACCAAAAATGAAAAAAAAAGTTTAAATGGGTCATATTTAGATAATCATAAGATGTTAATTTTTTTCCTATGTTTTTACTTTCTCCAATTCAAATGATTATAGGCCTTTCACTGCAACAAAGAATTTACATAAACTGAATATATACTCCGTGGATTTCAAAAATTAGAAAAAGGAAAAACACAATTCCGATGATATTTTTTTAAATTCATATACTTTAAAATTCTTTAAATACAAAATCGTTTTGTTTTGTTTATTTTGATGGTTGGTTGCTTTGGCTTTTATTTTTGAGGAGGAAGTTTCTCGATATTTTTCACATATTTGTAATTTTAATTGTTTCCAACAGAAATGTATTCTGCGCTTTTACTTTTATTTAAATAATCATAGTGTTTCTTTTTATTGTGACGACAAACTTCGTTGGGGGGATTTTTCTATTAAAAACATAAAATGTTATATCGATCTTGTGCAAACCTTTGCATTTACGTAAATTACATAACTGCTTAATGTAAAACGATATATAATGAATTATTTACATTTCATGTCCAATGCCGTCAGACTATGAACAAAACTAGAAATAAGCTTTGGGGTTTTTTTTTTTGCGGACAGTAATGCAATTCTCATCCGCTCTTACAATTGTTATATTCAACGTCTTTATGTGTTCAATAATACAGGTTCAGGTTACAGGATGGCAGTTCATTTATGTTGGATGATGTTTTATTATTATTCTTTATTTTTATAAAAATATTTTGTCCTTTTTAAAAAGGATTAATCGATACTCCTATGTTCCTACAAAACATTATTTTTTACCAACGACTATCCCTTTGCATTTGAATTTTCTGATTAACTGATGAGTGCAAGCTATATCTGAAGCGACTCGAGGACAAGAAAGGGGTTACTCTTTACCACTACCCTTATCGTTTTTGAACTTTAACTTTCACTGTGATTTATGTGTTAAAAGAAAACACAGGAACAATTAAGAGCTCTAAATTTTAATTTTATTTTTACTTGTTTTTGCAGTTACATGAACTTTATCAGTATAATTTAGTTTTGTCATAATCATTTTTTTAAAATAAACAGATTAGCAATGTTTTTGTGAGTCTTAATCAAAGTCAAATACTTTAAAACCGGTCAACGGTTTGCAGTATTTTTATTTTAAAACATTTGGTTTGTCACTGTCATTTTAAAATCATTGCAACTAATATCAACTACACGCTGACGAGAATGAGAAGGTTAATTGTTTGAAACATGACTGAAAAGAATAAAATATCGTGTATTTCGAATATCATTCAGAGCATATTTGTGTTTACATAAAGATTATTTGATTTCCTGTTACCCGTTTTATTTTTTATATATGCGAATTCTCAGCTGTATAATTTTCTCTACGGAAATGGTTTGTATTCGCACGGAAAACATTGGCTTGATGAAATATTCAAATCTGCTATACATTGACTACGGGTATGTTTCATATTGTGGGGATGAAAGTGTCCCTCTGTGACTGTATTTTAGTCAATAATTCACCACAAAGGATGAAGTTTCCTTCGTGTGGCTCTAGCGACTGTTTGCAACGCACATATTTAAATCCCTAAATCCCTAGTAAATCTAAGTGACAACAGATGTTTTGTTGTACCTTAATGTTATGTGATGTGTAGTACTCACTCTCTATCTCTCTCTCTCTCTCTTTCTCTCTCTCTCTCTCTCATTATTTTTCTAGTATTACCCACCCCTTTAAGAGCTAGGTAAACAAGTTTTTCAAATGCGTCCAAATCCCTCGTGTCCATGTATTTTGGTCTCTTTTCTTCCAAGTGGTGATCATTCTAAAAAAAGAAAATTTAACATTTAACAACTTCTAATATAATTTTTTTTTTAAATTTTAATCGAAACAATTAATTTAAGGGTTGGTTTATTTTGTCTATGCATATCACATTGAATGAATATTACACCATCATATAGTTCAGAAATGGCACACTTTTGGGCCAGTGATATAAATTTCATCACTTAATGAACTACATTTCACACATCAAAATCTGTAACTTGCTCCAAACCATAATACGGCTTGTTTGGAACAAAGACTTTTAAACTGTAATTTCGAAAGTAGAAGTGAAAGTACAATCAATGTTGTCTACTTACTCATCGGACACATAGCAGTTTACGTGGCAATGTCTTAGCGCTAATCTATCCTCATATTACAATTGAAAGATCTATCATTACGAAACACATCTGTTATCTTCTATAAGGGTATTTCAAATTGAGTAGTTACTCTGTTTATGAAATGGAACTTCTCTGTACAACATCAACTTGTTTTTTCAGCACTTTAAGTACTTTGATTATTTCTTCATTATCTAGCCTCGCCCCCACACGACGTTTTCATTAGCGGTATTGTAATCTGTATCATCAAGTCAATTATGGGTTTTTTTAATTCATATCAAAGCTGTCTCTGTTTTGTCCTCACTGACATTTTAAAAAGTTCAGAGAGTGTAAGTATATAAGTCGTGAGACTAGTACTTATGTATATCCTGCAGACAGTTAGTCTGTAGCTTCACCAAATAATGTTTTAAAATGTTACTCTATGGTAATAATAGACAAATATATAATATTGGTCCTATCTTTAATACTCATTGTGGTAAAATTGACAGAGAATCCTTAAAAATGTGAAATGTTTTGTTACTATACAGCTGTCTGTCGAATTTACTGCTGCAATTGTGCACTTTAATTACACTTGAAAATTGTTCTATTTGTCTGTACATTGCAGGCGTCAACAATTAACTTCACGAAGATGGCTAAAACAGTTGCTTCGAAAAGTTTAATACTTAATTGATTTTTGAAACTACCTTAGTTTGTTATGAATAGCTATTAAGACACGTTTTCAAGTTTTTTATAATATTGTTTTCAGAAAATCATCAATTTCTACTATTTTTATTCGAAATTATTCGTTTAAAGGACAATGTAAATTATGGTCATAAAGAGCGAGAAGTTTCTAGAATATCGTTTTGAAATGAAAGAAAAATAATAAGAGTCAAAGGCTGAATTGTAAAAAGATATATTATCTTTTTTAAAGTTGTTTTACTATAAATGTAAAGATAAATGAGTGAATGAATACGACCATCTTAGACGATAGTATATGCAATTTATTTGTGATGGGCAGCTCTGTATAAGATATAGGAAACCTTCAAATTTTATTGTTAAGATTTTTGAAGTTTTTCTTCACTAAATTATAGTTTATGACCAAACACATTATGCCTAAAATCTTACGGCAGATCTGTTTGATAATGTGCTGACCATCCATACTCCATTTTAACAGAATCGATGATTCAATAATACACACAAATAATGATTCCGATGAGTGGCCAAAACAAATGGGATATCAGATATGTGCGTACAAAGGGTAAAACAACGTATTTGCGGGGAGGGTGAATTTTATAAATGTGATGGTGTTTGTTTTGTCTTTCAGATCGCAAAATTCTAATTATAAAATTAAGAATCTCATATAATAGAAATCGATTTTTGGACTTAGTCTCATTATGCATACTTGTCGTTTGATGGTTTCCAAATTTCAACATGAATGATTTCATTAAATTTTTACTAGATCTCTTGACAGTAAACGTTAATCTGCAAAAGACATAAAAGACAAAACATGGACTTGAAAATCGATTTTAACCTCATACTTTATTACCCTATCTCTATGAATAATGAAGGACTAACTTCTTATACATTGTGACAATGTGTGTTTCGGAAATGCAGCGAACCAGCGATGATGAGCTTAAGAATTTGCTCTTTTGAAAAAGTTTTTAATATTTCTTGTGATGTTCGCTGTATATTTATTTATTTATTTTACATTATTAATTTATTTATTTATTTATTGGAGTGCAGAAAATGGGGAAAGCTAATAAAAGTACACGTAACAGTTCAAGTAAGGTTTTTTTTATTTTTTTGATACATACCTCGGTTTCCCTGGCAACGTCTATAGGTACACTACACACAGATGATATAAGAACCAAAACGAGGCTTGAACATAACAACATAGGCATACTGATCTCCATATTCTGTAAAAAATGAAATTTAAAAAAATGATAGATAAAATAAGATACTTTCAGCGAGTTAGAATTTCAAAGATTACCCAAATCTACACTAGAAATATAAATTCAATATGTCGTATTCAACTCTAGGAAATCTCTGTTGTCAACCTACCGTCCATCGACAAGCATGGAAAATTAACCCGTTCTGCTGGCATTGCAGCATAATTCAATGAAATAGTCAATTTCATGACATATTTAAAAACTATTTAACACATCATAAGTAATTTGATATGAGAATTTATTAATAATACATCAGTGTTTGGTATTTGTTTCCCTGTCCTAGGTATCAGAACTCGAAGTCAAAACATAGTTTAGCACATCTTCGCTAGCCAAGTGTCTAATTTTTTTTTTTTCATCTCTAAGTCTGGCAAAGGTGAGTCTATCAAATCAGGTTTTTTTAACTTTCTTGACAAACATAAAACACATTAAAATAAACATACACAGCACGTCATCATTATTAAACTTCCAAACAAAATACCATTGCGCACTTCATTGCTTACTTGGGCAATATATTTCATCTTCTTAGAATCAAGGTTTATATTTTAATTCTGAACAGCCATTTTGTTCAATGACGTACATATGTAACTATACGAAACACGCATTAAGACGAGTATGGAAAGTGTACATCCTATTTGATAATCGTTAGAACATGTTATTCATGGCCACATACCAATGAATTCCTATAAAACCTATGAAACTCAATTTCGATATCTCTGCAATGGTCTTGTTACATTTAATGAATCATTTTCTCAATTTACCCGCCGAGGTGAACGGATACCCAGACCCATCAAATCGTTTACGCTGTCATCAAAAACAAATAACGGATAGTTCTGAGATCCAAATACACGTGTATAATTATGGTAGGGGTTTTCACTTAAACTAATTTTTATGACTATTTCCTTTTCAGTAACCTTACCCGTTTTATGATGATCAACGTTTTACCAATATAACCATTAAGGTGGGCCCCTACTCGAGTGAAGTCATCCCTGATAGTTCTTTTGACACTTTATTGAAATATGTATTTACCATTACTGATTAAGCAAAGAATTATTGCATAGACCTTGAATTAATATTTAATGTGTAATTTTCTGCATCTTTAAAAGGTTTTGATCTTTGACTATTGTAGTGTATACGCTTCTAGTTGTGTATATGTACGCGCATTTCTGCATTTTCACACGGTCTTTAAAAAAAAAAATTGTACAAATACAGGTCTTTCGCTTGAAAATGTAAATAAAGTAAACTATAACAGGCAGGGCGATTTAAAGTTTTTTAATTACTTCCACCTGGTAGATAGATAGATAGATAGATAGATAGATAGATAGATAGATAGATAGATAGATAGATAGATAGATAGATAGATAGATAGATTAATTTTGTCCCACAGATACCGACTGCGGTTTCATTGATTCCAATTAAAGCTTTCTGTTATTTTTATGTCAATTTTTGCGGGTTTTCAGTTGTCTTTTATGTGTGGCTTGCAATAAAACTACAGAATGCCACCTGATGTCAAAGTCAATCACTATTGACCAAATGATGACTCTCTCTCTCTCTCTCTCTCTCTCTCTCTCTCTCTCTCTCTCTCTCAATTTTGCTAACCCCTTTCAGCCAAGTGCGCCTTTTGACACTTTTTATGCTCGCACTCAAAATAAATCAAATGTTCTGTCCGTGGCCATATTGTGTTGCCATGACTATTACATTGTGACACAGACCTCTGATAATATAGATATATGGGTTATCTTTTGTTAAGTCTTTCAGAAAATGTCTTAATTTTCATTTTAAAATTGTTCGCTAACTTCTTCCGAACACTGTATTTATAAAAAGCATATCGAGAGTATTATACAGACAGAAACGATTTATTTTTTTTTTTCATTTACATGCATTCATTTTTTCGTACAAAGCTGCTTTTTTCTAAAGAAAAAAAAAAAAAAAATTAAATACATGGATACCTAGAGCATATCTGATTGACTGTAGCTCCACGGAAATGTTTGCTGACCGACCATAGAGCTGCCATTCTATCCATTCAATAACTTATATATTTATTGGGCATAATTCTAAAACCTTGTGCAACTGTATGGATGAAAATCTAGTTCTACTATCCGTCGTCTCGCATTTCCCGTGGAGCTACAGTTCTGCAGCTACGGGTTCGTGTTCTTGTAGTATAATTTACAAGTTAGAACTACGGCTATATCCGTATTTAGCGTATCTTGTATAGAAACTGTTCTGTTTACTAATACTTAACTTTTAAATGTTTGCATGCAATTCTTTTCATCGTCTTTTACTTTTTCTGAGTTTTTATAGCTACAGGCGAAAATTGAATATTGCACGCGTAAGATATTTTTTGACTCATCGTCGTTTCAAGTAAACGTAAATACATGTTTTTTATGCCTGATTTTCACAAATAATTTTAAAGATTCCTATGATATAGATAGGTCACTGTTGTGTCTTTGTTTTTTCTTTAGGATTTTTTTAATGAAAAAAAAAACAAGTTGACGGAAACGTCTATTGCAAAACAAAAAATGTTAACGAAAATTTATGATTTTTTTCAATCAGTTGAATTAAAATTCCAACAAAGATATACTTGCTAAAAGAACACGTTTTCGAGCTATATTTGTTTATGATTTGTTAATGAAATTTTAATAACAGAGGAAATAAAGACATAAATTGTTCAATGATAAAAATGGTTAACGCGTGAAATGGAAAGGGCAGTTACCGACGTGTGAGAAGCATTGAACAAAAATAAAAGTTAAAGGGTACATACCAATTAACTGTTCTATTATCTGAAGTACGTTGCATTTTTAGTAATTCTGTGCTTTTAAGTGTAACAACAGGACACTTTCGATAGCAATCTATAAAATGCATTAGTTATTCCCTTTGACACCTGTATTTTAAAAGGGGAATCGATCCGCGTGCATTGGGATTGGAGGTTAATATTTGATGAAATATTAAAATGTATAGAGTTTTCAGTAAACAATTTAAAACAGGGATCATGACAGGTGTAAATCTATTTTTGGACGCATTGATGATTCTCGTCTTAATTTGAAAATGTAAAGAAATGTCTGTTTGAGCGTGATGCTTTGAAAAGACTACAGTATTTATAGAATAACTTGCTTCGAGTTTTAGTAACCTTAAACTTGAAACTGTAACTGTCATTGAATCGACGAAAATTGATATCCTCGAATACTGATGAGACTACAGCATTCAACTGTGTGCTTGTAAGCTATGAATAAAGATAAAATATCATCTTCTCAAATGATGCAATATGCAAACTTGTTTACTCATAAGCTAGACTAACATATCCCATTAATGAAAGAGCATCTCTTTTCCTTTTTTTACAGGATGATTCCACAATGTAAATAATTGATGTTGTGCCCACAATCAAATAAATGTCCGACGTGTACCTCTGAATGCTATAGATATATCATGGAGTGTCATTTTAATGCAACTTTATCTAATGCAAGTCCACGGGGAAACGGTAATGTAAAACCATGCATGGGTTCCATTCATAACTATTTATGAGTGAGAAAACCACGATCTCTTTTTTTACTTTATGGAGTAGCATCATCGTTGAAACATCTTCAACAGAATACTAGTACATGTTTTATGAAAGTTGACCTCATAAGAAATCATCCGTGTCTTTACATATAGGCATGCATGCGAAGTAGTTCTCCATTTCCTCAGCTGATCATTTATGAATTTTCTTGTCAATGTATTTGATAACTTACGTTTTACAAGATTGAGAAAAAATTGAAATATTCAAATTAATTGTTGAAATTTATACACATCATGTAAAGTCATGAAAGATACTGTTTCAAAGTGCATAAAATAATAAAGTCAATATAATAAATCACTAACATCTAACAGACATAATTTGATTTCTAGCGTTTGTGTGGATAAGATCTTTAAACACAATAAAATCATTTTAAATACAATCATGTTCCCGATAAATTCACTATAATTTTCTCGATGAATGTTAAGAAAAAGACAACCTTATACAACCGATGCTTAACATTCATTAAACTTGACAAATTTCTATAAACTGCTTTTTAATATATTTTTTTCTTTCAGGACAGTGATGAACTTTACAAGCATCAACATTACATTCAGATATTAATGTCCACTTGACTCTCACATTACGTATTTCGAAAAGAAAAAAAAAATTGAAGATAATTTGATTGAGCCTTTTCTTAGTTGTAAAATATGAATTTTATTCCACAGAAAAATATCATTCTAAATGATTTTCTAATTTTAGAAAATTCATACACAATCCATGTAAATTTTGTGCTCTTTTTAAGAGTTTCTACTGGTAAAAAATAATGTTGATATTTATTACGATAACTCAGAGTAACATATCGTATCTTTACTAGACAAATGTTGATTGTTGTCTTCAGTTTTCGTAGAAATACATGTATAACTTAATCCCAAAAATTTGAAATAAAGCTTATAAATCTTTTATTTAAAACAAATTACAGATTTGATTTGTCTTGGCGTTTTTAGATATCATATGAGATATTTGATCGTTAGTGATACTTTTTTCTTGGACACAAATGTTTACATATACAATTACGATAAATTTACGTTTAATTAATCATATTTTATGTATGCATACTCTTTTCGTTCCAATGACATGATTTCAGAGCTACTTACATTGAATTACTTTTTTTTTAATTAATTGTTAAATTTAACTTACTTAGTCGAACTATCTAAAACCTTATAATCAGTTTTGTTTTACTTTTAAGAGTATCAAATTAGAAAGAAATCTCGATCACTGTTGTTATAGTCCAAGTAATTCAAAACTATGGTTTTGCAATTGTAACCGACATTGTGATTTTCATATTGAACCTATTACAAAAGGTCTTACCTTTAACCGTCGTTGATGCTGTGTGCTGCGTGGTCCAGGAGTCAATGAAACAGCCAAATGATTCGATTGGCTTTTTGTTGCGTCTCCGGAGCTTTTTAATAAATTATTAACTCGTTCGATGATTGGCTTTTTACGGGACGCCATCAACGCTGGCTTTAATGAATTATTAACCCGTACATGATTGCGTTTCAGAGAATAGATAAGTTGCACTCGTAACTAGGGACCGTTGATAACAAGGCTTCTACATTCAGAGCACAACGATCATTGATAATTCATCAGAAAATTTACGAGATGAGGGGAGAGATTTTTCCTGGGTTATTTTTCCCCCTCATTTAATTATGGGAAGAATTCCTGCAGTGTACATCGTTGCTGAGGGGGCGTAGAACGTTTACATGCAAAAGATGTAACTGTGGGGATTTGTGGTTTGTTGTAAAATGAATTTAGAACAAAGAAAATCAGGAGTGTAAATATTGTAACAAACTATCTGAGCATTTTCTCTTCACAACCTGCTTCTTCTATACTTATGTTACACGAACTTTAATGCTTACTTTATACAGGGAAATATTCGCCCCCGATTTATTTTTGCCCCTTTCGCCCTCGTTGTCAGCGGGCGAATTTAATACTTGGCAAATACCAACGTTCCAATGTATCACTTTAGTACACAATCGTGTCTGGGCGAATTTAAGACGGGGTGGGGGAAACATTTGCAAGTGCAGAAGGGCGAAAATAACACGGAGCGAAAATAACACTGCATACAGAAATAGGACTGTAACAAAGCGTTAAGTTTTATTTATTTTAAGAAGATTTTTGTACTATCAGATGTTGATCAATTTGATCAATAATTGGCATGACATACTTTGTATGCTTATATATTTAATAGACCAGGGAAATTCCTTGATTTGAAGATTTTAATTGTAGATTACACACACAAATAGAGTATTCTAAGTTCTTACAACTCAAAAAGCAATCCGTCTATTGGGTAAAAAAAGATAACAAGGTTCTCTAATATTGTATTTTTCATAGAAAAACTAACGATAAAATTAATATAAAAATCTAAATGATTTGTTATATTAATATGTAATATTTCTCTTTTGTTGCTTTTTATTTCCTATCCCCTTAAGGTCTATGTGTTGAAATTAATAATAGGAAAAAAAACTTGGAAACTGGAAGGAAGATTAATATTTCCATTAATGTTTCCATTACATTGGGAATAATCAATGAGAATTCAAGTATAATATCAGAGTCGTTACGGTTAATCTTTACCTAAAGCGAAATTTGTATTTGCAATAGAGTTATTCCTTCTTAAATGCCATGTTTTGAGAAATTTAAAAATAGAAACACGGATTCCTGAGGTTTTGATCATGAGCTTCCAAAAACAAGTCGCATGACGTCTTCCTTGGCAAGTAATTATAAATGCATGTGCAAAATGTCTCTGTCTCTCTTTCCCTTTTTAGATGTTAATGTCCTATGTAAACGCATCGTTTTTGCTTGTCAGCTATTCGAAATACTTTTTAAATATATTTGATAAAAAAAAAATAAACTCCAATTTTCCCATAGAATAATTCGGTCAACGTTGCGGTAAGTTTATTGATGATCACCCTTCTAATGGATTTTCTCTACATAACAAAAATCGTTCTACATCGAGAGATCCGATCGCATGATAAAAATTGTCATTTGGGAATGCAGTAATTGCTTATATAGTATTGTAACCTCCTTCTAAATGACAAATATACTTCCTGTGACGTCATATGCCATGTGACTTCACATACATCTGTTCTTTTGTATTCGTTGATGATTCTGTCTGAGTCTTTCTTTAAAACACTTGTGATCTGTTATCAGGAAATTAACTTAAATGAATTATTTATGTTTTAAGTTTTTTATTATTTTCCTTTACTTCTTCCCGATTAATTATACATAGTCTTGGTTTAAATTCAGCATATTCTAGACTTTGATCTATTCTTAGGAACATTCCAACTATTCTTTTGAGATTGATTCGATATTTGGAAAGATAAACTGTCTGAATTTGAAAATATATTATTCCTCTATTATTTTATTTCTAAGAAACTACAGAAAAGGCTGACATTTTTTATGCATTGTACAGTTTAACGTCAATATCATGAATACATAAATCTAAAGCAACTATAAAGCCATTAAGCGGAACATGATTTCGAAGTATACAAGGACTCGCGCTCAAAAATATGAATATTAATGAAGAGAGAAATAGAAAGGTAAACAAAATACATCAAATAAATGAAGAGGAAGAAAGGCTATAATAACTGCTTGACTACCTCGTTGAAGTAAATTTGCCTTTGGGTCACTTATAATTTATTTCAAACATACCTGCAATTGTTTACAACGGGTACTTGAAATATTAAGGTCAAACTAGGTCTCTATGTATTTTATCTGTGAACTTTGATTTTTGATTTTAAAAAATAGATGATTAAAACCTGGAACATTTCAAGTATACAATTTTATGGGGTATTCTGGTAACGACCTTTAAATGGTAGAAGGGGGTTTAAGTTCTCTCTTGGTATGAGTTTGATCACAACTGAATTAAACCAAATTAAAGTTTAATTTTTCCACTTCACATGTACATGGCTATTCACTCGAATTACTCGATATAACCCCAAAAAATTTGTAAAGTGTACAGAGGTTCTTATTCTGATTAAAAGTTTATAATTATAATTAATGGATAATATTCAACAATTTGCTTACCGTAGCCTAATAAATGTGATAACTTTGATAGGTTGTTAAGATAGGTTAATAACTGTATGCCGTTTCTGACCATTAGTTTACTTTTACACAGAAGGCAATATTAATATCAGATAAGAAATTTAACCAGTGGTTAACCTTCAAGGGTGTTTAAAGCAACCCAGGATGCGGTTAACATTCTACGTGTATCATATAAAAGAATTTCTACTTACTCTTCATATTAAAGTCTCTTTGTAGTATGAATGGTCAATACTAATTGCTTTGCTGGGTCCTCTTCAGGTATGAGGGTGTTATCAGTTCTTTTACCCATCACCTATGAATTCCTCATCATTTGTCCTTCTGCCAAATCTTTTTGATCGCTGTAACTAACCACCGGAGCACAGGAGCTTAGGGATCATATTGTTGGATTAGCCAAGGAAAAGTTCAAGGCCATAAATGGTATAAGTAGTGTAAATAAAGGGTTACAAACTGAACCTTTTTTGGTCGTCGGAGATAATGGCCTAGTTTTCACATTCTGTCATTTTTTATATATTAAATAAAACGTTCAAACTTACATAACCAGTTCAATTTAAACTTAAGAAAATTAATCGTTAAATCGTACCTATATTCGATCTCATAAAGGAGTTTTCAGGAATTATTTCTTTAGTCGCAGAGGCCCACTAAATAACATAGTTTATCATTGTTGCATTTATCATTCCTATCCCTAACAAAGGAATATATAATGGCTTTAAAACGACGATACAAAAATATTTCATATAAATAAACATTAAAATAGATACAAATATAAACAAACACTAGGTGCACTGCCCGGTGTGTTATAGAACCGACAATATTCACAAATTAACATTAAATGCTTAGATAATTTTTGTAAAACTGTAGTGAATTTAAACAAAGAAAATATTGCTGTAAACATGGATATATTTGCCGCGTTTTATTTTCGCCCCTTTCGGCCTCGTTGCTACGTGCCTGTATTAAGCTGCATTGAACTGATAATATGACTTTACGCATGCCATTTAGCCCTTTATGTTTGATTACCCTAAAAGTAAAGCTTGAAATTTTTATGTCAGAGAAAAGATTTGTGAGCTGTAAATATAAATTTTATAATGGATAATCAAGAAGAATGATAATACTTAAAATTGTATTTCGTCTACAAAAAGTTAAATACAATAAATCATATTTATTATTTTAATGATAGTCTCTTTTAACATTAAACATCTAATCCTTTTCCACTCCATAGTTTTTTCTTATTTCTAAAAAATAAATGACTTTGAAAGAAATTTTTCAAACGTTGTAGAGTAAAAATGATTTGTTATATAAATATGTAATGTTTCTCTTTTGTTGCTTTTTATTTCCTATTCCCTTAAGGTCTATGTGTTGAAATTAATAATAGGAAAAAAACTTGGAAACTTTGGAAGGAAGATTAATATTTCCATTAATGTTTCCATTACATTGGGAATAATCAATGAGAATTCAAGTATAATATCAGAGAATATAATCTTTACCTAAAGCGAAATTTGTATTTGCAATAGAGTTATTCCTTCTTAAATGCCATGTTTTGAGAAATTCAAAAATAGAAACACGGATTCCTGAGGTTGTGATCATGAGCTTCCAAATACAAGTCGCATGACGACTTCCTTTGCAAGTAATAATTATTATAAATGCATGTGCAAAATGTCTCTGTCTCTCTTTCCCTTTTTAGATGTTAATGTCATATGTAAACGCACCGTTTTCGTTTGTCAGCTTTTCGAAATACTTTTTAAATATATTTGATAAAAAAAAAATAAACTCCAATTTTCCCATAGAATAATTCGGTCAACGTTGCGGTAAGTTTATTGATGATCACCCTTCTAATGGATTTTCTCTACATAACAAAAATCGTTCTACATCGAGAGATCCGATCGCATGATAAAAATTGTCATTTGGGAATGCAGTAATTGCTTATATAGTATTGTAACCTCCTTCTAAATGACAAATATACTTCCTGTGACGTCATATGTCATGTGACTTCACATACATCTGTTCTTTTGTATTCGTTGATGATTCTGTCTGAGTCTTTCTTTAAAACACTTGTGATCTGTTATCAGGAAATTAACTTAAATGAATTATTTATGTTTTAAGTTTTTTATTATTTTCCTTTCCTTCTTCCCGATTATTTATACATAGTCTTGGTTTAAATTCAGCATATTCTAGACTTTGATCTATTCTTAGGAACATTGCAACTATTCTTTTGAGATTGATTCGATATTTGAAAAGATAAACTGTCTGAATTTGAAAATATATTATTCCTTTATTACTTTATTTCTAAGAAACTACTGAAAAGGCTGACATTTTTTATGCATTGTACAGTTTAATGTCAATATCATGAATACATAAATCTAAAACAACTATAAAGCCATTAAGTGGTCCATGATTTTGAAGTATCCAAGGACTCGCGCTCAAAAATATGAATATTAATGAAGAGAGAAATAGAAAGGTAAACAAAATACATCAAATAAATGAAGAGGAAGAAAGGCTGTAATAACTGCTTGACTACCTCGTTGAGGTAAATATGCCTTTGGTCACTTCTAATTTATTTCAAACATACCTGCAATTGTTTACAACGGGTACTTGAAATAAGGTCAAACTAGGTCTCTATGTATTTTATCTGTGAACAACTTTGACTTTTGATTTTAAAAAATAGATGATTAAAACCTAGAACATTTCAAGTATACAATTTTATGGGGTATTCTGGTAACGACCTTTAAATGGTAGAAGGGGGGTTGAATTTCTCTCTTGGTATGAGTTTGATCACAACTGAATTAAACCAAATTAAAGTTTAATTTTTCCACTTCACATGTACATGGCAATTCACTCGAATTACTCGATATAACCCCAAAAATTTTGTAAAGTGTACAGAGGTTCTTATTCTGATTAAAAGTTTATAATTATAATTAATGGATGATATTCAACAATCTGCTTACCGTAGCCTAATAAATGTGATAATTTTGATAGGTTGTTAAGATAAGTTAATAACGATATGCCGTTTCTGACCATTAGTTTACTTTTACACAGAAGGCAGTATTAATATCAGATCAGAAATTTAACCAGTGGTTAACCTTCAAGGGTGTTTAAAGCAACCCAAGATGGGGTTAACATTCTACATGTATCATATAAAAGAATTTCTACTTACTCTCCATATTAAACTCTCTTTGTAGTATGGATGGTCAATACTAATTGCTTTGTTGGGTCCTCTTCAGGTATGAGGGTTTTATCAGTTCTTTTACCCATCACCTATGAATTTCTCATCATTTGTCCTTCTGCCAAATATTTTTGATCGCTGTAACTAACCACCGGAGCACAGGAGCTTAGGGATCATATTGTTGGATTGGCCAAGGAAAAGTTCAAGGCCATAAATGGTATAAGTAGCGTAAATTAAGGGTTACAAACTGAACTTTATTTCGTCGTCGGAGATAATGGCGTAGTATTCACATTCGGTCATTTTTATATATTAAATAAAACGTTCAAACTTACATAACCAGTTCGATTTAAACTTAAGAAAAATAATCGTTAAATCGTATCTATTCGATCTCAAAAAAGGAGTTTTCAGGAATTATTTCTTTAGTTGCATAGGACCACTAAATAACATATTTTATCACTGTTGCATTTATTATTCCTATCCCTAACAAAGACATATGTAATGGCTTTAAAACGACGATACAAAAATATTTCATACAAATAAACATTTAAATAGATATATTAATATAAACAAACGCAGGTGCAGGACCCGATATTCACAAATTAACAAAGAAAATAATGATGTTAACAGGCAAAAATAACACGGGGAGAAACTAACCCTGCGTACAACAATATAATCAGAACCATCCTTGTACATTACATTCATTTACAATAATGTTAACTGTGGACCAGTGTGTTGACAATGAAATAACTATGCAATGTTGCAAATGGATCATTACATGGACACTGCGCTGGATTATTATAGCAGTTGCATGTATTGATAAATTTAAATATATATTATAGGATAGGCCATTGCTTTAAGAGTTTATAATTAACCGCTTTTGTTATTGATATACCTCACATGTCACGTTAGATATTTACCTTTAAAAATAAATTCCTACAGGAAAGTAATTTTCTTATCGGATGTTCAGAATTTTCTACTGGAATTAAAGAAATTCTTACATAAATATAATTTCCGATAAGATTTGAACAATCCTTTCCATAGGACTTAATAATCAGTTAGGAATTTCCTATAGGAAAATTACCTGTTTGAAGTTGTCCTGTGGGAAATACTTTCCTCCTGTAGAAAATATAATTTCTGTAAGATTTATCAATCCCTGTACAATTTTTTTGCAGGAAAATTATTTCTTCTGTTTGAATAATCATTTTCTCATGGGATTTTTATTTTAAAAAGGTAAATATCTCACCTATCAAGTGAGATACATTAAATACAAAATTGGTTGAATACTCCTTTGGCAAATGGTCTATCCTTTTTTTGTATGGATGTTTTCAAAACTGCATCTTAAGCGGGTGCAAAAAATAGCACCTTGGCACAAATATCCGGCACATTTTCGACAGACTCAGTGGTGATAGGAATACCATAGTAAAAATATGAGTGAAATATAGTGTGAAAGATAAAATGAATAGAATTTTTATTGTTTAAGATGGAAAATTCGTTGTAGATTATGATTCATTTTGTATACCTTGTTCAGATATTTTCTATCAAGATCAAAGGGGGTTCTGCATGTGAGAATAACTTATGCAGTGCATATACTTATGTATTTTCTCAATCTCCCTTTTTGAAAAAAAGTGAAAACTCAAGTGTGATCAAATCATGATCCCCTTATGTTACCCTTTTAAACTACTTTGCCACATTTCCTTTGATTTGATTCCTTAATTCATCACAACAGACATTGCTGAATCTAGAGCTATTATTGTCGAATCGGGATCGCCATTCAAAGAAAGCAAATGTCTGAAGAGGAAATGAGAGAGGACGTCAAATATCTCCTGGGATATGAACTGCTTCGAAACATGACCTGGATTCTTTATAAGGTTGAAAATACCGTGAGAAAATAGCAATAACACTGTCAAGAACTTTTTCTCTTGTTTCACTTACAAAAGGTAAATGTTTTCATACGGCAGTTATATTTATCGCCCTGAAAAAATTATATAACTAATTCTAAATTATAATTTCTATATTTTATGTCTTTTTATAATGATTTTAATGATTCAGAAAAATGTATTAATTTTAAGATTTAAACGACACTTTGAGAAAACATATCATTCCCTTTATGTAAATATCAAGTGATTTGGAAAGACATGTTTGAGTTGCAATGTGATATACTTTGTGAACACATAATTTTGAAAAACTTCAGGGGAAAGAAAACCACTCAACTTGTCACAATACGTTCGGTTGCAGACTTAAGATTAGCAGCTTAATCGAATCCTGTTCTCATGGGTGCTATTCCTTGGCCTTCATCGTCCAATTTCATCTTAGTTGAACTCAATGTCTTCATTCCTGATCCAATTCTCTCGGGCACCGTAATTCAGTTCACGATATGCTGTGAAATCAAACGCAGAAGTGATTCTTGTCTCTTAGTGGGATAAGCCGTGTATATAAAGCCAGTTTCTAATGAAATGGTGGGTGGTTGTCCTAGAGAAATCAGAAATCATTTTCTTAGACAAGTAAGCTGCAATTTTAATTATAGATGAAGCGATGTATCTATTTTTGTTAATATGGATTACATAAACATGTAGTTTTTAATTATCAAATATTCTATGTCCATTTAATAAAAGAAGAATTTAAATGATCAAAACAAGCACAGAAAGAGAATGTTAAATTACAAATATGATTAAAAGAAATCAAATCAAAAGATGACAATTACATTTGTCACTTTACATAAAGAATTTTAAATTCGTTTATTTACCATTTCAACACTCCAGAGAATCGTTGTCGTCATAAAAATTGATTTTTTTTCCCCAATAAATGCATTTGCTATGAGCACCAACATATAATTTTATTTTTACATTTTCATACATCTCTCTTCATATATCAAGATTTTGATAGGATTCAATGTATGAGTATCAACAATGAACAGGGTGCATTCAGTAATTTTACAGGACTGTAGCAGGTTTTAATGTATTAAGAGTGGTACATGAATTGTAGCACACTCTCAATAATTTGCTTAGTACGACATATAAATTACCGGATTACTGGTTTGTGGTTTGTATTAGATATTAAGTACACTTGTTCCAAGTTTTAAGTTTAATACTGACCCCTATGGCAAGGTTCGTACCTCATAGATTTTGCGCTATGGTCTGGTTTATATATATATATACTTAAACAAGAGGCCCATGGGCCACATCGCTCACCTGAGGAACAATAGGTATGATAAAATCAGCTTAATAGTGTCATAATACAAACTATCTGGACAATGTACAATAATACTTGTAGATCCTGTATAAATAAAATTTATTTTTCCCCCTAGATATTCTTATGTTTATAATCATTAGTCCCTTTTTCTAACAGGTTGATTTTATAGTCATATCACATATTGAGTATTGCAGTTCTCAAAAAGATCATTAACAATTGTTTATATATAGGATATAAAGCTACATCAAACTCTAAACCTTCTTGTAAGGCCGAAGAATTGTCCTGGAGCCAAAGTCTGAACAATTACATGTATAAAGAATCATCTGGCTGATTAGTTTCTGAGAAGAACATTTTTAAAGATTTACTGTACAGTATATATTCCTATGTAAAACTTTAACACCAACGCCCCTCCCCCTGCAATGTGGCCCCACCCTACCTCAAGGGATCATGATTTTCACTACTTTGAATCTACACTACCTGAGGATACTTCCACACAAGTTTCAGCTTTCTGAGAAGAAGATTTTTAAAGATTTACTCTATATATATTCCTATGTAAAACTTCGACCTCCATATTACCCCAAACTACCCCCATGGGTCATAATTTTCACAACTTTGAATCTACACTACCTGAGGATGCTTTCACACAAGTTTCAGCTTTCCTGGTTGATTAGTTTCTGTGAAGAAGATTTTTAAAGATTTACTCTATATATTCCTATGTAATACTTTGACCCCCCCCCCCATTGTGGCCTTACCCTACCCCCGGGGGTCATGATTTTCACATCTTTGAATCTACACTACCTGAGGATGCTTCCACACAAGTTTCAGCTTGCCTGCTGGTTTTATTGTTCTTGAGAAGATTTTTGAAAATTTCTCAAAATCTTTCATTAATTTCTAATTACCGGTATCTCCCCTTGAAAAAGGATGTGGCCCTTAATTTTCACAACTTTGAATCACTTTTGCATAAGGATGAGTTATCCTAGTAAGTTTGGTTGAAATTGGCTCACTAGCTCTTGAGAAGATGTTGTCAATGTGAAAAGTTTACAATAGACTGACAGACGGACGAAAGACAAAATATGATCATAAAAACTCACTTAAGCTTTCAGCTCAGGTGAGCTAAAAACCTAAGCCAAATTAAGGAAATCTGGGATGATTATTGTATTCAACTCAATTATCATAAATCTACACCTACTTCTGTTTTGTGTTACGTACAGGAATATACATTTTACATCCAAAAACTCTGCAATTACAGGTCGAAAGATTACCAGTAAAGCCCTCAGTTGCAAAAGGAGGCATTCTTTATTGAATTGGAAATGGATCCATTCAACAACTTGTTTCGATTGGTTATCAATTCAACAGGATGGTTTAACTGCCTATTCGCATCGACCTTTGGGCTCGGTGAATATTGTATTTCTTTGTAATGATTGAATAAAATATAATATAAAAACAACTTGTCATTTATTAGTCCCCTACCGGTTTTCACCGGAGGGGACTATAGCTTTCCTCTGCGTCCGTCAGTCCGTCCGTCCGTCCGTCTGTCTGTCCCACTTCAGTTTTCCACACTTTTTTTCTTTATGCGTTTGAGGAATAATATGAAATTTGCTGAACAAGTTCAAAATATCAAACTACAGATCAAGTTTACACTTTTGTAGCGTCTGGTTCGAGAAAATGAATTGTTTATATTCCAATTTTTTAATGTTCGGGTTCGATATTCTGCTTAACAGTGCATTGTTTTCACAATTTCCACAACCCGGTAGGGGACATGTATTGCTTATGCAATACTCTCAGAATGCTTGTTTTCAGTAGTATTTACGACCTCCGTGAAACATTTTTGTAGATTCAGCGTTTCCTTTGTCTTTATTAGAATATGTGTACTTTACTTTTATTCGTGTTTACGCCCTCGTGACGTGTGCGTTTTTATGGTAATTTTTAATGATTTTTATACTTAGATTTCTGTGCATGCAGTATTCAATTGCATTTAATGTATACATTTTCCAACTTCTAAAAAAAACTAGTTATGAATAAAATTTTGTTTTCAACAGTTCAGTAAACGCGATTGTCTAACATGCCACTACCCAAAATGTTGTTCCCGAATCACTGCGGTAAAGACCAAAATGTAATAATTAAAATTGAATGATTTCTCAATTCACATCAGCAAACTTTTATGAGTGTGCTGGTTCTTAGTCTTTATAAAGATGCATGTAATGGAAATAAAATGCATGTATATGTAATAGGGAAGTGTTTTTATATTTTTTTAAACCGTAGACACATTTACTGGATTATAGCAAAAGACCATTAGGAAGTAGATACCGTCGATACGATACATCTTTTGTATGTAGGGTTATTATAAAAACGAATGTTATTAATAATAATCAGTGTTTTCAGATGATGAGATCATATATTATTTATTAATTTCATACCACTTCTAGCGGTAAAGTATGTATAGGACTATCTTCAACATAAATTTAATTTTATAACAGAGACACTTATTGCCTCTGCTGGGGTTTGAACCCAGGTCCTCTGGCACGCCAGCCTGCACTCTTTCGAGCTAAAGGGTTAATCCACTAGCCAGAGCTACATGAAGTAAGAATGCCAAATACCTGACTCTACCGCACAATTATCGAGTGGAACGTGGTTACGTCCATAAATATGTAATGTTCTTCTAGACTGGGATAAACAAAAACAATTATTATGCTTGAAGTTTCTATTTATTTACAAACGTAAAGTAACAATTCATATCTTCTCTCTCTCTCTCTCTCTCTCTCTCTCTCTCTCTTGCTCTCTCTTGCTCTCTCTCTCTCTCTCTCTCTCTCTCTCTCTCTCTCTCTCTCTCTCTTTGTGACATCACACATCCACCGACTGATATATCCCGTAGCCGTCATTGTCGTCAGATAGCAGACTTCCGTCCGTATCTGATTTTTTGGACTCCGGTGACGGAGATCTACTGTCTCTATCTGGTGTCTGACACAGTATGTACGTCTCCTCAGAGTCCTGTTTGCCTATAGACTGTAGTGTTTTATTCTTACTTTTATTCAAGTTCTTTTTCCCTGTGAATATTGATAATGTCGTGGATGGGAGCTGGCTAGGAACATACACGTTCTCAGTTCTTATTAAGTCGTCTGTTATTTCATGGTAAACGTTTTTATCGTTCATATCAGAATAAAGGTTCTCCACCGATTTTCTTTCAGTGGATAAAAGATTGGTACCGGGAAAACCGAACGGAAACCTTTCGGACGTTCTATCGGATGTTGAAGCTACGTCATTTGTTATTAAATTGTCTTCCACTTCCGCATAAGCGGGCGACCTCAGCTCGTCAGAGGGCGCTGTGTAAGGAATCTCGTCTGCTACGATGCTGTATCCATCTTCCAGACGAGCGTGACTATTGGCTGGATAACTATGACGTCGTGAGGCTGTAGTTGATGACGTAAGCGGAAGTGGGCGAAGCGCTGAGACTTCCAGCGACGAAGAACGTCCACTCAGTAGCGAAGCGATGTCAATGCTGCCGCCATACTTTAATTGGCGCTGTCTCCTACAAAGGAAATATCCAATTAGCAGGTCTGTTGGGGTTATCTTATACCTTATTATGATAAATATTAAATGCTGTGACAATACAGGTGTTGTTCATTAATAAAGTGAGTCCTCTTTGTAATCCAGATTGCGTATGCTGACAATAATATTATGGTAGCTATGTTTACTTCATTCGTTTGTTTGTGCGTAGTTCTGTAGCCTCAATTCTGTGTATGTTTTTCGAAAATGTGTACAATAAGATGTATTATGACAAACATCAAAATCAATCCTACAATAGCGTATAGTCATGAAAGTCCAATACCAAACATTTTCAAAAGTAATTGTCCTTTATAATTGCATGTGCGAAAAAGAATTACAATTGTTAAAGTATGATGATGAACAATAGAAGCAAGTCTTGATATGTTCAGCAGTGAAAGCTTCCTGTAAAATTTTATTTTCATATTTTGATGCATTTTGTTAAGATTCAAATTTTAATACATTCGCATAATTATTCAGACATGTACTTGCGTAAGGATTCTATTCGAGAGTACACAAGTTCCGTCTACTAAAAGTAAAGTTAAGCAATTTCGAAAAACAATCAAACATCACGTTCACGATTTATGATATTTACAGTGTGTTGTAGTGTTGGCATACATGATGTTGACAGTTGATCAGATATCAAATACTGAAAATAACTATATAAGGAATTAATTCTTTGTTTCTGTACTCTTTACAATCTCAGCCACTATTGTACCACGTGCTCAATTACAGAAATATGTAGGCTCAACTTTCATATACTAGATTTTGACTTTAATTATGTTTTTATAACTTTCAATTAACAACTTTTTAAGTTTTGATATTATTATGAAACATGGCCGTACCCTAACCCTTATGCTGAAGGTGCGAAATGCAACATTAACTTATACACAGACTAATTATTGCACGGTGTTAATTGTCGCCACAATCCCACTCCGTGGCAGGTGTTTAAATGTCAAATTTTCGTGCTGAACGTCCCCTTCTTTCAAATTTTCATCGCATTTCTGAGAGTTTCAAATTGTTTACTCCGGAGTCACGTGATTATCAAGTAATTTATTCGAGTAAGTTTAGCAACGCAAAACACAATCAAGGCTGTAAAGGTGCGGTCAGACGATACGATTTTCCATCAGATTTTCTCGTCCGATTCGCTTTCGACTAAAATCGTACCGTGTGACCACTTAAGTCGAAAGCAAAGTCTTAAGTCGATTGAAAATCTGAAATGCGTCCGATTTTCAATCGACTCTCTGGTGAGATTTGAAAGTCGCCATGTATACTGTGGAATCATTAGATTTCATGGTGGCTCAATTTTCGTGGAATTCGTGGGTACCTCTTATCCACGAATTTACATCCTCCGTGAATTAATAAATTGAAGTAATAGAGTCATGTTTCCTTTTGTAGATATAAGAGAATACACGAAATTACGTCCCCACGAACCTGTAAAATTCTAGCAATCCACGAAAATTGACCCCCACGAAAATTAATGATTCCACAGTAGTTTTAAAAAACAAACAACAGTTTTACTAGAATAGAATTTTTCAATAGATGACAAAGAAATCAATGTTTTCGTTTTTGTTATAATTGTGATCGTCCTTCATCACATTTTCTCGAATTTTGTATATAACATAAAATGACAATTGAGGAGCCGATAGTTTGTATTGTTTGATATACACTACTCTCAGAAACCTTTTTTTTAAAACAGTTTCAATATCAGTATATTTTGAACTGTGATTTTAATTTGGAAAAAATGATAATTATTTTTAATAATGTCTCGCATAAGTTGGATATCAGTCATTTATAAAATTGTAAATTTTAAATTTACTTGGTGGATGTCGTTACAAAATTTACGATATTACCCCGACCCAGTATATTCATAATTTACAATATGACGTATCCTTCATTTTTTATGTCTTCTTGAATTGCCTGCTTTTGTTTTATACGTACCTAATACATACTGCGGTGACCACAATAAGGCCTGTCAGACTGAGAGCCGCCACGATGAGCGCCACATAGAATACTGAAATAAAACCAAAAAATCATTGAAAAATCATGCATAAATAATTTGACCAGAAAACTGTTTTCTAGTTTAACAATAACATTCATACTTTTTTTTTTTACCAAAACAACTGTTATTTTCTACTTTTTGCCTGAGCCTTCATACATTTGAACAAAACAAGTGTTATTTTCTACATATATCCTGAGACAAAAGCAAAAAATGCTGCTATTTTTTACTTGTATACTGAGACCTTCAGAACTATCAGTTGTTATACTGTCTATCTTACTTGTTCTATTTATGACAGAACGTCACAACACAGAGACTTGAATGTCTCGTGATTCGATTAATATCGTATATCAATGGTTATTAAAGCGCCTATCAGACTTACAGTCAGTCACAGAGATCCAGGTCGGAAATATTAAACATAATGGTTGCAATATTTTGAAATTTAAATTTCTAAATCAAGAGTAGAATTATTGCATGTTTTTACCACCTTCAAATTATTCACATGCAAGGATTCGAATCTTTAAAGAATGCGTAAGCTCGATCTGATTTTCTAAACATTCCAAAAGTATTTTTATACATTTTCGATACAAACATCTATACCATGGACGACAACTCAGAATGTAAACAAACATTTTGTTTGCTTCTTCGTCATTCTTTCAATAGAATAATGGGTTGTTTTCGATATTCATCAGTAATCAAGCGCGTGAAATCTACTTTTAACAAATTCCTTTCTATCTATAACTTTAGTCCACCCCTATTCCCTTTGATATGTTCATATGGCAATAATTCAAATAATACAATTTAATAATAATAATAAATTTATCACGTTAACCTTTAAAATTTGGCTATTGTTTTTCTCCGTGAACTACTGTATAACCATTACATGTGTTTTAAGTAAGAATGAAAAAATGACAATAACCAACTGTCAACCAACTCAAAAATCCATAAACGAAATACAAATTCAAACCAGAGCAACATAGACTTCAAAAAAGATAGAGGCAGAATCAGGTGCCTAGGAGGAGTGAGTATCCTCTGCTGACCGGTCACATCTACTGTGTGCTCTTTGTCGTAATCGGGAAAAACGGAAAAGTCCGTAGACAATTAGGTGATTAATTATGGTCTAACAATTAGTATGAAAAACGAAATTCCCAATATTGTAACTTTTAAATCTTCATGTAATACCCCTTTCTTTATAGAGAACTCTTTTCCTAATGGAAATTAATATACAGTCTTGAAATTACCATGACATTCAAACATTCGTAATTACTCTACAATTTTCATCACAATCCTTTTATCAAACGTTCCTAATACAAACAACGAGAATTGTTGTTTGTTGTACAGAATGATACTGTACCTGCTCTTTCTGTGACGTCCACGGACGAGGTCGCGTCCCCATTCAGAACAGTCACCAAGGTCTTGGTTTCGTTCATTCTTGGCTCTAAAATAGACAGAAAGCTGTTGGATTTGATTGTTCTTGACAAGTGCACTAGGTACTTCATTCTACGCCGCCAGATGCTGAATGAACGATAGAGTGTACGTGGATTTCACAAACATATTTATATATGTATATCGCGAAAAACATGTAGTTCTTAAGAGATGAACAACTTGCCTCTATTGTAATGAAATTATCGCCTCTCGACTCTAAAGTAATGAAATTCCCACCTTATCATTGATAGTAACTGGGGGAGGATGTTAACAGCACGGAATGACGTAACGGCAGGGACATTTAGGCCAGAGGGCTTTGTTATTCATACCAAATTTGATGCTAAACTATGGATGCAGAGTGCTAATTAATGGAGAAACTCTCTCTCTCTCTCTCTCTCTCTCTCTCTCTCTCTCTCTCTCTCTCTCTCTCTCTCTCTCTCCAAAGTTTCATCTTTGTTTGAATATACATGTATGTAGTTGTAATTGGCTAACTAGCTAACTAAAATACTTTTATACAGAGCACCTCTTCTTAAGGAGATTAACATCCATTGGTCTAAAAATGGCCAGGACCGTACAGCCCCGTTAAGCGCATACATGTATCTATCTTTTTCACTCCATCTCGCTCTTTAGTCCCTATCTTAGCAAACATTGTTCAATGCTTACAAATTTCAGAATTATTTCATATTTATAAGAAGAAGAAAACTACGTGCAAAGTAACTCGATCATTAAAATCAGGTTTGTAAGTACTACCGTGCGCTCATCTACAAAATACTTAACGTCGGGCTATTTTTGGACAAGTGTTTACGTAGTTGCACTGTATCACAGACACAGGATCTTTCGGGGGTCTTTAACTTAAGGAATGCCAACCCTTTGACAAGAGAGATTACTCTTACATGCACCAAGTATGTACATTATCAAGATAAAAAGGTCATCTTTGTTAAGTTGTAATAGTGAAGATAAAGAGTGTGCACAAAAGTAACAAATTTCTGGTATTGTCCCATTCATCCCTTTATGTCCCGAGAGCTCACTTATTTACAACTTCTGAGTTATTTTTGGATAATGGTTACCATTGTGTTTGTCCCTGGCGGATTCCGGATAGGACTCTATAGGAAAAGTCTCCACCTCCTTGTCTATTGAAGCGCCTGGAGGACACTGATTGGAAATCGGGTCCAAGTAGTTGTCACGAGGCATTTCACCTTTTGGTGTCACTAAAAAGAGAAAAAAAATAAATAAAAACCCAATTTACACGTACAATGTATATATCCATGTTACCTTTATTTTCTATACTACATTGAAAGGAGAAAAAGGCATAATAACATGAACTTCCTGAACAAAATCTAGAAATTGTAGATTTGAAAATTCGAATCAAATATTCAAAAATTACGTACGTATGTGGGGGTTTTTTTAAAATTTTTAATGTACGGCTTAGTTATTGATTTTAATCGAATGTAATGCTGAAAGACATATGAAAAGAGATATGATATGATTTATAAGATATTTACTATGTGTCAGTACTAGTATCAATCATGCCGTTTGATGTTAAATAGAAAGAAAAACCACTGCAATTTTTAGATTTATAACCTATCAAATACACAGAACTGTAGAAGTTTTTTTAATGAGATTTTTTTTGCACACTTGTTCCTTAAAAAGAACTACAGTAATGTGAACTGAAAATATATACCTTTACTATCAATTGCGTTTTAATTTTCTAAAAGTGTAAAAATATTTTTTCCCTAATTGTAGTTTTCGCCATTCATTTTACAATAACAGTAAAAAGGTCCTCCATATTAATGATATATATATTTTTTAAATAAACAACTGCAAGTCGCAAATAAAAATTCTATTCTAAAGTTCTCAAATGCAAACCATGTCTTTTAACATTTGTACCTAAAATATTCTGTCTGCACTTTACCTATATATGAAATGTAAAACCGGAATCCCTCTTTGCTTGGAGTCATGTAGATTTCCACATCACCGCACGCTTGAAAAACCGTCATGTTTCCGCTAAAACTGCAGACAGTTTTCCGCGGGAAAGTTTCATCAAAATTACAAAACAGAGCTGTGCGCAAGCGCAGACCACCATCACACTTTTCACCGGAAGCCATCCGCTCCATGTCGTGAATGATGACGTTGATGTAGGCATCATCTGGGACTTTGACCCTGACTGTGCACTCTGACCTGTCGGTCGAGGGGTAGGCGAGGTTTTTAATCACCCCCTGGGTAGCATTAGTTGTGTGCTCTTCTTCCTCACATGTGATGTTGGAATCTGTAACGAGTATTGTTTTTCATTATGTTCTTAACTGGGCCCCAAGTTTAAAGAAATACAAAGGGGTTTTTTTCTAGGTCTATACAAGTTGGTATTAAGCTGTTGAGACTAATTTCCATCAGGATAGGTACGTAGAATTGCTACACTGTATGAAGAGATACGTGTATTACATTACTGTATTCTATACTCTGTCCTTAGGTTTTCCTTCCTTCACTTTTGGATTGATATTTTGTTCGATAACAATAGATAAGTTTGTACTACAACGGTCATCCACTACATGTAGTATGAAAAATGTCCAGATTATTTGTTATGAAACGCAATCTACCGCTTCAGGCTTCTGAACATAACCCAAAAAAGAAATTCTACGGTGATTTTGCATCGCATCAGCCAATAAATAGCCCGCATGATAACGTTGAAAGATTGTGTGAGGTTTTCCGAGTGGGTTCCGAAAGGTAAAAAGATGTAAACATTTCCCATTATAAATCTATAAAAGAAATGTGTTTTCTTTCCTGTGAACTTTTGTGTGAACAATGATAATGTTTCAATAAGATAATTTGGACAGTTTCCCTTTTATCGATTTCAACTGTATATCTGTCACATGTATGTGTATTTAAAGTGATGGAAGCAATAATTTGGGACAGACTCCAATAGCTGAAACTATAAAAGATGCGTAAAATATAATTTTGTTTCTAATGATGCTTCGGCAGTTGATTGATTGATTGATTGATTGATTGATTGATTGATTGATGAATTGATTGATTGATTGATTGATTGATTGATTGATGAATTGATTGATGAATTGATTGATTGATTGATTGATTGATGAATTGATTGATTGATTGATTGATGAATTGATTGATGAATTGATTGATTGTTTGGTTGATTGATTGATTGATTGATTGTCTGATTGATTGATTGATTGATTGATTGATTGATTGATTGATTGATTGATTGATTGATTGATTGATTGATTGTCTGATTGATGGATTTATTGATAACCTGACGCTATCAAGTACGAGTGATGGGTACATTCATCATGCCATACAGACTCGTCCTCAACATGTCGTGCCATAAATCACGCAATCACTTAAAACAGTGACACAAACCCGGTTCTTAAATAATATCAGTGGGAAAGTCCGTGCTTATTTCATGGCTTAAGGTTACTTCGCTTGGCAATTGTTCCCACAACGTGTCCCCATAAGGATATCCGCGGTGACAGATATTTTGAAAATGACAGAGCAGTTAGGGACATGAGGGTACTTAGACAGACTTTACCTTCTATGCAGTGGTAGACCACGTGCAGACTAACGCCACGTTGTCCGCAGAACTTGGTCGTGGGGCAGTCTGATTTGCCCATGCACATGCGCCGCAGGTTCTGAAACGCAAGAGCGTTTGGTTCATCTGAAACAAAATACGAAAACCACTTGAGAACTAGACTAAGCTTACTTTTGTAAGTAGTGTTTCAGTAATGAATCGCACATAGCATTTTGTTGATCGATCGTAGTCTTTCCTTATCAAAGTTTACACTGATTTTGTATGGAATTATTTTTATTTATTTTATTCCTTTGACCTAAAGAAATACTGACATCAAAGAAAGTACACATGTAGTAAATAAGCAATTATCAAAAGCGCAAAAGAAAATAAAACATGACATTCAACATCGCATTTAATGAGTACCTATGTATGTTGGAAAGCGTCTATAAACTAGTAATACATGTATATTGAAAAACAAAAAGCCGAGAAATGGTATATTCAATTTATGGACAAAATTTTAAGTTTAAAATGGCCGAAATTCAAAGAAAAATGATGGAATGGAACTTCCTGGTAATATTCACATATGCATATTGTGTCTTGAATGTTAATGCAGCGGTTTAAGAGTAGTTTTGCCTACCAAAAAACTGGACTAACAGACTGCCTGACAGACGGATCAGTCAGAAACATACAATTTCGCAACTTCGTTGCATGGGGTACAAAAATGTGTATTTGAACACAAAACATACATATGACCAATGAAAACGTTATTAACAAGTAAACCATAACCATACTTCATTTGTTTACTAGTATAAGAAAAAATAACATTGTCATCTAGAGCAAGAAATATCGGAGATGGCATATGTGTACTTAACAAAGACAGCATCGTTCTGGGACCAATTTTACAAAGTTAAGAAGAACTTTAAGCATCTTTCCCTTTCGCCAATATTTCCTTTCCAGACAATAAATGTATCTCTAATTAAGAAACAATGCAATTCTCTGAAGGATTCAAAATCCAATTCTTCTTAGAGCATCTGAAGTAAATTGCCACATAATGCATTCTTCTGATATATGGTGAGGAATTAAACAGGTGCCCGTGTGTTTTGGGGATTCTTTGTAGTGTACACAATATCTAAATGACCTTTGGCTACAGTTTTCAAGTTACTGATTTGACGAAGACGTCTTTTGCAAAAGGACAACCATTAGTTTATGTCTATCTCTATTAAGCAAACAGGATGTATTGATATTACTTTAACATGTAATACCTGGTGAATACCCTTTTTATCTTCACAATTAGTCTCGATCATAAATAAATTTGTAACAAACATCAATAATTTGTGTCGGCGAAATACGCGTACGGTATTTCTCGATGTTTACTTACAAACTGTTGATAACAAGAAGGAATTGAATTCCAGGATACAAATAATCATTTAATTAGCATTGATTGCTAATTACTTATACATGATTATTCCATCTAAGAAGGAAAAATCTAATAAAACTATCAGACATAGAGAGCGATTCTTAAAATATGTACACTCATGTGCCAAAAGTATGCCAATTTTCTTTCCTTTTTTCCTTATTCATTTCCATGAAAACTAGACTTGTTGTAAAAAAAAATAATTGTCTGGCGTTTTCTTTTTCTCAGATCTAGAAGAGGTTAATGATTCAATTTGCAATTTTTGACATAAATTGAAATAACTTTTTGACAACGGATTTGTAAACTTTTATACTTTAACCACAACAATAAGATATTTTTTATAAAGTTGTACAATTGAATATATCCTTTGCAATATGCGAGCCGAATAATCTTACTTTGGACTGTTGATATCAAACCTCAGGAACAGGTTTTTTTGGAAAATACTTCAAGAAGGAATTAGTTTTCGGGGTCATAACAATTTCTTAAATCTCCATACAATAATGAGGACGCCCACTTTTATACTGACTTCATACATAGTCAGTGCATGTTTGTCTATTGTTCTCCATTTATAAACAGTAGTTGTATATTTGCATTATTGCTAGCGCTCTCGAGCGCTAGCAACTACGTTCGTGTTTTTCACTAGAATACGCATGCTCGACTCCATAGTAGGGGATTCTGGGAAAACTGTACTACTGCAGATAAACTGTACCATTTGAATTTTGTTTTTTCATTTTCACATGAAGTTTTGAAATGAAATGTCAAAAAGTAACAGTAGGTCTTATATGCAAAGTTATTTTCAATATAATTATAAAAAGCTAGCTTTATCTTAAATTTCTTCAAACTCGGAAAACAACTTCGGATATGTTTTCCGAGCTTGCCGGAAAGGCCCGAAAAGATACGATTGCTACAAAACAGTACCAATGTTTCTTGAAAATGTTCACCTCGAAATTGAAATTACAGTAGTTAAGGCACAGTCATTGAGCTATGCCATGCCTCTAGATTCACAGTTCTTAATTGAGACCCCACTCCAGCACAATTCCAGTACACCACTGTGCCTTCTTATTTAATTAATCGATTCAGAAATATAAACCAATGTTTTAAAAATCTGCTTCTGTGTTTTATGATGGCTACAGCGCTAGCTCACCAATCTTTTTAAAAGATAAGCTTGTCTAAGTTATGTCAAAGAGAGATTAATGGACAAACATGCGCTCGTGATCTATATGAGAAAAAACTGCTTCTCCTTACTTTCGCTTTCTCTGGTGTAACCAAAGGTTGATACATGTTGAATATTATAATTCGCCACGTGATTTATCACCTCAACGTCACAAGCACACCTCCTGTTTTGTGAATACCAAATTGTACCATGTGATGTGTAAGGTAGCATGTTATGTGCAAACTAGGACAACGTTTTCGTACACGTTAAGTTGTCAAGCATTGATTTAAAGTCTTCTGTATTTACATGGGCGTGGTCTTATTATTGAAACCATAGTTAATAGTATATTTGTACCATATATAATAGAAAGGACTCTGGTGAAAGATTGATCACATAATTTTTATACATGGCATTGTTATTCATGCTCATCTAATTTTAGTACCATTCTAATAATGTCAGCTCCACCTCTCATGCATATCAATATCAAACTTATGTTCGGTCAAAGGCAGATAAGCAAAATTCTCTTTTGTCGACAGTTGTAAGGAGAAAACATTGTATGAGTTTATTGTATCAAAGTCTAGAATCTTAATTTATGTTGGAAATTGAATAGTAAACAAACGTGATATTAGGTTCAGAAATAAACACAACAGAAGCGACCGAAAAAGATCTGAAACCCGGCGCTAAGTGCAGTCATCCTTTACTTGACGTGATAATAAATACTGTATCGGGTTGAAACATTATTGTACCATTAGTACTTTCATTTTCGAAAAAAAAGACAGTCGAATTCAATTCCCTTTTTAAACAACATACTTGTGAATTTAAAAAACATACATCTTTAGAGGAACGATTAAATGAAAACAAATAATGTCCCTGGCAAAGGTGATCGGCACATTTGAATACTGAAACAAATTCTTATTCGCGTGTGATAAATCTTCGCAAGAGCCTCGTCGGCGCGAATAAATTTCTCTGAAATCGGTTATCAAATGTCTCTGGTATTTTGTTCTCAAGATAGTCTTCATAACGAAATCTAGTCGCCACAAACCAGTTTCTTCAAAATAAATCGCAAAAACTGCCGTTGCGAAATGAAATTTGATTTACAGTACAATCTTTCTGACAGACTTATACGAACATAGAGAAAATACTGTATACATGGTTATTTTCGCTTCGTGAAATTTACGCCCTTCAACACTCGCGAACAGTTTCGCCCCGTCTTGAATTAGCAAAGACACAGTTGCGTTTTTTCCTGTATATAATAATGACTTCAAGGAATATTATAAAGAAACTGTTGATAGACCTGTAATTATATCTTATTTGTTTAATCATTTATCAACGAAAGTAAAAAAAAAAATCTTTTGATTTACAATGGATGTGTTTTTGTTTTGTTCCCGATTTTTTTTTTCTTTTAAACTGTGCATAATGGAGAAAAACAGGTACGTATTTTTTCCCGAGAAGATTGATTGAAACATCACCGGCAATAACTCGTGAAATAAAACGAATTAGCGGCAAAGGCTGCTGTGTGGTTTATGCTTATATTCTAAATTCCTGTCGAAACATCTGTGAAAAATTCGGTAAAAGATCAATGGTAAAAATGCATTTACCAGATCACTCTAAAGCACTGAGGCATGTGAAAAGCTTGGAACCCGTGTCAATAAGTACAAATTTCCTCTCTGTATCTGCAGCCTTCATAGTTTGTGAGGCAATGTATAGGCTCTTCTCCGTTTCTCGTCTTTATTCAAAATATTTTCTCATTTCAAAATCATGTAATAATTTTTTTCTCCCATCATCTATTTTTGTCAGATTTTTTTCAACCAATTCTCAACCAATTTTTAACCAATTCTCTCTCTCTCTCTCTCTCTCTCTCTCTCTCTCTCTCTCTCTCTCTCTCTCTCTCTCTCTCTCTGACCTCTGACCTTTGATGGTGTCCTTGACCTCGGTAATCAGGATTGACCCTGACTGGCAATGTAATGGAGACAGGTCCTCTTTCCCACGGTTACAGATCGTCACAGCACAGCGAGACACACTATCTATAAAGAGAAATACCGGTAATTCTAAAATTGGACAGTTAATACTTGGTTGTGATAGATAGCAAGCTGGATAATAAATATACAAGTCAAATAGGCAAAAACAAATGTACAATTTTTGATGAAAAATTATATTTTCAAATATTTGATTTAGAAATTTAGAAAATACCAGTGATAATTTCGCCCCAGATTTGAACCCAAGTTCTGTATTCACAATTTCTATACTTTCACTACTGAGCAAGCGAATCGGTTGATACAAACAACTTATAACAAAACATTTTATAAATCTTGAGACGTAGTATCTTTAAAAGAATAAGTCGAGGTGTAGTGAGATATCTTGATAATAAATAGATCTCAATGGGAGTTGATATACATTAATTGCATGAATGTTCGGGAAATATGAAGATTATTCCCCAAAGAAAAATCATATTTCCCGAGGGCTTCATTATTAAATGATTGATCAATTCCTAGCTCTCTGATTGGCTGATATCCAACAATCGAGATTATGGAACGTTATATTCGCCTGCATGTGACCTAGGATGTCAATATATGTTATTATTCTTTCATGTTAAATACTGAAATCTGATTTGTTTAGCCACAGTTGATAATCCGTTCTATTACCCTCAGCGTTAGCAACACACTTAGCAACGGGTAACACAACGAATTGCTACATGCGCGTAAATTATGAGTGTACGGTTCGCCGTATAATTCACGTCATTTCTATATAAAAGCAGTAAAAATTCTCTAAAAATTAAGACATTCAGTATAATAAAACAAATAGTGCCTGTTTGGGAGGGTAACAGTTGAAATTGAGACCCCGAGAAAACCATTGTCAACCGACGCGAAGCACTATTTATATAATGTTATTTTTTTTATACTAGACTAAAAATAGATCGTTCAGTGAAAATTGCCTTTCTCAATTTGTTCGGCTATAGCTTCAAACTAAAATATTCGCTTGATAACACTCAATTTGATATCTGTATCAATTCGTCGCTGAATCATATAATAAAACAGTTACATGTATTGCTGTTTTTAAGGCCAATACGATTATTTAGCAAATCGTAAATACTAATTTTGTGGCTTTGTCTCCTGTAATTATTTGGGTTGTTGTTGTAATTGAAATTACAATATAATTGCACTAATAACATATTAAAAAAAATATGATTAATGATTTGTTATTTATAATTTTTTGTACAGAAAGCGTTTTAAGGACTCTGATCAAAGTAAAATTTCAATGCATATCGTTAATTCTGTACAAAAATTGACTGGCTAAAAATTTACATATTCGATAGTGCAGATATTTTTACATGATGATTTGTATCAGTTTATTCTGACATCAGGTAATAATTTTTCGCGAAGAAATATGCTCGAATGTTACTGCAAAAACTAAGATCCTTGGTAATGCAGTCTAAGTTGCCTTTACATTCAATGCTGATTTGGCACCCTAACTAGATACTTTAGTGATAATAATTATTCAAATGAAATTCAAAAAATTAATATTCCAATACAATTAACCCCACACATTTTATACAGAAATCAGCCTTATAAAAAGCAATATTTATTAATTTATTTAAAACGAGAGTTGTCTCACCATATCACACGGTAATGTACCTTAAAACGGTCTTTAAAATCATTCAAAAATTGCAGTGAAAACATTTACTTATTTTTAAAGCCCTTTTATAAGATCAGCCAGATATACACTTCCACGCAAAGTTTCCAAACCTTCCACAAATTCTTCACGAATCGCTTGATGTTTTTTAACAATATTTATGTCCTCGTTATCTTTTAAGATTTTCGTCTTAACATATTTCTTCAGCCTAATTAGTGGAGTTCTTCTCGATCTCTCTGCATATACACCCCTCCCCTTCTCATCAAAGACTCTGGGTTCTTTTTGAAAAGTTATGCACAAACATAGCAATCGATCATCTGAAATCAGACACCCCCATCCCTTCCTTTCGACAGACTTGCTTATCGGACAAAATAAGTGACCAAATGTCTGACTGGTATGAACCAAATTTTAATCCATGCTAATCCGGCTTTATAGCGTCAATGGTAAATAAACAAGGTTTTTGCTAGACAGGTACGTAATTCTCACCGGGTTTCACTTGCTCGTTCAGATTTGAATATGACGCCCACAGATTTAAACACGGCATAACTACGTCATATCTCTGGACTTTCTATATTATATTACATAATATATGTTTCTGTGTTGTTTTTGTTTTGTGTTGTTGATTTGATTTTTATTTTTTTTTCTTGTTGCCATCTCATCTGGTTTTTTAGGAAGCTTGGTGTTCAACAAAATAACCATGCATCAGATTTATCAAAAAAGTTATAATTTGATTAGCTATGAACTATCACTGAGTATAGAAAAATTCCATAAATTTGAGCATTTAGATTTGGGTTTATTCCCATATATTTGAACAGGGCTCTTCTTCTAAAGGAGATTAATACAGTCTAAAAATGGCCCCAGCCATCCAGCCCTCTTAAAGATAGTAAACTTCATTTGGATATAATCCGAATTTTGTTTATTTCATAAAGATAAGTATGTATCTTGCATGTTTAATAAATTGTAAAGAGTAGTAAAAATTGCAATTTGAAAAAAGTACTGTATATTTCGAAATATTGCAATTACAGCGAACACGCTTTTCCAATCGAACACACTCTCTCTCTCTCTCTCTCTCTCTCTCTCTCTCTCTCTCTCTCTCTCTCTCTCTCTCTCTCTCTCTCTCTCTCTCTCTCTGTAGGCCAGCAAGTGTTGTTTTATCATGCTTTATCAACAGAGCTTTCGAAGGTTAGACGTGTATTAATGTCTAAGTTTTTATTCCCATCATCTAGATAGTTTCTCGAAATCTTTAAACATTATATTGAATTTCTAGTTATTTGGATAATCTAACCTTTGTGACTTGCAATCACGATATGCCAATTAAAAATAGAGTAAGACTTTGAAACAGACCATGCTTGTCAAATGTTTTGTTTCTCTTTCCGTTTATCGAAGATCCGATCTTGTGTTTATTTCTTTGCTTTTACGACTACTTATCATTTTGATATAGAAAAATATCCCAGCCCTAATTTTTCAATTTTCAAAATCTCCTGAATTTCGACCACAGGTGCTTGTGGACAAGAACGTGCACCCCCCCCCCCCAGGGGGGGGGGGGGGACGCATGTCAATATAAAATGCCACAGAGTTGTGATATTTCTGTTATTTTTCGACTTGAGACATATATAAGGGGTTGTTAATGATATTAAATTAAAAAAAAATTAAAAAAAATATAGAAAAAAACTAGAGCAAAGCTCGTTGCAAAGCAACGAGTGGGTCTTCCGTTAATGTCCGAGGTAAAGCTGGAAGTTCCTGTAAGAAGCAGATCTCTTAAACCAACAAGAAGAGTAACTAAAATAAAAAAATCGAATTATTCCTGGTACGACTTAACAAAATACGAATGATTTTAAGTACGACTTAACAAAAACTTTTCCGATTTCAAGAAAGACTTAACAAAAAAATCCGAATGTGTTACAGTACGACTTAACAATTATTTTTAGTACGAGTTAATTTTACTTTGAACATTACGCTATGTTTTAAACCAAGGACGCGGAATCAAAATTTCCGGAAAAATCAATTTTTAAACCCCGATATCTCTTTAATGCATCGTCCGATTTCCAAACGGATTTCAGATTTGAATTCACCATGGCAAGAACTATAAGATTGTAATATTGCCCTATTTTGTTCAAAAAAATGAAAATTTCCAAAAATTGGAACTGCTTCCGGTTTTGAGCAAAATTGATGAACAAAATTTTAAACCCCCCAGTACATTATAGAATTGATACATCTATCATCAGTGAAAATTTCAAAGCGATATCTTTAAAGTTTACGGAGATTTCTTCCGGACAAAATCACTTTTTTAAAATTTAAAAATGTCCGTCAAATTTGAACGGAAGTGACGTAAATGCTGAAACTTTAATATCTTTGAGGCACGGTTACTTTACAAAAGCTCTGAAAATTTCATTGAAATCGGATGAAAACTTTTTGAGATATAAAGCCGAGAAGGAGTCAGAAAAAAAATAAAAAATAAAATAATAATAAAAAGAAACCGAAGAAAAACAAGAGGGTCTTCCGTTGGAAACGGAAGACCCTAAAAATGGAAAAGAGGGGGGAGGGGTAGTACACGGTCCTATCCACAGGCACCTGTGATTTTGACGTGAAGGTGAAAGTAGTGTTATAGTGGAATATTACCTCGTCTGATCTGTGTTTAGTGTGGTCCGCGCTACGTTTTACTATACGGTAATAATAAAAAAGAGGTACGTGTAATAGAGAATCCGAGGAAACGAAAATCGACCAAAATAAAAGCGTGTCCAAAGTGTGTAAAAAGCGAGCAAATCGTTTCCTGCGATAATCGTTTCGTGTAAACCGTTCAGCGTTTCGTGTAAATCGCTTCAAAGCGTTTCGGACAAAGCGTGGAGCGTTTCGTGTAAACCGTTCAGCGCTAGCGTTTCGTGTGAACCGTTTAGCGAGCGTGTAGCGAGCGTGTGGTGTAGTAGTGCGTTTTAAATTTTAAATTTAAATTAAAGAGCGTTATTGTAAATATCATTAGTATTGTGTTAGGAGTTACTACCTGTCGGTCTATTGTCATTCTTCTAGATATCAGTTTAGATTCATTGGTATTGTTTATCAAAATTACAAATATTTGCAAGTTTCAAAATAATTTATTTAACGTTAACTAATTCAAAACCATAAAAATACATTTATAAAACCTCATTGATTTTTTTTTATCTTTCTCTGGACATGAAAATATTTGAAGAACTTGAATTACATAAGATATAATCTAATAATGGAATTCAGGTTCTTTTACTAGGAAAACATTTCATAATTTTGGTAAAATGATCGCATCGAACACCCATTCGTCTTATCTATGCTTCTTCAATTCTTTACTGGCATTTGATACACTGACATTATGATATGAGGTAAAATATGATCCACGAATTTGATTTTAGAGATTTATAGTTGAATATCCCTGAGCATGAAGGAATTTGTTGATATAATCAAATTATTTCCCTGATACTTTTTTTTCAGTTGATGATTTAGTTACTTGCACTTGGAATAACATATTACCATTAAGCCCAAGTGGTTCCTTCATTACCAAATCATTACCAACGGCCTGCGATCGATATTGTTTTAAAAGGCACCAGCCTTTTACAATTCGATCTTGATAGAAATCTAGTTTCGTTTAAATTCTTGAGATATGCTTTAGAAGATTTCCTTCGTGAATTTTTTTTAACCAGACATGTTCAACTTTACATGCAATAAATTTTTTATCCGCTTATCTTTTCTTCCTCAGATAGAGATAAGCTAAGAGTTCTTTTGGCATGTTTAAAGAGCCATAAAATCTAAATCGTATTTTGATGTAAAAAAAAAATTACTCATTAAATCAAAGTTCAGTGTTACACTGCAGTATTTGACCTTCGTTTCTAGTATCATTATTATACAAAATCTCTCATCAAGTATTTTGAAAATTTAAAGACAGATCTTTTTGAAATAAAAATTCTAAAAGCATTCATGATGGCATAAACTTATTTTCTGTTATCGTGTATAATATACGAAGCAACGTTCATGCGCGGATTTGGGGGAGGGGGTGTTTGGATCTAACCCCCCCCCCCCTGAAAATTTCAATTTTTTTTAAATGTAGATGGTAAAATTACCGAAAATATGCCTTGGACATCACTAATAACTAACTAATATATGTACATGTACCTCCATTATATATTTCACCCTGTCCTACCTTTGAAGTCAGTTTAGAGACTCGTAGTATTTTTTTTTTCTATATCACGTTAACTCCCACAGAAACTCAATGGGAGATTAAACCCAAAAGCTTTATAATATATCATTTTAAGAATGATAAGCTCTAAATAAAACCCTTCATCATTTTCCGGAAAAATACTTTGTCAAACTTAATGCAGGGTTACTTGAAAGAAAAATGTTTAAAATGTAAAATAGAAAAAGTAATGTATATATCTAAAGTCAAATTACTCTGTAAAAACTTTTATTAGTTTATGTACTAGATTTGTTTTTAAATTTACAAGCCATTTACAAAATTAACGGTAAAAGTGGAATTTTACTGCATTGATTTAGCTTAAGGTGTCAGTTGAATCATAAAGGTAGAACGAGAGAGAGAGAGAGAGAGAGAGAGAGAGAGAGAGAGAGAGAGAGAGAGAGAGAGAGAGAGAGAGAATAAATACATCAGTGGGGAATCTTTCCAAAAACATAAAACCCTTTCTGTATAATTGTACAGAAGATGGGGGAAGCTAGAAAAGTTTAAATTGAAACAATTAGCAAAAAGTCGACTCGTGAAGCTAGCTACTGGCAGCGTTAATTTGTTGGAATGGCAACCATTCAAATCAAAGTGCGATCCCAATTAAATATTATTGTTTTAATTGGATTCAGGTTTCCCTGACTTGGGCTGCGATGTTTCTTTCAATTATTGCCCCCTTTTCACCTAGATTTCATTGATTATTGAGTACTTATAACAGCGGGCTATATAACTAGAAATCATTTTTTTGTTATAATCTTGGCTTCACTCGGATTCAATAATACATCTCTACATTCTGTCGATATCTTATATGATAACCATTATGTACAGATATTATCATTACATTCCAGTGCATTTAATTTAAAACAGTCGAAAGCATCATCGCCATCTCTTCTTAAATGATTCTCTCTCTCTCTCTCTCTCTCTCTCTCTCTCTCTCTCTCTCTCTCTCTCTCACACACACACACACACACACACACACACACACACACACAGTCATTCAGTCCTCATTTGTTTATCATTTCGTGTATTGTGTTTTGCGTACTTGAAAACGATGCAATTCTACTTAATAACCATCGGTGGGCGTCTATTATATAGCCTTGTAGATATTGTCAGCTTTATCTTAAGCTGTACATCTGATGTGTGTGGGTGTGTGCCAGTTTTGATTTTATTGAATAGACGGTGTAAACAACATAATCTTATACAATATACGTATGTGTTCATCTGCGTGTACAGTCTATCTATACTGTTATAAGATTAAAAGGGAAGAAAATATCTACAACACGTACATAAACAAATCAATAGAATAGGCAATATAAAGTATATACAAATCAGTCAGTCAATATACAAATTACTAGTACATCGAATACTCAATGTATACATGTATCTATCAATTTTCCAATCTCTGGATATTGATTAATCAATCGATCAGTCAAAATATCGACCAATCGGCCAATTTATAGACAGATTAGTTAATACAATAAATCCACTAATCAAAAAATCGTTCTAATAAAATTGAAAACCAAATATCATTTTCATACTGATTTGAAACTAAATTTATTATCAGAAAACGGAGTCTGCATGCATTTTTGGGGGTTGTTTTCCCCATTTTATTAGATCCGCCGAGTTGGTTTTTTACAGGAGCCGTAGAATACGGCTCTCGTCTGTCGATACGTAAAGTACAGGGCTGATTTTATCATGTTTTATCAAACTTCCAATAGATACAAGCACCTGTTGCGTCCATCAGAATCTGTTTTATAAATAAAACTCCATCTCCATGGTTGAACTGAAGATTGATTCTCTCTCTCTCTCTCTCTCTCTCTCTCTCTCTCTCTCTCTCTCTGAAGATAAAAGCTGACATTCATTTCTGTACTATCTCAAGATAGTGATAGTAGCTTGCATTCTGGAAGATTAATTTGCCTAGCTAAATACAAGTGTCTTTCTTACGTATATTTAACAGCAAATCATATGCCATGTCGTAGTTCTAGAAGGTGTACCAAGCTGAAACAGAAAATTTAACCCAACCCTTAGACCCCACCCATTCAGATAGCGAAATATTTCATCTCTGTCACTGCAGTGACAACACAGAAAAACAAAGTGATCAAAATTTGCTATGGAAATACCCCTTAAACAATTTCCTCATTTTTTTTTAACTGACAGATAAACGCCACATAAAATTCAGAATACTTCTAAGTCTTCAAGTAAATAAACTATCAGCTACTTTGGTTCTGAATGTCATTATAGTATTTACCTTCTCCCATGCATACTGCAAAGTAAATGTCCAACATAAATAAATAAATAATTCGCAGCATCTTTCTATCCTCTCCTTCCACTGGAACCCACAGAAGATAAACACAATTTTCCAATAAACACTTGTTGATGTTGATAATTTTTGGAGTTGCGTGCTTATATATTTTTTCGGCTTCTACTTGCAGACGTTATTTTCGCATCACGTGACTTTAGTGTGAGCGATGAAATATGCATGCTTTTTTCTCCCTCTTCTCTATTTTAGCGCTGATCTTTACATAATCAGTGGGTTTATCTCAATAACACTTGTGGGGTTTTTAAGATATGGGGGAAACATTTTAAAGCAATGAATCTGAAGAATTTTGTACTGTGAATTTTCAGACAGCAATGTCCGGTTTAATTTTGAATCACATCAGCTTGCGGTTTTATCGCCGTTTTGGTTTATTGTCCGTTTCCGGAAATAGTTCTTGGGTGACAAAACTTTATTTTCTCATACAAGCCCCTAAATCCCGTCATGTCATGAAAGCATTCTCAGACAGTGTGACCATGCACAATGTATTCATTTGAGCCTATTGTGCACGATAAAAAATCGCCTTCAAATCCTGTTACATTTGATTCACAGGCACGTAGCATCGTTTTTGAAAGAGGGTAGGGGGCAGACTCATCCAAAAAATCTTGACAAGCAAAAAAAAAAAAAGGGAAAAAAGGTTAGTTAACAAAATCCTGAAAAGCCTAATCCGTGTGTGTGTGGGGGGGGGGGGGGGGGGTATACTTCAGCTAAAATTTATTTTATATGGTCCCATAAAAGTGGGGGGGGGGGCAACTTCATGTTAATTCATTTTTTTTTTTGTAAATTTAAGAAAAATCTTTGCTGCGCAAAAAAAAGGGGGGGGGCAGCCCACCTGCCCCCTCCTCCTGATACTACAATAAAATGGTAAAAATTTATTCTGTGCATGAGCTAGCCTGGTTCCTGTGCGTAATGGGTAGCTCAGGGAACCAGGCTAGCACCTAAGTTCAAAGGCGCTGTAATATGTAACGTTGTCGGTAAACAGTACCGAAACAATGAATTCCTTTTAAAGAAATGATCGGCATGTGATATGAACTATCAGTATTATGAAATAAGTTAATGTTACGCCGAAACTACAACAGGCATCAAATAGCATAATTTGCAATGTTTTGATGTTTTCCGAATACACAGTGGTCTGTCCTCCATGAGTTTCACTTTGTATAACTTTTCCTAACTCTATAACCTTTATATTAATATATGTTTACCTCTGACCAATTTATATGTATATTTTAATGTTATTAAATGTTTAATGTTATTTTTGTCCTCATGTACCATGTGCTTGAAATGGTTTTGAGCGAATAAATGAACTTGAACTTGAACTTGGTAGCTTAACTTTACTTTAATAGTTGGCGAGGCTAGAGTACTTCCCAATGAAAATTTTTGAGCATTTAAGTATGATTGAATAATTATGTGACTGTATATAATATATGATTGAATAATTATGTCACTGTATGAAAGTTAAAATCTCAAGAACAATGCATCAAAGTGTGAAATTAATTTACACAAAGCTGTCACTGCATAGTTAAACAAACTAGTGCGAAGCGTAATGTGTGCGCAAATAGTAGAATTCGCCGAATGCCTGATACTATACATGCCATCTTCATTAATATAGATCATAATCATTTTAGAAGTATGAACCCTTTAAATTCTGAGATAAAATGTCAGGGCTATACATATACGTAATACAACGCACAAATTTAGTGGTTAAAAACAGGGGCCTTGAGTCGGTGGAATCTCTGATAATTTTAAGGCTTTCACGTTTTCGTTGGAAACACATGCAAATGGTCCACGTATTGCAGTCCTTTTCTAATGACAATGAATAAATAATTTGTCAAAATCCCTAGTTCTTTGCATCGAACTTATTTCACTGATAAAAAACATATAATTGTAAAATTTGTATAGCCAGGGAATAAATACATTGCATAAACAGGGTGTATGCAACCCGGGGTTAACCCCCGTACAGTCTTGATTGGACCTGGATAACTAATAATATAAATAATATGTAATCTATTGACCGGTCCCAGATAACCAGGTAACGAATGATTAAATTATATGTTCCAAGTTTCTCCTTCTATCACATTTCATATGAATCATATGAATCGCAGGAGAGAGAGAGAGAGAGAGAGAGAGAGAGAGAGAGAGAGAGAGAATCAATACATAGCGAAAATTCCAATAATTCCTTTTTCACACTAGCTCTAACTTTTTCCATCTACGCGGAAATATCAAGTTTACAGGAACGAAGAAAATATTACAGAATTTTGTAACGGGAATCTGACATCTTTTATCCTTTTGAAAATTCTCAGAACCCTTCAACCATTTTTTAATCATCTGGGTACTTAACTGTGCTTTAAAACATGAATTTATAGAGTGGTCTTCCACACACCTGAGAAAAGTTCTGAATACAAGCCCATTCTTCTAAGTTTCTTAATGCTATATATGGATTTATAGCTTATTAAGATCGAGTATCCAAAATCCATCCATTCGTGGACCCTAAATTGATAAACAATACCTACAATAATTTATTCAGAGAAAAGGGGTTCTCTTTCTGCAATATTTTGCATTAAAAATGACGAAGTTCAACAGCTTTTATTTTTGGCATAAATTATAAAAAATCAAAATCCAAGTAATATGCACATCCCTGATATATGTACATGTACAACTGATTTGCACTGATCTGCAAAACAAAAATATTTTATCCTGAAAACTGTAGGAAGAGTTCCCGTACAATAGGGGTACCGGTACCCTATATGCAATATTCTGCCAAAACAATGTCTATAAGTTCAACAGTTATGTGAATATGCACACTCTCTTGAAAACGTTATACGTACAAAAAAGGGTACCCTATGTGCAGTATCATTTTTTAAATAAAAAGGGGGAGGCTTTAATTCGAGTGCGCATGACTGTGTGTCTTTCTTTTTTTTCGTGCACTCGTTGGTGCGAAGTTGCGTTTTTCTTTTGTATTGTGTTTTTTATTCTAAATCAACGAAAAAGAGATCCCTGTTGCCAAAATACAAAAATGTGTAAATTTGGCGCTTTCCCGGCAAATTCCAACTTTAAAAACTATAAAAATTGAAAAACTTTGAGACGACCCCAAATGGAATCGGGATGGTAATGAATGATTTTCTTATCCTAATCTAACTAGTTTATATGATAAGATAAAACTTCGTGCAGGAAATGTCATCAAAATATCTAGGGTATAAAAAATAATACTCGATCTCGTTTGACCAAAATGAGTTTTAGATAAATTACATGTAGGTTTTTAAAAATATTTGACTGCATGAGGAATCATAGATGACGTCATCATCACTGGACTTTGACCTATATATAACCTTGATCTACGATTTTAAAATTTAAAGTGGTTTAAAAAATGCATACTTGTAATGCATACTGATAACTATACATGTCCAAATCATATTCTTTACAGTAAAATTAAAACAGCTGCATATTCTTTAATGATTTATGAAGAGTATACCTATACTTCCAACTTAATTCCACAAATTTTTTTTCACAATCATGAATTTCTTAATCCGGGGGGGGGGGGGGGGGGGGGGGGGGCTAGTATGCTTCTGAATCCAACTTCTCAAACTTTCAAGGTAATTTTAGGAACAATAATCTTTCCTGCGAGAAAAAGTGGGTGGCTGAACCCTTTATCATGCTATGTTTCTATAATGGTTAGGTATAACTTTGCAAAAAAAGTGGGGGGGGGGGCTAAGCCCCCCCCCCCCCTAGCCCCCCGGTTCCGACGCCTATGCAGTGTGTTAGAGTTCAGATATACATGTATGTCATTCCTACTATATGTAGCTAGTGGGTTAACCCTTTAGTTCGATCGGTAGAGTGCTGGACTGGCGTGCCAGAGGACCCGGATTCAAATCACCAGCATAGGTAATAAGTGTCTATGTTACACTTATATTTATATAAAGATTACCATTAATTGCATGCATCCTGTACTTGATAAAAAATATTTTAAAAAAAAATAATTTTAGATATGTTTGTTACTGGTTTAATCGTTGATCGCTGTTTGTGAGGGACAATTTGTGCGCAGCATTATTTGTCAGAGATAAATTGGAAAAGAATGAGCATCATGACTATGAGCCCTCGGTTTACTATATAAATGTTCCAAAGTAAATGTATAAACATGTATATAAGCATTTCTAAACGATGACAAATATTTACAGATTTTGCGAAAAAATTTGACGTGAGTACTTGTGTTACATTAAAGTTTTAAAATTCAGAGAATTTAAAACTATCTATAACAAAAATTTATTGTTATAGATAGTTTTAAATTCTCTGAATTTTAAAACATTAATGTAACACTTGTATCAAAAATCCTCTACCTAAACCTTTCTCTCGTTATTGAAATGTTATTATTGATACTAACTTATTAGATTCTGTCTCGCACTATATTTGAAAAATTCTTATATATAGCTGGACAATGTTGGCAGCAGTCGCAGTTAACGGAGTGACCCAGGTAATCTAAAAAATGAAAGATGAAAAATTACTGACATCTAATTTTATTCACATTACACTTGTTCAGAAGAGAGCACCTTTCATTACACTGAATCGATTTGAAAGAGCATAACTTTGGCAAGGTTGAATGATTAATTTTTAGGAAATTCGAAATTTGACATTGCAGAAATAAACAAAAATCGGTAGGAGTTTTTTCTCTTGGTTTTTACGTATTATGTATAAACGAGTTGTCGTTCGTAGAACACAACTCCTCCTGGGAAAAATCGTGTGTGTGTGTGTGTGTATATATATATATATATATATATATATATATATATATATATATATATATATATATATATATATATATATATACCCCTTCCCCTTGCCATCGGAACCCCAGGGCTATCCTAGATCCACGCATCTACTTTAAGTTACTTCTAAAATCCTTGATAGAAAAATATAAAATAGGAACAACTTATAACTTTTATTCTTGTACAGTTTACGATTATAGTAACTCACATTTACCTATTTCGTACGTATTCTCTCTTGAGTCTAGGGTGATAGGTAGATATAATGATAGAAACATTTTGTTTTAATTGTTGGTACTTTGGGTGAATGCAGAGAAGGGAAGAGAGAAATAAAGAGAGGGAAAAGAGAGAGAGAGAAAATATATTATGATCTAGTTTCGGTGTATTGGAAACATTGATGAGATGAAGAGGGAGGGATGTGTGAAAAACCCAGGGAGTTCCTGATGTAGTACGTATTTAATTTGTTGGTAACGAGGCCGTGAATGGTGGGATCCACTTGATGTGGCACTGATTTGTGACCTTTATATATATATATATATATATATATATATATATATATATATATATATATATATATATATATATATATATATATATATATATATATATATATATATATATATATATACACACACATATATATATATATATATATATATATTTATATATACATGCAGTTATATTCATATAAAATAAAATCTCAGCCAATCTTGGCTAAGATTTACCTCAGTGTGTATGCATTTTGATAGACACTTTCAACGTTTATTTAGCCGAGGCAATCCTTTTTTTTTTCTTTTACAACTTATAGAATGTAGATTTGTCAATTCTTTTATAAGGGTACATGTATATTCTGAATTTTATTTCGTTTTTCGTCCAATTTTTGTCAAAAATCTTGGAACAAATTTAATAGTTTATCTTTCAAAATTTCATTTGATTCGATGCCAATTTATTTATCCTGATCTATTCAAAGTCTATTATTCGGCATATTCAATGCTTCGAATATAGCTTTTCTCTCAGCTTCATTTTCTATTTACATTTAAAAATAGACTCTTGAAGGAGTCACCCCCCTCGCCAACTTTTTGGATCATTTATAATAAAATTTACTGAAATTATCGACATTAACGTAAGATTAAAGATTTGGGGACTGAGCCCCCCCCCCCCCCCCCTTCTTCCCCACACATCCACACACAACGAATTTGGATTTTAAAAATTGCCAATTATGGGTGGTGTTTTTTTATTTTGTCTTGGTCAAGATTTCGGATTAGTCTGCTCCTTTCGATCAAAACCGATGCCAAGTGCCTGCCGAAAGTTGAAAAGCACCGTCCATACATGTATATCGGAAGACGCCTGGCCATACATCCAAAAAGTTCCACGACGCATTGGAGGAGAAAAAACCCACTCAACGATGCACCGTCACATCACGCCAACGCGCTAACGCAACAACTGTGTGTACACACAACACACCATTGCGCAATGACAACATTATACATCACGCCGTTGTGCTGTTGACAATTCAACCTCGTACAACGCGCAATCGCGCAAACACTGATAACTTTGCACAAAACGCCGTCGGGCTATCACACAACGCCTCACTTCTACTATGCTTGCTTTCGCGCTGTCGCGCAGTTATACGAGTTTTCACAACGCGCCGTTGCCACAATACGTAATCGCGTTATACAATACACAGCAACGACATGTTCGTTTTTTTAAGACGACGGGCACAATTCAAGATTTCGCACCTTTGCGCAGAAATCCGTGCATATGCTATGAATATGACTGTCATAACTACGTACATCAGAATAAGAGAAAATAATAAAATTTTCATTCCACTTAACATAATTTGTGATGTCGAAATATTTAAAGAGGAGAAAATTTAAGAGAAAAAATAGTCCTAATTTTCTCTGTTTGCGACAAGTTTATATTGTTATTATCTGGTAGATATTGAATTTATATCTTAACCTGGCAATATTTATGTATACAGAAGTTAATGTAACGTCAGGGAATAAATTATTATGTCCTTTTTCAATGATATTTCTAAAGAAAAATTAACCATGCAGCTTTGATACAACCCCTCAAAAATTTTAGGTCGATGGCCTACAATGTACATTTTTCTGTTCATCGGTAAGCTAAGTGACTTCTTAATATTACAAATTAATAAGAGTATAAAATCAATCGCAGAATTTCAAATATCAGTTTTTATACCACACCCCAGAAAATTCCCATTACTTTCTTTAATATCTGGATTTTCGTTCCCAAATTTTACATTCTTCCAGTAAAATAAGGAAGTCGATGATAATGTAATTTTTCATTGATTTTCACTCGCCATTAACTGATTAACATTATATAAAAATTTAAATAAAAAATCTATTGTGGAAATGAATTGGGTCTGCCGTCCTTAAAAGAAGTTGTCTTAGCGCGTTGGCGTGTTGTACGTGTCAAAAAGCGCGATGGCGAGTTAAATTGTGTGCAGTTGTGTTAGAACATTTGCGAGTTATGTGCAGTTGTGTTAGCGCAATAGCGAGTTATGTGATGTTAAGTAGTGCTATATTGAAAGTTCTGCTAAGCTGTGTCAGCGTAGTGATGAGTTGTGTTAAGTTTTAATAATAAGTACTGTGGCAGATTGAGTGATGTTGTGTTAGCGCAATGATAAGCAATGTTTAGCTGTGTAAGCCAAACGGCGAGTTATGTGAAGTGGAGTTGTGTGAGGTTGTGTTAATTAGCGCTATGGCTAGTCGCGTTAAGTTGTGCTAATTAGCGCTATTGCGAGTTCCGTGAAGTTTAACGCGTTGGCGTAATTTGTGAAGTTGTGTAAGTACACATAAAAATTTAATGCAAATATGTTATTGTACCTCACATGTCATCAACCATTGTAAGTTAATGGTTTGAGAGAATAAATTAATTTGAATTGTGAAGTTGTTTTAGCTTTGAGAGAATAAATTAATTTGAATTGTGAAGTTGTGTTAGCGCTATGGTGAGTTGTGTGAAGTATAAGTGCAATGGCAATTAAGTTGTGTAAATTAGTTGTGTTAGCGCGATGGCGTGTTGTGTAAATAAATGACGTCCTGTTTTGTGACAGGACTTTTTATTTTAACAGAATGCGCTGTTGGACTTCTACATTTGTCCTATCCAGGAATCATAAGAAACCGGGTCCGCTGCATGTTCGCAGGTTCCCGACAATGTATGCTGGTGCTCGTTATAGTCGAAGTCTAATATTGATACTATTTCAGGCTAGCACCGTTATACAATGCTTGCACGATCTGTCACTCTGGTCGGATTATTAAAATTAATTTCATGTAACAGTCTGCAATGTCCAATCAATTATCGCTTTGAAAAACGATACGTTTACAATATGATTAAACTACATCGGTAATATATCTGTACACGCAATCTGTCATTAGGTAGCTCAAATTACTCTCTTTTTCTCTCTCAATCACTTCGTTTAGTTAATATCTCTCCCTCTCTCTTTCTCTCTTTCTCTCTCTCTCTCTCTCTCTCTCTCTCTCTCTCTCTCTCTCTCTCTCTCTCTCTCTCTTGAATGCTAAATGTGCTAAAGGTGCTGATAATTTATTCGCAAATGTGACCAAATGGTTTCTACTTTATTTCAAATTGCTCTGCATGTCTATCATTAAGGCAGAAATTGTAAAAAGATCGAGAGAACGAGGACAGGTTGGGAGTGAAAGACGGGAAATGTTTTCTTACGTAATAAGAAAGTCGGCATTTTCTTAGACAATGAATATATCCAATGTTTATATTGGTTATGTAAAAGTTACTTCAGGGAATCGATTCTGTTGTTTATTAATTAGCCTAAAGAATTAAAATACCCAACCGTATTTTCGTTTTCAAATCTTGGCTCTAAAGGGGTAACAAAGTAGTTTTTTAAGTGTTTGTGTAAGATTGTTATATACATTTGTATGTACAATGTAAAATAATATTTTTTCAAAAATCATAATAAAGAATTAATTATATATCTTTGTAGATAGTGTTTTTTAATCATATATTTATGTATAGTGGGACTCTCGTTGAAAGAACCCACATCATTTAGAAATCGAATTTTGCACGCGCTTGAGACAACGCGTGAAAGAGAGAGAGAGAGAGAGAGAGAGAGAGAGAGAGAGAGAGAGAGAGAGAGGCTGTGGAGAGCAGCTCTATACATCGATCGGAAGTGGCTCTGTGTAGATCGATATCTCCCTTTACAAAACAAACCGCTGCTGTACAGGCGCGCTTCTATATGTAGCGACCTGGAAGTGATCAGACATTAAAATCATACGGCACCGACACCCACGGCTCTATCTCTCCCTCCCTCCCCCTCTGGCTCACCAGATGGAATAACGTGTCTCAATTCCCGCGAGAGAACCCCCGAGGGCGGTGAAAGCAGGGCCGATATTTGGAGGGGAAAAGTTGCAGTGGTGCATGCTTTGTATGGTTCGATTTTTTTCTTCCTCACATTTTTACATTTTGTAAACACGTTCGGATGATATTGTCAGCATCTTGACTTTCTTGTGAACGTGTGTGCGTGGGAGTGTGTACAAAAAACACGCGCGCTCTGGTCGTGATTTGTTAAAGAAGAAAAATATATATACATAATCCAAAATCTCGCTACCATGGGATAAAGAAAGACGTTCAACTGAGCTGCTGGATTCAGCGATTGCACCCTAGGAGCTTTCAGAATGCCTGTCAGGAGAGGGCATGTGGCCCCACCAAATATCTTCATTGACACCATAATCCGGAAATTTGACGGTCAAAGTAAGTGGGGTTTTGTCAAATAGAATAACACTTTCATTCAATGCTAAAAGTATCCCATGAACATGTGCATTGAATGATTGATTTAAAGTCAAAGAAGAAACTATAGTGTATCAATTTGTTTTTGGGCAGAGCCAGGTAACTTAACAAATATTAGTTAAGGAAGAATTTAGGGAGTTTTTAGAGTATGGAAGGTTGTTAAGTGGCTATGGCACTCCTACCCCCCCCCCCCCCCATTTCAAATAATTATTGAAGACATGTAACGTGAATTCTTTTCTGGTTAAACCCATGACTTGAAAAAAAATATATAGATAACACATTGACCTGATATCAAGGGCAATTCAGTTGTCACCGATAAAATGACCTAATGCACGGTTCAAGAATTTTTTTTTGGCCGGGGGGGGGGGGGGGGGATCAGTTTACCAGAGGATGCCCGATGTCATTTATGGAAATCTTAATATGTAACTTTAAATCAATTATTTTTTTGTGTGTGGTGGTGGTGGTGGGGAGGGGGGGGGGGGCGCTTAGACCAACCCAACAATCTTTGATCCATGCATGTAGTGTCCATGTCTATGTCTATACCTGATACCAATTAAAACATGCTTTACTTTTTTTAGAAGAACAATGAATGAATTTGCTGAGTCATTATTAGAAGGGACCGCTTTTAGATAGCTTGAAAAAATCTTTTTGATGATTAGCTGATTCTAATTATCCTCGTATAAAATTTTACCTTTTAATAAAATTTTCTTGGGCTTCAAAAATCAAAATGATTGAAAATGTGCTTTATTATAACGGTATATTGTCATGATTGATATTCGCCTGATTAAGATTCAAGGTATTTTATTGATTTATGTACATGATTGTTCTTTACCTGTTTTTATTTTGAATGGGGGTGATAATAAATTACTAGTAAAAAGTAATTTATAATTTACTGGTACAATCTTTTACACAAACTGTTAATATAATTGAAGATTGTGACTTTGTTTTAATAGAAAGATTTAGGGGGACGAGCAGAATTTATTTAGATTAAGCTGTTTTCATGTATTACCATCTTCCAATGCAAGAACCATTGATTTGCAAACAACAAAGAAAATTCTTTACTTGATTTGTTTTTTTTATACCATTATAAACTTCGTTACATAAAAGACAATAGATTAACCTAATTATTTGAGATAGTTAAATCATACTTGCACCATAGGAAAAGCTGCCTCTGAATGCCTTGAGTTGATCAAAGTTATTTGTAAGCTGTCTTAATTTACTATCATGTCAACAAATGACAGACTACATGTATGAAATTAATTGATCTATAACGATTCTACATGATTAGGTTAATTACTGTAAAACAGCTTTTACTTGCCACAACTTCATTTCACCATCAACCCAAGACAAACTCACTCAGGTTTGCAGCGACTAATTTTTGCAACCTTGCCACATATGTTTTGTCATTACAATCGTATGCTAAGGACTGGTTCGCAGCGAGATGATGATGAGACTCTTGCGAACCTCGCAAATATTTCTTCCAAGTGAATAAAAGTTTATTTACAGTACTGTAAACCAACTTTTATTCATGTGTGAAAATTTTCGCTAAGCTTTTATGAGCCATTGTCAAAAATATTTCTTGCCGCATTAAACCAGTTATTGTTGTATGGTTGAAATAACAAAATAGGTCAAAATAAGGCTGCAGGGTATCGAAAAGTTGCCACCAGCTTATCTCTGTAAATAGTTAAAAGGTTGGTTACTTTTTCCCTTTCAAATCAACTCTTTCAATTTGGATGCATTTTAGGCTGTCTTGATGGTTCTTTTGTTGTTAAAATTTAAACAAAAAAGTGTTAGCAGCCACGATTAAGATTTTTGTGCTTTTATTACGAACATGCATAATACCCCGTAAAAAAAGAATTTTGAAGATAAAGAGATTTTATAGATCTATGTATTCTACCAAAAACTAAGAATTGAGGGAGAATTGTAAAATGTGGCAATAAGGTCAATTATAATAGCTATAGATATTATATTCCCTTGATTTGTTCATGCAGACACCAATTTTTCAGAGGATGTTTGATAAAGATGATATTTTTAACTGTTTCCCAGCATAACCCCTTTGTTGAGGAAGTTGCAAAGGTTAATTTGATAACGCCAGACTTTGGCATGAATCATACTCTATTACTTACGAGGCCTTTCTTGTTTTCTTTGATCCAATTTCTTCTCTTTATACTAATGTCATTGATGGTATCATACAAGTATATCGATCATATTTACCCCCCCCCCCCCCCTCCCACCCCCTTCCCTTTGATATAAAATTGCACAAATATTAAACTGGATATTATAAGCAATTAAAGTGAGCATTAGAATTTAGGGTTTGATTGCTTAAATTTTGAAATTTTCGATAAAAAATATTAGACCAAAATAAAAAAAAGATGATAGAATTATATGTACAGCAATAAAGAGTTCAAAATGTGTGAAAATTCTGTAGTCTGTCATAATTGTACATGCAGCCAAACCAGTCAGTAAAATGACACCTCATGAAAATCTTAGGCAAATGTGTATTGGTTATAATTGTATTAACCAGTGAAATCTTTGTACTGTGGGAGTATTTGATACTTTGCAGTAATGCTGTATAAGGCCATCCTTAAATCAAAGTACTGAAGTACTGACGGGAGTTGATTTTATCAATTTTTATTTATTTTAAAATTAACAATATGCTATTTTGCAAAGCATGTAATTTCTAATCTGTATTTGAATTACGCACATTTTTATCATATGAATTCTTGGACTTTTCCGACAAGAATTAAAAAAAAACCCATGTGAATCATGTTGAGTAATATTTAGAGATAGAATTAATTCCAGCAAACTATGTATTAGAAATCGAAATATTTCTGGAAAATTGTATGGATCCAAACAATATTGAACTCTAGTCTTCTTCAACCCGACGCTAATGGCTGTCTCTGTAATCTTCAGCAACAAGAGAGACTCTCTGCTTGTCGGAGATTCACGGAGACAGTCGAGCTTTGGGTTGAATGAGACTTTATTAAACTCGGAGGTAGGAATGCATGAAAAATATCTAAATTGTTCGTACCATTAAAAATCTGACTATTTTCTAGGTATTCATAAATATGTGTTCTTGAAAAACAATGATTCAGCATACATTACATCAAAGAACTAGGTACGGTATATGCCAAAAATGGCCCTATCTCTAAATCGAACGATATTTTACTAAAAGGTAGACATTAATATGTAACTTCATAAAATAGAACAGTTTTGATAATTTCTTCATAATTTTTGTGTGTGCCACTGCTCAAATAGTGTGTCATTTTAGTCATGTTATAATGACGTCGCATTTAGCATCGTAACGTTATACACGTAAGCAACGGGATTCATATGAATCATCCCTCATAATAGTAACGTTAAATAAGACGTTAAGTTGTATTATGATCATTGTTATATTCAGTAGTATATTCTCACTATATAACTCTATATAAACGAATAGTCAATAATTGTAATATCAGCTCCTCCGAAAAATATTGACCGGTCAATATTTTTTAGATATTGACCGGCTAGGAATAATATCTAGAGAACATTCCCTCTATTTCAAATAATCGCCTCTGATTTGTTGATTCGTAAACGGTGACGTAAATAATTCTTCGCGACTCCAAAACAAGGTGACGTCATAATAGACAGTCAGTCAAGGCAAGTAAACAACGAACGCGCAATGCAACGGTTTGCTATCATAACGGATATAAGGATTTGCGAATTACTGTGAAGTAAAATCAGGTAGAACACCTGTCTGATAATTCTTACGATCGGCAGAATATCACAAGTGACCGTTTGATGCTGAGGATATTTTGGAAATGAACTTTGCACAAAATTGAATTCGTGAATTCTTTGTTGAGCTGAGAAAATTACGGCGATCTGTTTTCAATTAATTTCTTAAATTTTGGTTTGTTTCTTCATATAACAAAACAAATGTTGACTGTGTTTTCGGGCAACATTGATTATATTAGCCCCCTTGGGACAAAAATATTGCCCTCCGCTTCGCGTCGGGCAATATTTCGTCCCTCGGGGGCTAATATAATCAATGTTGCCCTCAACCCCAGTCAATATTTGTATATTATTATGTACATATAATTATTAACTTATATATATTCACGGTAAATGAAAAGTTCAATATCTCGTGTGCTTCTGGAAAGCTCAAATTATAGTGCTCCATATATAAATCAATGTTAACACATCTGCCTTTAGAATTACGTTACATCATTTATACATTCTCTTTTGAAATGGTTGATATCTTTTTTAAAAGAAATAAATATTGTAAATTATTATAGTCTTTAGCAATTAAACATAATCTGATTAATTTCCGTATTTCAATTTGCATCCAAACTAGTTATGTTAGGATTAGGGCTCGCAGTGTGGTTTCAAAATACGAAATCGGGATTTTCTTGATAAGGTAACAACTTATTTTTGTTATTGGGTGTTTGTGTCATCGCATTCGCCAGCATCAACGATGAGTTTTGATTGAGATATGCATGCCTGAAATCGTTGCGTATAAATACATTTATGCCATAAACAATCCGCTTGTTTTTTTCATCTTGTATTTTCCCATCATATTCCGAATTTTTGTGTCCCCTGAAAATATAAAGCGTTGCCGTAATCGATTTACCTTAACGGGTTTTTAAAGGTTTTTTTTTTGTTATTTCCGAAAGGCAAACAAAGTTGCGATCAGTAGTTACCGTTGGTATTTCTATATCATTTGAATTAACACTTACCTGCGGAAACCATTACACATATTTTAAAAACAAAGGGTTTTGGTAAAAAATTGAAAAATACATTTGCATGCAGATTTACATGTACCGAATATTTCGGGATTATCATTATATAACAAAACCTCAAAAGTCAGTAGCTAAATACTGTTTATTGTACCTTCATATTAAATACTTAAATCTGTATGGTTTAGACGCAGTTGATAATCCGTTCTATTACACTCAGCGTTGGCAACACACTTGGCAACGGGTAACACAACGAATTTTTACATGCGCGTAAATTATGTGCGTACAGTTCGCTGTAGAATTCACGTCATTTTTATATAAAAGTAGAAAAATGTTCTCTAAAATTAAGACATTCAGTATAATAAAAAAAAGTGCCTGTTTGGGAGGGTAACAGTTGAAATTGACACCCCTCGAACATCATTGTCAACCTCTGCATTGCGTTGACAATGGTTTTCTCGGGTGTCAATTTCATCTGTTACCCTCCTAAACAGGCGCTTTTAAAGGAATGTTCTTAATGAAACTCGAGGAATTAATTTCCGCGTAAAATCACAAAAAGCACATATCGCGGGTTTTAAAATCTCGCTTTTATTTTTCGGACATATGTCAACTAATTGAGACTATGATAAAAGTTTGGCGTTTGTGATTTTATATTCTCGCCATTTGATTCAAAACAGTTGAGTCGCGGAATGAAGTACTCACGTAAATAAGGAATATAAAGTATGTGACACAAAATGTAAGGAAAAACGGTACAATACATACTCTTGATTTATAAAAGTAGTACATTCAGTTTATTTATTCAATGAATTAACTGAATAGCGTTACCCTTTTGATAACATTTACCGTTATCAAAACTAAAGACATGATCACAGACAGTTGTTCTTTCTTCAAGAGAATGATATAAAGTTTCGTATATTTAGAATGAGTTTAAATATTTGTTTTCTTTATTACTTACATGTGATGTACAATTTTTACCGCGCGCCGTATAATATTTTAGGTTTCATTTGTCCAAGAAACAAACGAACGATTTCATTAGTTTTTGATAAATGATAGTCATTTTACTCTCAAAGGTGCAATACATTGATATGAAATACTTTTAAATCTTTATAATTAACCATAGATAATACACACTGTGGTTTAATCGATCCATCCAACAGTCAATCACCTGTCAATCAAATCAGTCTGCGAGCTGCATCATGTGCTCTTCCATTTTCGTTCAATTGTTTTTCATTTCAAGAAACATGCGTCTAACAATAACGTATTTTGCAGTATTTGTGATGTTTGATGTTATGATTTTAGTGCCTCTGTGAAGATTAATTCTTACATACACTACGTTGTTTAAACTCTCTCTCTCTCTCTCTCTCTCTCTCTCTCTCTCTCTCTCTCTCTTATGTTTGTGCAAACAATACAGAAGTAATAGTCTTGTTTGCATAAATTTTATTCATTTTTAATACTAATGGTAAGTATAGCGCTTTCAACGCATGAATATACATTTGTAGACTATCATCGGCTTTATCGGTAAAAATACTATTTGTACATATCAAAACATAAAGTAAATGAACCTGTGCTTGCAAAACAATTTATTCACTGATGCAGAAAAATAGTAAAACTAACAAAATGAAAAATATATACATGTACATTTGACTAAACGGCAAACGCACGACATGATCGCGGCAAGGTGTGAATATCAGACCGTAGGCCTATAGAACCTCTATATCGTTATCATCAATTACTTGTCCTCTTGAATTAATTTAAGCATTGAAGATTTGTCATGTAAACTTATTTTAAATATTTTATTGTATATCACGGTCTACATCAGCAACCTTTAGTTTGATGTCGGGAGTCCTCTAACAATGTCGAGTAAAAAAAAATCGCTAAGCTTAACGTTAATTTCTTTCACTTACGACCCACCTTACTCAGAGAATGTGACGTCAAGTAAACAAACTTGTTCTGTACATGCGTTTGAAATGTTTCAAATGAAATTTACTGATATTTTCTGAGTGAATGGATCATTCACCGAACACTTCTATAAAAATATGGGACTTATTGTAGAAGTAATGATGTTTTCTTGTGTTGTGTAAACAAATATGAATATTATGCGGTGGAAAAAAGTGCTACTTTGTTACCGAAGGCGTTTCAAGAGCTCGAGAATGAAGTATGGCGAATATATATATTTGATTTTAATCATTTGCCAAGTCGAAGAATCGTTTCAAGAAGCTCACAGTATGTAGTGTGAATGAGGAAAAAACTATACAAAACCTACAAGTACGTGGAAAACAAAGGAAACATGACTCAACAGTATACGGTAGGCCTTAAATACAGTTGACGGAAGACCTAAAGTGAAAACAAAAATGATCACGTTCTATATTCACTATCATGATAATAATTTATCAGAACTTATTATAGATACCATTTTTTTGTAATGAAAATTACTGAAGATAAATTCATCTTATATTGTCTGATTTTCGTCATCGATAATTGATTATACAGCGAATATAACCGCATCTGCCTGACTGAATCCACCACTAAAACTCGTCACAAAACGGGAAATTTAACTATCAGCGCAGGCCTCGAGCAAAATGTAATCATGTTTAAATATTTTCTCTTTTTAATCATATTTTAATAAATTATGTTTCGTTTTGCTCGAGGACTGCGCTCTATATACATTTTCAAATTTTATAGTAAAAATTGCCTTGAATATGTTAATTTCCGGTAAACATCGTGCATTTAGCGGATGCTAGTGTTGCTTAGCAACGCTTTGCACGATTTTTTTTACGGATTTATCGCTTACACTTGACATCATATTTGTAATTATGCATTTATTTACTTTTCATAAACAACTTGAAAAATGTTGGAATTTTAGGCATTAATACCTAGTTCTTTATCAATTATTTTCAAGTATGACGTCTTGTCAGCGGTGATGATTTGTGCTTAGGTCCGAACACTGTTTTATTTCAGTTTGCCAGAGTAACTGCATAAGAGAGTTGATTAAACTCAACTCCCAAAAATTTTGTTTGGAATTGCCGCCTGGGGGTTTCTAAGACCAGGAGAAAGGGAGGGAATTTTTTTTTCTAACTTGAATTTTAATTGATTAAAAACTGGTTTAAAAATCTATATTTAAGAAAATTAAGTTCATTATATTTTAATTGCTAATAAAAAAATTTTTAGCGAGGGTATTTCAGTGAGGCGGGAGGCTATTCCAAACAAACAATAATTTTATTTTGGCCCTACTGTGTAGGATTTGATTCTCAGCAGTAATGCTGTATAATCTGTCAAACTCTACAGTGTGACCTGAATAGCTAATGACACCCCAATGTAATATGTCTTTGCTGAGTAATGAATTAAACCTAAAATTCTATTTAGATACAGCTGCTTTATTTTGATATTAAATATGTATAGTAACGCAATAATCTGTCTTACTCTGCAAAGAAATATCTGTCTATAATGTGGTAATATATCATACTCCAATGAAATACTATAATCAGTCCAACTATTATAACAGTGTGACCTGGATAAGTTGACACCTCAATATCTGTCAATGTAGAGTCTTTAATTTGGCTCTATATATCCATTAAGATATTGATAGTGTATGTGATATTCAATACATACGGTACATATTACAATAATTCGTCTCAGCTTTTCATTGAAATCTGTCAAACTTGACACCTGTTTAATGCAAAATTGAGACCAATCTGACATTATCAGACATAAGTCTATTGAATTAGTCTCTCAGTTCAATGGATTATGCATGTCAGTTTTGTTGAAATTATGTTAGTACCAAAAACAAGGCATTGCATTGCAAATTGAGAGCTTGATTTGATAGAAACAAATAAAATTTAATGATAAAGAATTGAGAATTAATATACATTCCTTGTTCAGAATTCATAGTATCTTGTTCTTGTGTGGATTTCATTTGATAAGAGCGTAGGGTTTGTAAATTGTTATTGTGGCATGAACTTGTGTATTGTGTATGTGTATACTTAGGTTGTGAGCTCTAATTTGGTTGGATTTTCATGTAAGCAAAAAAAATAAGAGATTCTCTACAGTCATTTCAATTAGTTCATAAATGATCTCTATAAGTTCTTAAGCATAGAAGAGCTGTGTGGTTGGATCTTTGTTTTAGAGCAGGCCTCTGAATCTGGAGGTTGTGAGAAGTGTGTAACCTTTATCTGATCAGGGCGTGTAAGTAACATGGAATAGAAGTGTGTGACCTGATGTGACCTCAGGGAGGCATGTAGAGAGAGAGAGAGAGAGAGAAAAAGAGAGAGAGAGAGAGAGAGAGAGAGAGAGAGAGAGAGAGAGAGAGAGAGAGAGAGAGAGGGAGGGTGTGTAAGTAACATGGAATAGAAGTGTGTGACCTGATGTGACCTCAGAGAGGCATGTAGAGAGAGAGAGAGAGAGAGAGAGAGAGAGAGAGAGAGAAATGGAAAAGAAGAAAACATTATTGGAAGATCAGGCCTAAGTATCACACCGTTGGAGAGAGAGATTAAGAGGAAGAGACAGAAAGAACAATCGATCATGATTAAGACAGATGGTCCAGCTACTAGGAATGTTATTTAATGAGATAGCTAGGTAGAAAGAGACAGAAAAAAATCTTCAAAGAGAGAAACATACAGAGAAAAATGGGAGAAAGGAGCTAGAACAACCAATAAAAAGATGCAATATGAGAGTCTTAGACTCCATTAAGAACTGGGAGATCATAGCTATGTGAGATCAGAGTTCTATGTTATTTGTGACGAGGATATTTTGCTGAATGGGAGATATATTCTGTTTATCATCCGATACACATTGGAATAGGAATTACCATGGTGTAATACCTCAATTAAAAAAAATAAGGTTCCTCTTCTGCTAATTATAGATGCATATCAAAGGGAGTTGGGCGTTTGAGATAATGGGGAGGTCATAATGACGATGTTACCTGGTGCGATACCACTAGATATTGTGGAGTTATAATATTGCGTAGCATTTGTAAAGATAATATACTCTTTTTTTTTCTCTCAATCTCCAGTTTTTTTCCCTCTTTGCTCTGAAAACATGATTACTGCTTCTTACAGAATTAACCTTGCTGTTATCTTGTTTATCTTGACTGAGATTTTAAGAAACAGAATGTTGATCTGAATTATAATGAAAAGGCCCTGATATTATTATTTTCAATACACACATGTACAATTGCTATACATGTTACTATATACAGGGAAATATTCACCCCCGTTTTATTTTCGCCCCTATCACCCTCGGTGTCAGTGGACGAATTTACGACCTGGTTAATTCCAATGTCTCCTTTAACACAAATTGAGGGCGAATTCAAGTCTGGGCAAAACTGTTTGGAAGTGTATTAAGAAAGGCCAAAATTACACATGCAAAATAACCCTGTAAAAAGTATTCCAAAAAGAAAGCTTAAGTAAATTATTTTGATAATGTATTATGAGTGGCTCAGGGCTTGTAATCTATAGATTGATTAAGAAATCTGCAGTCACAATAGTCATGTAATACTGCTGATGATGAATTGAATTTCTTAATTTGCATGTCCTCTGAAATCAGATATGGTTATATAAATCTTCATGGACATTAAATTATCAATATGTTCACTTGAGTCAGTATTAAGGTTCTAAATCATAAAAACAACCAACTGTGCATGATAAAAAAAAAATTAGCTGATTTTTTTACTTTGGGAAAAGACTGAGAAAAATCTCTGACTGAGGTTTGTTGTATCTGAAACAATTATCAGGAAAGGTTGAGTGAGAGATATTTTTATTTCTGAAAGTCACACACTGATATCTTTTGCTGTAGATGGACAAATGACAGAGAGGGGCATTTTATACAATTTAAAATGGAAAAATTTATTTGGAGATCATAGGTCAAGGTCCCGAATTGGAACATTGTAATGTATGATGTTATTTAATTAAGAATGATATTGCAGGCTTCCTTCAAGCTCTTTTCAATTTAGTGATGTTCTCGATCTTTAATTTAGATAAGATCCCTTTTTGGTATTTTGGCTAAATGATCAAAGTCAAAGGTAAATAGTTCATACAAAATTCTATCAGATATTTTTTGGCAGTATTATTAAGCGCTTCATACTCAATTTTATCATTCTAGCTAGGTTATTTTCTACCATGAGTTATGTTTTTTCAAAGTCTTCTTCACATTATTGTCCTTAATTTCAATAAATTAGTTTGCTGTCTATTCTATTGAGTGGAGCTCATGGCTGACAGTGGTGACATAATTAGGCATTTAGACAGCTTAGGTACTGTAAACCAACTTTTATTTGCGTGCGAGAAATTTTCGCGAGAGCCTCCTCATCGCAAATATTTCGCTCCACGAACCAGTCTTTATCAAATAACAAAATACGGGTCTGGATAAGGCTTGGTTGCAAATATTTGTCGTCGCGAACCAGTTTATTGGAAGTAAATTGCGAAATAATTTCGCTGCGAATAAATGTTGGTTTACAGTATCCGAAAGGTCCCTGGTTCAAACCCTGCTGTGTTCACTTGATGTGTGTGTTGTGTTCTTAGGTATTAGGCTTTTTTCTTAAACTTTGTTTCCGTCCATCCAGCTGAAATTGGGTATCGGCTAAATACGCTGGGAGGTAACCTTCGATAGACTGCTACGTGTCCCATCCTGTGGGGGTATCAATGACTCTCATCTGCTTTAAGCACCACAGAAACTGGGAATGAGCACTGGCCTTATACACCTTCATGACAGAGAAGGATTTAACTTATTCTATTAAAAGATGCGTTATTGGCAATAACGATGATTCATACAAGTTTACAAACTAGTTTCTCAGGAAGTCGGTTATTGCACCAAAGTCTTCCAAGGTGCAACTTTCTAACTGTGATTTCATTACAAAGTTGAAAAATGATACGTGCATTTCACAAAATATTTCCAAAATGTGCTGCTTGGGGTACTTGCACCATAATTAAATATCTGCACCTTTTTTCATCAGTATATTGCATTGCGTGGTGCATTTACAAGCATGACCCTTTCCAAGGCGCTTCTAATAACATTACCAAATAACACTGTTCAAAGATTTCAGTTTGAGAAAGTTAATATAGAGGTAGGACGTATATATAAGCCCACCTAGTGAAAAATTAAAATTCAGCAGAGGATTTTCCAAGGACAAAATTAATTGCCTTGCATCTCCAGGTGTTGCTGATTGCTGTGAAAGCAATGAAAAGCAGCATAAAACCCAGCAACACACTTATAACCCAGTTGGAGAAAGCATTTACTCGGAATTTAAAAGAGCATGTTATGCACTTACTGTCCCTCTTTTACACCCACTCTAGAATTTGTCATCAGCATTTTGTTGGAAAGAGCTACTGGTTGGAAGATTGGGGTCTGGGGTGTTAGCAAGCAGTAAGAAGGGTGGTGGAGAAATGATTGAAATCTAAAACCATTCACATACATACACTGTATATTCATGCCTTAACATTACCCATTCACAATATCAATATTACCAGTAGAATTTCTCTGTTTGAACATTAATCGAAAATATGATGCTTTTCTTGTAATATTTTCTCCAAAAGACAAATTACCAAGCAGTAATGATCATATTGCGCATGATGCCTGTGAAATTGTTATTTTGTTTGGAACGGTTAATTATTCTAGAGGAGGAGGGGGAGAGACAGGAACAATTTTAAGATGAGGAATGGAGAAAGGGTAGGATGCAAGGATGTGTTATATGGGTGATGGAAATCAGATTTCAATGAAAAGTCCATGATGGTAAACACAAGTTGGTAATGTAGGAGTTATTTGCTCTGATAAGTGCAATGACCCGCAATAAAAGATTCTTTCGCATTATAAAGGATTGCTGTGGGCTTTCCCGTTCAGAGTTGAAGGTAACAAAATACATAGCACTGTTTACATTTCAACATCACAGTTGATGTATTTATCATCTTGTTTGTATTCTGCATAAAATCAGTTGGATTTGTAGATTCGACTCCTTGAAATTCGGAATCCTCAAACTCATGCCATGGTCATCTGCTTGCAGATTAGTTATTTTAGCTGATGGTAAATATACATGGTATACAAAGGATTCTCATTTCTCTGAATCAGACGGGCTTTGAATTAGAAGGCATGCTAGGCAGTTGTAATTGATACATGTACAGTTAAATTACTTACTCTCTCACTGTATATGTTAGATTTAAATGAAATCATGAATATACATGTAGGAATGAAAGTTCTGTGGAATCCCCTAGTTATAAAATCCTTTGCCAATCTTTGCTTTATTGTAAATATTGCAAACTCCAACAGAATGAATTTATGAAAGTAGCAAATTAATTTGATTTAGTCCTGAAGAATTATATAGGTACAATGTATAATGAGATTAACATATCTGAAAATTCTTTGATTATAACCATTTCTGTTAATAATTCTGATTTGCATTTTACTATATTGATTTAATTTTGTTGGAATACCAATTCTTATAAATAATTCCATGTACTTTTTGCATTCCAAAGAAGGATTTGAAGTTGTCGATACATGGTTTAATATTTTATTTCATCAAATAGCTTATCACAATGAATTAGGGATATAACAAATGGACTTAATAAAGTACAAGTATAGAATAAATACTATAACCAATATATTTTTTTGAAACATACTAAAACAGTAAATTTTCTTGCTTTCTTTTTTTTTTAATTTACAAAGCTCTGAAAATTTAAAATCTGTACAAAATACCTGAAATTACTTGTTTTCTTTGGGTTTGTCTCATATGACAGACATTGTGCTGTAAACCTCTTAGCAGCTTTGGAAAAGGAGCTGTCAGAGTGTGATCATCTTGGGGGGATAGAGCAGCAACTTGCTCTATTGGACTTATGGAATGAAGCAATACTAATTGAAGTGCTAAAAAGACTGATCCTTGTCTGACCACGAGAGTATTTGTTTCTTAGTTTGTTTTGATCAGACAGTAAGGATTGGGGACCTTTGATATTAAAGAGAGATGTTAGTTTTAAAGTTTTACGGTAATATTACAATGGTGTCAGTTTAGTTTAAGTGTTAATTAATAGCTGGAATGAATCTCAGTTTAGCAAGTGGTAGGTGGGGGGAGAGGGTGTCACAACTTTTAAGATTTTTAACAAACTTCTGATCTATTAAGAAACTTAAAATCTCTGCAAAATATCATGTATCAATTAGTAAGTCATGAGGTCTTATTAATGTTGGTCACTAAAATTTTCATTTAAAAAATGCAATTTTAATCCAAACATTAAACAGTTGCTGTGTCTTAAATAATTTGGATTGATTAAGAGACATATATGGTTTAACATGTTAAATAGCAAATGTTATGTGGTTCTGATTAATGTTAATGTATATTTGTTCTGTAATAATGCTATAATTGTACCGTGAATTTTAAAGGAAAAAACCACAATTTAATGTTACTTTTTTTTGCATGACCCTAATAGTAATGTAGGCCTTATTTTTCCTTAGTTAGCAAAAACGGTAAATAAATCCAATGAACAATAAATAATTTCTCAATATAATTGCAGGCTCAAATTCCTAATTAGTCAAAAAAAGGTCTGGTTATTGAAAGAAAGAAGTGTACTTATATTACTGCCAATACTGTGTTCTTAAGTCGCCACTCTATATATTTAAGACCTCCATATATAATTAAGGTATAAAGCACACACAGAGAGAACTCAGAAAGTAAAGAGTGACTTTTTAACGTTATGAATATAAACACACTCTATTCGCAGATTAATTTGCCGCACACAAAAGCAAAATAGACGAGTGCGTGTTTGTTTATTAGCTATGTAAACAGACTACGTAATTCTTTTTACTTTGTTAACTCTGTCATCTTTAAGTTTCCCAACACGCAAAACAGCTGTTGATTCCGATCCTAGTTCCCAAATAAAGATCTATTTTTATCTTTTCATAATTTGGTTTTTTTTCTTCGTTTAATAATTAAGAAAATTAAATCCATAGTTTGTATTGATTTTAGTTTTTTAAAGAAAAGAAATTTTGATGTACATTCAATGGTTTTTGTTGTTGAAATTTAAAAAACAAATTCATTGAGAAAATGCCAGTCAGCTTGATCGAGTTATTCTTGAAAGAATTTATTGACTTTTATTTTACATGTATATTGAAATGAAGTTTAATCATTATATATCAACTAGCTTTCTTCAATGAAATATTTATATTAAATGTATTCTTTAGAAATTACTTGAGAATGTTATTCTTATTTAATTTGTACATATTATAATGAAATATGCACTAACCTTTCAAAAATGAAATCTTCTGCCTTGAAAAGATTTCATCTTATAAGTAATTGAATGCATCTGTAAAAAAAATAATGCTTTGACATTTGATATTGATCAATTGATTCATCAGCTGCACAGTCATATTTGATCATTATTTTGTTTTTTAAATGTATCGTTTTTCATTTAAAAACTGCATGAATAGTAAATAACTAAATCGTTGAGTATTTGCATGGTTTGACAGTCCATTCAGTTCATTGGCATTTTTTTTTTCTTTTCGGGAATGTGAAAATTGAGAAGCAAACTTATCAAATAAAATAAGTCAGGTGCATTGAATTCAGAGCATACTGAAATGCTAATTATGAATGAGAATGTCAAGTTGAGTCGAGTTTGTTGAGATGCAGATTCGTACTCTGATTGAGTGATTCTCATTCATAATTAATCGAATATAAATGTCAAATAGATTTAATGTGCAAGACCAAAACCCTGTCGGGGACTCACTAAATAGAGATGCAAAATGTAGTACATGTATGATTACATTTAAAATACAGTCAAACTTCGTTATCTCGAACTAGATAAGACTGTTTAAAACCTTCAAGATTTCCGATTATTTGAGATATTTAGGGTAAAATACTTTAAAAATAAGTGGTTTAGACTTACAAATCACTTCGACTTATCCATTGTAATTGAGATATCAGTGTTCGAGATATCGAAGTTCAACTGTATCTGAAAATAAGATATAAATATATGGCATGGGTTAAATTAATTAGTAACATTCCAGTCTAACTGCTGCTGAAATAATAATTACCAAAAGGACCTTATGAGATTTTATTTTCATAGATTATATTGATGAATGAAACAAGGAATGAGATTGAGATATTTGAGGAAACTCAGAGATTAAGACTGTTTGCTCAATTAAGTTAACAATAGGGCATGTAATATTTGAGTCTAAGGAAGTATTAGATTGCTAGAGCTCTCTTATGCAGAAATTGAATAACTTGAGAGTGATAACAACATTGAGAAATAATTATTGGCATGCTCCCTTAAGGTAATATACATGCATATGATAATTACTGGATGTGGGGCTCGGGGATGAAGATATACTTTCTGAATATGCTGAATTATAATGTCTGCCTGGCTGTGAGTGATATTTGAAAGGTGCACATTGAACTAGAGCAGTGTGTGAGATTCTAGAAGCTAATTAGAAAATATAATATAAAATATACTCACATAGAATAAAAGATTTAAGTAATATTATGATAAATGACAAAGATTACTAATGTAATGTTCCCTGACCAATAATGTCTTAGAGATGGAGATTGTTAGCATAGTTTGAATCCTTACACAGACAATATTGTAATACAAGGAGACTATTGTAGATCACGATGGTAATTTATGTACTGTTAAAACTCAATCAGCATCATCATTCAAGCAACTCTGGCCAAAGGAATGGATGGATGAGTTCATGCAGATTTAAAGTTTTTTGTTTAAGATTACATAGATGTAAAAGTGGTCTAATCCTTAAACACGGGGTATATGACATGTCTGAAATAAACCGGTAATGCTATGCTAGTCAGAAGTCTTAATGATTGAATCCAGAGAGACCTGCATTGACAACTAAATATGCAATGGCAGGGCTAGAGACTGAGATTATCTTGCAAATTGAGGGCCACAAATTTTATACTGTACAGTCACCATTGGACAGGATTTGATTTTGTTTCGACCTTGTTAACTCTCTGGCCAAAATCCTGTAAAGTATTGAAGCTTGCACAGCATTCTAACACACTTTAAACAAACGCTGCCATGGAAATTGGTTTCTATTAATATCTCCTAGATTTGGGAGTGGTTGCCATGGAAACTGATTGAATTTTGTGTGATTAATTATTGTTTGAATGCAGCAAGAGACCTCTATTTGGGAGGGAGCTTAAATTAATTTGCAACGGTCAGACGGGAAATTGGCAGGCGGAATCTTTGTTCATGGTTCAATGTAAATTTGTTTAACCTTCAGTCTTGAAGGTTAGAACTTGGCACTATTGGTGCAATAAGCCATTAATTATGATTACTAGATGTATCTCTGTGAATTTTCGTTTTGTTTTGTCTTTTAAAAACGGATAGTCAAGATTTGCTGATATGTGTAGCTCACAATGGATCGGTTTTAACATTTGTTTGTAATGTTGTGTTTCATAGGGTCTGATCACGTGGTTTTTATATATAGGGATGATTTATTATTGACAGTATTGAATATAGTTGAAAAGTGTGTTGCACATATGTTGCAGTGCAAATGTAAATTGTTCCTAGCATGCTCATATATCCATGTTTTCTAGCACTTCATAGGAATCTGTGATAACATTGCACTGAAGCATCATGAAATTGTGTGCGTCCCTTTAAAGGGGCATGGACCGCATGGTCACTATTTTAGTCATTATTTCTGTTTTATTATTTACAGTGCTTGAGGAATACATTTCTAATGATTAAATAAAGTTTGAGAGTCAGTCATAGTCTGATTATAAGTAGAGTTTCTTTGTCATGTAAACAAGGCTCATGCCCTGTCTTTGTTTTCATTACAGGTTCAATAACACCAGTAAAAAAAAATTTTCAAGCTAATTTGTCTAATCTTCTTATTCATTTTAAAGGGGCATGGTCACGATTTTGGTCAAAAATTATTTTTCAAATTTTAATGTTTACAATGCTTTGGTAAGACATTTTTAATAAGCAACCAACATTTTAGTGTCATTTATTGAGTTATGAGCAAGTTACAGAGCTTACAATTCTCTGGAATGTAAACAAAACGTTTGTTTACATTTTGAATGTTAAAGTGAAAATTCCACATTTAGACCTTAAATGAATGTGTTAAACATTAAAAACTTTTTATTTATCCTAAAAATGAATAAGAAGATAGACAAATCAGCTTGAAAAAGATGTTTTACTTGTATTTTGATCCTATGTAAACAAAACAGCGCACGAGCCTTGTTTACATGACAAAGAATTGTAAGCTCTGTATCATGCTTATTATGTAACAACTGACTCTGAAATTTCATTTGATCATTAAAAATGCATCCGTAAAGCATTGTAAATAATAAAAACAGAAAAATAGAATTTCATCAAAATCCTGACAATTTAAGCATATTGAATATTCAGTTCCTAATTTAACATTTAAAGCGTTCATTTAATTTAGCTCAAAACTGGAATTTTTGACTAGATTCAACATTCAAAATGCAAACAATTTATCGAAGACATTGTTTACATTGCGAAGGATTATAAGCTCTGTAACTCGCTTATAGCCCAACAGAATTTTGGTGGCATATTAAAACTGCCTTACTGAAGCATTGCAAACATTAAAACCGGCAAAATGATTTTTCATTTTAATCATGTATTACCATGCCCCTTTAAATGAAATAATAGAGTTATAAAGAAAATTGACTATTTTTGTTAACCTATAAACAAACACTTCAGTTCGATCTTTATTTGTTCTGGTGTTTCTACAGAAGGTATGCCTGTATTGATTCCAGTATACAGGAAAATATTCGCCCCTTTTTATTTTCACCCCTTTCACCCTTTCACCTGAATTTAAGACTGGGCGAATTCCAAGGTCTTAAATTATCTCTTTTTAAACAAGAAACCTATGTCTGGGCGAATTCAAGACAGGGCAAAATTTTGCAAGCGAAAATAAAACAGGGCGAAAATAACCCTGTATATATACTGTAGTAATTTTGTTTGTATTGTGAGACCCATATGATTGTATATCTATTACAAATAATTCAACTGCAATACTCCGTAGAGCAAATTTATATTCAAAACTGAAGTATGATCAGAATTCTATTGTTACAGTATAACAAGTTTTTAACTCAACTGAACTGTCAATCATTTAAAGGTTCAATGAGCTTTTCTGACTACCTGAAAGGCTTCTACTTGAACTTTTTCAGTACTTTTTTATAAGTTGGTAGGAGTTGAAAAGGTTACTTTTTAAATTATTAAGTTAAATAATGTCTTCGCCAATAGTAGAATAAGGTGATTTGATAAATAAATAGTTAGATCTAAACTATTAACTAACAGAATAAGGTGAATGTAAAATGTATAATGTTAGAAAAAAAATATCTCTGTTTTTTGGAGCATCTTAATGTATTGCTCAACATTTTCATTCATTTTACTGCGTACATCACCTGTGGCTAAAATAGACTGTAGAATAATGTCATTGAGTGATCAGATCTATCTGCTAATTAATGGGAATGTCTGTAAATCACCTGTCACTGAAAGAATGGAATCGTGTGGAAAAATTGTGTACATCATCGGCATGTCAAAAACTTGTGTTGGAACCATTCATTCTCTATGCGTATTGATTGAATATAGTATACCACCGTCCTAACGGGTGTTATTTTACAGTTATGTCTACGACATACCATTCAATGACCCTGCTATATACCAGTGAAGACCTGAATTGAACTGCTGTATAAGGACTTATTTTATGCGAGTACTGTTAAGATTCCTCATTAAACGCAAGGAATTAATATCTGCGTAAATAATGACAAGAAGCTTCCCTGCCGTAATGCAGTGATCTCAAAATCTTGCTTTTATTTTCTTTTATAGCTGTATATACTGTATGGAATCATAACAAAAGTTCAATGCGTAGAATTTTATGATATTGTTGATATTGTGATTCGATACAAGATTCAGATGCAAAATTAACTATTCGCATAGAATTAGGAGTTATTTATAAATATATATAAATATATCATTGGTTTATATCAAATTGCAACATATAAAGACTTAGCGAGCATAAAACTTTTGTGATTGTTATATGCATCATAAAACATTAAATGTTTTTGAAGTTAAAATATATAATTTTTATACATAATTATATGTAATGTACAAAATTGAAAAAGGCAGAGCAATTACATTTTTAGATAAAATAACAATTTAAAAAAATTAAGATATTTCATGCAGAAAATAAACTCTGTTGGTCAGCTGAAGCCATTAGCTACATATATATTGACTTAATAGCCTGTAAATTATATTACTACTAGTACCCAAGAAGAAGAAAATATGAAAATTTGATCATTTTTATGCATTCAGATGATGATAGATGAAAACGATGATTAAAATAATGATGACGATAAATGATTAATAAATGATAGTGACATAAGAAATGATGATAATTTCGAGATAGCAGACAACAATATTGATGTCAGATCGATCATAGTGGTTGAATTATGTGAGATTAGGTGTAAATTTTACACCCATCTCTCTTTCTCTCTATCTCTCTCTCTCATGAAAAAAGCTATCATTGATCATATTGATTGTGGTAAAAAAAATTTAGTACATGGAAAATCTCTATTGCACTCGCAGCAAAAAGTAAAAAGAAAATGAGGTTATTACTTTTTTCATGTATAAGTTTCTTGCCAGTTGATTCAATCAATACGGATGAGATGAATCAGTGCACGCTTCTCCAACATTTGAGTCAGTGTGCATTGAAGAAAATAGACAACATAAATGCAGATTTTCCACGGGAAAAAACCATTTACTTCTTAATAAATCTGCACGTTATTGGTCTGTAACGAGATGGGAAGTTAGTCTCAGGGAGACTTATGGCTTCTGTAATGGACCATTTTGCATCATGGTGTATTAAACGTTTGTTTCTGTAGTGGGCTGAAGTTGCAGTTTTTTTGACAGCACTCAAACACTTGAGTGAGACAGATTTACGGCAAATTGATGCTTCAGATATTATCAGTGTTGTATGAAGGTATTGATTAGATGTAACTTTATTATATTGTCTAGAAAAAACTATCAACCCAAAACTCTCTGTCTTAAAAATGTTTTAGATTGTAGCTAGACTCTCCTGTATAAGTCGAGATTCAAATCATATATATGATTATTGATATGACTCATTTCTGTTGATGGGTTTCATTTTGCACTTTAAAGACTCCTAGTTTGTACAATTATGATAAATCAATTGATAAACTGTAAATCACCTTTTATTCATGCACAAGAAAATTTCATGAGAAATATAGGAACCTATATGTGTCATTGCAAATCTTTTGTATTTGTTATTTTTACCGAAAAAAGCTCAACTGTGAAAAATATTTGTTACAAACATTTTTATCACCATTAAATAGCTAAATAAAATTGCCTCAATAAAAATTTGATTAATTAAGTTGCGTGACAATTAAATAAAATCAAAGACAAAGTAAGATATTACCTTCAGTTGTTACCATGGTTACTCCAGGGAACCAGAATATTACACACTGATGATAATGAGGCCTGCAATCTATAGCTTGTATGGTCAGCAATAAAATAAGTTTACATTAAAAATCTGTTAATTCCACATTTTTTCAAAGGCATGTTCCTCTGAACGTTGAATAAATGAGACCTTTGCTTCCTTGATATTAAAATAATTTAAGCTAACGAAAATAAAGCTTGACCATTTATGATTCCAAGAAGAAAAAAATATGTGAAAAACTTTGTATTCATTTTCCATTTAGAACAATTACTGGTTTTTCAGAGTTCTATGGATACCCTGTAATTCAGACTTAAATCATTGTCTGGAACATGAACATTATTACAGTCTGAACAATTCTCACTTTCAGTACTTTGATTTTTAAATTTTTTTTATATTTTACAGATCGGAATTTTGTGATTGCCAATGCTCAAATCGAGACATATCCCATCATCTTTTGTAATGATGGTTTCTGTGAGCTCACCGGTTTTTCGCGGGCGGAAGTTATGCAGAAGTCGTGTTTGTGCGAGTTCCTCCATTGTTCATCTACCAGTACCTACTCAGTTCTACAAATTAAGGAGGCTCTGCAGGGGACGGAAGAAAAACAGGTGGAAATCATGTACAGTCGCAAAGATGGTAAGGGTTAGTTGTTGTTGAGTTTGCTTTAACCTCATCTATTTGATCGATAGAATGCTTTATTTGGTGTTTTATAAGGGTATAGCTATGAACGTAGAGAGCATATAATTAGCTTACAAAAAATATTTCACTTTTGTGATTAGGCTTATTTACATTTTTTTGGCTTTGATGGCTTCCTTCCATCTTTGCTAGCCAAGGGTGACAATCCATGGTGTTTCTCTATTTTATATGAATATTCACCGTGGATCATCATGCATCCTTGGCTACTGAAGATGGCTACCTTCCTTAAGTCTGCCTTACATGAAGTCTATTGTAATATCTATACCTTTCTCCTAATTTTTTTCAAATTATCTATAAGAATGAAGGAAAATACATTATTGTTTTGTTGATCAGCAGATAACACATATTGAACAGCCAATTCTTCCATTTGTGTAAAGGTTACCATGATGACTTCAAAGAGAGAAACATAAACAGTTGGGAAATGCTTTTTTTGGTCTTAATTTCTTAGTGGAGGTAGCAATCGATCAACAGTTCGATAAACAGTTTTGCTTTATTTTGAATCCTCAGATGTCCGTATTAAAAAGGGTAAACTGTTCATTTTTTAACCAAGTTAATATGAGTATAAGTTGGTTAACTAGGGAATTTATATCTTATAAATTAATTTTCTACCATTAATTGCAGGAAAAAGAAGGATTTTTCCTTTTAAAAATACAATGAATTGTTTAAAATTAAGTTATATAATATGATATGTGGAATGAAACGTTTTTGATGAAAACCATTTTGTGATAATTTGTGACGATTTGGCAAAGGTTTTTATACAAATCAAACAATTATTTCAGCCAATCAAACAGTGTGATATGGGACAGAATTGAATTACTGTCTTTCAGAAAGCAAAAACTATTTGATCACTGTAAATGCAACTTGCGTGCTTTGAGTTTTGATAAATGATTGACAGCTTCCAAGTTAAAAAGAATCGGTTGAAAGCAATTCCATAATCAAATTTAAACTGCATGCAGTGTTATTTTATCAACCTGCTTAATAAAAGCAGATTGAAAAGTACACAAAAAAGATCTGATTCTGAATGCTGCATTTGAAAGCTTCATTATTAGACCCTGTGTTTTAGATTTGTCAATAATGAATATCTCAGCCACTGGGTTTTTAACGGCCCTCTTTGCTCACTTTAATTCAGAAGTAGAATATGTAAAATATGTGAAGGTCATAAGTTTGAGAAATTGCTTCTAGAAAGACTCTAATTCTAAGCTTCTATTTATCTAACATTAAACACTGGTAATAAATTAAATCACACTAAATCTTGTGACTTATAATGGGCTATATAGATAATTTGATCTCTTTTTTTTTTTTACATTGGTACAATTTCATAAGTTTGTGTTTTGCTCAGATGTGATATATTTTTCACAGTTCTGATAATCACTTTAAAATGCAAGCAGTTTTGAGCACCAAGTGTTTTTTTTCTATTATTTCCAATTGATTGATTTATTGTTGTTTCATCTCCTTTCAAGAATATTGCACTTTTAGAGATAAAGTCAACTATCTAATTTTTTGGAGACCCTTAGGTTTGGTGGTTTTATTTGTCCTGGGCAAACCTTGATACTGTAGATTCCTAATTAAATGCAAGGAATTAATATCCGCATAAAATTAAGAGAACCACCCTTCGCCAATTTTAAAATCTCCCCATATTTTTTTGAGAGTTGAGAACTATAAGAAATAAGTTGAAAAGTTTCGCATTCGCGATTTTGTATTCTCGCGATTTGATTCAAAACAGCAGGATCGCGGAATTAAGTACTCGCATTTTATAAGGAATTTACAGTAATGGCACTAGTCAGTCACAGGCCTTAAAAGGAAATTTTAAAGACATGTAAATTTAAGAAACCAGTGACTGCATACTTGGGTGAAGAAAATTACTGCATGTAAACCAGGTTTTATTCACACACAAAATATCATGTGCAAAAATTTTTCGCAAGATTCACAGTGTTTCGTCATGAGTATTTCTTGCTGCAAACCTGTCAATAGTGAAATAAAGTCACCATGAATAAAAATTAGTTTACAGTAGTAATTTCCATGGCAACACTGCTGCTGTGAGGAACCACTGCTTCAGTGTTGTATGGATATCAATCATATCATTAACCTTGACACAAGGTTGTTATTGTCTGTATCCTTCCTGACAGCCTGCACTGTGGTTTTCTTGATTTCATATCTATAAACTGTGCTGTGATTCTGATGTTACATGTTAATGCTCCACCTCGAATTCACATGCTCTGATTATTGTCTTGATACTGCACATCATCAGAAACTTTTATCAAAACTTCACATGCACGTTCTGTCGCAATATAAATTAAAGGATAAACCTGAGAAATCAAATCGGAACAGAACGAATTGAACAGATAGAACAGCGCAGCGTTTTATTTGTATCAGAGTGACATTTAGTGCTCTGTTCATCAGTCTTTAGGGCTATAATGGTTCCTGCTCTTTGGACAATGAATGGCGCAGTGAAGTGGCATTTACGATGCAGCATTCACAGCTCTTTGACAAGCTCTGGTAGATTACTCAACATCACTAAAAGACATTCATTTCAAGAAGATGCATGGATTCTTTGATACAGATCAGCCTTTTACATGTTTAGGAGTTCCTTTTATTGGCTTAAGAAAGAAGAATGGGGTTTTGAATGTGCTGGGTTTTGAATGTGCGGTGTGGATTTTAATGTTTAGAATATAAAAATATTTCACTTCTATGGCTGATTAATGTTTTAATAAGAAAAGATAAAATTGTTTATTGTTAAGAGAGAGAAAGAGAGAGAGAGAGAGAGAGAGAGAGTGAGAGAGAGAGAGAGAGAGAGAGAGAGATGAATGGACAGAGGATGGATAGACAGATGGATGGATGGACACAAATATAAGTGATCAAAAATGAAAGAAGGAGGGTCATTGACACTACAAGTTTGGTTTTATGTGAAACATAGAAGCTGTTCCTTCTTCTTTGAGTGTTTTGGAGTGATTGACAATTAAGTCTGAGAGATCTCTATCGGCGGAAATATTGACGTGTTTACATTTTTCATAAAGAAGCCTCTATCAGATCATATTTTTGGTCGTAAAAAAACAAAACTGTCATTTCTCATGCATAAAAATCTGGGTCTGGGAGACATTTTATTATACATGGGTTAGTTGATTTCATAAAGAGGATAATATTTTTTAACATACAGTCTCGTCAGTTCAGTTCAGTTCTGCCGTCTGCTGCATGTCACAGAATTTGGTAACGACCTTATGACGTTACTGTAATCAAATAACCATTAGTTAAAAATGAGGTTACGATATTAACATGTAAAGTTTTGCCCATTAAATATCATAAGGTCACATACATTACAGCTGCATTGCAAGGTTTTCAAAAACTGATCTATGTAGGGGTCATAAATGTTTTTGACATTTACCATGAAGACAGACCTCATGCACTTATGATACAGATGATAAGAACCATGCAGGTCCCTTAATAACAAGACTTCAATCCTCAAATGTCATAGATGTCAATTATATAATTATAAAAGATGCCAAATATACTCAGTTCATTCCAACAAACTTGCACATTTTGTCATATTTAATGAAATAATTAATTGTGCAAATAAAACTCATGACCAAAATTATTCAATATTGCATTATCTTAATGTTTATTTTGCTAGTTAAATTACATAAAACATAAATTCAGCTACTGAATATAATACTGTTAATTTAACACGCTGTTTAAGTCAATAGATTATTACTGGGTATATTTAAACAATAAAATGCTTTCTTTGGTAATTCTTTCGGGATATGAAGGTGGCAACATTGCAGAAAAAATACATAATCTGCGTTAAATATGTTAGCTCTCCTGTGAGACTGAGTCTGACATCATCATGATTATTTCGTGCAGTCTGTGATTTTTCTTGGGTCACTGTAGGTTTCGACCAATCGATAGAGGGTCTGGCGTATCAATTTCAGTCCTGTTAGTTTCAGCCGCTGTAGATTTTGACCAATTGATAAACAGGGCGTGTAGATATCACTCTGTCTGACTGTTTCTATAGAGCTTTGTAATATGTTCTACGGTGCCACCATTGTGGCGGGCACAGCAAGAATTACACATACCTTGCATCATTGTCAACTTAGTTTTATTTAGTTATCAACATAAGTCAAAGAAGTTTTAGAGAGAGAGAGAGAGAGAGAGAGAGAGATTATTATATAATATTTCTAAGTTTAAAAAAAGATTCTTACAAAATACATAGACTTTTTCCCCCTAAAACTGTTCTTTACTTTTGGAGAGAATCGATCAGTCTGTAAAATAAATTCCTGTTTCATAATTTTTTTTTATTTGTTTATTTTTTGCATTCTTATTACATAGATTATCGGTGCCCCGGTCCCTGTTTGCATCGTAGATCATGTGCGTAAATACTGCATAAAGTACTATTTATGATATGGGCCTAAAATGGCCCCCTAAAATGAACATTGTCATTTTACTGTAATTCTTTGTTTTCTTTGTACAGATATATATGTGATGTATTTACATTATGTTCATTTTGATTCAAGTGCCCACAATTTAGAAATGTGATATCATATAGACAACATTTTCCTGCCGTTTTTGCTTTTTAGCATAAACAGCTTGTTTTCAAGCAGTTTTTCTGTCAGAAAACATAGAGCGCATGCTTGAACAAACAAAATATTTTAATCAGAGATGTAACTAGCCAAGACTAATAACTGACAAAAAAATTTTCCTTGTTCAAGCATGCACTCCATTTCCCATTCGTAAAAAGATTTAAAAAATGTCAATTTTCGACTTATTTTGATTGAGTTATAGAAATAGCGTCACTTCTGACGTCATGTACTGCAAGTAAATGCAAATCAAATAGGTTTTACAGGATAAAGCTTTTCCATTCAGTCAACTGAATGTGGACTGAAAGGTCTGGGAAGAGGGTCACTTAATGGAAGAGCTATGTCATTCATTTATCCTCCAGTTACCTTTCAGTCACATTTCAGTTTACTGAATGGCACAGTTTCATCCTGTGGTTGCATTTACCTTTGATATCTCGAATATTCGGATATCTCGAAGTTTTTTTAAACAGTCCCATCTAGTTCGAGATAACAAAGTTTGACTCTAGCATATGGTCCTTTATATAGTCTCAACATATAAAACTACAATTGAATTGGCATTTTATTGGCATGTTAGTAATTTCTAGAAAGGATATGTATCAACACTTTGATTAAGTTTTGATTGATAAAGTCAATTTTTATGACTAGTACCGGTACGTTCTAATATATATCTATATTTATCACAGGTAATTTTAGTAGTTATTGTAGGTAAATGCATTTGGATCTCAGTTTAATATGATTATGATCCTTTTTTCACAGGTAGCCGTTTCCTCTGTAGTGTGCTGTTTGCACCTGTAAAGAATGAGCAGGGAGAAATCATTATGTTCATTATTAACTATGAAGACATCACCGATGCTCCCCTGCGGAATGAACTGGCCAAAAATTTTAAAAATAGTAAGTATCATTAAACGTAGTCTGATTTAAACCACCCCCTTCTTCTTACACTTGTCAGGGTACGGAGAAGGGGGATGGTTTTTATCTAACTGATTCAAAAAAAAAAAACCCAATGAAAATGATAGAACATACAAAAAAAACCCCAATGTACACAAATAAAAATGATAAAAAAACAACCTTGTGAACCATTTGTAGAAGAAATACAAATGAACTCAGTAACTCGGTCAAACCTGATGTTTTGTATCATCTATAAACATCTGGTGCAATTCATTCTTAACACCAAATGTTTCAAAATCCAAGTAAATCTTATGATCTGTTGCAATGTCTTCCTAACAGAACCAGGCAGCAGAATCCGGCTATATACCTAGTTTATTCGAATCACTACGAAATGTTACAGAATTATAGTAAATGTCACACATGAACACTATATATAAGCTTCAATGTAAGAACCTTAAGAGAATTATACATGGCTTAGAACAATGCTAATTCCTCTCTCTCTCTCTCTCTCTCTCTCTCTCTCTCTCTCTCTCTCTCTCTCTCTCAGAATTATAAGAGACTGAGCAGTCAGCATTAGTAAAAGTCAGAAAGGATACATGCAGGGTTTAGTTTTCTCTCTGTCTCTGTCTTTCTCTGTCTCTCTCTCTCTGTCTGTCTCTCTCTCTCAATCAAAAGAGAGACTGAGCAGTCAGCATTAGTAAAAGTCAGAAAGGATACATGCAGGGTTTAGTCTCTCTCTCTCTCTCTCTCTCTCTCTCTCTCTCTCTCTCTCTCTGTCTCTCTCTCTCTCAATCAAAAGAGAGACTGAGCAGTCAGCATTAGTAAAAGTCAGAAAGGTTACATACAGGTTTTAGTTTTCTTTGTATATAATCAAGATCTTGAGCGTCTGTTGCATTAAGTGTAGAATTAGACACAGCCATGGTGAGATTTGTGTATTACAGTTCCGTGAGGCGATTGGCAGGCCAGACACCAGGGATAAATATTGTTAATGAAGTATGAACTGCAGGGATCGCGGTGTTTAGCAGGTGTTGATGGGTCTGTTAAATGGGTGTGAAGATTCTGGCCCAGTGTCAGGTTTCTACTGTTACAGTCAGACAAACTCAAACACAGAAGGTTAATGTTTTATGTTTAAATGTTTTCGTGGGCAAATTGTTTGTGTTCAAGAAAATATGGTTTTGTTTTTTTGT